>NC_136778.1:18242680-18842680 GCF_947034865.1 Barbatula barbatula | reverse complement strand
AAAAACAAGCACACAATACACCATAGACAAGATTTGCAACAGGGGAAGTAATCCAGCTCCAGCAAGCAGCCATCCGGTCCTGCAGCCATGACGGCGCTGGTCACAGACCCGCTTGTCAGGCTGGCGGTTCAAAGCATACGTCTTTGTTCATGAGAACCACAGGAATTCCGAAGTACAGTCTTTAACGATTACAAAATGCTGCAACTAGATTGTTAACTGGGACCAAGAAACAGGTCACTGTTTTCCCCAGGCCATGCCTTTTCGGTTTGCGGCTCTAGAACAACCTTCCACTGGAAATCAGACGCTGTGCATCTTTAGATAATTTTAAGATAATTTAAAAGGACATTTACTTAACCGGGCATTTGGTGTGGGAGTCTATATCTGATAGTTGTATATTTCACTGCTTGTCATGTTGTCTTTCTAAAATAGGATAATAGATATATTCTTAAAGAGGCCATAACTCATGCAGTTTTTGCATATCTAATGTTAATCTTGAGTACTTACTGATATTTGAAGTTTACACTACTCTGTGTTTCTATAGTTTGATCCAATTTTTAAAAGATAGATACAGCTGTAAGATTATTCACGGGGGGGGGGCTTGAGAAGGAGGTGGAACAAAATTGCCACACATTGTCTACAAAACACAGTTTACTTCACTCATAAACTTCACTTACCGCGTGCAGTTCATGTCCGGCGTCGTTTAGGGCTGGGAACATTGCTCCATCTATCGGTTTCAAACAATTTCCAAATACAGCAATAGCCACCGTTTATAACATTCATCACCCAAAGGCAGTGAACAGACAAACACAGCTGAGCTTTGCGAACGTAGTTCTCTCTCTCTCCTGCACACAAGTGAAAATGACTTGTGCGTATGCTGCTTCTCCCGCTCTTCCTGGTTGATGCATGCTTTTCCAGGAGAATTGTTCAATAAGGGTTAAGTAACGATTTTTCATGTTTGAAAGAAACCACTGGAAACCTCTACGAACACTGGGGGATTGTATTGAGCACAGAAATACTACGTCACAGTCAAACTTATTTTTTGACGAGTTGACCATGTCAAGCATGAAAAGACAACACGTTTAACATTGTAAATAAGTCTGAATGCATGATACACATTTGCAGGGCCACTTTAAATGGAAAAACAAAATTTTTCAGGAGTTGGCAACATGGCTCTCAAAGACAGATTACTATCAAATAAAATGCCAAGATTATTTGCTGACAATGAGGGTTTTATGGAACATCCCTCAATAAGTAAAGCAGTATTCTCGGTTGTTACGTATGGTCCAATAAGTAACATCTGTTTTGTCCGAGTTTAGCAATAAAAAGTTGTTACTCATCCAGTTTTTTATATCAACTATACATTCCATTATTACTTCATCCATGAAGCGTTATGTTTTTATTACCTTAGAATGAGCTATTTCTATTCTAGCATGTATTTCGCCATGTGTCAGCCATCGTAGTGCTCTGAAAGGGGGTGGAGTGAGCTGTTTGCAATTCACAACCTTGACGCTAGATTTCACTGAATGTTCCTTTAAACAGCAGAGTTCCCAGTGACATACAGTTGGTCATAAATAGACAAGTGTCACAAACGTGGAGGGAACAAGGACAGATGATCCAGGCGCAGACAGCAGGCAAGACTTATTTAATAATATACAAAACAAAAACCCACAAGGAGGTAAAACAACATAACATGGGTATAACATGAAGTAAACATGAACATAGACTAACTACACTAGACAAGACAATACAGCACTAGTAATTAACTACAAATAAATCAACTAGATTAACACTACAAACCAGGAGGGCAACAAGGGACACACAAGGCAAAAGTGATGCAGCACAAGACAGAAGACACAAGGGTATTAAATAGGGAACCAATCAAGAGGGGAACAGGTGCAGGGCATGTAATAACTAATGAGACAAGAGGGCGGGAACAGAGACCACACCAGAGAGAGCGTATGGCAAGCCATAAGGGCCATAAATGCCTCCATACACATTAAACATGAGGGTCTGTCATGAAAATAATTTACCTGAAATTTTAAAGTAAACTTAAATTAACTAAAGAAACAGTATCATAAGTTTAAAAAGCATTGACTCAATTATTTCTTTCATTTCTTTGAAAGAAAATGTTATGACATGAACTACATTCATTCTATATCTTGAGTTTTCAGAATGGTTAAAAAACAGTCCCCTCACCTGAAACATTTGTATGATTGGCGAACATAGGTTGAACAGCTAGGCTTCTGAATGAGTCCCTGAATTAAGTTTTTGTTCTCAGATCTCTGCTAACATTTCATAGGAAGAAAGAAAATCAATGTTTTAGACAATCTAGTTTTAGTTTGTATCTATTTGAATGCCATGTTTACAACAAATGAATTCACAATACAGCTTGTTAAGGCTGTTTACAGAGCTGCATGTGGCCATAAAACTTTCAATTTAATACAGCTTCTTCTGTACTGGATTACATCCTCATTTATTCTAATACACAGACATGTAGAGTGTAGGGTAGATAATCCATGTGTTCAGGCTTTAGGTTGAAAAGCTATTATAGGTTAAAAAGCCCTTGTGGCACAGCAATAGACAGGCCACTCTCTGTGTGCAGAAGCTTCACTATACAGTAGTCCAATGAATGTCCTTAGCTGTACCACCTCCCCTTTATTCACCAATGATCCCACTTACCTACATTTAGTTTATTTTTATTGATAAACGCTTTTTCAGCATGTTCAAAGTTCATTTGACATGCTGTGTTCAAAGTCTCTAAAGGTGGCTTTGGAGGCACAAACTTTAAAACCTTAATTTCCTATTGGAATGGACATATGATTTCTAGTAACTGAGAACAGAGCCTGTGGTGTCAGCAGTCTTTTTATGTTCTTGGTTTAGTTTTCATTCAGCAGCATGTTTGTTGTAATACTGAGCGGGACACATTATTTGGCCATTTGCACTCTGTGCTTCCCCAGGTCTTGAAAGGAACAGAAAAGTATTTGGTAAACAGAAGCCCAACTGCTCAAATGGTTCTTAGTCTATGTGAGACCATGAGATGTCTTTGTTATATTTACTTGGGCAGAGCACAGTCGACAAACATTTTCGTTCAGTTTATCCTTCGAGAGCATAAGAGCATCACACAAACCAAACACAAGGTACTTCATTTGATTTAACAACTGCTATATCTTATGCTTGCCCAATTGCCTTGAAGAACAGAAGATTAGCAGCTAGGCCAGTTGCGTAAACACAACTTCAAAACATTTTGTAGCACTTTTACGCAGAATATAGTGATACATGTAACTGGCCAAACTCCTGTTTGAGATGTTGAAAGATATTGACATTGATTAGTGACCCTGAACTTAAAGGTAAACAATCACACTTTCTTAGAAGCTGTTGTCTACCATAGTGGACCGTTTAGCTTGTTTTATCTACCTTAGGGTCTAGTGTCACTCATATGGTCATTCTTTGATTGCAAAGACAAACTCTGTATAAACATTATGTGAATTTGTGAATTTTGAAAAATAATTGGAGGAATGTTATATATTTTTCCAAATATCTTCTTTTGTGTTCAACAGAGGAAAAAAATTCTACTATGTTAGTCAATGGTGCCCCAGAAATCAATTTGCTAACATTCTTCCAAATATATTTCTTTGTGTTCCACCAAAAAATACATTTATACAGGTTTGGAAGTACTTAAGGGGGAGTAATTACTGATATAATTTTTATTTTTGGGTGATCTACCCCTTTAAGAAAAAATAATGCAAAAGATACCATTGTAATTTTTCCTACAATGGTAGTCAATGGGCTCCAAGAACTGTTTGGTTACAAGCATTCATCCAAATATCTTTCTCTGTGTTTCTCTGAGTACTGCAGTAAGCTGACTTGTCTAGTCGTGTCCTGTGCAGCTAGCATATTGCTCTTGCTTTTTGTTCCAATTGTGTCTTCTTTTTCTAGGCTAGTTAGTCCCCTAGTTTTAGTGTTCATTATTCATTTTAGCTTCATTATTATTACGTTGTCCTCCTCTGCCCTCTAGTTTCCCACTGGCGCTCCAGTTTCACCCCGCATCTGCTCCTCACTTAACATCTTCCACCAGTCCACGGGACCCGGTCCAGTCACGTTATCTGGGAACCCTGCGTGCAGGCCAACCGCCTGATCCTGCCTCAAGCGTTGCGTCTGCAGCCGCCGTCTAGAACCCTGGTTCTCCGGGTGTGGAACTCTCCAGTGCTGCGGACGCTGTCGCTCAGGGATCATCTGTGTAATCTCCCTTCGGGGTGATCAGCAGTCTCTCCCTTCTGGGTTTTGTATGCTCTCTCGTGTTACCCGTGGACCGAGTCTAATAAAGTCATCTTTTACCACCGCACTTGGGTCTCACTTCGTTCGTCCAGCATGACAGAATGCACCGACCACACCCGAGACCCAGTGGAGGCGGACCCCACCCGGATGGCTATCCAGCAACAGGGGGTCCTATTTGGATAGCTAGCTACTCGCCTAACCGCCACCTCCCAGGGGATGGAGTTCCTGTCCGGTCAGATGACGGAACTACACGCCGTTCTGCAGGAGGTCCAGGGGGCCCATCGCCAGCGGTTGAGAATCAACCACCACCTCTCTGCCCATCCCACCGGAGCCCCACATCCATGGCCCAGTGTGGCCTCGTGTTCGAAATGACCCGTCTCTTCGACCGATCAGCCCGAGGTGATAAGTCAAGTCAAGTCAGCTTTATTTATATAGCGCTTTTTACAATTTTCATTGTTACAAAGCAGCTGCACAAGAAAACATTGACTATAAGTAAATCATAAAAGGTTATGGAAGTCAAAACACAGGTCAAATATCAGACACACAATAAATTCCTATATGCAGAGTTAATTAAATAAGACTATCAAATTATCGCAGCCCCCCCGGCCAGGCAAACAGTGCAAAACAGTATGCAAACGGTGGCGAGGAACCCAAAACTCCATTGGAGGAGAAAAAAAACCTCAGAGGGAGACCAGGCCTAACCTGGCGGCGTTCCAGCTCTCCCGTCTTTCCCAGGGGAAATCGTCCATCACCGACTACTCAATTCGGTTCCAGACCTTGGCGGCGGCCTGCAGCTGGAAAGCAGCTGCTCTGCGGGCTCAATTATTGGAGGGGCTCCACAACTTGATCGCCGACAAGGTCGCCACCCTCGACCTTCCTGAGGAATTGGAGGATCTCACCAACCTGTGCCTCTGAGTGGAGAACCGACTCAAGCGCTGTTGCCTCAGACAACACTCGCCACCTTCTTGGTGCATCCGTGACACCCCGTTGTCACCGGTCGCAGCTACACCCTCCATGGAACCCGAACCCATGCAGCTCGGGCGCACCTGTCTCACTCCTCAGCAGAAGGAGCACCGGATCATGCATGGGTTGTGCCTATACTGCGGAAGTCGGGGGCATCAAGCCATCCAGTGTCCAGTAAAAGCATGCGCCAACACATAGTTCGGGGAATCTGCATGTGCGCCATCCCTACTTCCTCACCGCCCTCACGCACCATCTTGGTCTTCTCAAGAACCAACTTTTTGTCAAGGCGGAGAAGTGTGAATTCCACACCGATTCAGTTTCGTTCCTTGGTCACATAATGTCCCCTAGAGGCATTGAACCTGATCTGCTCAAGATCATGGCCGTCGCTGAGTGGCCTGTCCCTGACTCCCGTAAGGCATCGCAGCGGTTCCTGGGGTTTGCCAACTTCTACCGGCGATTCATCCGGGGTTTCAGCCAGGTGGCTGTGCCACTCACCACGCTCACCAAGGTCCTGTTCAAGTGGAATCCTTAAGTACAGGTAGCCTTTGATAATCTCAAATCCCGGTTTGTCTTCCAGATCCGGAACGGCGGTTCATTGTGGAGGAAGATGCATCCGATGTCGGGGTAGGCGCGGTTTCTTTCTTAATAAGCGGCTAACAACGGGAAGGTGGATCCGTGCGCCTACTTCTGCCACCGCCTCAGCCCTGCAGAACGGAACTATGATATCGGTAACAGGGAGCGGTTGGCAGTTCGACTGGCTCTGGGGGAGTGACGTCACTGGTTGGAGGGGTCAGCGCAGCCCTTCTTGGTCTGGACAGACCATAAGAATCTTGAAAATATCAGTTCGGCCAAGAGGTTGAACTCGTGACAGGCTCGGTGGGCTCTGTTCTTCGGCCGATTTGCCTTCACCCTCTCGTACCGGCTCGGCACTAAGAACGTCAAACCAGATGCACTCTCTTGTCTGTTTGTGGCACTCGGGGGGAGCCTGCGACTGAAACCCCAAGGGGAGGGTGGTCATGGCTCTTACCTAGGGACTCGAGCGGCGAGTAGAGGAGGCCAGACAGGGGGTGCAGGCGCCGTGGGGATGGCCGCCGGATCGGTTGTTCATGCCGACTGCGCCCTGAAGTCCTTCAGTGGAGTCATTCCTTTAGGTTAGTCAACCATCCAGGCAATCGGGGAACCCTGGCTTCGGTGGTCCAGAGGTATTGGTGGCCGTCACTGGCCAAAGACATCGGGCAGTTCATGTTGGCGTGCTCAGTCTGTGCGCAAAACAAACCTTCCTGCTGTTCTGCCCTGTCCTCTGCCCATCCCCTCCCGCCCCTGGTTTCACATCGCCTTGGACTTTGTGACCGGCCTTCTCTCTCCGGGGGTTAACACTGTCGTTCTGACAGTGGTAGACCGCTTCTCCAAAGCTGTCCACTTCATTCCCCTGCCCAAGCTTCCCTCCGCCCAGGAGACCGCTCAACTGATGGTGGATCATGTCTTCCGTCTCCATGGGTTAGCAGTTGACGTTGTGTCCGACAGGGGTCCTCAGCTCACTTCCCAGTTTTGGAAAAAATTCTGCAAGCAGATTGGTGGCACTGCTAGCCTCTCCTCTCCTTTTATTCGCAGACCAACGGCCAATATATACAACGGGACTATAAATTCCTATATGCAGTGTTAATTAAATAAAACTATCCAATTCTAGCAGCCCCCCCGGCCAGGCAAACAGTGCAAAACAGTATGCAAATAGTGGCGAGGAACCCAAAACTCCATTGGAGGAGAAAAAAAACTGGTCTAACCAGGGGATTCCATATCCCCTCTGACAAAAGCTTGACAGTGCTTGCACAACAAGGCAAAATATAAAAAATGTCTTAATTAATAATTTTGTAGAGTTGCCACGTCCTTTGTCCAGCTCTATCATCACAGCCTTTGTCAGGTCTGGGCATGGACTGCGTCCTGCCCGCTCTGGTAACCTTGGACTGTGTCCTGCCCGTTCTAGTAACCTCTAACTAGTGCAGCCTAAACCTTCAGACTGTATATATATTATGATAGTGTAGTGTATGCAAGGTTAAAAAGATGCGTCTTTTGTGTTAAATAAAAACCTAGGGTTGTGCTGGTTTTCTTCTATTAGTGAAAAAAGGAAGGCGGATCTAGACGTTTTTAGGGCTTTCCTGTATTTTCGAATAATACTATACGAAATACCTCTAATTAAATTTTCTTAAAGTTGCGCTCCATTTTCCGCACCGCTTTCTTTAGAGCCCGAGTTTGTTCTTTATACCACGTGTCGGGCTGTCATTTTTTATCTTCTTTAAGCGCAGAGGAGCAACTGTGTCTAGCGTTTACGAGAAGGTGGCGTTAAAAATTTCAATGGTAAAGTCAAGATCTTCAACGTTATTACTCATGCTAGAGATTTGAGACAATTCAGGCAAATTATACAGAAATGCACCTTTTGTTGTCGAAGTTATTGTTCTACCATATTTGTACCATATTAGCAGCCATAGGCCAGTGAAGCAAGCATGATACCAGATAATGATCCGAAATGTCTTCGCTCTGCTGAAGGATTTTTACGTTGTCCTCATTTATACCGTAAGACAAAGGTGAGTGGGTCCTGACACATGTTGTCTAACGCCCATGGAGTTAAGAGTGTCTTTAAAAGCCATTCCTAAAGCAGCTGTATCGTTATCTACATAGATGTTAAAGTCAGCAACAACAAGGACTCTGTCTGCAGCCAGTACTAGTTCTGAGAAGAACCGACCAAATTCTTTAATAAAATCTGTGTGGTGCCCTGGAGGCCTATATACAATAGCCAGAATGCATTTTAAGGATGTTTCGTTAACAAAAAGTGCTTTATTAGAGAGAAAATTTATATTTAGTAATCCAAGTCGTAACAGATGATTATCTGTATTTTGTTCATGTTTAATTAGTTTAACGTTATATAAATTACCTTTGAGAGGTATACACATTATCTTATGTTTGCTAATCCGGGGGACAGACACAGTCTCTATTTTATGATGTTTGGGAGAAAGGATTATCGCATGTTGTGCATTTTGTGTCTTCTGCGACGTTAGACGGCAAGCAGACCGTTGGTTATGCCATTCTGTCTGCTTCCTGACCTGGGCCCCAGTGAGGTGAGCAAAGTTTTAGCGTTTAGACTATGTGCCATATTTCTATACAGAAGAAAAGCTCCAGCCCAGGAGGGGTGGAGACCATCACTTTTCAACAGGTCGGGTCTGCTCTCTTCCAGTTATTTATACAAACAATATCATTCTGCAGGCACCACTCAGACAACCAGCCATTTAGATATGATAATCTGCTATGTATCTTATCACCACGGTAAGCAGGGAGGGGGCCAGAGAATATTACAGTGTCTGACATTGTGCTTGCAAATTCATTTTGGTTTACCATACCTAATGCAATATTTAAAGGGATGGGTGGAATTTGGATTTGTTATTACTCTGTGATTATGATTTTTATAAACTGCTACTTTCATTAATAGGTTATTTTGTATTGGAATTTAATGTTCAAACATAATTTTAACCCACAAAATACTCCCTTATGAAACAATAGATACATTTTAAGTAAAAAAATATCTTAATTTTTGAAGGGTTGGAAAAAAGAAATTTGGTCGGTAACTCAGTTAATGGATAAGGCGGGTAACCGGCTGCAGTATGGAGGATTTTTTATATCTTTTATTCTCATTGCCAAGTTAATGAATTCGAACTCAATTGTTAAGGCTATCCCTAAAACTTTAATTACAATGGATCAACAAATTATAATATATCCTAACACTGCACCAATAAGTAGACAACATTGTATTGGAGGTATAAGTATATGCAGCAAACAAGATAATTAGAAAGGTTATAATTAAGTATATTATCCTGGTCAAGTGAAAAGAATTTATATATTACAAAAATTTGGCGAATAGCAAAGAAAATTTGAAACGTTATGAAGGCAACAAAAAGGTTTATTTAAATAATGGTGAATAATCCGGAACACAGGGGGACAGGGTACTCATGACCCGAAAACCCAAAAAACAAAACAGCAATATAATCAAGAGAGGGCGAGTATGCGGCGAGTCCATATGCTAGAGGGAGTAGCTGAATGGGAGAGAAACGTCCAAAACCGGCATCCCAGAGGTACAAACGGGCTTCAGCAAACATTGCAGAGGATACCAACCAAAAACTAATCGTAATCCAATTGGGTGAAGCGCAAAGAATACAACGCCACAACTAGTGAGAGAACCGTGTGGCATAAATAAGGAGACCGTTATGGGGAACAGGTGTGAGTAATGACAATGATTTGATTAGCTAAAACAGAGACCAGGTGGGTGGGGAGTAGAGATGATCAGTCAATGAATAAAGACAATATAAAAAATTCTAGGAGAGAAAAAAACATCACAGAGGAAGAGTACAACATATAGGAGGAAAAGCACGATGACTGTACAAAGAACTTCTCCGGTTCTAGTAAAGCCATGGAGCAGGAATCAGCTAAGCGCATGTGGGGGAGATCTATAAGCCGGCATCAGCTGCACTACAACTCAGAGGCTTTCTGATGGAGACATAACTGCATTTAGGGAGGTTGTTGCTCTGAATCCTTATCCGGGACATGAAATAACAAAACTAGAATGCATCAACCATGCACACAAACGTATGGGTTCAGCTCTAAGAAAACTTAGTGCACAGGGTAAATTGGGCGGGAAAGGAGCAGGCAAGCTCACAGCTGCAAAATTATTATAGAGGGGCAATACTTAATAATCAGGGCAATGTAGAACAAATGAGAACTGCTTTTTGGGCTAGCCTCCTACACTCCATGTCAACTGATGAGAATCCCCTGCATAACAGATGCAAACTCTCATGTTGCTGGTACTGGAAACCTGAGGAAAATGGTGTTACACCAGAGAGTCACAATAAGCATTCAGGCTGCTTTCAGAAAAAAAGATGTTGGCAAAAAGCTTATTCCATTATATCATACGATGTCAAGTGATAGCCTACTGCAGACAATGCAAGATGCGGGTACCCAAAATGCAAATGAGCGCTTAAATTCTGTCATTTGTTCAAGGTGTCCTAAAACTGTATTTGTTGGCAAAATTAGACTTTAGGCAGCAGCCAGTATGGCTATTTCAACATTCAATGAAGGTGCTTCTGCCCTGTTATCTGTAATGGACAGATTGTGGCTTGAGACCACAGAGGTCACAGTTAGTGCAATCAAAAGTGTAGACGAGCTTCGGATAAGAAAAGCTGATTCTGTGACTTCTGCCTGTGCAAAACGTAAAAGAAAGAGCTGTGACATAGACAAAAAAGTCAAAAGACTCACGCAAGAGCTAAAACAAGGTCCAAAATTTGAGGCAGGCATGGCAGATTGAGTTCGGACCTCTCCTCTCTCCACCACTGCTATCCTCTTTCTGCTCCTAACTACTCCTTTATTTGCCTTCCTCTCATAAATGACACAAAGAAGTCAAACCCAGTCTTTATATGTATTACTTTGTGTAGTATAGCTTTGGGGAAATGTTAAATGAGTTACTGTTAAAAAATTATATTTTTTCAATCTATAAAAACGAAACGTTTTCTCAAAATTAGTTTTTTCAACATTCTAAACCAAAAATGTCAACTTGTGTAGCACTTACCTTGGCCATACTTTTCATGTTCATTCTTAGTTCTATTCTGAAGGTTATTACAAAAGGATTTATCAATTAAATGTTTTCAGCTAATTTACATACCATTTGTGCGTTAAAAATATGGCGCTAATCACATTTTAATATTTTTTAATTGAAAAAAAAAGAGATATCCAAAATCTGCTCTGTAAAAAATAAAAAGAGCCCAGCGAGCCAGTCGAGAATTAAGCCGTTTAACTTAGTGTATGTATTCTAAGTTTTTATGGTCAGTACAAACCAGGAAGGGAATTTAGGTGCCCTTCAACCAGTGGTGCCACGCGCCTCCAATGCAAGCTTGACGGCCAATAACTCCCTATTACTGATTTCGTAATTCCGCTCTGAGGATGTGAGCCGGCGGGTGAAGAACGCAAGGATGTACCCTGTTGTCTGGCGAGGCGTGTTGGGAGAGTATTACTCCTACCCCTGCCTCAGAAGCATCAAACTCCATAATAAATTGATGTGATGGATCAGGATTAACCAAAATAGGAGCAGACGAAAAGAGCAACTTGAGTTTAGAGAAAGCAGTCTGAGAGTGGAGGTGAGCTCGGATAGAGGGAGACTAATCTGACTTAACCCTCAAATGAACCGCCGGTAGATATTGGCATACCCCGGGAATCGTTGGACCTCTTTGCGACTCTCAGGGGTCAGCCAATTTGCAACTGCTTCCACCTTGGTAGGATCCATGCAAATACCCTCAGGCGACAAGATGAACCCCAGAAACAGAAACGACCCTGCGTGAAACTCGCATTTCTCCACCTTGGCGAACCGACGACCCATCCACCTTGCTGTATATGGTCCCGGTCATTCTGAGAATTTTTTTTTTGTCATCAAGATCAACACGTCCAGTGGTGAGGGCACGCTGAAGCGTTTTGGCTGCCGCTCCTTACTACGATCATTTTGATGTTTTATGAATGTTTAATGCGGCCTCTGTGCTCTTTAACCGCAGGAGTTATTGCAGGAGTTATTGTATTATCGCAATGTTGGATCGCGTCGCACCCGCTGTATTCACACTACTGCTTTTATCTCTGGATATCCTTTGAATTTTAATCAACGGCTGTGTGTACCAGGATTTGCGCTTCCGTGACGCTGCTGCTGGCATGGATTCCCCCAGAATGGCTCTCAGGTACTCTGCTCGCCAGCTGTTGAACCTCAAGAGTAACTCTGTTTTTGGACAAGACAGACGCGCTTGTAGTAATGTTGGAATCCTGCGAGTTAAAGTTAGGCGATATATACATCGATCATCACGGCGTTGTCTGTCACACTCGTTAGTTAAACCTTTCACTCGCCCGACATATCTGTGCAAACTGCAAAGACCGCTGTGGAGACCGGCGAGGGCTAATCTTACAAACTTGGCAGTTTTTTAAAAGGAGGTTTCGGGCTCGTCTGCTCAGTCGCGTCCACTCAAATCGGCGCTGCTAAACGTACGCTCTGCTAACAACAAAGTTGCGATTTTATCTGACTTTATTTTAGATCAAGATATGATCATAATATGCTTAGCAGAATCCTGGCATAAAGAGTCAGATGGTCTTCTTTTTAATGAACTTACTCCTGATGGCTATGTCTTATGTGATCATCCGCGATCTTCTGGTAGAGGCAGGGGTATCATCGTGTTGCACAAACATCAATATAGCTTGAGTCCTGTGGAGGTGCCCCAGTTCAACACATTTGAATGTCTTGTTCTGAGTACATTTACATTTATTCATTTGGCAGACGCTTTTATCCAAAGCGACTTAAAAGGGGTAAGGTGCCTTGCTCAAGGGCACTTCAGTCATGACCTGCTGGCACAGAGATTTGAACCAGCAACCTTCTGATCACAAGCCCAACGATCTAACCACTAGGTCACAACTGAGACAAGAGACTTCACATCTTTATTGGATTGTTTTGAACTAAACCAATTTGTGGACTGTCCCACCCACAACAAAGGTCACATTTTAGATCTTGTGATTGCAAATGGTTCAGGGCTGTCTGATCATTGTGCCATTTCATTTTATATGGATCTCCCGTCCATTAATACTTCTGCTCCTCACATTATCAATTATCGCAAATGGAAAGCTATTAAGCCATCTGTCTTTTCTGATTTTATTTACTCTTCCTCAAGTTGTGTTTTACCGTCCGATGCACTAGATGACAAAGTTTTTAAATTGAACTCTTTTCTTTCATCCGGCCTGGATTATTTTGCTCCTCTGAAATCACGATCTGTCTATTTCAAACGCTCTGCACCTTGGTATAACAAAGACCTGCGAGCTAAGAAGGCGTCTTGTCGCAAAATGGAACATAGATGGCATCTGATGGGCTTAATGGTGCATAAACGGGTCTGGAAAGACAGCCTACTCGAATATAAGGCTGAAGTTACATCTGCTAGGTCTGCCCATTTTTCCCAAATAATTGTCACAAATCAAGATAATGCCAAAAAACGATTTAAATCAATTAACACCCTGCTCAACAATAATAGTCTCCGCAATATTCCTGGGTCGGATCATCTTTGTCGCAGGTTTCTTGAATTTTTCACCACTAAGACTGAGGACCTTCGTGAACACATTGGCACAATGGCAAATGGTACTACTTCTATGTTAGGCACATATACATCTAATGTCCCTGAATTCCCGGGTGTATATCTTTCGAATTTCTCTTCTCTGGATTCTCAGTCCCTTTGTGATGTGGTTTTAAAAATGAAAGCAACAACATCAGTGGTTGATCCGGTACCAAGTAAGCTGTTTCAGTCATGTTCTGATTCATTATGTCCGGTTGTTTTGAGTATTATTAATGAGTCCCTGTGTACTGGGGTTGTGCCGGCAGCATTTAAAATTGCTGCTATCATCCCTATATAAAAAATAATAATAATACTGATTTTGAAAATCTAAAAGATTTCCGTCCCATCTCCAATCTTCCCTTCCTCGCAAAATTTTTAAAAAAAATAGTTGCTTCTCAATTACAGGCTCATTTGTCTGATAACAAACTCTTTGAGCCATTTCAATCTGGATTTCGTAAACTGCACAGTACTGAAACAGCTTTGGTCAGGGTCACAAATGACTTATTAATTGCGTCTGATTCTGGACATCTCTCAATATTAATTCTCCTAGATCTTAGTGCTGCGTTTGACACCATCGACCATTGCATTTTACTCACCCGCTTAGAGACTGTCTTTGGTGTCTCTGATTTTGCCCTAAACTGGTTTAAATCTTACCTGTCTGAGCGCAAGCAGTTTGTTGTGTTGGGTGGTTGTAAATCTGAGGCTGGTTCGGTATTAAGTGGTGTTCCACTGGGTTCCATCTTGGGCCCCTTACTCTTTAGCATGTAAATTTTTCCGTTGGGCCAACTCCTCAGATCACTAGATCTAAACTTTCATTTTTATGCGGATGACACCCAGATATACATACATTCTAAACCTGGTGTTTATGTGACTGTTTCTCGTCTTTCTCAATGTATTTCTGAGATCAAACAATGGATGTCTGATAACTTCCTTTCTCTGAATAGTGACAAGACTGAAGTAATGCTCGTAGGGTCACCTCACCAGTTACAAACGGCCGAGCCTTCAGCCCTAAAAGTGGATGGCTCCATTGTTCAGTTTAAAACTAAAATAAAAAACGTAGGGGTTATATTTGATGCCAAATTAACATTTGAACTACATGTTCGAAATACAGTAAAAATTTATTTTTTTCATCTCAGAAATATTGCCAGATTACGTCCCATGCTGTCATTTCCTACAGCCGAAAAGTTAATCAACTCTTTTGTTTTCTCTCGTATTGATTATTGCAATGCTCTGTTGGCTGGAGCCTCAAAAGCTACCCTAGGCAAATTACAGTTGGTGCAAAATGCTGCAGCCCGCATCTTGACTAGGACTAGCTCAAGAGAACACATCACTCAGGTTTTGAAAACCTTACATTGGCTTCCTGTAAAGTTTCGTACTGATTTTAAAATCCTTATGCTCTCTTACAAGGCCTTAAATAATTTGGCCCATCAATATTTGTCAGACCTTTTAGTACCCTACACCCCAGCACGCACTCTCCGTTCCACTGAAGCTGGTCTCCTAAATGTCCCGGCAACCCGCTTGAAAACCATGGGGGATAAGGCTTTTTCCTCTCTTGCTCCAAAATTATGGAACTCCCTTCCCACCGAGATAAGAAATGCTGAGTCTCTTAATATTTTTTAATCATTGCTCAAAACCTATTTTTTGGTGTTGCTTTTGTATGAGGTGTTTATGTGTCTTATCGGATTGAAATTTAGTTTTTACGTTACTGTTTTCCTAAATTTTATTTTATTTGAATGTCTGTTTACTTTTTTCCTTTTTCTATGTAAAGCTTTGAGATGCTGCATGTAAAGGCGCTATATAAAATAAAGTTATTATTATTATTAACAAAGATGAATCGGTCAACCATGTCTCTTAGCACATCATTGACGAAAACCAACGGGGCATTAGACAGGCCAAATGGCAACACACGATACTCAAAATTCCATGTGAGTGTGTTAAAGTCGGCTTCCATTCATCCCCCTCTCTGATCCTGACTAGGTGGAAAACATTGCAAGAGTTTGAAGGCCGATGACATCAAGGGCAAGGGATGGCTATTCTTGACAGTGATATCGATCAACCCCCGATAATCAATGCAGGGACAGAGGGTGGTGGTGAGGTCCATCTGTCCATCCAGCATCAGAGGAAGTTCAAGAGAGTAGGTCCAGGATGTGATCCGCTAAACCATGGAGGAATCGATCCCAAAGTACCTTATCGTTCCATCCACAGGATGAGGCCAGGTTGCAGAATCTAACGGAGTAGTCTGAAACCGATCCACTACCCTGCCGCAGTTTCGACAAAGAACGAGCTGTCTGCTAAACTGACATACGTGACCAACATTGGTCAATCAGAATAAGAAACAGACCTGCTGGCTACAGAGCGGCGAATCCGTAATGACAGCGTTTACTTTTATGATGACCTGTGTGGTGGAAATTTTCATGACGTGGGTTTCTTCATGCTAATCTCTGTAAAATTTGATTCAAGACTGTCTATCTTGTTGTTCTTAAACTCCTTAGAAATGTTTTGCTACGTGGCAGACCACTCAGCTCCTTTACCCTATAGCAAAGACCACGAGGTTCTGGTGAAGATAGGAGATGGCGACACATTTTTGTTACCAAAGATACGTTCTTGCTCAAGGGAGGGGTGAACAGTTTGGCGACGAGGCATGGGATCACAAGGCTGATGGAGAACGGATTAGAGTTGACTGATCATCCTGGACATAGCAAATCCAGCTCTAACCCCATACAGGGACGAGAGAACTCTACTCCGGACTCCAAGCTGACGTGATCCCAAAAGAACTCAGTGCAAGGCACAAAAGTGAAA
Organism: Barbatula barbatula; assembly: GCF_947034865.1. NCBI lineage: Eukaryota > Metazoa > Chordata > Actinopteri > Cypriniformes > Nemacheilidae > Barbatula > Barbatula barbatula. Next base: position 18,826,481 of record NC_136778.1, on the reverse strand, counting down.
AACGGTGAGTCAAATATATATATTTTAAAGAGTCTGAAAAGAGAAGTGACTACTCTAAATCGAGATAGATTTTAAAGAGTCTGAAAAGAGAAGTGACTACTCTAAATCGAGATAGATTTTAAAGAGTCTGAAAAGAGAAGTGACTACTCTAAATCGAGATAGATTTTAAAGAGTCTGAAAAGAGAAGTGACTACTCTAAATCGAAATAGATTTTAAAGAGTCTGAAAGAAAAGGAGAAGTGACTACTCAGAAATTAAAAATGGGACAAGGAAGATCCCATATGGAGATGGATAAACCAACATACAGAGAAATGAGGAAAAGGTGGGGAACGGGAAGTTTACAAGGTGTACCCTATTTAAAAGAAAAAGCTAACTTTCCAGAGAACGGTACATTTAGTACAACAAAATTAGAGAAAATAAGAGAACATATGGGGAAAAATACATATTTAAAATGTCCAAAAAAGAAAGGGAAAAATATGATGAAGCGTGTAAATGTTTAGAATTATGGGAGAAGGAAGCAAATAGACGTGACCATGTTTTTAAAGAAAAGTCTTTGGAAGAACTGCCACCGCCGTGTCATACACCCCCACCGCCGCATGCTCCATTGTACCCTGTTTTGCCTGAATATAATGATTTAACCCCTCTGTCTTCTTTACCCCCATCTATGACTTGTTACAAACACCAACCGGAGGATGATTGTGTCCCTCCTCACCGACATCTGAACCCGATCGAGGCAGCTCCAGTGCCCCCACCAGCACCAGTGCCGCACATGCAACAGCCCGTGGTGACCCCAAAGCAAGAGAAAGTCCGTCCAGCCCCGCCAGTCGCTAGAGTTTCCGTGATGAGAGGAGCGGCAAAAAGACAAACACAGCCGGATGCTCCACCTGCTTGGCAGAATACGTCGAACGACTTTTATCCCAAAGAACCTTTTGATGAAGATGGACAGCAATTCCCTATGGTCGAGGTGGCAGGTCCAGAGGGACCCGAACTAGTTTTTAGAGCCTGGACCAAAGCCGAAATGAAAGAGGCAGCTGAACATCTCAGTTCAGCAGAGAAAGGGGGAGTATTGATGGCTGAAGAACTTTTGACATTTTGCAAGGAATTCTCACCCTCAACGAGAGAATTAGAGAGACTGTTGAAAGTCAAACTAAAACCATCTGACCTAAGAAAGCTACAGGGTAAATGGCCTGTGAATGATAAGAGAAGGGAACATTTCAACTGGTCGCATGCAGACAATGCTGAGTACAGGAGGATTTTGGAAGAATTCTTAGAAGGACTAAAAACTACGTTTCCCAAAGCTCTGAACCTGGACAAGATCGCTGCATGTGTGCAAAAAACTAATGAAAGAGTGGAGGATTTCTTGGCCAGGCTGGAGGAAGTATTTAAAGAACATTCTGGACTTCAACCTGATGCAGACGGACCGGACATTGGTCCGGTCGAAGGACATCTCAGATCCGCTTTTTTCCGAAACCTGAGAGGAGAGCTGAGACGAGAAGTGGAAAAATCATGCATCGAGCCAGATCGCGCGAGAATGAGCGAGATCGTCCGTCATGCTGTACACGCCGAAAGACAAACTGGCAAGAAAGAGCTTCAGAAGAAAAACACACAAGATAAAGAACTCCACATGGCTCTAATGAATATCGGAGGAGAACACGGAAGAATAGGAAGATGGCGAGGGAGAGGAGATTTTAAACCCTCTAGTAATTATGATCCAGAGGGATCATAGTTTCTATGATGTAGAAAGTATTGCCTCACAGAGCCTCATGACGTTGATTGCAATGGTGTTGGGAGCTGTGGGTGTTTTGCTGACAAATATGCGCACGCCATAGAATGGGTTAAAAGGGATGACGTGCAATATTCAAATTTGTTGCACGCCCATCGTGAGAATCATGCCTGTCTGTCAGCAACAAGGGGACTTGAAGTGTTTTCACACACAAAAAGATTAATGAAGAAATTTTGGGAAGGTGCCCGTACAACTTTGGGTAACAGGAAAATATTTTGTTGGGTTGATTAGTAACTGTGAGCCTGTTGTGATAACGCCCAAGGGTAATTTTCGTCCACGCAAACAGCAATACCCCCTCAAAACAGAAGCCTCAAACCAGAAGCCATGGCATAAGGCCAATATTTAATGAGTTTAAAAAGATAAAAAAATAAAGGCATAGTTGTGCCATGCCCAAATTTACCGGTGCGCAGGCCTGTGTTTCCAGTTTAAAAGATAAGAGAAAAGAACACAAAGTAAATGTCCCCAAAGTCCAGCTGGGAAAACAATTTGTTCGTTTTTTGGGTCACGAAATTACTGACCGCGGCAGACAGCTGTCCGCAAAGCGTGTCTGCAATTACAGACATCGCAAGTGCAAAAGCAAAGAAGCAATTGATATCATTTTTAGGGACCATTTCTCTGCTCAGACAGCAGAGCCCATTGCACTCACACGCGCATGCGAATTAGCAAAGAATAAAAATGTAGACATTCACACAGATAGTAGATATGCATTTGGTGTAACTCATGATTTTGGCACAATGTGGAAACATAGAAACTTTTAAAAAGCTGATGGTAAAAACATTCTTAATCACACACAGGTTGCTGATATGCTATCTGCCATTCTTCTCCCATCAGCCATTGTTGTGTGTGACTATGCCACACACACTTTTGTATCTGAAACAATTTTTTTGCAGGAAGCCGACGAGCTGACCTTGCAGCAAAGCAAGCAACATCGGAGCCACAGACAGATTTTCTCCAGAAATCACTAACAAAACTCTTTCTCTTGCAGAGATGCAAACATTTTGCAGAACCGGATAAGCGTGCACTCTGCAAGGAGTGCTCATTTATATACACAGACAATGTTTGGGGGGGCCCAAATGGCCTCACCTGTTTGCCAAAACATTTTTTCTCTGCTTTTGCGATTTTGACGCGTGGCCTAGACCACGCGTCAAAAGGGGGGATGTTACAAGACAACATGTTTTTGTGTTTTTGCTCTCAAAATATTTGTGCAGGTCAAAGGAGCAGTAGCAAACGGAGCTGACAAATCAGTACACAGCTTCCAGCCAGGAGACTTCGAAGTAGTCAAAGATTTCAGGAGGAAGTCGTGGGAAAGACACACCTCCCACAGCAAAAAGGTGTCCAAGGAGGGGCAACTCCAACCGTATGGCTCTTCGCAATGGTTTTGCTGACTGAAGCGACAGGAGGGGCACTATTGGTGCTCGCAAAGGGAATCAACTGTTCGAGTCGGGGACGCATCGAACCCCGAGAAATTAGAGATTATAGAATTTTGTTTCTGTGCAACACTATTTTCCAAGTTTAATAAAATGATATGGGGAGGGACATTGTTACCCTAATTCTGCTAGGTACTGGGGAACAAATATGTATTTGTGTAGAGGTACGTGTACCTCAGGTGATGTGGTGGCCACAACATGGGAACCGGATGGATCACATATGGCGGCCGACAAGGCAATAAATTTGGAAAATGAGGGCCATTATGTCCCCCGGGACGGTCAAATACAAAGGGAAAAGAGGGATTTTAAACTTAACTCTAACTCAGACAAATTAAAATATGAAGGTAGGGGAGGAACCCCACAGATGAGAGTAAGGATATGGAATCTGACGATGGAAGATGCAGGGCGATACTGGTGTATGTGGTCAACAAAGGGGAAAGACACAGGTCAGAAGGTTCAGATATCAGTGCAGCCAAGGAATTTTCAAGCGGCAGAGCAGGCAGAAAAAGAGGCACAGGAAGTAGAGGCTAGGACATGGATAGATCCAGGAGAAACGGACGTAGATATGAGAAAGGCAATATACCAATGCAAAGGCAATAAGGCATGTGCATTGGCCCTGATGCAGAAGAAAGAGGTAGGATCGAATGACAGTTGTTGGTGGTGTATGCAACTCGAGCAGGCTTGGAAAGTCAGTCCTCTGAAATTAGAGGATGAGAGAAGGCTAAAAGGTCAATTACCCTGCAAAGCCGCCACCCTGTTGACAGTTGCAAACAGCACCAACGAAGCAGAGGCGGCACGAAAGACAGACTGCAAAGAACCAGGTGGTAAGTACAGTATCAGTTTTGACACCAGGCCTCTGAATATACACCCCAGGATAGGACATGTTTGCCTGTGTAGAGCGAAAGGGGGGCCACTCATAGGAACATCAGAATGCAAAAACATAGTGAAAACCAATGAAAACCAACCAAATTGTTCATTTAATAGCTGGAATTTCACCTGCCCGTTCTCAGAGGACGAGGTAGGCCAAAGTGGCGTAGTATGGGTCTGTGGGGAAAGAGCATTCCATAGACTGCCCGTGAAATGGACAGGCTGCTGTTATCCAGCTCTCCTGTCCGTAGGAGCAGCTGCCTACGCACCTAGAAAAATCTGAGAAAAAAGAGATTTGCTCGACGTTGACAGCATGCCTAGTACCTATGAAGGGGCATGGCTGATGGACCCCTGTACATCCCCACAGGGCACTGTCCTGTGGAATATTTTTGGAGGTCTTGGTGGAGCTATAAGCATGACAAAATTGAACGGATTGGCTTGGCAGGTTTTAGCATTGGCAAACTCGACTGAAAAAGCTTTGGGTCTATTGAGCGAGGAGATGGCACAGATGAGGGAAGTAGTTTTACAGAGTAGATTAGTTTTAGACATGCTTACGGCAGAGAAAGGCGGTGTGTGCAAATTGCTCGGGGTCAGTTGTTGTTTCTACATTCCGGATTATGCTGATAATGTAACCGACATTATAAACACATGAAGAATGCAATCAGGGAACCGGATGATATGACTAACAGTCTGTTGAAATGGTGGAATAGCCAAGGTTGGGGGGCGTGGCTGATGCAGGTGGCATTACCCATTCTAGTGGGATTGTTATTTCTTATAATTATGTTACCATGTTTAATTTACTGTTTTCAAAACTGTTTAAATAAAATACTATTGGGGAGCATGGCTGCTATTTACATTTACATTTACATTTAGTCATTTAGCAGACGCTTTTATCCAAAGCGACTTACAGATGAGGAAACATTGGAAGCAATTATAACAACATAGGCAACGAAAATACATAAGTGCATCAAACTAGTCCATTAAAGCCTAGCACAGTATCAAAGCTAAGAATAGTGAGGTTAGTAATATTTTTTTTTTTTCTTTTTTATAAAGAAGGAAAGGGAAGAGAATTAGGAAAAACTCAATCAGCAACGTGTTGACGGAAGAGATGCGTTTTTAGGCGTTTTTTAAAGATGGCAACCGAGTCTGCTGATCTTGTAGCAGCAGGTAGATCATTCCACCAATGTGGAACAGATCCAGTGAAGGTACGGGACAGTGACTTTTTTCCTTTTTGGGATGGTACCACTAGTCGTTGTTCCTTTGCAGACCGCAGTGATCTGGCAGGAACATAGATCTGCATTAGCGAGTGGAGATACGATGGTGCAGATCCGGTGTTGGTCTTGTAGGCCAGGAGCAAAGCCTTGAACTTTATGCGGGCGGCAACAGGGAGCCAGTGTAACCTGATGAAGAGCGGAGTTACATGCGCTCTCTTCGGTTCATTGAAGACCACTCTTGCCGCCGCATTCTGGATCATCTGGAGAGGTTTGATTGTGCAAGCAGGAAGTCCAGCCAGAAGCACATTGCAATAATCCAGTTTGGACAGGACAAGAGCCTGGACTAGGACTTGCGTAGAGTGCTCCGATAGGAATGGTCTAATTTTCCTAATGTTGTAGAGGATGAATCTACAGGACCGGGTGGTGCTGGCAACATGACTTGTGAGGTTAAGCCGATCATCGATTACCACTCCCAGGTTTCTGGCTGTGCTGGACGGTGTAATCGTTGATGAGCCTAGTTGAATGGCAAGGTTGTGGTGAATCTTTGGGTTGCCCGGGATCACAAGCAGTTCCGTTTTTCCAAGGTTTAGCTGCAGGTGATGATCCTTCATCCAAAGCGAGATGTCACTAAGGCATGCCGCGATGCGAGCAGCGACCGTCGGATCGTCCGGTTGAAATGACAAGTAGAGTTGTGTGTCGTCCGCATAGCAGTGATAGGAGAAGCCATGCTTCTGAATGACCGAGCCGAGGGATGTCATGTAAATGGAGAAGAGTAGCGGTCCAAGCACTGAGCCCTGTGGCACCCCCGTGTTGAGCTGTTGGGACGCGGAGACCTCATCTCTCCAGGATACTCTGAATGACCTACCCGAGAGGTAGGACTCAAACCATTGCAACGCCATTCCAGAGACACCCATAGCACTGAGAGAAGCCAGGAGGATGTGATGATTGACAGTGTCAAAGGCAGCAGACAGATCCAGTAGGATGGTGATGGATGATGCTTTTGCCAGTCTCAGGGCTTCGATGACTGAGAGTAGTGCAGTCTCTGTTGAATGACCGGTCTTGAACCCAGACTGATTGCTGTCCAGGAGGTTGTTTTGCATGAGAAAGGAGGAGAGCTGATTGAACACAACTCGCTCCAGGGCTTTGGCGATGAAGGGAGGAAGGGAGACAGGCCTGTAGTTTTCTAGCAGTGTAGGGTCCAGGGTGGATTTCTTTAGAAGCGGTGTGATGCGAGCCTCTTTGAACGCCGTGGGAAATGTCCCAGTGGTGAGCGAAGAGTTGATGATGTGGGTCAGAGCAGGCACAACCGTTGGAGAGATGGCCTGGAGGAGATGGGTGGGGATGGGATCCAGTGGGCAGGTGGTAGTGTGGTTGGAGCCAATGATCTTTGAGACATCAGCTTCAGACAGAGGAGAAAAGGCAGGGAGCACACACGTGTCAGGGATGTGGGCGGGTTCGACAGATGGTGGCGTAGAGAACTGGCTGCTGATGGCAGTAGTTTTCTTTACGAAGAACGATGCAAAATCAGCAGCTGTTAACTCCGATGAAGGTGCGGGAGCAGGCGGACAGAGGAGAGCAGAGAAGGTTTTGAAGAGCGTTCGAGAGTCCGGAGAGTTGCAGATCCTAGAGAGGTAGTAATCTGTTTTTGCAGAGGTGACATCTACAGAGAAAGAAGAGAGAAGAGATTGGTAGAGAGAGAGGTCTGCAGGGTCTTTTGACTTGCGCCATTTTCTCTCAGCTGACCGGAGGCTGGCGCGATGCTCACGCAGTACATCCGATAACCAGGGAGCCGACGGGGATGGACGGGCTGGTCCAGATGCAAGAGGGCATAGGTTGTCCAAGCAGGATGAAAGCGTGGAACACAGAGTGGCTGTGGCATTGTCTGTATTCAAAAGAGAGAGCTCCTCAGAGGGGGGGAGTGCAGAGAGGACAGCAGAGGAAAAACAAGAGGGAGGGAGAGACCGCAGGTTGCGCCGGAAGGTGACCATCGGTGAGACATCTGCGATATCCGGAGCCGTGAGGTCGAGGTCAAGGGTGACGAAGAAGTGATCAGACGTGTGCAGCGGGGTGACCTGAGGGTGATGAGTGGAGCAGTACCTTGTGAAGATCAAATCTAGATGGTTTCCAGACTTGTGGGTTGCTGATGTGGAAACCTGCTCGAGGAGAAATGATGCGGTCAGGTTGACGAAGTCAGCAGCCTGTGGCTTTCCAATGTGGATGTTGAAGTCGCCTAGTACCACCAGGGGAGTACCATCCTCAGGGAAGGATGAAAGAAGCACATCCAGCTCCTCCAAGAAATGTCCAAGCTGACCTGGGGGACGATATATAACTACAAAATGACTTTTAACAGGGTGGGTGATAGTAACAGCATGAAACTCGAAGGAGCTGTTGTCACACAAGGGTGTTAGCTGATTGAATTTCCAGTCTTTGGGGATGAGTAGACCGGTGCCTCCACCCCTTCATGTGATGCGAGGGCTGTGGGAGAAAGTGTGGGAGAGGGCAGCGGGAGTGGCAGAGTCCTCTGGTTTGATCCATGTTTCTGTAAGTGCTACAATGGAAAGTCCAGAATGTTTAACGAAAGCTGTAATGAAATCAGCTTTGTTCACAGCAGATTGGCAGTTCCACAATCCTATTGGGAAAGTAGAAGGGGCAGTTGCTAGCAGTGATACATTGTGAAGATTATTAGCATTGCGTCGGCTTCGGCATGCGGCAGATGATTTACGTGTTGTGATAACAGAAAGGATTTTAAAACACATATTTGAGAGAAGCAGAAAGAAAATAGGGAGAAACATTAAAGATAACAATAAAGGAATAAGTGTTAGTGCAAACAGTAAGACAAAAAGTGCAGGGGTTGATACAAAACAGCAAAATAATAATACAAAAGAAGTGCAATACTCAAAGCTTCTATTGAACAAAGGTTCATGGTGCAGACCATTGATCTCACGGAAGGGGGATTTATTGAGTGCGATGACAAAGGCCTATGAAATCTGTAAGAGAAAGGGCAGTGCTCATCTTACAGGTTGAGGCATATTGAGTTTGGTTATCATATATGATAAGAGATGGGAATGTGGTGGAAATTTTCATGACGTGGGTTTCTTCACGCTAATCTCTGTAAAATTTGATTCAAGACTGTCTATCTTGTTGTTCTTAAATTCCTTAGAAATGTTTTGCTACGTGGCAGACCACTCAGCTCCTTTACCCTTGAGCAAAGACCACGAGGTTCTGGTGAAGATAGGAGATGGCGACACATTTTTGTTACCAAAGATACGTTCTTGCTCAAGGGAGGGGAGAAGAAGGGGTGTCATGTTTGGATCGTATAAAAGCCCTGTAAGTGAGAAGGAGGGTACATTCTCTCTGCACCATGCTTGTGATGCAGACTGAATGTCAATAAATATAAAATACCTTGCAAGGTAACTCATGCTCTCTGTGTGTTGCATTTGTCTAAAGTGTTTAAAACTCACCTTGATTAAGGAATAAGAAAATTCCACAACACCTGCAATTTACAGTTAACATTTAAAATGCACAAAACCTCTAAACGTAAAGGAGGGGCCGAGAAGTTAAGAGAGAAAAAATGACAAGCACTCGAAGCAGAAGCCACAATGTGTGTGAAAATCAATCAATTATTTTCTGAAAGAGCAACAAAAGACTCCAGTGAAGATGTCAAGACAGGTAATGGAAGAATATTTGAATTATGATCACTAATGTTGCCTTTGAACGTACATTTTCAAAGCTTCAAGTTCTATAAAACAAGACTCTGAAGCAAGCTCTCACTGGAGCATTTGGGAGCTTTTATGTTGAACAGAGAGATTACATTCTCTTCTTCGGGTGAGACCATGTTGGTGTCTCCACTAAAACTCCTCCCTGCGGTAGGAAGTGGTCTCTGTAGCATTGCTCCTCTCAGGTGAGGGGGTAGCACTTCCCAGTGCTCCTTACGGTGTCGGGGCAGCCTACTCGCCTCTAGAGAAGCATGGCCACCGCCTGTACGGCCAGTAGTAAGAACCTCTCATTGTGGTCACATGAATTGATGTCTTACTACACCACTGAATGGTTACGATTTGCGAGGACGCTCATTGGTGACTCGCCTAGGCCGGTCAGTGTCGTTCCGCTCGAAGTCATGACGCGGCGCAGCACCATGGCGTTTTTGACAGGGACCCCAATCTGTCAGTCTCGACACAACGTTGAGAGACCGACAGAAAGGGAACATCTCAGTTACGTATGTAACCTCGGTTCCCTCTCTGTCTGTCTCTCGACGTTGTGTCGAGACTGACAGAATGGGGGTTGACTTCAGAACTGATCATCTCCGATTCTACTTTAAAAAGGCAAATGAGCTTGGCGAATGGTGCCCATTCATTCGCCTTTTTGTTCTTTGGAACCTATGCTGATCGATCCTCGACTCTTCCTACTGGAAATATGACGCAGAGCAGTGGAACTCGTCCTGGCGTTTGAGATTCCCCTCGGAATTTCAGTAGCTGCTCGGAGGTGTCTAAAAGAGCATATTTCTAAAAGAGCAATTGCTCCTGCAGTGTGCACATGTCGCCATGTTTCGCCGCTTTAGTCTTGGGTCGCGACTGCACCATCGTCGAGACAGACAGGTACGATAATTACCTCACATGCTCCGGCATGCTGAAGAAGCATTCGTGGTAACGGTTTTGCGGTCACAGCTGGCCGTGTTCATCGGACACCGTTTGCTTCCTGTCCCGACAGCGGCTAAAAAGCCAGCTGCGCCGGTGAGCAGCGCTCACCGCATTATTGCCGCGGACCACCCAGGCCCCGTCACGCTCACTGAACCTGTCTCCTATGGGCATCGCCAGACAGTCCCATAGCGGATCCATGCCACGGCGTGCAGAGGATCAGATTTCGGCCGCCACCTCGGGTGGTAATTTCTTGACATCAGACACTGAGAACTCCCTCCAGCTCCCGGCTACGGTCGGACGAGCCCCAAGTGGAGATGTCAGACGTGCTTGCCCGGACCGCCGTGAGCATCAGGCACTGCACTGCCTTTCCCGCATCATGGTGCCTGGACACCGAACACAGGGAACCGTGTTCCGGCCCGGTCCCAGTTTCCCGGCAGTGTACGACGAGCTCACGTAAACCGGGCTGACGGGCTCGGTTGCCGTGACTTCCCTGGAGGCTGGAGCAGCTATGGGCTATGTTGGTATCCCAGGTAGAGCATGCTCTCGTGGCACAAGTGCACTTGTGTCCACAGATGTTCTACCTAGAGGCACCAACCAAGGCTCCCTTGCAAAGCGTGTTTGTCCTCGCCATCACTGATGTCGAGGGCTTACACTGCGGCGGGTCAGCTGCCTGTGATGAAGTGGTCAGAAATGCGAAGAGGTGCGACTTTAATGTTATCTGTGGTACAGATACGTGTGTAGATGAGATCAAGCTGGTTTCCTGATCTGTGAGTAGCGGCTGTGGCGAGGCATGTGAGGTCGAATGGACAGTGAGGGTATGAAAGTCAGAAGCATAGGGTTTCTCTCCAGGTGGATGTTGAAGTCCCCAAAGACTACAAGAGGGCCGCCATCCTCAGGGAATGAGGAGAGCAGCACATCTCACTCTTCAATGAAGTTGTGAAGAGGACATGGGGGCGGTAAACTACAACAACGCTAAGCTGAGAGACCAACAGAGAGAAATAGAGGTGAAGAAATGGAGGTGTGAATGGGACGTGCATGAGAGTGTGAGTGCATCATGCCTTGCGTCTTGGGTGAGATCATTGTTTGCAGTGGGGTACAGGAATAAACTGGAAACACATGTTGTTAGTCTACAAGGAAAGTGAAAGCAAAGTTATATTTAATATACTGAAGTGCCTTGCCGGTGTCCTTGCTTTTGAATCAAGATGGAAACCATGACAAAAGAGGAACTGGAGGTATCTGTAACAAGGTACGCACTTACAACAAATTTAATTTTAAGAGACATGATTCAAGAAATCTATCCTGTAAGCCGAATTCTCAAAGGGCACAAAGAAAGCCATTGACAAGCTTAACTTTATTCTGCAGTTTTTTCTTCCCAAATTTGAGAGTAGCATTAAGAGTGTTTCTAAAAATGCCACTGACAGTGGCCTCTGCTGAAAGATATTTCTGCATAAAACATTATAACTTATAAAACATACCTTCGTTCAACTATGAACAATGATCGCTTGACCCAGCTGGCAATCATCTCAATTGAAAATAGTCTAGCAAGGTCAACATCATTTGATGATGAGGATCAGGTGCTGACGGCTGGCAGGTGCGCTGCATTAATCTCCTTAGTTTCCATGGCAAGGCTGTGGCAAGACATATATTTTCTAACATAAATCCTATGTACTTCTACTACTTTCTTAAAACATTGCGTTTTTGTTTTTTTAGATGTTTTATTTATCTGTGCAGAACTGTATGTTACACGTTAAAGCAGTTAAAAATGTTTATATAAAATATTGCCTTTGTTATAGATGCAAATATGCTGGTTACATTCAGATGATTTAAAATACAATTACTCAAAGGATATTATAACATGTTTCTTATTTTGTGTGTGCCTGTAATGTATTGGTGAGGGAGCACCTCTGGGAGGGGCGCGCCAAAACTGATCTCACAGACCCCTCATCAAGTGTGCAATTGCACCCCTGCTTGGGCTCTACATCGTCCTCGACTCCCCGGCTTCATCTCCGTTCTGGTCAAGGTGCTCGGTCTTATTCTGGTGTTGACTATACTAATTTAACATCTTTAACGCGTGAGACGAATTATAGTGCAGCCGTTTCTTCAAGCCCTTTAACTGCCACGCTATTAAATGCGCGCTCTGTAAACAATAAAGCTTTGCTTCTGTCAGATTTTATCATGGACAATAAGCTGGTTTTGATGTTTCTCACTGAAATTTGGCATAAACAGGATGATGGTCTACTATTTAATCAGCTGTCCTCAGGGGGCTTTGAACTTTTTGATGTCTCACACAGTATACTGGTAGTGGTAGTGGAATTGTAGTGGTTTACAAATTGCAATACAGTACAGGGTATATTTACCTGTACCTCTTTTTAAAGAATTTGAATGTCTTGTCTTAAAAGGTTACTCTGACGAAAAATCTAAATTCTGCCATTAATAACTCACCATCAAGTAGTGTCAACATCTGTATGACAAAAACGCAAATCGGCCCTTTCACATGACGTCACTTATCTTCCGTTCTGCCGTGAAGATGTGTATAATTACTTCCACTAGCACTTCAGATTGGAGTTTACCAAGTCCCTTGCACAGCTGCCACAAATACAGCTAGGTGATGTACATCATCTTGCATACAAATTTTAGCCAAAACGGAAGTTCTTCTTCTTGTTTGTTTCGAAAAGGCGGATGTTAAGTTACGTCATTGTGAGAATGACCTATTAAGGTAGGTCCTTAGATTGGAACGCAACTAATCTTCAAAGCACTGAAAGTGTATAAAGATATTGTGATATTGTCCACGCAACTCCGGCGAGGATACTTTTTGTGCGCATACAAACAAACTGACAACTATATAAAACATTTTTTATTTGAGTGTTAGTTTTTCAGTGTGCGTTCCCGAGAGCCACACGCATGCACGTTCTGATGTAGAGCCTGTGTGGTCAGAATGCGCATGCGTCGAGTGATGCTGACACCGGATGCACTGTCATGTGGCTAATGTGTTGGTTGATTTGAAATCAAAGGAGGAGACCAAGAGTTAGAAAGCTTCCAAAACTACCTTAATATGCATTTTTAGAAAAAATGGAAGTCATACAGATGTTAAACTACTTGAGGGTTTGGCAGAATTAAAATTTTTCGTTGGAGTAACCCTTTAAATGTAGCTGCTCGTTGTGCAGCTCCTCATACTGCTATGCTCACTATTTAAAGACTCCAAATGGGCTCTTTTTGTCTGAACTTGCTTATCTTCTGTCCACACTGTCAGCCAAATTTACTTAAGGGTGAGTGATTAACGGCAGAATTTCCATTCACCCTTTAAGTGTAGCTACTCATTGTGAAGCTCCTCATTGTGCAGTCACTATTTAAAGACCCCCAAAACCAAATGGGCTCTTTTTTCTGAATTAGCTAATCTTCTGTCAGCCGAATTTTGATTTTGGGTGAGCCCACACGTATTATTACATTCTGTAAATGGGAATCAATTAATTGAATTAAATTCTCTCCAACTTAAATGATATATCCTCTGCTTCACTCGAGGATAAAAATCTCATAATTTAACAATGCTCTTACATCCAATTTAGATGTTTTTGCTCCCCTAAAATCATGTCACGTCTCATTTGTACGGTTTGCCCCCGGCATAATGAGGACTTGCGCTCGCAGAAGGTTGCTTGCCGGGAAACTAGAGCGAAGGTTGCACTGCAATGGTTTAAACATGTGTGGTGAGGAAGGCGGGACGAGAGCCGTGACGCGGGGCCGGTGGCGTGAGTGATAAGTGCAATCAGCTGTGCGCGCACCGGTCCCGCATCTTATCACGGAGGAGATTGGGAGCTTAAATGGATGTTCGGCAGGACTGTTGACGAGAGAGGACCGGGCCCGAAACTGTGTTTAGTTTGTGTATGTTTTATGGCCGGCAGTCTACCGCGAGGTGGCTGCCGGATTGTTCAGTGTTTATTGTTTATTTAATTAAAGTTTTATTGTTGAATGTTCGCCGGTTCCCGCCTCCTTCCTTCCCTTCTACGAACTTTATTACAACATGTTTTACCAAGCTTAGATAGACTGTTTGGCACATACTTCAAGATCTACATTTTACTCATGTATTATTGAAAATAACCAAAATTATCCTAGAAAGCTTTTTCACACAATAAACAGTTTACTCAATGCAGATTGTTCTAGCTCCTTGACTGAATCTGATCAGTTATGCAATGATTTTCCTCAGTTTTTCAGTAAAAAAAAAATTATGTCCGCAAACTGTAGTTCTCCTGGGCCTGCTGTTTCCACAGCTAACTCACAAACCTTCTCTGGTACCCCATTCTTTAAATTTACTTCAGTACAATCTGAGTCACTCTGCAGGCAGGTTTCTCGTATGAAAGTCTCCACTTGCATGCTTGACCCTCTGCCCTGTAGTCTTTTTAAATTATGCTCTGACTATTTATGTCCCTCAGTGCTTGTTATAATAAATGACTCTTGGTCTAACGGCGTTTTGTGCCTGCAGCACCTAAAACTGCAGCTGGTGTGGTATACTGCAACTTCATGTAGTTTGTTAAAATAATGTTTTTGTGCACCTGATGGCTTTGAACTTTTCCTGTCAACTCTGTTTATTTGGCACTGGACAATCTACAGATTTCCCATCTTCCGCCTCCCAACACTGTCACTCACGTCACGAAACAAGTCACGGCCAGAAAACATATTACTTTTTATTAGCCATTTCACACAATTTAGAAAAACAAAAATGTGCAGGAACTTTAGGCCTGTATTCATTACATTATAAATAAAATGTGCGTTATTCAGAAAAAAAGTTGAGGTGGTGTGTGACTGACTTTAGCCCCTAATTGAATTTGCGTCACTGGAGGGACTTCTGCCGCTCGCTATGTCATAATCACGGCCCTACTAGAGAAAGCTCCTGATTGGTTAACGCGGCGCGAATTTTCGCCAAAGTTCAGATTTTTCAACTCCATTCGCACGATTCGCATCATTCGCGTCGCCTCATTTGCACAATTCCCGTCATTCGCGTAGGTCATCGCGTATTTGCAGATAATAGAAAACGTCTCCGGTTACTTTCGTAACCTCGGTTCCCTGAGAAGCGGGAACGAGACATTGCGGAGAACAGCATATGAAACTCCTCCTCTTTCTCACTTTTCCTGAAGTCTTATAGGACAACGTCAGTAAAAAAAACTGGCCAATTGTCGCAAGACATGCAACAGTATGCAAATACTGACGAATCTAGTCAGTATAAATACAGTGCATGTGACGACAATTCCTCAGAATCTATGAGAGAACGCCCGCACGGTGATGAGCGGCGAACACGGCGATCTACTCAATGTCTCGTTCCCGGTTCTCAGGGAACCGAGGTTACGAATGTAAACGGAGACGTTCCCTTTCGAGAGTGGTCACTTCGACATTGCGGAGAACCGCATATGGAACGGTAGTACAATCCCGCCGTGAGAGCTAGCAAAAACAGCCAGACAACTGGGTTAAACACAAAGTATGGGGAGCATACAAATCAAACATTCGTGAGGTCGCCCCAAGCGTTAACAGCTGATTGGCTGAAACCGGCCTATGAACTGCTAGATCACTGAACACGCCAATGAACTGCTAGATCGGGCTCCTGGCAAATTTGCATATCCAAAATCAACAAATGCAGCGGGCTGCGCTGAATAGGGCAGACACCACAACAGTAGAACCAGCACAGAATCCCGGGCGATATAATAGCGAACACAAAAGTACACCAAGCACAGTGTAAACAGCAATGCGAAAACAACTGTGTAGCATAAGAGATTACATGGTAGAAGATAAAGCGTAATCAGCACTGTCCAAGAGGACTTGAGACGCCAACGAGGACACTGTTCTGACCCTGACTCTCGTACGCCAAGGTAATAGCGTCCACCACCCAGTGAAAGAGCCTCTGTTTTGAGACAGCCGGATCTTTAGTTCCCCCACCAAAACAAATAAAGAGCTGCTCAGACTGCCGAAACCCGGCAGTGCGATCAATGTAAGCCCGCAAGACCCTTACCGGGCAGACCGCTCTCTGAGCGTTAGCATCCTGCGAGTCTGATGACTCGGAAGACAAAGCGGGCAAAGAAATGACCTGTGCTCTAAAAGGGGTAGACATAGACTTTTGCATATAACCCGATTTTGGCCGTAAAGTGATCTTGCAGTCACCGGGTCCAAAACGAATGAAATCAGTGCACACTGAGAGTGCTTGTAAATCCCCTATGCGCTTAGCCGAAGCAAGGGCGAGGAGAACGTTTTTTAGAGTGAGCTCTCTTATGGAAGCCGCGTCCAAAGGCTCGAAAGGGGGAGAAGAGAGTGCATTTAACACCAGCGCTAAGTCCCAAGGCGGCACCGAAGGGGATTGTGGGGGGAAAGTCTCCTCGCTCCTCTGAGGAATCTGACCACCAGCATGTGCCTACCAATCGATTGCCCATCAACCGCGGAACGAAACGAGGCGATAGCAGCCACATAAACCTTCAGCGTGGAAGTGAGGCCACCGTTGTCCAGCCTGTGCTGCAGGAAGGATAAAATATCAGACACGGGGCAGGACGTCGGGTCGATACTATTACTGCTGCACCATTTAACAAACACCCCCCATTTTAGAGCGTAAAAAAGTCTGGTAGACGGCGCACGAGACTCCGAAATAGTGTCCAGTACACGCTGATGGAGTGCAATTAAAACCCCCGAAGCGGCCAGGCATGGAGGTTCTACAGCTCTGGGCTGGGGTGCCATATCGTGCCGTTCACTTGGGACAACAGGTCTCTCCTGAGGGAAATCCGCCACGGCGGTGCCGTCAACAACTCACTCTGGTCCGGAAACCATGGTTGATTCGGCCAAAACGGAGTGACGAGAATCACCGACGCTGTCTCCTCTCTGATTTTGCACAGCACTAGGGGTAAAATCTTCACCGGAGGAAACATGTAAAGCCGAACGCTCCCCATGGGGTATAGCATAGCATAGCACCTCCGTGGTTCAGATAACTGGGGATATGCGCTGCTCTGATGCCGATCTGCCCACAGTAGGAGACCTGCAGCCTGTTTGAAAAGAGCTCCGGAATGGATCCCTCCCTGGCGATTTATGTACGAAATCATGGACATGTTTCTGCTCCAGCCTCAACTGGAAAGTATGACGAGCTAGAGACACCGCCTTTAGCTCCAAGCGATTTATATGCCATTTTCTCAGAGACTGTGACCAAAGGGCGGATGCCGACATGGCCTCGCACACCGCGCCCCATCAAGAGGACGACATATCCGTCATTACTGAAACTCCCTCAGGGGAACAGACCGGCCCGGCCTGAGCAAATGTAGAGCTGAAATGATGGACTCCGTCAACTCTGGAGAGAGGCGAGCGCGCATCTACACTGAGTCGAAACATACCCCCAGATATGTTATAGACTGACTCAGCGTGAGCTTGCTCTTCTGCGTGTTCCTGCGCAGCCCCAGGGATGTCAAGTGACAAAGCAGCATCTGCGTGTGACCGATTAGCGCCTTTCAAGAGTGGGCTAAAATCAGCCAATCGTCCAGATAATTCAGAATACGCATTCCACTCGCTCTGAGAGGGGAAAGTGCCGTATCTACACACTTCGAGAATGTGCGCAGAGCTAATGCCAGTCCAAACGGGAGGACGGCAAATTGGTATGTGAGCCCTCGAATGTGAATCGCAGGAACCTTCGGTGATGCTAGGCTATCTGAACATGAAAGTACACATCCTTCAGATCTACGGATACAAACCAGTCCCCGGGACACACTTGTTGTCATTGTTAACGCTTGCTTGTGAAGTGCTCGGTTGACGGGTCTCAAGTCCAGAATCGGACACTACAAAATACAGAATGTAAAACCCGCTTTCCCGCTCGTTCGGAGGGACATGTCGATCGCTCCTTTCGCGAGCAGGCTGCAGATTTCCTGCCTCAACACAGGCGCGTTTTGCACTGACGTAAGCGACGGAACAACACGGCTGAAGCGGGGAGGTATGCGCCTGAACTGCAGGGACTACCCGTGTTTTAACACGTTTAGTAGCCAAAGAGCGATGCCTGGAATGGCCTTCCACGCGTCCAGAAACAGAGATAACGGCTGAATCTGCTCGGGGGTTACCGTCAGCGGACTGTTTAGGAGAGCACGCTGCCCCAGCGAGGCTAAATGCACTGGCGGGAAAATGGCTTGTGCATGAGAATCCAGCGGTCTCTCGTCCCACGGGAGTGGTAAAACACTGTTTTGAGGGCAGGCCTGGGTCCGAGCCCAACGAGGTGGTGGAAGGGCACAAATGAGCCGCGAGGGTCTCCTCGATGGGTGGCATGCGCACTAGAGGTCTTCTCGGGTCCAAAGATCTTTACCCGACCCAAAATGACCCGAATCACTTTTTACCCGAACCCGAGACAGACCCGATAACGTTTTTATTTTAAAGCCCCGACCCGAGACAGACCCGATAACGTTAGAGCCGAGTCCGACCCATCGTATATATTTTTTAAACCCGACTAGACCTGAATGTAAACGGACGTGTATTAATGAAATTGATATGGCAATGAACACGTTGATCCTCTTGTTTTGCTCTGGCAAATTGCGCAAAATGAGGCTAAATGGGTTGTGCCAGTTTTAGCTGAATCAAATCTAAATAAGTGACGACATGGCAACCACTCGCGCGGACATTCTGTCTCAACAATGTGTCCCAAACCGCGTAGTACTGAAATGTGCGCGTCTTTTAATATCTACTTCTGGTCGCCTGGTGGAAGTATGTTTTTCCTGAATACGATGGTAACTACATAGAGTGCAAACCCCTGCAGCGTTGGAAACTTCGGGATTTCAATTCTAAGGTGATTTCAGATCACCGCGACTTTCGGAAGATTTGCGTGGCTTTCAACCGATCGACTGAGGGTTGGAGGAGAGTTGGTAACTACACGCACACACACAAGCGACGCGCTGTTATTGTACAGGATAGTTCGGGTCTTCCTCGGGTCAATTAAGCAAAACAATTTTTACTTTATATTACCCGAGACCCGAAGGCTCTCGTCGACGTATAGGACTGGGGAATGAGGTGACAGCAGAGGACGGGGGCCCGGAGCCGGGTCGTCGCCTCAACCTCGTGGAATGGGTGGACTTACCAGCGGCTCGTTGGTGGCGGTGAGCCTCGACCCTATGAGTCCACGAGAGAGTCCTCAAGACACGCGCCGGCAGGTCCACACAGTGCGCGCAATCAGACTCACAGAATGCATCCTCCGCATGATCAAGGCCCAGACAGGCAATGCAGTGCTCTTGAGTGTCCTGCGAGCCAAAGACGACAGTATGAAGCCATCGAATGCGGTGAAAGAAGTATCCAGTTGCGTCTTCAATGATGGCAGTGTGAAAAAGAAGATTCTGAGGAATTGTCGTCATATGCACTGTATTTATACTGTCTAGATTCGTCAGTATTTGCATACTGTTGCATGTCTTGCGACAACTGGACAGTTTTTATACTGCCTTTTTCCTTTAAGACTTCAGGTTCTCCGCAATGTCGAAGTGACCGCTCTCGAAAGGGAACCGCTTCGCGGCGACCCAGAGTTTTTTTTTTACTGCTCGTGCCGGTGCCGCCCCCCATATGACATGAAAAAATGCCGGAGAAGACATCTATCTATACCCATACTAGTCAGCACAGTGTAAACTACACAAATTGTAAATATGTTACTCATCATTCATAGATCTTTCTTAACTGCTACAAATGATCTGTATGTGTATACAAGACTGTCATGAAACAGGGAGAACGTGGTGGAAGAACCCAAGTGCAGGCAGCAGTGAAGGGGTTAACAACAAGACTTTAATACTTAAACACAAAACAAACACCCACGATGGGGGAAACACTGACAAAACTTAAATCCAAAACTGAAAACAATCACTTCCCACAGGGGGGGCAAAGATAAACTAAATACAAAACACAGGAATGGTAAACATCTAACAAGGAACTTTAACACGAGCAAGGTAACAAGAACAACAAACCAGGGTACTTGAAGCAACAAACAAGCACAAGACAATAGACAAGAGGGCATTAAATAGGGAGACTAACAAAGGAGATAACACTGGGCAGGTGTGGGTAATGACACACAGGAGGAAAGCTATACTGCGGGCCAATGACAAGACTGGAGAGAACGCATATTATGTCCTGATTGACAATAATACGTCTCTCTCCACATAAAATATGTGGGTCTGTCATGATTCTGCCCCTAGACCAGAAAATCAAGAAAAGGGAAGGCAGAATCATGACACAAGACATTTACAAGACTTTCTGCATCACTTGTAAATGTGTTACTCATCATTTGCAGGTCTTTCTTACATGTTACAAATGACATTTACAACACTTTCTGCATCCCTTAATTGATGTAACGATTGTACAAATGTGAAAATTAATTTCTGCTATTCCTCAACTGTTACAATGGAAATGAGTCAAAATGTATATCATCAGCTTGGTAAAGAGGATTACTGTGAGCAGTTAAACATTAATACTTTAAAAGTGTGCAAATATGAGAAAACGATGCAGAAGTTGACAGCTGAAAACTTTTATTAAAATCTGTTAAAACAATACAGTAACAAAATAACATTTTCTATACAATGTAACAAATTTTACTCCCCATACAAATTCCCCATACAAATTCTGTTTACACCCCTCCAAAAACTAACCGGTACAAACATTTCATCCATTTGAAGAGGGAGACTTTGGAATGACTAAATATTGACTTGTGTCTAACTGACTTCTTTATCTCTCTGCCTCTGTGACTGCTTCACTGACACCTCCTGGGAGATAAGTGAAACGACATAGCCATAGAAGGCAAATAGGTTTTAACCACAGTCTATAGATTTTAACATTTAGATAATTAAAATGTTTTTAATTTCAGATACAAAAGTGAAATGTGATCTATATTAGGCACAAGTATTGTATTTTTTACTTGAATATACTTTTATCTGAGGTATTAAATGCTACTTCATAATTTATAACTATATACCAGAACATTTAAAATAATTTTACTATTTTACATACTGTACATTTATCTGACATCTGTAACTAGCTATGAAAATTTATATTTTACAAAAATATAGGCATATAATATATAATGCATTGCATTATTGTCCAAAAACTATGAATGCATTAGTATGCATTATAGTTCAAGGGCATTTACAGATCCCACAATTAGATCTCACCTTACTACCATTCAAGATTGTCAATGCAATCGCTTTGCTTCAACTTCAATTTATGACCACAGTAATTACATTTAATCATCCTTTTAAGTATTTTCTTTCTTTTGCAGCCATTTAATATGCAGGGGCGTCCCCAATGGGTGGCCTGTATAACTCTGTCCACCGCATGGCTACCCCTAGTTTGATTTTGCAGTGGGTACTATTAATTTGAATACATAATTTAAATTCACAATAGTTTGTGAAGTGAAATAAAATGCAACACCCGCTGCAGCCACAAAACAAATTGTAGATTGATTGGCGCCACCAGAGTAGCTGTTTCACTTCCCCTCCCCTCTCCTATTGCGTTGGTCTTTGACTGCTCAGTCAGTGCAAGTGCAAGAAGCAGGACTGACTGCTTCAATCACAAAACTCAGGAGTGTCACGATTCTTCCACATTTTGTCATTTTTCTTTTGGTTTAGTGGCAGGATCATGACAGAACCTCATTTTTAATGTGGAGAGAGGCGATTATGGTTTATTTGGTTTTGCCATAGGCTCTCTCTGGTCCCGTCTCTGTTCCCGTCCTCTCATTTCCTCATTATTGCTTGTTAATTAGTTCATGCCCTGCACCTGTCCCCATCTTGATTATTGCCCTATTTAATGCCCTAGTGTCTTCTGTCGGATCATTGTTTATGTGTCAGATGTTGCGTTTGTCTCCTGCCTTTAACGTAACGTAACGTAACGTAACGTAAGTCTAGTTTAGTCTATTGTCTGAAGTTATATTTAGTTTAGTGTAGTCAGTTTATGTTCCTGTCTACCCTTACTGTTCTCTTGTTTTACTCCCTCGTTGGAGTTTGTTTCTTTTGTATTTATTATTAAAATCCCTTGTTAACCCTTCGTTTAACAAGGGATTTGCGCTTGGGTCCTCTGTCTCTGTTCCCGCAACACGATCATGACACAGGAGAGAATGGTCGCGGTTACGTATGTAACCTCTGTTCCCTGATGGAGGGAACGAGACGTTGTGTCGAACTGACAGATGGGGTTCACCCTTGAGAACCTATCATCTTCTGACTATTTTGGAATTTGCATGCCGGGCTCCGCCCCCGGATATCCGGGTATAAAAGGGGAGCCGGCGTGCTCATTCATTCCTAGAAATTATCTCTTTTTCGAACACCTCTGGAACTGCTGAAACACCGGGGGGGATGATCACTGGAAGGGACAATCCACTGCACCACGTCAAGATAACAGCTTTGGAAGTCATTCGATCCGAAGAACAAAAGGTGAATGAATGAGCACGCTCCCCTTTTATACCCGGATATCAGGGGGCGGAGCCCGGCATGCAAATTTCATTCGCCAATTTCATTGGCCTTTTCAAAATAGTCAAAAGATGATAGGTTCTCAAGGGCGAACCCCATCTGTTGGTTCGACACAACGTCGAGAGACCGACAGAAAGGGAACTATTCTTAAGTTTTTGGAGAGACGACAAACGTTAACGGGTATGTATGCCATACAGTAGTCTACTGTATTAATTACATTCCACCTGCTGTAAGAAGAGGCTACAAACGATCTGCCACCGGCTGCATCTTCACACGTGACAAATTGATTTTGGAAAATGTTTTACCAAAAAAGGTTACGGACTGCAGCTTTAAATTCATATTGTTACATTAACCAGAAACAAACGTAAACACTGAATTTGTTTGTTTTTGGTGCCACCCCAAGATTTTGCTGTAGCCTCCTAGTGGCCACCCCTATTAAAATGTTCTGGGGGTGCCACTGTTTATACATTTCAGTTGTTTTCTTGCCACGACTACCTCGCTCAACTTTCTAGCTAAACTTGGCATCTTTTTAACACCATGTAAGTGTTTCCTCTGGTGTGTGTGTGTGGTCCCGACAAAAACATTCAAACTGTAGCGCTGATGTCACCCATACATAGCCAATCAGATCCATAGAAAATAATATAAAGTTGTAAAAGTATTTTTAAAGAATTGCCATTAGTCTATACGAATACATAATTATTACATTTATATTGTGATTTTTACAATAAATAATTAAAATGTTTTTAAAAGAAACATTCCAATCGGTTGTATAAGTTTTGACATATATGTGACTATTATGAACATGACCACCAGAGTCCGATGACTAGCGGCACAAATTGAGAAAGATTTCAGTTATCTCAAGCTTTAAGTGCTTTGGGAAGATTTTATTTATGTCCGATATTATAAGGTAATAGCCCAAACAGAATAAAACATTATTAAATAAAATTTAGTTCACTTTCATCATCATGTTGTGCTCCACACTCCAATCAAACAGGTGGCAGTAATGTACCCAATACATTAGTTACCTGACGCCATTTAAAACAAAGAAATTACAGCCCCTGTTGATACGGTTTTGCAAAACCTTCCACCCGTAAACAGCAATGAAACAACCGTCGTGCAGAGAAAAAAAGATTAAGCGGGCAGCAGCACAGGTAAGCACACAAAGTGGTAACATTTTTGTTGGCTAGCTTACTGCAAACTATGTACTTAGGTAATTTTTATAAAATGTACTTTGAACTGTGTGCGTGCGCGCGTGCGTGTGCGCCTGCGTTAATTGCCACGATGATGGAGCCGTTGGTTGTAATTTGGAACCTCACTGCTAAATGCAGCTAAAATCCCCACAATGCTAATTTTCAACGATTTAAAACAGTTTCTACAATGATAATGTACATTCTGTTGCATCTAAAGAACAAAATATATTATGATATAAACAAGGCCGAGACATACAGCCTTATTTATTTTAACTTGATGGCTTATTTATACAAATTTACACAAGTACATCCTTTTAACAATATTCTATATCGTTTAGGAGTGCATTATCAGTGTTGCCAATTTAGCTCCTTTGTCGCTATATTTAGCAAGTTTTCAGACCCCTCTAGCGACACATTTTCAAAAAAGCGTCTAGCGACACTCTTACGACTTTTTCTGGTGTTATTGGAGACTTTTGGAGACTCTCTGACGTGAAAGCACATATCGTTCTTACTCTTCACAACGAGCAGTGGGTGCTGCCGTGAGCCGCACGCCCGCACCAAAGCACTCACAGGCGGCCCAGTCCTCGCTAAGCAGCCCCTTCCCCAGCTGCAGTCAGAGCAGGAGATGTTCACCCCTCCAAATGATCGCGCGCATGTGCAGGAAGCCGGTGCTGGCTGATCCTGCCCTGGCTTACAATTCAGCATGGGATATAAAATGTTCTTTGTCTAAACTAATTAAATCACTACACAAAAATAAATCACTGCATTTTATTGACTCGCACAACCTCAGTCACTATACTCTATCTGTGACATAAGCTAAACTAGCTTGCTAGCTCATCATGTCTCAGTCTAAACTGTACACTCAAAAATATAGAAAGGAGTAGGAATCAAACCCTGAATTTAAAGGCTGGTTAAAGACGTTTATTGGAGATAATACACAGGCATACTGTCTATATTGTAAGGCTGATTTCTACGCCAAACTTAGCAATGTAAAAAAACACAAGACAACTCAAAAACACACTCAAAAGACAAAGCCTTGTGATAGTTCCACCCAAAAAAAACTTACCATTTATGCTTTAAATTGACTTCAAGAAGCTGAGGCCACCATGGCATTAGCTATTGCTGAACACTGTTCCATGCTAGCATGTGATCATATTGGAGGAGCATGTAGAGCTGCTTTCTCAGACTCCACTGCTGCTACCCATTTCAAAATGCACAGGACAAAGTGCACAGAAATGATTAATGGTGTTCTAGCTCCATACTTTCTGAAAAAGTTGGTCATAGATGTAGGTGACCAGCGTTTCAGCCTCCTCCTCGATGAGTCTACAGATGTAAGTGTTTTGAAAAATACATGGGGGTCGTGATAAGGTATTTTAGTGACACCAAGCAGACAATCGTCTCAACATTTCTGGGGCTTGTTGAATTGGAGGGAAGAGATGCCAGATCTATAGCCTGTGGTGTTGTGGCTTTCTTTGAGAAGTGTAGTCTTAAAAAAGAGAAACTCCTGGGGATAGGGACTGACAATGCCTCTGTTATGACGGGGATTAAAAATGGGGTCCATAAAGTGCTGAAGGAAGAGTATGGCCTCAAAGATCTGGTTCTTGTTCGCTGTGTGTGCCACTCTCTGCAGCTTGCTGTAAGTCATGCTTCCAATGACACCATACCCCGTAGTGTGGAGTACTTGGTACGAGAGACTTATAACTGGTTTTCAGTGTCTCCAAAGCGCAGGGAGGCCTACAAGGCCATATATGAGACCATCAACTGTGGTGAAATACCTTCACCATCTCTCTCACTAATGAGTTGAGGGTGAGACTGCCAGACATAACATCGAAGCATTGGAGTACATGTCTGTTTTTAACATTCACATACATAATGCAGAGAACAATATGGCAAAAGAAATCAAAACTGTTTTAAAAACATTTGACCTGACTCAGCATGTACATGGACCCACACACAATCGTGGACACACTCTAGATTTACTTATCAGTAAGGGTCTAAACATTTCATCTATTGTTATTAAGGATGTAGCACTATCTGATCATTTCTGTATTTTCTTTGATATATTGATCTCCCCTGCCATTGAAGTTAGATCTGTGTCTGTCAAGAAGAGATGCTTAAATGAGAACACTAGTGTACTATTTATGAAGGCCATACCTTTAACACCAAGCATATCTGCTGATCCAGACTCAAAACACATCTGTTAAACTTTGCATTTAATTCATGTGCACTGTGCCTCTGACCGTCCGACTGTTTGTGCTGTACTTTATTTTATTTATTTTATATTCTATTCTAAACTACATTTTATTTTTTATTCTTAACTGGTTAATTTTTATTTTTCTTATTTCTTCTAAACTATTTTATTTTATTTTTTATTCTTAACTGGTTAAATTTAATTTTTCTTATTTCTTCACTGTTTTATCAAATGGATATTTTTAATTGTCACTGTCTGGTGAGGCTTGCTATGAGCATCAGCTGCCTGATAATGTTTTGCAGCTTTTTTGCATATCAGCTGCTTAAATCAGCTGCCTTAGTTGCTGAACCTGCTATAGAGAGCCTGGGGGGGATTAACTTGAATTGGGACTAGACTAGATTGCCATTGACTGTTTTTTCGATTATTCCTTTTTGATCCATTTAGATTGTTAATCTAGAATGTGTAAGCATTTAGTTTTTAAATGTTCATATTTGACTGTGACTTGTTGTAGGCTCCTAAGTGAACCATAAGGTTAAAAACCAAACATAAGAAAAATATTGTATACAAAAAAAATTTATTGTTAAAAATGTTCATGTTTTACTATGTCTTGTTGTAGCTTAAAAACAAAGCCAAAATAAAAAAATAACAAAACAAAACTAAGTAACTCCGCCAGAGTGTCTCTTTTGTGTCACTTTTGCCGATCCCAAGCCCGGATAAAGGAGGAGGGTTGGAATTGTGACGTAAATAAAAAAGAATCGACAACAAAAGTTAATTTGTGGTTCTAAACATATGTAGGGTGTTTTTTACTCACATTTTGTCTCTCCAGCGACGTTATTCCTCTCTACTACAGTGTCCATCACAATTACATGCACAATGCACATGGTCAATTGTGCAAAGTATGTGATGACATCATTTGGCGACTTTTAGGACAGCCAATAGCTACTTTCCTTACTGAGGAGTTGGCAACAGTGGCCATTATTTGTTATAAATGCGATGTGGGAGCAATACAAGACCCTTTGTCATCCACTGTAAAACGTTTTGTCTGTGTTCACCCCTCATCACACTGTTAACTAGTTGTTTACGTTACCTCTAGCAAAATTAAGCAGACCGACACTGAACTTGTGCCCAGAAAAATGCTACCTCCAGTTATTTGGCGATATTTTTGTTTCAGGATATCAGACCCTGAGCTATGGAAGCCCGTTTCCGCCAGGGTTGGGAATGTTTTTTAATTAGTACTAAGTCGAAATTTTGACTTAGTAAGTCATAATGACTTAGTATCTCAAAATAATGAGATGCTAAGTCGAAATCAACTTAGTAATAATGACTTAGTATCTCATTATTTTGAGATACTAAGTTGAAATCAACTTAGTAAGTCATGACTTAGTTTCTTATTATTTTGACATACTTAAGTCGAAATTTCGACTTACTAAATCATTTTTATGAGAAAAGTTCTCATATGACTTTCTTGTAATTTTGGCTTACACAGTACATGCATATGTCTGCTATGCTTTTTATCGTATATCCTTAGATCAGCATTGTGGTAATTCATGGATTTTAGACACATAGAGCAATATTTTAGACAGGGCCTTGCAAATCGTGCAATTCTTACTCTACTGGAGAATGTTCATGGTGTAAAGATTAGCAATCGAACTCTTGAGCGACTTTTGAGCAAACACCAGCTTTGAAGGCAGAAGAATAAGACTACTGAAGCTGAGGTGGCAGCTTTTATACAAGGACAATTACAAACATCAGGGCAGTCACACGGTTACAGGTGGATGCACCAGAAATGCTGGCTCAATGGAATAATCACCAACAGAGAGACTGTGCAAATTATTTTACGGTTGCTAGATGGTGATGGTGTTGATCTAAGGTCTAGGAATAGACTTCGCCGACGAGTGTATTTCAGCTGTGGACCGAACTACGTATGGCATATTGATGCATACGACAAGTTAAAGCCATACGGGATTGGTATTAGTGGGTGCATAGATGGATTGAAAAGAAAAATGATTTGGCTTGAATCGTACAGAACAAACAGTGATCCACGAGTCATTGCTGGATACTTTATTACAGCTGTAACCGAGGCAGAGGGTTGCCCTGCATGGGTGAGACTGGATCTTGGAACTGAGAACGGTCATGTGGCAGACATGCAGACATTTCTGCATAATTCTAATTCATTATGTGTCAGTTTTGGACCCAGCACAGGAAATCAGCGGTTTGAGAGGTGGTGGCTCACACTTAGGAGTCAGTGCATCCAATTTTGGATGAACCTTTTCGACAACCTTAAAGAGGATGGACATTTTGCTGACACCTGTCTAGACAAATGTTTGATTCAGTTCTGTTTTCAAAACTTGATTCAGGTAAGTCTATCATTTTATTTAATCATGTCTATTTAAACAAATAATTGTTCTTTAACTCTTTCCCCGCCATTGACAAGTAATCTCCTCATTTATAAAAAAAGTTTCCTGCCAAAGACGAGTTATTACGACAATCGCTGTTTGTACTGTTGTAAAGCAGGTGGCACTGTTACTCACCTTTGGAAAAAGTACAGAATCTCTAATCTGGGCAGAATCTTAGATTTTTTTTATTATCTCTGTTTAATCAAAGTGATTCATTTTTGAAGAAGTCTAAGGAGTGATAAAAAATAACAAATAAAGATTGAATAATATGGGTTTTTTTGGTTTAAAAGAGAATCTGTTCTTTCATTGGACACATTGTTTGGCCATATATTCGTTACAGAAAATTTACTGTGAGCCATTACATTTAGGTGAAAATGTCAAAAAACGCTGACTACGTTTTTAAAAAAGGCTGGCGGGGAAAGAGTTAAAGTTTAGTTATCGCTTAAACATAGCATTTTTGACACATGATTCAATCTTCAGCTGTCTAGCAGGTTAAATGCGATGAAGAATTAAACAAAGTAAAACTGACCCATAAACACAAGTAAATGCAGGAGCTGCGGATTTTTTTTTCTCATTAAAACCATAACATTTACACTTCTCAACTGAAGTATATATGTGGCATGTAAGGTGACATTAGTTGCTCCTGCCACCTAAGTTTATAATGATCACACTTGACTATGGGATGCAGTAGCATGGTGAAAAAGAGTTACTATAGTATCCAAGTTTAATGGAATGTTTTAAAAAAGACGTGACAATTAAAAAGAAATTGATAGAAAGTCCTTGTAAAATTCTACTTATACAAGTATTAGGCTTAAGTGAATAGATTAAAAGCACCTGCATGCCATTCTCATAATATCATAGTAGCATAGTATAAAGCATAAAGCATATGTGCTTTACACATAGGCTACTAATATACAATCAATAATCATGTTAATAAGCAAGTAGTTCATTATATTAAATCTTTTTTTTGTACCTTAATATGAAGTGTACATAAAGTTACTTTAACATTCCACCTTTACAAACGACCATTTTTACAAAGTGTTGTTTTCTTCTTTTAGGAGGAACTGGATGAAGTGGCATCATTGTGGAACACTCACAGAATAAAGCCAGTTCATAATTCTCGATCTCCAAATGGCCGTCCAACTATTATGCATGCCATACCTCAGTTATATGGTGTGAGAGATTACTTGCACCCTGTTTGCCCAGAAGAGGTTTTTATGATGTGTAACCTTCAGTAAATTGAAATAAAAACTTAAAGTTGGCCTCCATGTTTCAAAACACAAAATAACAACAACAAACATTTTGCAACATTTTACTGTGACTTTAGCACCAGCCTTATACACTGCAGTATATACAGCATATTAGTAAAGAATTGCTTGGCAGAAATTGCTATCAATTCAACATAAACATTGAATGTTTTAATTACTCTTTAAACACTTTCATTTTAAACATTATGAGAATTACATAAATGTATCCAAACACTAGTAGTGTGTCCAAATATATCCAAACACTAGAGTAGTGTATCCAAAATTCCAAAAATTACAGTAACGCATCCAAAAAGAAATATACGAACACTATGACAGAAATGTGGATTTACATTTGCATCTGTAGTATTTTCTATGAAATTATTTAAATGCTTCACCTGTAGAACTACACAACACTTTGCAATGTAATGGTGTCACATTTTAATGCTGTGTACAGTGTAACCTTTACTAAACTGAAATGAACATTTCAATTAGGCCTATGTGTTAAAACACAAAATAAAAAAACAATAGCAAAAAGTCCCAGGCAAGAAAATCCCCTCCATAATGTACCTAAAGTGCTCTTTTCACATACTATTTTTGTTCTTAAGATAATATTAAGAACATCTAAATGTATTCAACTTTGCTTACTGTATTTTCGGACAGCATAAATATTAATTTAAATGTACTATCTCTAAATAAAAAAGTATTTAGTTACCACTTGAAGAACATTTCGACCCAAGTGTGTTCAAGTATACTTCAAGTGGTAACAAAATACATTTTTAATAGAGAGAGAGAGATAGTATGTTAAAAGCACATTTTGTTCATATTTATTGTTATCAACGACTCGAGTCAAATGCAGGAGAATGGAGACTTTATTAAACCAGCACAGAAACCCCGCACAGTGAATAATTGACACAGACAGCAATGGTGAAAATCAAAAATAGCAACAGTCAATAAGGCTCGAGCGCTCGGCCAGGAGAATCAGGGGACTGCACCAAGAGGTGCGTACTCCAGTAGGGGGGGAAATAATCAGAGTTGACTCAAAAAATAAGTAATTCCGCCCAGCGTGGGCAAAGACAAAATCCTCCTGCTGAATGCAGGTAAACGCAAAGAAAGTCCGCCTAGCGTGGTCAAAGGAAAATCCATCTGCTGAAAGCAAGGCAAAGCAAAGTAATTCCACCCAGCGAGGGCCACGGACAAATCCACTTGAGGACGGCGTATCTACCAGTGTGATTCTGTTTGGCAAACCAGCAGATCCCACGGGCATCAGAGGGCAGCAATGAGGTCCCTTGAGCAGAGATAATGGCAGTCGGGAACTCCAGATTTAACAGGGAGCAAGGCAGAGATAGATATCTGGTGTAGATTAACAGCTCTGGAGCCTGGACAAGACAAGACGATGTCAAGAGACATGTACTCACAAGACAAGACTGGATAGGACAACCTTCAGGTGATTAAACCAAACGGACTGACCCAGACAAGAGGAAACATAAGGAATATAAAGGAAAGTGAGCTGAGAGAAAACAAGGATCAGCTGGAGAAAGAGCGGGAAAATCAGAAAACCCCAGGTGAAGTGTAAACTAATAATGGAGCAAACAAGGTGCGTGAATGGCAGAAAAAAGCATCAAGACATAAGTGGAAAAAAAAACCCACAGGCGCTAGACCCGAGACCTGACATTACCCCCCCCTCCCAGTGCACCACTGGGCGCCCTAGGAGGGGGCTCACCTCGCCGACGGTAGAAGTCCATGATCAACGACTGGTCCAGAATGTCCAGAGACGGTACCCAACTTCTCTCCTCTGCGCTGTACCCCTCCCAGTCCACTAGGTATTGTACGCCTCTACCCCGACGTCTAGAAGCCTCCTCACTGTGTAGGAGGCAGAACCATCCACTAGTTGGGGAGGAGGCGGAACGGGGCGGTTACTGGCAGGATGAAGGGATGAAGAGAGTACAGGTTTAACCCTGGAAACATGAAATACCGGATGAACCCGACCGAGGAAAGGGGGAAGCCCGAGCCTGACCGCCACCGGATTAACCACCTTGGTGATACGGTATGGCCCAATGTACCTTGGCGCCCTCTGGTTTGGGCCAAAACCCCCCTGGCCTTCTTCCAGGTCCGGCGACAGCGCTGAATGAAGGCCAGGGCGGAGGGGACCGCAGCGTCAGGTTCCTGTGCGGGAAACAAAGGAGGGTTATAACCTAATGAACATTCAAAAGGAGACATACCGGAGGCGGCCGTCGGAAGGGAATTTTGGGCGTACTCGATCCATGAGAGTTGAGAGCACCAGGAACTCGGGTAGGAGGATGTCAGACAGCGGAGCATTCTACCGAGATCCTGGTTGGCCCGTTCGCACTGCCCATTGGTCTGAGGGTGGAAACCAGAAGACAGACTCGCAGAGGCCCCGATCTGTCTACAGAATTCTTTCCAGAACCGGGAGGAGAACTGAGGCCCCCTATCGGAGACCACATCAACCGGCAACCCATGGAGGCGGAAGACGTGGTCCACCATCAGCTGGGCAGTCTCCCGGGCGGAGGGGAGTTTGGGGAGGGGGACGAAATGAACCGCCTTGGAAAAGCGATCCACCACAGTGAGAACCACAGTGTTACCATTGGAACTAGGGAGCCCTGTGACGAAATCAAGAGCGATATGAGACCAGGGGCGGGAGGGAATGGGTAACGGCTGTAGCAGACCAGCAGGCGGGTGACGAGGGGACTTGCATTGAGCACAAGTCGGGCAGGCCAACACAAACTGTCTGACATCAGTGATCAGTGACGACCACCAAAAACGTTGACGGACGGTAGCCAATGTTCCCCGAATACCTGGATGGCAGGCCAGCCTGGAGGAGTGACCCCACCGAAGCACCTTAGGGCGCAGCGCAGCCCGGCACAAACAGCCTACCCGCTGGACACTCAGCTGGTACTTGCACCCCTCGTCCGGACTCTATCACCTGTCGTTCGATTCCCCAAGAGAGCGCTCCCACAACGACCCGCTCAGGGAGGATGGGCTTCTCCGAAAACTCTCTTTCAGGGGTCTCGAACACACGTGAGAGAGCATCAGGTTTAAGGTTCTTAGAACCCGGCCGGAACGAGAGGGTGAAGTTGAAACGACCAAAAAAAGAGTGCCCAGCGGGCCTGGCGGGAGCTCAACCTCTTGGCCGAACGGATGTATTCCAGGTTCTTGTGGTCCGTCCAGACCAAGGGCTGCGTTGATCCTTCCAGCCAATGACGCCACTCTCCCAAAGCCAACCTTACAGCTAACAACTCACGGTTACCAATATCATAGTTACGTTCTGCAGGACCAAGCTGGTGGGAGAAGAAGGCGCAAGGGTGTACCTTCCCATCAACAGCAGACCTTTGAGATAGAACTGCGCCGACCCCGACATCTGAGGCGTCAACCTCTACAATGAACTGGCGTTCAGGATCTTCTCCGCTTTGACAAACAACTGGTTCTCGAGCAATCGTTGGAGGACCCGTCTAACGTGTAGGGTGTGCATCTGGAGAGAGGGGGAAAAAATTAGAATATCGTCCAAGTACACAAAGACAAATTGGTTAATCATGTCACCCAAAACGCTATTAACGAGGTCCTGGAAGACAGCGGGAGCATTGGTCAAACCAAAGGGGAGAACCAAATACTCATAATGTCCCGTTGGTGTGTTAAAGGCTGTCTTCCACTCATCTCCCTCCCTTATGCGGACAAGGTGATAGGCATTGCGAAGGTCTAACTTAGTGAAGACCTGGGCTCCCTGCAATAGTTCGAAGGCAGAAGACATGAGCGGTAGGGGGTACCTGTTCTTAACCGTGATGTCGTTTAGACCTCGATAATCGATACAAGGGCGTAGGGAGCCATCCCTCTTCTGAACGAAGAAGAACACTGCACCCGCCGGGGAGGATGAGTGCCGTATGAGACCAGCCAGGAGAGACTCCTGAATATAAGTGTTCATGGCCTCTCTCTCAGGACCAGAAAGGGAATAAAGTCGACCCTTGGGCGGAGAAGTGCCAGGGAGAAGTTCAATAGCGCAGTCGTAGGGGCGATGCGGAGGAAGCGAGGTGGCCCGGGACTTGCTGAAAACAGTGCCGAGATCATGGTATTCCACCGGGACGCCCTTCAGATCGGCGGGTAGCGTCTGCGGAGGACAAAAAACAGAGAGAGAAGAGGCAGAACCTAGACAAGAAACATGACATGATTCGCTCCAGGCTAAAATAGAATTGTTACCCCAATCCACGTGAGGATTGTGCTGTACCAACCATGGGTGACCCAGCACCAGCTGGTTCTCAGGAGTCTCGATGACATACAGCACAATCCTTTCGTGGTGGTTACCCGAAAGGGAAAGACTCACAGAGGGAGTGATGTGGGTAATCGTTGAAAGCGGTTTGCCCGCCAGGGTCCATGCATCTACAGGCTTGGCAAGAGGTAAGAGAGGAATTCCCCATTCACGAGCAGTGGCGGCTCCGATGAAATTACCCTCGGCTCCTGAGTCGAGGAGCGCGTGTCCAGAGTGGATACACCCTTGGAATTGCAGGCGAAAGGGAAGCAGACTGTGGCTGCCAGGAGAGCTTGATGAAGAGATGGCGCCCACCAGTACTCTCCGATTTACCGGTGGGCTTTGGATTTTAAAGGGCACTGAATAGCGAAATGCCCCGCCTTGCCACAGTACAAACAAAGTCCTTGGGCCAGACGCTGCTGCTTCTCCTGTGGCGTAAGACGTAGTCGTCCTAATTGCATGGGTTCCGGAGCAGCGGATGGGCCGAGGGAAGATTCCGTCTCTCCCATCGGTGGGACCTTCCAGAAGGGGTTGGTTAGCCGGCGCTGGCGACGCCGAATCAAGCGGCTCTCGACACGTACAGATAAATTGATTAGGGACTCGAGTTCGGTGGGGAGATCTAGGGGGACCAGCTCATCCGCCAAGCTGGCGTCTAGTCCGTCAAGGAAACGGGCACGAAGGGCACTCTTGTTCCAGTCGCATGCTGCTGCGAGGGTTCGGAGGCGGATGGCGTAGTCCGTGACGGACCCTCCTTTTTGGGTCAAACGAGATAATTGGGCAGCTGCCTCATCCCCCTGGGCCGTTCGGTCAAAAAGGCTAGTCATCTCTTGGCGGAAGAGTTCAAAAGAGGCACAGCACGGAGCCTGAGTGTCCCACACAGCCACGGCCCAGTCCCGGGCAGAGCCGGAGAGGAGGGTGATAACATATGCCACCTTAGTGGCTTCTGAGGCATAACGGCGGGGTTGCAAGGCGAAGACCAAGGCACATTGAGAGAGGAAGGCTCGACAGGATTGAGGGTCACCATCGTAGATGGGTGAGTTGTTTGCATGGGTTTCCGAGTCTCGGCCAGTAGAGGACCCTCGAAGTTCTCTATAGAGGGTGGAAAGTTCAGCAACGCGGGAATTAAGGGTTCCGATCTCCTGAGCGGTCGCATTCAGTTGGGTAGCTTGTTGTCCCAACAAGGCCCCCTGCTGAGAGATTGCAGCGCGAAGGGGATCGGGTCCTGCTGACTCCATCTTGTTCAGTCCGTTCTGTTATGAACGACTCGAGTCAAATGCAGGAGAATGGAGACTTTTTTAAACCACCCAGCGAGGGCCACGGACAAATCCACTTGAGGAAGGCGTATCTACTGGTGTGATTCTGTTTGGCAAACCAGCAGATCCCACAGGCATCAGAGGGTAGCAATGAGGTCCCTTGAGCAGAGATAATGGCAGTCGGGAACTCCAGATTTAACAGGGAGCAAGGCAGAGATAGATATCTGGTGTAGATTAACAGCTCTGGAGCCTGGACAAGACAAGACGAGACGAGACGAGACGAGACGAGACGATGTCAAGAGACATGTACTCACAAGACAAGACTGGATAGGACAACCTTCAGGTGATTAAACCAAACGGACTGACCCAGACAAGAGGAAACATAAGGAATATAAAGGAAAGTGAGCTGAGAGAAAACAAGGATCAGCTGGAGAAAGAGCGGGAAAATCAGAAAACCCCAGGTGAAGAGTGTAAACTAATAATGGAGCAAACAAGGTGCGTGAATGGCAGAAAAAAGCATCAAGACATAAGTGGAAAAAAAACCCCACAGGCGCTAGACCCGAGACCTGACAATTTATGCTGTAACAAAATAGCACAGTTAAGTACACTTATATGTCCTTAAGAGTATCTTAAGAAGTAATAATATTTTGTATATTAAGTACAACAATAATATGCGAAAATAGAGCACTTTAAATGGAGTGAACTTTTTTCAACTTGGATGTTTTTATACTGTGTAACTTAGGAAGCAGCTTTTAAATACAGCAGCATAAACAACATATTAGGCTCAGAAGCGATTGCAAACAGTTTTATAACATAAAATAAAATATAAATAAAATATAATACAACACTTTAGTTTAAAACATTGTGAACTCTGCATAACAATGTATCAAAATGTATCCAAATACTAGATGGTTGAATCCAAATGTATCCAAACAATAGAGTTGTGAATCCAACGCTAGAGTTGTGTGTCATTTTTTTTCTCCAAATACTAGATTAGCGTGTATACAGACACTATGACAGAAATGACAAGATGTCTGTGTGGATGTATTTGCATCTGTAGTACACTTCGGACATCTAAGACTTCGAGTAATTCATCTTTATTCAACACTGTTAAACTCTGACTACCATGATTGAAACACTATTCGTTCTGGCTCAGATACATATTTCAGGAAATTTTCAATGATATTGCTTTTAGCACATCCAGAAGAGACCTGCTCCATGATAACTGGAGCAATTTTCATAGGAAGGTATTTTTCCTTTTGCCATCCAAAGACAATGATACGACCTACACTTTCCCAGTGCTGTTGTCCAAAATCGTGGCGAAGGAATGGCACCTTGAAAGAACTGCCCAAAGTGCATTGGTCATAAAAAAACCTCAAAAACTTATTCCAGAACTCTGCAAGTTAATCTCTAACAACCCCTCCTTCATCATAGTCCCTCTCAGGTTTTCCATCTGGTGCAATATGTTGAATTCTTATGTCATTTTCTAACACACTTTCATCAGAAAAATGAGCAATGAGCTCTGGGAGTACATGACCACGGTGGACTACTAGGATCCTCTTTGTTTTTTCAGGATGTGTGTTGTTAACAGGTGACAAAGGTAATGTATTATCCAAACTTTGATCCCCAAAGTTCATAATGTCTTCAGTAAACAGAGTGACAATGTTGCTGTCTTCTAAAATGTTTACCTCTAGGTTAGAAGTTAGCTCTGTGGAATAAAGGAAAGACACCTGTGATTCTGCGTTGCTCCCAATGTAAACCACATCTGGGTCACCTGTACCATCTTCTGTTGGTGAAGAGATATCCAATTCCTGCCCAGTCACAGACAAATCTTCCTCCACATCTGAAACGGAATGTTTTTTTTCTTTGTTGTGAGGTAGAAGTTTGGTTTCTGCATAGAGTTTTCCAACTGTAGTGTGTTCATCCACAGACAAATATTTGTAATTCTTTAAATCAACATAAAAATCTGAAATGTCTCCCAGTGTTTCTTCCATCTCCAAAAAACAGCTGAATTGCTTCCTGAATTAAATCAGAATTTTGGGAATCTTTTGATACATGTACCTTTCTGGTGCCACCACCCTTTCTTGTTCTCACTTGTTTGAAGGTTTCTTCACCTTCATCACAATTCATCCATCCCATTTCTATCTTTCTCATACTTTTCTGAGCATTCTTTGTTGTCCTTTGTTTACTAGTTACAGGATCATCATCACACTTTAGTTTTTGTGATATCTTAGATTTCAGTCGCTCAAAAAGTTTAGTTCCCCTTCAGTCGGTCTCTCGACGTTGTGAGAGACTGACTGGGTTTGATCTTGAGAACCTACCTTCTCCGAGATAATTAATTAATAAAACGCCAATGGGCTTGGCGAATGGCACGCGCACGCCAGTCTCCGCCCCGTGCATACGGGTATAAAGGAAGATGGCGGCGGTCATTCACTCATCCTTTGTTCTTCGGAACCTGTGTGTTTGCTGATGCTACACGCGATACTCGACTTCGAGAAAAACCTGCTGGATTTATGACGCGGAGCAGCGGACTTCTCCTTTCGGTGGACTTCCCCTGGGCGTTTCGGCAGAAGGCTACAGACCTTAAGAGGTAAGTCCCTCCGGCTACGAGCATGTTTCGTAGCTGTATCCTTGGGTGCGACAGACTCATCCCGGAGTCTGACGGCCATGATTCCTGTGTCACTTGCTTGGGGCTCAAGCATGCTGAGGCAGGTTTTCACTGATGCAATGTCCCGTGTGTGCGGACATAGCAATCAGGGTGTTGCGGTCACGGTTGGCTACGTTCTTTCGAGCGCTGCCACCACCCCGTCTGTTTCCCAGGTGTGTTCAGCTGCCGTTTCGGCGAGGTTGACCGCTTTGGCGAGCGGCGGGGGTGATTTAGGGACGCGATAGATGTCGCTCCGTCAGCTTCACGCTCGCGGACAATCTATACCTCTTCACGCTCACCTGGTTCGTCCCCTACGAGCGGCAGACGGCCGTCTCATAGTGGTAAGACTTCGCACACGGATGATGACGCTATCTCTGTCGCTGCGTCGGACAGCTGCCTGCTGGCATCGGATGCGGAAGAGAGCTCCGGAGGAGACTCGGGCTAAGATGTCGGCCATGCTTTCCCGGGCAGCCGCGTGCATCGGGTTGCAGGGTGTAACAACATCCTCGCCGGAACGCTCGCGGCTAGATGCGCGGTTTCGGGGGCGTGGTCAAAAGCCACGCCCCGCTCCGTTACCATTTTTCCCGGAGGTGCATGACGAGCTCGCCAAGTCCTGGAATGCGCTCCTTTTGGCGCGTTTCAGGCCGGAGGGCTCTGTGGCTGTGACTTCCCTGGTTGGTGGGGCGGCTAGAGTCTATGTTGACGTTCCCCGCGTGGAGCGTGCAGTCGCGGGCCACTTGTGCCCGCAGACAGCTGCCACTGGGGGGGGCTCGACCTAGACTCCCATCCAGAGCACGTAAGCTCTTCGACACTCGTCGAAGACTTGCAGTGCTGCTGGATGAACCGCCTCCGCTCTCCACGCCATGGCGGTCCTCCGGGTTTTTCAGGTAAGTCCTGAAGGATTTGGACGACGGGAAGTTCGACCCAACTCGTATGAGAGCTACGTACTGCCACAGACCTCGCGCTACGAGCGACGAAGGCCACGGCACGTGCACTGGGTCGGTCGATGTCCACAATGGTGGTCCAAGAGAGGCATCTGTGGCTTAGTCTTGCGCAGGTGAGCGGCGCCCAGAACGTCGGTTCTGGATGCGCCCATCTCGCAAGCAGGGCTGCTTGGTGATACCGTGGAGGACGGCAGTTCTCCGCGGTCTGGCAGACTGAGGCGATCGAACAGATCCTGCCACGCGGCAACGTGCCCGCCAACAGGTCGGCATGGTCTCGGGCACAGTCTGGTTCCCAGCAGCCCTGCCCTCCCGCGGCGGCCCTCCGGTTAAGGAACCTCCCAGAGGACGACCCACCAGAGGTGGACCCCCGCGGAAGAGGGCATCTGTTCCCCGTCAGCAGCCCGCCAAGAGGCTCTTTAAAGCGGCCCTGACGGGACGAACCAGGGGGAGATTTTACTGGGCCCGAATCCCGGCCTTTCCAATGCCGGATCGGAAAAGGACGCTGCCTGCCGCGTTCCATCGAGTCTGGGCCCTTTTCAGGGTCCGGCGCCCACATACTCTCAAAGAGACAAATCTCCCCTGGGTTTTCCTCCACAACACTCTCGTCCAGACGGTGTATGGGATGGATCGGGCCGCCGACCGCAATCTCCTCCGGACATTGCGTTGGGCCGCCTGAAGCAGGTAAACATACAGAGCCGTCAACCTCCCTGGGGGTCCCCCCTGTGCGAGGTGACCGTACTGTCAGCCACCGAACCAGCCTCCCCCGGCACGGTGAGGCAGATTGTCCCTCTGGTCCCGTTGTCACGGTTCTTGGGCGCTTGGTAGCGCACCAGCCCGTCACACTGGATAGAGAGGACGGTCCGTCTCGGTTACTCGATCCAATTCGCCAGGCGCCCCCCCCAAGTTTCGTGGCATTCTGTACACCTCGGGGCGAGGAGAGAATGCTTCCGTACTTCGGCAGGAGGTCGCCGCCCTTCTGGCGAAGGGTGCGGTCGAACCCGTCCCTATAACCGAGATGTCGTCCGAGTTTTACAGCCAGTACTTCATCGTGCCCAAAAAAGGGCGGGGGGCTGCGGCCCATTTTTGGATCTGCGGCACCTGAACAAGCACCTGCACAAGCTGCCGTTCAGAGTGCTGACGCAGAGGCGCATCCTGGGCTCGGTACGTCACCAGGATTGGTTCGTGGCAATCGACCTGAAGGACGCGTACTTTCACGTCTCTATTCTCCCCCGACACCGGCCGTTCCTACGGTTCGCGTTCGAGGGAAGGGCGAATCAGTACAGGGTCCTGCCATTCGGTCTGGCCCTGTCTCCACGGGTTTTTTCCAAGCTAGTGGAGGCTGCCTTAGCTCCTGGCAGGGAGCAAGGCGTGCGAGTGCTAAACTATCTTGACGACTGGCTTGTCTTGGCACACTCGCGAGATGTGTTGTGCACGCACAGGGACCTTGTGCTTCGGCACCTAGACCGTCTAGGCCTCCGGGTCAACCAGGAGAAGAGCAAGCTCTCCCCCGCGCAGAGCACCTCTTACCTCGGTATGGAACTAGACTCTGTCCGTATGTCAGCACGTCTCACCAACGAGCGTGCACAGTCAGTGCTGCGTTGTCTGAGGTTGATCAGTCAGAATCCCTCGACGCCGCTGAAGAATTTTCAGAGGCTCCTGGGGCACATGCCGTCCTCGACGGGGGTAATCCCTCTCGGGTTGATGCACATGCGGCCGCTTCAGCACTGGCTACAGAGTCGGGTTCCCTGGACGGCGTGGCACGCCGGCACCAGGCGGATTACGGTAACGCCTCAGTGCCTTCGCACTCTCTTACCCTGGTCAGACTTGACCTTTTCTCCGAGCGGGGGTCCCGCTCGGACAGGTTTCGAGGCGTGTCGTGGGAACGACAGACGCCTCCCTGCAAGGGTGGGGTGCGGTGTGCAAGTGGGCACGCAGTATCGGGTCGGTGGACAGGTCCCCGACTGCGTGGGCATATCAACTGCCTAGAGTTGTTGGCAGTCCTTCTGGCACTGAGGAGGCTCCAGCCCCTCGTGCAGGACAAACACGTGCTAGTCCGGTTGGACAGCACGACTGCCGTAGCGTACATCAATCGCAAGGCGGCATACGCTCACCGCAGTTATCACAACTCGCCCGACGCCTCCTCCTTGGGAGTCAGCAGGTGAATCCCTGCGGGCCACGTTTCTTCTGGGCAACCTGTACAAGACAGCCGATGCGCTCTCTCGACAGTGTACTCCCCACGGAGAGTGGCGACTCCATCCCCGTGCAGCCGGCTCATGTGGGAAGCGGTTCGGCAGGCACAGGTGGACCTGTTGCCTCCCCGGACTCCACCCATTACCCGCTATGGTATTCCCAGACCGAGGGTCCCCTCGGCACGGATGCCCTAGCACACAGCTGGCCGCGGGACAAGCGGAAGTACGCCTTCCCCCCCAGTGAGCCTCCTTGCACAGGTCCTGTGCAAGGTCAGAGAAAGGGGCATCAGGTTCTGGTGAGTGGTGCCATACTGGCCCAACCAGACCTGGCTCTCGGATCTGGTAGATCTGACGACAGCCCCCCTGGCCCATTCCCCTGACGAAGGACCTTCCGTTGCAGGGGAAGGGCACGTTGTGGCACCCCAACGCAGGCCTCTGGAACCTCCATGCCTGGCCCCTGGACGGGACGAGGGCTTGCCCGTTAGCGGTCCGGGAGACTGTCTTACAGGCTAGAGCCCCGCCTCTAGGCGGTCATACGCTTATAAGTGGCGCCAATTGTCCTGGTGTTCTCCCCGGGAGGAGAACCCGCGGAGTTGCCTGATCGGATCAGTGCTGACCCGCAGGTAAGTATCCCCGTCAGCACAACCTGGTCACCAGGTTCCTCAGGAGCGCGAGAAGGGTGTGTCCACCCTGGCCGCGCTCCGTACCCTCTTGGGACCCTAATGGGGTCCTACAGGGCCTTGGTACGGCCCTGGTGAGCCCCTAAGTATTGCCTATCTTCCTCAGTCGGATGAAAGATGCACTCTTTGTGGCGCTCACCTCCATCAAGAGGGTGGGGGACCTACAGGCATTCTCTGTGTCCCAAAGGTGCCTGGAACTCGGGATCGGTAATTCTCACGTGGTCCTGAGATCCTATCCCGACAACGAGCCCAAGCTTCCCACTACTCCCTTCCGGGACCAGGTGGTGAACCTGCAGGCGCACCCCTCCGGAGAGGAAGACCCAACCTTTCTATGTGTTGTGTCCAGTATGCGCGCTGCGCCTCGGTCTGGACCGCACACAGAGCCTCAGAAGCTCTGAGCACCTCTTTGTCTGTTCTGGGAGACGGCACCCGGGGGGGGCTGTCTCCAAACAGAAGTGGCGCACTGGGTACCAATCCCAGGATCGCCGTGCCCGCTGGCAGTGAGAGCCCACTCCACTCGTGGGCACTGGCACAGGGCGCCTCTCTGGCAGACATTGTAGAACTGCGGGTTGGGCTACGCCCAGTACCTTCACGAGATTTTACAATCTCCACGTGGAACCAGTTGCAGCACATCCCTTAAACGCCGCCAACGTTTAGGGTGGGCTCCTGGTTTGGGCGTACGCCTGCGAAAGCGCCTTCTCCCCTCACCAGGTGAGACTAGTGCGCTATTGTAGCCTACCTACTTTCCCCTCTCGGGCGAAGTATAGGCATTCCATCCATCACTAAGCATTGCACTTGGTAACAGACTGGGCGGAGCCGTCTGTTAGAACCAGGTCCGTTACAGGTAGAGTCATCCCTGCTCAGGCAGACCCCTGTATTAGGACTAGTGCCCCATACGTAGTGACTCCCCTTTGGGTCGTCCCGTGTGTTGAATTCCTCACTCAGGATTTCCCGATTGGTGAATCTGTGACCTCCCCGCCGGTGGTAATCCCACCTGGATTGTCCCCCTATTCGGGCTAACACCGTTCCGCATGTTGTTCTCCCCGCCGGGGAGACCATGTCATGTCTCCACATGTACCTCCCCTCCGGGTAGGATGTGGCCTCCGTAGCACACTCTTCTAAGAGGAGAGCAGTGTTTCCCCAGTGTTCGGCTCCGGACAGCTCCTCGCTACTAGAGGCGTACGCCACTGTCCGTGAGGCCGTCAGTAGAGGCTTCTCGGTATGACCAATACTATATGACTGGAAGATTACGTCTCGCGGTAGCACTCTGGGACTCGCTAGCCCAGTCAGGGTCGCTCCGCTAGAGGTCGTGATATCGGTGCAAGCGCTGTGGCGTTTAAGATTGATCCCCAGTCAGTCTCTCACAACGTCGAGAGACCGACTGAAGGGGAACGTCTCGGTTACGTCTGTAACCTCGGTTCCCTGATGGAGGGAACGAGACGTTGTGACTTCATGCCACAACGCTGCACCGAATCACTGCAGTGAACGGGAGTGCCCTCTCAGGTTCCTCAGTACAAAGGGTGAGTGAATGACCGCCGCCATCTTCCTTTATACCCGTATGCACGGGGCGGAGACTGGCGTGCGCGTGCCATTCGCCAAGCCCATTGGCGTTTTATTAATTAATTATCTCGGAGAAGGTAGGTTCTCAAGATCAAACCCAGTCAGTCTCTCACAACGTCTCGTTCCCTCCATCAGGGAACCGAGGTTACAGACGTAACCGAGACGATTTCCTGTTGCTGGATTAGGGAAGTTTAGATTTTCCTGTTGCGGCAAGACGATCACCATAAGATGGAAAGTATTTCTTTAGCTGTTCATCAGTCATTAGTTCGATGACACTAACATCAATCTAAAAATTATTAAAAAAACATAATTAAACGTTTAGATGATTGCAATGCTTGTAAATGTTTCATGCATGAATGACTGCATAACTGTTTCATAAGGCTAGGTTTACACCAGTGGTGTGCGTTGGACTTAAAAAATGAGGAGGCAGATTTCTACCCATGTAATTTTTGTTCATCTCTGCACTATTCACAAGTGCGATTGTCAGAAAACCGGTGTCATTTCAGTGTTTATGTGTGAAAAATTCCTTTTAATTACTACAAGTTCATTACAGTATGTACTTTTTATTTTTTTATTTTCCCTGCTTTGGGAAAAGGTACATCAACACCACCTTCATCTTCTTCTGGAACATTTGGAATGTCCTGTATAAGAATAACATCATTACCAATACCATCAATTTAATTATTAGCAGTCCCAGAAATACTCAAAGCATTTAAGAGATCAAATCAAATAGATGTGACTTATTTTAGCCTTGCTGCTATCCTGAGCAAGCCTGATCACAAGCAAAAGTTTTTGAACAAATCTGAACCACGTAATATTCTGTCAACAATTGATAACTCCTCTGCCTCCGCCATCTCCGACACGAATCCTAAACTCCGATTAATACAACTAATAAAACAATTTAATTAACGTTCAATCTAATTTAGCGCCTGCAGTTTAAAATGTATGACGAAGACGAGCAGAAAGGCGGGATCTCGCTGATGAGTTAATTCAATCATAGCCCGTTGGAGGCATTGCCTCCTCTCACGTGACTTTTCTCCATTTTTTTCAAT
This sequence comes from Barbatula barbatula, assembly GCF_947034865.1. Lineage (NCBI taxonomy): Eukaryota > Metazoa > Chordata > Actinopteri > Cypriniformes > Nemacheilidae > Barbatula > Barbatula barbatula. The sequence goes on along the minus strand of NC_136778.1, from coordinate 18,782,531 downwards.
TACCACCCCCTCTCAAACTCACAGCACGCTTTAGCGGGTATATTTAAAGTCAATGAGCTTAGAGGAGGCAAGATAAACGCTGCCTCCCTTTGGAATTCTTTCGAGCGGGGTCGCTGTTTCACACTGTTGTACACGCTGATTTATCTCATATTTAGCTCAATACGTTATATCCGCCGTCCTATTCTATTTCTGAACTGTTAATAATATTCTCATTCAATTATTTTCGAGGGGGAGAGGAGGCACTGCCTCCCTTGCCTCCTCGGAGGAAACGCCCCTGGTTTACACATATCACTCACCTTTTCACATTCCAGTAACTCTGTTGTTTCTTCGGGAACATTCCTCTGTCTCAAAAATTCAATGAGATTCTCCATCCTGTAAACATATATGTAAATGTTTGTATTATTCTGGCCATCGCCCTAATAACTAGGTTTTGATTATATAGCACATTTCATACATTAATGGAATGCTTCAGACAAAAATTTAAATTCTGTCATAATTTTCTCAAGTTAGAGTTTGTACAATTATTTTGTTGTAATTATATTGTTATATCAGTCAAACGTCAGATATTTGTGCCTTTCTCACTGGCCGCATAAGGCAGAAGCGTGTGACATACTGATTAATCAGCATGTGACCACGGGAGAGAGTTGAGAGCCAACTGATACATGATATATGCACAACAATTATGGTGTGAACTTGAAATAATCTAATCGTCTGCTTTTAAATGTTGTTAAATAAATTTAAAATATTTAAACTAAATCACTTGCAAACAAATGAAAAGTTGTATTGTTCCTTAACATGGATTATTTATGTGTATCACATTAGAATTTAGGCACTATTTGACATTTTATTGGACTGTTTTTGTGTACATGTTTTTATCTACACAAAATTAACATTTGCATCCTTGTCTATTTCTTGAAAAGTATTCTTCCTTAAATTAATGTTACGTTTTAAGATGTGCGGTTGTCTCATTGAATCATTATACTGTACACAGCGAGTTCGCCAGTATCCAGCCGACACATTGTAATAAGAACAACTCGAAAACAAATGACTCATTTGAACAGTGGAAACTATTCAGTCACTAGCGGATATAAGGTATCAGTAAATCATTTATAGCTCAGTGAACCACAAGAGAACGCAGGATGTGAATTAGATTTGCTCATTTAGAAAAACTGGTAAATTCAGTACTGTTTGTTGAAAATAATAAAAACGTTATATATGACTTTAAGTGGTTCAGTATTAATTAATATAATGTGAAGAGGATACTTTTTATGTGCAAACAAACAAAGATAACGATTATATTAAAAAACGTCCTGATTTCAATGATAGTTTCCAACGCGCACCTTCCTTAGAGCCATGCAACGCATGCTGGATGCATGTGATGATGACAGTGCCATGGGAACAGCTCTCGGGAACTCACGCTTTGAAATTTGGTTGCGTTGCCATCCATGGAGGAGTCATAAAGCTTCTTAAACTACCATAATTTGCATTCAGGAGAAATACAAAGGTCCTAGGGATGTTAAACTACTTGCGGGTGAGTAAATAATGGCAGAATTTTTTATATTGTAATATAATTAATAATTGTAATTTCTATCTAACTTGTATATGTTGTTTGTAAAGTGTTTGGTTAAGCCACTTAAAAGTACGGTGGGCCTTCTGACGGACTTTTCACTTCAAAATTTGAAGAAACAGTTTTTTCCCAAAAAGTTTAAGTAAAATTTATTATCAGATGTAAAAGCTTCTTTCCAGCTGGGGTTGTTTTTCCTCACAGATTATTTAAAAACAACTCAAAACAAACTTCCGGGTTACAGATATTTATAATATATGTGACATCGATTCCCTGTTCAGGCTCCTCCCCTGCCCTGGGGCAGGCGTTCATTCCTCTGGAACCAATCACCTCGGGACACGTTAATCTGACTCCATTTTCCCGCCAACTGTTGGTTCTCTGCAACACATAATTTGAAAACAGCCTGGCCTTGCAGCAGAATGTGATTAACGACAGGAACATTCTTTCGCACACACAGACTCGTTATCTTAAACTCAGCTCCTGCATTCCTCACAGAAAAAGAAAAAAAATGCCAACAACGCAAAGCAAAAGAAGAGGCATGTGCTTTTGCACTTTTTATACTCTTATTTTGTTTTAACCAAATTATGCAAGAACATGTTTGCAAATTCATTATTTAATAAAGTTGCTTGACGTTGGACGTTGACGTTCGTGAATTTAGGGACCGTTTTCAAAGTTACATTAATACACGTTTCTAACTTCAGTAGCATCTAAAGGGAATAACTTAGACCACAAAACCAGCTCTACAGTGTTCATGTGGGTGTCAGCTATAATGCACACCTTTTGATCTTTTATATTTATCACAATAAACTGTCAAATCATATGTAAATGTTTCTGTTTGTTTTGCTGTTGTGGTGGAAATTTTCATGAAGTGGGTTTCTTCACTCTAATCTCTGTAAAAATTGATTCAAGACTGTCTATCCTGTTGTTGTTAAATTCCTTAGAAATGTTTTGCTACGTGGCAGACCAGTCAGCTCCTTTGCCCTTGAGCAAAGACCAAGAGGTTCTGTTTAAGATAAGAGATGGCGCCATATTTTTGTCAAGGGAGGGGAGGGAAAGGGTTGTCATGTGGGGATACTATTAAATCACTGTAAGAAGAGAAGGAGGGTACCTTCTCTCTGCACAATTCTTGTGATGCAGACTGAACGTCAATAAAATATAAAATACCTTGCAAGGTAACTCATCCTCTCTGTGTGTTGCAAGTGTATCAAACTCACCTTGATTAAGGACTAAGAAAATTCCATGACAATTTGGCGACGAGGGATGGGATCACAAGGCTGACGGAGAACGGACTAGAGTTGACTGATCATCCTGGACATAGCAAATCCAGCTCTAACCCCATACAGGGACAAGAGAGAACTCTACTCCGGACTCCAAGCTGATGTGATCCCAAAAGAACTCAGTGCAAGGCACGAATGTGAAAATAGGTGAGTCAAAAAGATTCTAAACAGCCTAAATAGATTCTTAACAGAATCGTGAATGAGAGGGGGGACTACTCAGAATCGTGATAGATTCTAAACAACCTGGTTAAAAAGGGGCGGCTACTCAGAATCGTGGAAAAATGGGCCAAGGAAGATCCCATGTGAATATGGATAAACAAACATACAGAGAAATGAGGGAAAATTGGGGAATGGGAAGTTTACAAGGTGTACCCTATTTAAAATAAAAAGCAAACTTTCCAGAAAACGGTACATTTAGTACCACAAAATTAGAGAAAATAAGAGAACACATGGGGAAAAAATACATATTTAAAATGTCCAAAAAAGAAAGAGAAAAATATGATGAAGCATGTAAATGTTTAGAGTTATGGAAGAAGGAAACAAATAGACGTGACTGTTTTTAAAGAAAAGGCTTTGGAAGAACTGCCACCGCCGAAAACTCCATTGTACCCTGTTTTGCCTGAATTTTATGATTTAACCCCTCTGTCTCCTTTACCCCCATCTATGACTTGTTACAAACACCAACCGGAGGATGATTGTGTCCCTCCTCACCGACATCTGAACCCGATCAAGGCAGCTCCAGTGCCCCCACCAGTGTCTCCACCAGCACCAGTGCCGCACATGCCACAGCCCGTGGTGCGTCAAAAGCAAGAAAGAGCGCGTCCAGCACCGACTTACAAAGAACTTTTGACATTTTGCAAAGAATTCTCACCCTCAATGAAAGTGCCTGTCCTGAGCCTCCAGGAGCGCGGAGGTCAAAGAAAAGGTAAATTGAAGTGAGTAGGTGAGGCATCATTCCGAGGGTGGTGAGTATGATTTCCCCTAGCATATGCAATGAAGAAATGCTTTTTTCTACTGTATGCAATGAAGATCTGCTTAGCTCACATTCCATTTCTTTCCTTCTTTAGGCTCCAGACAATTAGCTGTTTAAAACCATAGCCATATGTAAAGGCACATCACGCGTATGCCATAACTGCCGCGCACTGCATGATGTCTGAGTGTGTCAAGTATGGATGAAATTTTTGATCAGTTCACGTACATAGAGCGCTATGGCAAAAATGCGAGACGTAAACGAGCGTGCACCAAGCGCATGATGTGTTACTGAGACTCTGCACTGGCCTCTTTTCTAACATTACACTATATAATATACCATTTCACTTTCATTATAACTGCCGCAGACGAGCCAAGTCTGTGAGGGGATGCAGGGCTCTGCTGTCACTGCGTTCACTGGTAGTGTGTGTCATTTTCAACTCACCATCGGAAAAAAAGAAAGAGAGCAGGAACGTGGAATGCCCGATTAATTAATTATTTTTTAAATTTTTTATACCCATACCCAGGTAGCAAACAGACGTTGGGCCAACGTCAATATTGGTTGGTTACGTTGGCCCAACCTATCTGACAGAAATACAACGTTGGGCCAACGTTGGTATGGTCAGCTGCAATTGCCCACCACTTCCCTCAAATTATATATATATATATATATATATATATATATATATAATTATTAAAATAAGTATAATTATTAAATTATTAAAATAACCATTGGTTATTATCTTAGCAGATAATTTTCTTTTGATGTTAATTGTTGTTGTTAAATAAAAAAACATAGTAACTACACTTTTACTATAATAAAACCATTTTTATAAAGGTCCGTCCATTTAGAACAAAATGTGCATTTATGTAGAAATAATAGAACGCACCCCCGGATGAAGATCTAAAAAGCTATGCTTTAAAAGCACAATATTTCTGTTTATTTTAATACAATTTAATGTTAAACAAGTTCTACCATCTTTATTGTTTTTAACATGTTGTCTTTTGTTATGTGTTATTAGTCATGTTCGACTTCATGATGACGTCAACGTATCGCAAAAGCGAGTCACGAACTTACACGTAGAGATCTAATTTCAAATCGCTCTTGCGGTATATTGACGTCATCATCCTGTCAGCGCCGCATGAAGCCACACACACGTATTTGTGGGCGTGCGCGCGCCTCCGTCCTCGTGAGTACAGAGTCAGATGTTTACCTCAGACGAGTTTCCGTTTCTGTTGTAAATTCTGAGGTAAGTTTTCATTAATTCCTAGTTACCTCATTAAAATAAGTTCACAGTAATGTTCATTTTGTTGTTAGTAATTCGAAATGACTAAAATATTATAAACTTTAATGTTGACTGTTGGTGTAATCTGGCGGTTTGACTGAGCTTGTAGCGCAACTGAGCTAATGTAGAGCATATCTTTTATTTGTCTTTATTTTCTTGACAGATGTTGACATTAGGCATCCTTGACAGATGTAATGTTCATTTTGTTGTTAGTAATTCGATATGACTAAAATATTGTAAACAGAGGTGCACTTCATCTTCACACTGCATTAAGATGTATAAAACATTTGCTACCCCAATATGGTGAATTTCTTGCAAAAAACTTTTTTGGGTTGTGTAATTAAAATAGAACGACACATCTTAAATGTTCTAAAAAGTTGTTTGAATGTTTGTTGTTTTTTACAGGTGTATATGCTGCTGCTTCTCCTCCTCTGGCCTTCTTCCGCATTTTCTTTGCCGCCTTTTTTGTCACTTTGGTTCCTTGTTGATTTCTTTTGCATTTTTTCTGCTGTTTTTTTTGTTACCAATACATTTTTATAACCAATTCAGTTTGTCTGTTGTTCTGTTTTAATGCAATTCAACAATGAATAGGCCATATCACAATCTTAAAATGTTGTGTTGGGCCAACGTTGGATGCTGACGTTCGCCCAACGTAATTTTGTCTGTTGGCCCAATGTTGTTTTAGTGGTTTTTAATTTGGCAGAAGGTTGGTAAGGTATTTTTTAGGTTGGCAGAAGGTCTGCTGGCCGTCCAATAACATGGTTGGCCCAACGGACAAAATTACGTTGGGCCAACGTCAGCACCCAACGTTGGCCCAACACAACAACAAACGTTGGGCCAACGTTGGGCCAGCGTCTGTTTGCTACCTGTGATAGGCCCTTATTTAAATCATCTGTGTACTGTATTATTTTGTGTTATAGTCTCTGTGTACTGCTGTTGTTGTTGTTTACTAGATGATCCTGTCACCAAAACAAATTCCTTGTTTGTATAAACATACTTGGCAATAAAGCTCTTTCTGATTCTGAATAGCAACGCCCTAACACCAACCCCTCCCCCGTCTACTGGCAAATTGTGCTGCATTGTGAAAGCACGTAAAACAGATTGATTACTTTCCTATCGAATGCCAAATTGCTAAATGTTCTCTTTGGTACACATAGGCTAAGCAATAAGAGCGTTCTGTCAGCAGACCAAGTCAGTCCCCAGGCTACCGGGAGCTGTGTTTGCTCTCAAAGGCCTATCTGCCACTGCTCGTCTCTGAAAATAATGACTAAGTATCTCAAAATAATGACTTAAGTATGTCACAATAATGACTAAGTATCTCAAAATTGTGACTTAAGTATGTCACAATAATGACTAAGTATCTCAAAATAATGATTTAATTATGTCAAAATAATGAGAAACTAAGTGGAAATTTCGATTTAGTAACTTAAGTATCTCAAAATAATGACTTAGTGTCTCAAAATAATGACTAAGTATCTCAAAATAATGACTTAAGTATGTCACAATAATGACTAAGTATCTCAAAATAATGACTTACGTATGTCAAAATAATGACTAAGTATCTCAAAATAATGATTTAAGTATGTCAAAATAATGAGAAACTAAGTTGAAATTTCGATTTAGTAACTTAAGTATCTCAAAATAATGACCATACTGAGCAGAGATAGGTACTGTGCAGAATTAGCTAAACTAAAGTTGTAAATAAAGTATTAAATATAATGTTTTAGAAAGAGGATTCAACCAGTTGGTTGAGTAACAACCATTTAAAGTAACAACAAAGATTACAGAGGTTTAGGTTTTACAGAGATTCCAGGATTCCAGTTCCCCTCTGGCAAAAGCTGCAGCCTCTGCACAAGCTCGACAGTGCTTGCACAACAAGGCAAAATATATAAAAAAAATAAGATCATCATTAATAATCTATTAGCGGCTGAAATTGTATAGAGTCGCCAGGTCCTTTGTCCTGCTCTATCATCACAGCTTTTGTCAGGTCTTGACGGACTTTTTCGCTTCAGTCATGCATGTTCAAAAATTTGAAGAAAAGTCAAAGAGACAGTTTTCCCCAATAAGTTTAAGTAAAATTTATTATCAGATGTAAAAGCTTCTTTCCAGCTGGGGTTGCCTCTCAACATATATATGAGCGAACAACTGAAAAACACACTTCCAGGTTACAGATATTTATGTTGATTCTCTCTTCAGGCTCCTCCCCTTCCTTGGGCGGGCGTTCAATCCTCTGGAACCAATCACCTCGGGACATGTTAATCTGACTCCATTCCCCCCAACCGTTGGTTCCCTGCAAAACATTTTGAAAATAGCCGTCCTGCCGAAAAATGCGATTTACGCACACACACACACGTTATTTGAAACTCAGCTTCCGCATTCCTCAAAGCTCTCGTTTCACACTCCTGCCAACTAGTTTTCAAGATTAGAAAACCCAGCACAGCATGGACATACTCATTTCATTATATTTGACAGTAAAACGACAGTAAACATAAACTTATAATACATAGAACATCGTAACCCCAATAGTCTGCACATGGACTGAGTCCTGCCTGCTCTTATAACCTTGGAACGCCTGCACTTGATTTTTAAATTCTAGGTATTACCAACTGACCAGATGCCTGAGTGCACGTGAAGGACTGTAATACAAGAGAAGTTCACTCAAGTAGTGAGGAGCTAAACCATGCAGGGCTTTAAAGGCCCTAAGACTGAGCCCTGTGGTACACCATACTGGACTTGCGATTTGCGTGACACCTCATGCAGCACTAAGATCTAGCAGGACCAATAAGGATATACAACCTCGGTCAGACGCCAAAAGCAGATCATTTGTAACGCTGATCAAAGCAGTCTTTGTACTGAGATGTGCACTAAATCCAGACTGGAAATGTTAATTTATGTCATTCCTTTGGAGGAAGGAACATAATTGAGTTGAGACTAGTTTTTCCAAAACTTTAGATATGAAGGGTAGATTCAAAATAGGTCTGTAGCTAACTTCAGGCATTACCTGCTTGATGGTGTGGCTGTGTTGTACCTCAGTGAAATGGCCTTAATCCTGGGAAACTGTCTGAGAACACCCATCTCAGACCCTGCAGATTTCAAATATTCCATCACCTCTGTTTCAGCAGAGTATGTACAGTCCTCCTCTTCCTCCTCAAATGAAAAAAAGTCATCAGTGGAGTCAGCAGGCTTCTTGTGATCTTGAGCATTATACTGTTGGTCTTCAAGAGGCAACCCACGGCACTCTATAGTAAGCATTGCCCTAACTATGTCTTTTTTCTTTTCGTCTCTGATCCAGCGTAACTTAAATTTGGGCAAAATGACTGCAGCCAGGAGAGCTTATTTTTTGTCCATCATAGTGGGAAATCGGACCTTGATTGCCTACGAGAAACAAAAATACATCAGACCCTTTTTCAGACACTTAACATAAGAGTTTGACATAAAATAATATAATGATAATACAAAAATGTATTTAAGCCAAGGGTTAACAAAGGATTGAGCAATTTGTATAAATATTAGATTACCTGAACAATGACATCAGGGAGAGATGCTGTCATCCTGAGCTCATCCCGCAGTGCCAGCGTCCTGGACATTAGAATCTCCAGAGTTGGAAGAAGGGTTCCAAAATAGCAGTTCTCTTCTCCTTGCAATATGTCTAGCGCTACATTGAGTGGCTTCAACACGATACAATATTCCTTTAGGAACAGATACTCACAATCAGTGAAGCATTTTATTCCAAACTGAGTGCAAACAGTATTTAACTCAGTAACTGGAATTTCAGTGATCCTGGACAGGGTGTCGTGAAATGAATTCCATCGTGTAGAAGTAGGCACTATTAATTTTCTTGGAAAAATTCTCTATTAACTCAGAAGCCGCAGAAGAAATGATTTGCTTTTGTCCACAGCGCAGAACACTTTGAAATTGCACTTCTGTAGAGGGCTTTTTACTCATTTGCTTGAAGCCATCTCTCGACATCATGAAAAATTAAGTTCAGTGTGTGTGATGCACACCTTAAGTTTGGAGGGAGAGAAAACTGTCCATCAGAGTCTGTGGTGAGAGTTTGCTCAACATCAGTAATTGTCACATATTCATCTTCTGATTCATCATCAGAATCAGATTTTTTTAACATTCTAAAAGCTTTGATAAAATTGGACCCGTTGTCTGTCATGGTAGCTGTCACCTTAGAGTTAAGTCCATAAGCCGAATGGACTTGCTCGATTTCATTGCCGATAACATCATACGTGTGTCTCCCTCTAACTCTTTTACAAGCTAGTGCTGCATGTCCGCGTAACAAAAGTAGAAGGATCAATCCAATGTGCCGTCATTCCGATAAAGCTTTTATTATGGATGGTCCAAATGTCGGCAGTCGTGGAAATGCATTCCAAACTCTCAAGTGAAGTAAATTAAATATTTCTGTTTGTTAAAACAACCAATCGCTTCTGCCGAGTCCGACATCTTCCACTTCAAACAACGACACAGTTATGGAGCAAACTGGCGCGAAATCTCATGCAACTCCACTACCGCTAACAATTTTAAAGGGGCAGCGTTCACTTTTACCTTTAGATGATAGATTTAGATTTAAGACTAAATAAGGATTTATTTAAAAACAGTTCAATTCGTTTTATGTAATGCAAGTACATTATAAGTAACCGTAATAAAGTAACCTAAAAACGAACAGCAATGCATTACTCTACTTTTTCAGTGCATAAGTAATTTAATTACAGTAATGCGTTACACCCAACACTGGTGATACGTAACAATGTATACTACGAATAAAATACACTAATATTAAAGAAAATGCAAGTGCAGTGACACAAACAAACGGATTCACCCGCTGCCGTTTCGCTGTGGTTCAAACACTAAATGTCCAACCTGATTTCAAAGGAAGTTCCTCACAAGGAATGTAAAGCAAGGTGGCTGTTTCCCTATCCTTGTTAAAACTAGTTCAACAATGGCTTAGCGTGCCGAACCAGGTGTGATGCTGTGGGGTCAGTTGTGGCCTAATGGTTGGAGCGTTGGGCTTGTGCCGTTTCTAATCTCAGTGCCAGCAGGTCATGACTGAAGGGCCCTTGAGCACGGCACCTTACCCCTGATTGCTCTGCAGTAATGTGCCACTTTAAAAAACTACTTGTAAGTTGCTTTGGATAAAAGCATCTGCCAAATGAATAAATGTAAATGATGTGACATGTTTAAAATGTTCTGTTCTCACTGGAAGCAAAACACAATCTTCAATGTGTGGTGTTATAGCTCTAGAAAAAGGAATAGTCCCATCTGACATGAAATTAGCTAAAATAATTCCCTTGTTCAAGAAAGGAAATAGAATGGATCATGGAAACTACCGTCCAGTCTCCATACTTCGTGTGGTTGGAAAAAAGGTTCGAAAGGGTTATATATAAACAGATCTATCAAATGTGTGTGTGAGCACAGTTTAATTTATGAGTTTCAGTCAGGTTTTAGAAGGTCCTATTCAACCGATACTTCTTTACTTTATTTGACACACTTCAAATGAAAGCAGATTGTTAAAAGTAAAATGTGTGGAATGGTTCTTTTAGATCTCCAAAAAGCTTTTTACTCTGTTAATCATACAATACTATTAGGAAATCTAAGTCTCATGGGTTTTTCAAAAATGGTGATAGCCTGGATGAGGTCTTATTAAACAGAGAAAGTTCAAAGGGATGAATTTGAGGGGACGAGGATACAATTTTTTTAAATGGAGTTCCCCAGGGAAGCGTTTTAGGTCCGCTTTTGTTTCTTTTATATATAAATTATATGCAGGCTGTTTGTAAGAGTAATTTATTTCTATATGCTGATGACTCTGCTCTACTGGTTACAGATAAGGATACATTTACATTACGTCATTTGGCAGACGCTTTTATCCAAAGCAACTTAAAGATGAGGAAACATTGGAAGCAATTATAACAACATAGGCAACAAAATACATTAGTGCATTAAAGCCTAGCACAGTATACAAAGATAAGAATAGTGAGGTTAGTATAATTATTATTTTTTTTAAGACGGAAAGGGAAAAGAATTAGGATAAATCAATCAGCAACGTGTTGATGGAAGAGATGCGTTTTTAGGCGTTGTTTAAGATGGCAACCGAGTCTGCTGATCTTGTAGCATCAGGTAGATCATTCCATGTGGAACAGATCCAGAGAAGGTATGGGAGAGTGACTTTTTTCCTTTTTGGGATGGTACCACTAGTCGTTCCTTTGCGGACCGCAGTGATCTGGCAGGAACATAGATTTGCATTAGCGAGTGGAGATACGATGGTGCGGACCCAGTGGTGGTCTTGTAGGCCAGGAGCATAGCTTTGAACTTTCTGCGGGCGGGAGCCAGTGTCACCTGATGAAGAGCGGAGTTACATGCGCTCTCTTCGGTTCAACTCTTGCCGCCACATTCTGGATCATCTGGAGATACAACTGGTAAGATACAACTATTGTTAGGTGAAGAGTTATGTAAGGTCATAGACTGGCTCTCTGAAAATAAACTGTCATTACAATTAGGAAAAACAGAATGAATATAATTTGGGTCTTAAAATAAATTTTAGTAAATCATGTAATATGTCTGTTAGGGATGGTGACTGTTATAGCAGATAGAACCTCTTTTAATTATCTGGGTTGTGTCCTTGATAATAATTTGAGTGGTGCAAGTATGGCTTTAAAAACTTTGGGTAAGGTGAATGCCAGGATAAAATTTCTAGCCAGATATTAGTTTTTTAGACAAACAAAGTGTTAAACTACTAGCAACATGTCTTGTGCATTGTCAGTTTGAATATGCGTGTATTTCATGGATTTCTGATTTATCTTGTGCGTGGATTAAATAAATTACTAAATTCTCAAAATAAATTGATGAGGATAGTTATTGGCCTTAGTACACATGTTGATGTATATCATTTTAAATATCTTAATTGGTTACCTATTGAGCGTCGAGTAGTTCAACTCAAAATGGTACATACGATATTGAATAAAAGAGGGTTTATTTTGGGCTCGTCCTTGTTTGCTGTTCTAAATATGATCTGACAACACGGTCATTTTTACGGCAGGGCTGCTTTTCAAAATGCATGAAATGGCAAGCACATTTTCGTATGATTTTCTTGCACTGCACTTACAGAAGAGAGAGACATATGATGCATGTTTAAATATGTCATTAAAGCAAAAGTTGTTTAAATGTGGTGCAGACACATTAGTGAACTGTGCAAATACAAAACGGAATTAAACACTTAAAATATACTACACACTTCAAACTTCTTATTAATTACCTATGCAACAAGGGAAGGCTATCTTTAAAAAATATAATTTATCTTGCCTCTACATTCTTGCACATTAGGATTTTTATAAAATGCTAGTTGCACAGCGTCCATAATCCTGTTTTGAAGCTGAAATGGTTGCTTAGGGGTGTGGTCGCCACCCCTATACAATGCAACGTGTGGACGACATAACCGACATAACACAGAATCTTACAACTGAAAGTTACAGCGCAACGATTTGAGCAGGAAAACACGGTAGTGTACGCAATTTCTCATTCCCTCCTCTCAGGGACTCAAACTTTCTTACTGTAACCTGAATTTATTGTAATTTAAATAATTTGAAGTGCTTGCGTTGAACATAATTATTCCTAACAAAAGTAAGAAACCATTGCTTTCTTTTACATATACCCCCTGGTCCCTATACTGATTTTCTGAAAGAGTTCGCGGACTTCCTATCAGACCTATTGGTTAATATCCACGTAGATAGCGCTAACGATGCATTAGCTGTGGCGTTTAAAGAACTACTACACTCTTTTGGAATAATACAGCACATTAAAAGACCCACTCATAGATTTAATCATACACTAGACCTGATTATATCTCACGGAGCCGATCTAACTAATATAGATATTATGCCTCAAAGCGACGATGTCACCGATCACTATCGTATAACAAGTACATTGCGCACAGCAGGAATCAGCCCTTTAACTCGTTATCGTCAGGGTAGAACAATTACCTCCACTACTAAAGATAGTTTCACAAAGAGCTTGCCAGATCTGACTCCGTTAATAACCATACCAATAAATAAAGAATCGCTCGATGACATGACCAGCAAATTGAGCACTATTTTCTCTAATACATTAGAAGCTGTGAAGCTATGAAGTCAAAAAAGAGTAATGAGAAAAATTTTGCACCATGGTACAATAGCACCACCCGCGCCCTTAAAAGAGAAACACGTAAACTAGAGCGCAACTGGATAAAATCGCAATTAGAGGTCTTTAAAATGGCGTGGAAAGAGAGTGCAAATTGTAATAAAAAGGCACTAAAATGGCGTGGAAAGAGAGTGCAAATTTTAATAAAAAGGCACCTCCGTAACCTCATAGAAACCAAAAAAACAAAACAATTATACCTGTATTGAGGGACAAGCACTACAATGGTTCAGATCTTTCTTGTCAGTCAGACATCAATTTGTCCATTTAAATGGGGAATCATCAAATCTAACGCAAGTAAACTATGGATTACCTCAGGGATCGGTTCTGGGACCCGTGCTGTTTCTTTATATACATGCTGCCCCTCGGAAACATTATAAAAAAACATGGAATTAGCTTCCATTGCTATGCAGATGATACTCAGCTATATATCTAATCAAGACCAGATGATTCCTCCCAGCTATCCAAATTGGCAGAGTGCATTGAAGATATAAAACATTGGATGACCTGTAATTTCCTTCTTTTAAATTCTAATAAAACAGAAATATTACTTATCGGACCAAAGAAACGCAAACCGAATATTTCTGATTATAAACTGCAAGTTGAAGGATGTACTGTTACTCCAACAAATACTGTAAAAGATTTAGGTATTAGACAGCAACCTTTCATTTCAAAATGACATCCCACATGTCACAAAAACAGCCTTTTTCCACCTAAGAAATGTTGCCAAATTACGAAATATTCTATGTGTTGCTGACGCGGAGAAGCTTATTCATGCATTTATGACCTCAAGACTTGACTACTGTAATGCGCTACTTAGTGGTTGTCCTGCATCATCAATAAACAACTACAGTTAGGTCAGAATGCAGCTGCCAGAGAATTCTAACCAGGTCCAGAAAATACGATCACATAACCCCAATTTTATCAACCCTTCACTGGCACTTATAAAGCCTTAAAGGGTTTAGCTCCTACCTACCTAACAGAGCTTCTATCACACTACAACCCATCACGTTCTCTAAGATCTCAAAACTCAGGACTTTTGATAATACCTAGAATAACTAAATCCACCAAAGGGGCTCGAGCTTTCTCATACGTAGCACCTAAACTCTGGAATAGCCTTCCTGATACTATTTGAGGATCAGACACACTCGCCCAATTTAAATCTAGATTAAAGACACATCTTTTCAGCCAAGCATTCACTTAATGCAAAATATGCTAAATAAACCGGCAGGAGACTGACATTAGATATTTTTTACTAGGTGTTTATATAACAAGTTAAACTATTCATGTACTGTCTTTTACCTTTTTTTGTGTTTTTCTTATTTTCCCCTGTACCCTGTAAAGCTGCTTTGGAACAATGCAAAAAGCGCTATATAAATAAAATTGAATTGAACCCAGAGCTCTACCAACATAAGCACAAGGCAAGTGTGAGGGAAACCCTCTCTGCCAATCAACATAGCTGCAAGCACGAGCATTAAGCCAATTGCATGCCATGCAAGCGAGAGCCATCAGAAGTAGTTCTTTGTTCGGGCAAAATGCATCATTTCAGCTGACACAGTGGGCAATGTGTTCAATCACGCCATGAGAACAGCGAAAAACAGCTTGACTTTAGCAGAGCTAACACATAACGTGCACCACATAAGTCTTGGCAGTAGAACACAGCACATATTCCAAAGACAGCTCACACCTTACATAGGCTCTAAGAGGATTGGAGACTACATTCTGCTACGGGATCGAATCAAAACACTCTGGGGGATACCATACCACCATAGTTTGCAGGAATGCTATGCCACTACAATGAGCAGGGTAGCCATACACATAGCAGAATAACTGGTATAAAAACAGCAAGTGCCAGGGCCGAGCAAGGTAGAAACAAACCCTGTATATTAAGCGCTGGCATGTAGCCAGTGATAAATAACACCGGTCTGAAACAACCAGTGTACATAGTGAGGATGGAAACCTGGTATGTTTGCATCCCCAAGGAGTAAAGACGGTGAAAGACACGGCCACATACTGTATAAGACACAGGCTCTTGCAAGTCAAAACCTGAACTGCGAACATGCAGTCATAAAGCACGGGTAGGACCGCCAATACAACCTTGCTGATACGCACAGCATAGTCAGACAGCTAGTACGCTGCTGCAGAGCACTGCACAAGCCAGACCGTTCTCTTCATACAAAATCTTAGGCCGGAGAAGAGGACAGAGAGTGAATGGTCTCTGCCGTTCTGTTACCCTCTAAATCTGATGCCTGATTGCGATTCATACTCGACGTTGTGGGAATTAAGATCAATATATAGATCGATATAAAAATGGATGATTAATTTTGTTTAAATCAGATGTATTTTCCTACATGACATGATTGTGAACAAAAGCTTGGAGCTGAGAGTTCTACAGTTGCTAGATGTTGCCAGAGATTGGAATGTGGTCAGTAAGTGGGGGGTGCATGTTCTGCTTATGTGTGTGTGTAACAAGAAGTATCTTCTTTTTGGGGGAAGGAATGCGCACACTGAAGGATTTTATTTTATTGTGGTATTAAACGTGCCTTTACATTTAATATGCTTTATGATTTCATTACTAACCGTGCATAATATGTTGAAAATATAACCAAGTGTGTGAGTTGTGTTAGCCAAGAACTAGGGGTTGATTTTGAGGGTATTTTTCCACAGGAAACGGTATGTGTGTGTGTAAAGATTAGATTACACAGGGAGCCCCATGGAATGTGGTGTGTAGTGTTTCTATATAATACATTGCAGATGTTCGAGAGCAAAGCAGTGTAAGCCTGGTTGGCTGAAGACAAGACAAAGGAGAGAGAGCTGATTGGACCCTAGCTGAAGAAGAGACGCAACGTGAAATATTATAAAAGCTGTGAAACTGTTTTTTTCGTGGTCGGTTCTTGGTGTAAGACTTTCCTTCTGAGAACCAACCCAGCAGCTGCTGTACCCAGCTGTTGTATTGTTTGAGACTTCTGATCAATAAATTTCACGCAGAACATTGTTTTAATGTTCATCAACGTTCATGCATAAAAGGAACCATTTTGTATAAACAGAAACAGCTAGCTGAGTACTATTACATCGGCTAGAGTACTATTAGCAAATCTCTTTCAGGTGGCCTTGTGACAGGGAGAACAATAAACACAGTGAGAGATCTCCTCCATCGCGAATTGACCCCAGTAGCCCACGTGACCCTTCACAGATGAGCTCGAAATGAGACTGAGTCTGGAGACAGGACCATATGTTTACACTCTTGTGAACAAACATGCTTTTATGCACCCCCTTGCGGCTTTTCGGCACATTTCACTAATGGGCCAATTGACAACAGAGAGAGCTCGAAATCAAGGGAACTGTGCTCGACCAGTGCTATAATGGCACACATAATAAGGGCAGTAAACCAAGCACACAAAGAAAACGGAGACAACTGTCCACAAGCGGTAGTAACACAATGCGACTGCTCGCACAAGGCAGACACCTTATACAAGGGATAAGCTTGTATGTGGGAAACGGTTGAAGCAGAGCAATCCAGCGGCTCTCAGCCGCATCGCTAAGGTCAGAAACTGTCCCGGTTAGCTCTGTATCCATCTGTCCTACAAGCATTACACAGAGCAGCGGCAAACATGCAGTACCAGCTGTGTAGCAAACGCGGGGTCAAGCATCCCGCAAAATCCAGCCACGTGTCAAAATAACAGGGACGCGAATACATTAGCTCCCTGAATCCGTTCACATTCAGAATGGTCACATGAATCACAGAAAACGCCTACAACGAGGGGTTGTCTGGATTAAAACAAATATACGGCTCAGTTAGGATGCAATAATGACGATCTGTGAACCACCTGATATAAGGGGCTGTCTGGATATGCCACACATATGATACATCCTCGCTTTTTGAGTATATTAAAGATAATCTGCATCGCTGCCGGCGGTTTGTTTGTTTGTCACTGCACTTGCACTTTGTTTTAATATAAGTGTATTTTATTATCGTTACTTACTTATCCTGATATCTCAATAACCCTGTCCTGGTTATTTACTTGAAGATCTAAAACCAGATCTTCACTGTTTCTCTTTTAAGCGTATATGTATACTACGATTCGTCTAGCAACCTTGGTAGCCTGGAATTACTCTTCAAACCCGTAAAGTTATGGCTTTTCCTCTTATTATTGTTACTTGCAGCTCATGTCAAATGTTAAGCCTTCTCAGTCAGCGGTGAGGACTTACCATGCGATAAATGCAGGGAAATAGCAAGGCTGACAGAAAAGATCTTAGAATTAAAGTCTTGCATCCAATCTTTATCTGAGGATCGTAAGAGTGTATGGACCATAGAAAACACTATTCCCTACTACTAAGGATAAATGTATTCTGGCTATTAAATATAGGCCTCCAGGGCACCACAAAAGATTTTATTAAAGAATTTGTTGGGTTCTTGTCAGAACTAGTACTCGCCGCAGACAGAGTCGTTGTGGTTGGTGACTTAAACATTCATACAGATAACGATACAGATGCTTTAGGAATGGCTTTTAAAGACACTCTTAACTCCATGAGCATTAGACAACATGTGTCAGGACCCACTCACCTTCGTAATCACACTTTAGATTTAATAATGTATTACGGTATAAATGTGGACGAGGTTAAGCAGAGCAAAGACATTTCGGATCATTATCTGGTATTATGTTTGCTTCACTGGCCTTTGGCTGCAAATCAAACTCTTTGTTACAAATATGGTAGAACAATAACTTCAACTACCAAAGGTACTAGCATGAGTAATAACGTTGACATTATGATTGAAAATTTTAACCACCTTCTCGGAAACGCTAGACACAGTCGCTTCTCTGCGCTTAAAGAAGATTAAAAATGGCAGCCCGACACGCTGGTATCATGAACGCACTCAGATTGCATCAAGAAAAATGGAGCTCAACTTTAAGAAAACTAAATTAGAGGTATTTCGTACAGCATGGACGGTTCGTTTTCGAAAATACAGCAAAGCCCTAAAACGATTCGCCATCACTAATAAAAAGATTTCCATCACTAATAGAAAAAAACCAGCACAATCCTAGGTTTTTATTTAACACAGTGGCTACATTGACAAAAGATTAAATCGTCAGTGACTTCTGATTCTGTGTATCAACATAGCAGTGATGAATTTATGAACTACTTCAAAAATAAAATCCAAGATATTAGAGAAAATTTTTTAACTATCTCATTAGATCATTTAAATCAATAACATGCATGCTAGACCCTACACCTACAAATCTACTGAAAGAGATACTGCGAGAAATGATAGATCCTCTTCTTAGCATTATTAACTCATCTCTAACACAAGGACATGTGCCTTAAGCATATAAGGTGGCTGTGAAAAGGCCCCTTGTAAAAAAAACTCGACCCTAGAGAACTAGTTAACTACAGACCTATATTGAATCTACCCTATTTATCTAAAATTCTGGAAAAAGTCTCAACTCAATTCCTCCAAAGGAACGACATCAATGAAGATTTCCAGTCTGGATTTAGAGCACATCACAGTTCAGAGACTGCTTTGATCAGTTACAATTGATCTGCTTTTGGCGTCTGACTGAGGTTGTATTTCCTTTTTGATGCTGCTAGACCTTAGTGCTGCATTCGACACCATTGACCACAGCTACATAGACTCGAAAATGATGTCAGCATTAAGGGAGTAGCTTTGAAATGGTTTACATCTTATTTATCCGACCATTTTCAATATGTAGTAATAAACATTGAGGATCACGCAAATCGCAACTCCAGAACGGTGTACCACAAGGCTCAGTCTTAGGGCCTATGCTCTTCGCATTATACGTGCTACCTTTAGGAGATATACGGAGTTAAAATTCACTGTTATGCTGATGATAAACAACTTTATATTTCCTCGTAGCCTCCTGAAACACAGCAATTCAAACGAATAGTGGAATGCATAGTCAATATAAAAAAACTGGATGAGTAACAATTTTTTATTACTGAACTCGAAGTGTTACTTATTGGACCAAAATATGCCCTACGTAACAACCAAGAATACTGCTATTGACTGATGTTCCATAAAACCATCGTCGTCGTCAAAGAATCTTGACGTTATATTCGATATTACTCTGTCATTTGAGAACCAAGTTGCCAAAACATGTAAAATTTAGTTTTTCCATCTTAAAAATATATCTACACTAGGTAACTTGTTGTCACAATCAGATGCAGAGAAGTTGATTCATGCCTTCATTACATCAAGACTAGATTACTGTAATGTTGCCCTACAGGCTTATTACAAAAACTCCAACTGGTCCAAAATGCGACAGCTCGAGTTCTTACACGTACAGAAAAGTATGAGCATATTAGCCCGGTTCTGTCAACCTTGCACTGGTTACCTAAAATGCATTGCATTAACTTTAAAATCTTGCTTATTGCCTATAAAGCCCTAAATGGTTTTGCTCCTCGCTACTTGAGTGAACTTCTCTTGTATTACAGTCCTTCACGTGCACCATGCTCTCAGGCGTCCGGTCAGTTGGTAATACCTATAATTTCAAAATCAAGTGCAGGTGGCAGATCCTATTCCTATCTAGTGTCTAAACTTTGGAACAGTCTTCCCCGCACTGTCCAGGAGGCAGACACACTCTGTCAGTTTAAATCTAGACTGGGACGGCCCGAGTGGTGGCCGCACAAGAGTGGTAATGTGGATGTATCAACACATACATATATTTACAATAATAAATCATCTTTATTTAAACTTTTATTTGGTCATTCACATGCATTTGATTCAGTATAATGATGGATCATAAACCATACCAAACAAACAATATTAAGTCCTTTAATTAGGTTTCCATATGTTTATATTAACAGCACATTTTACATTTATATGCATTGTTGCTGATTTGAAGTGCACACAAATTACTTACATTGTATATGGTACTTCTATTTGTTTCTATTTTTGAGTTGAAGTTTACCATGCGGGAAATAGACATCCTGGCGCGACAAGGATTAGAGTCCGGGCAGGAACAGAATTTAAGCAATATTGAACAGACCATTTGCTGGGAATTGCCGGGGGAGGAAGAAACGTTGATGTCTATATTTATTGATTTATACAGTTGTATATGTATTATATTGGACTACATTTTGCTTCCCTTATCTTTATTTACTATATATTTCTGTGTAACTTGATTTTGATTTCTTTGAAATTTTCTGTTGAATGTAAAGTTAAATTGTTTCCACTCTTAATTTGTAATGAGCCCATCCTTCCCTTTATAAGCTGTTGCTTTGTTCATTTGAGCAGGTCAGTCTTTAGTTGTTTGCTTGTTTTTTGTCTAACCGTTGGATCAAATATTTTGTTTGTTTATGTTTAACAGTCCTCAATGAAGCATCCCCTCCTAAGTTTACTTTTATGAGTGTCTGCAGATCAGTTAGGAGAGGTGGGGGAGTAGCTGCTCTTTTTAAAGATGTCTATCAATGTAAGCAAATATCATTTGGGAATTACACGTCTTTTGAATATCTGGGTATTGTGTTAAAAGGTGCTCCTCGCATTTTACTTATCACTATTTACAGGCCTCCAAAATACTCTTTATCCTTTGCCGAGGACTTTACAGAACTGTTATCAACAATTTCCTTAGAGTTTGATTGTTTTGCTATTGCCGGAGATTTTAACATTCACATAGATAAGGCAGAAAACAATATGGCAAAATAAATCAAAACTGTTTTAAAAACTTTTGACCTGACTCAGCATGTACATGGACCCACACACAATCGTGGAAACACTCTAGATTGACTTATCAGTAAGGGTCTAAACATTTCATCTATTGTTATTAAGGATGTAGCACTGTCTGATCATTTCTGTATTTTCTTTGATATATTGATCTCCGCTGCCATTGAAGTTAGATCTGTGTCTGCCAAGAAGAGATTCTTAAATGAGAACACTAGTGTACTATTTATGAAGGCCATATCTTTAACACCAAGCATATCTGCAGACTCTGTTGATTCTCTCCTTGACTCTTAACTTGAAGGTTAAAAGTGTAATTGATGATATTGCTCCTGTGAAAGTCAGGAATAGTGGTAGACAAAAAACACCTTGGAGAAACTCAACAGCAGTGCAAAATTTGAAAAGACAATGAAGAACAAAACTTGTAGTCCATTATAACATATACAAAGACACCATCCATGCTTTCAATATGGAACTAGGCAAAGCTAGACAGACTTTCTTGTCAAATATTATAAACATCAACTTAAACAACACCCGGACTATTTTCGCTACTGTAGACAGACTGACAAACCCCCCAAGCCAGATTCCCATTGAAATGCTCTCTGACAACAAGTGCACTGAGTTTGCTTCTTTCTTCTCTGAGAAAATCAATAACATTAGAAAGGTGATCAGCACATCCTTGAGTAGCGCTGGGGTCAGACAGATCACACCACAACCTGAGAAAGTAGTTACAATGTCTGATTTTGAAGAAAAATTTAAAAACCTTCTGATTTTGAAGGTAAAAATTTGGAAGAAACCGTTCAACACCTTAAAACATCAACCTGCGCCCTTGACGCACTTCCCACATCTTTTTCAAAAGCTTATATGCAGATCTCCTAGATGTGGTAAATGCCTCGCTTCTCTCCGGAAGTTTCCCAAACTCCCTGAAAACTGCTGTTGTCAAACCCCTCCTGAAAAAGAGCAATCTGGATAAGACTATATTAAACAACCATATATAGACCAATCTCAAATCTTCCCTTCATAGGTAAGATCATTGAAAAAGTTGTCTTCAACCAGCTGAACAAATTCTTAGCTCAAACAGATACATTGACAATTTTCAATCTGGGTTCCGCCCGCATCACAGCACATTGACAGCACTCATTAAGATAGTAAAAGATAGTAAACGACATTCGCTTAAGTACTGATTCAGGCAAATTATCAGTGCTGGTCCTACTCGACCTCAGTGCTGCATTTGACACGGTCGATCACAACATACTTATAGACAGGCTGTAAAACTGGGTGGGGCTTTCTGGGATAGTCCTAAAATGGTTCAGCTCATACCTTGAAGCAAGAGGTTATTATGCGAGTATAGGTGACCATAAGTCTGAGTGGACATCCATGACATGCGGAGTCCCTCAAGGCTCAATTCTTGCGCCTCTCCTATTCAACCTGTACATGCTCCCATTGAGCCAAATAATGAGAAATAACCAAATTGCTTACCACAGCTATGCAGACGACACACAGATTTACTTAGCCCTATCGCCTAATGATTACAGCCCCATTGACTCCCTGCTCAAATGCATTGATTAAATAAATAGTTGGATGTGCCAAAACTTTCTTCAGTTAAACAAAGACGAAACTGAAGTCATTGCGTTTGGAAATAAAGATGAGGTTCTCAAGGTGAACGCGTACCTTCACTCTTAAGGTCAAACAACAAAAAATCAAGTCAGGAATCTCGGTGTGTCTAGAGTCAGACCTTAGCTTCAGTAGTCATGTCAAAGAAATAACTAAATCAGCATATTATCATCTGAAAAATATTGCAAGAATTAGATGCTTTGTTTCCAGTCAAGACTTAGAGAAACTTGTGCATATAAATCAATGGCCTAGGACCTCAATACATTGCAGATATGCTCATTGCATACAGACCCAAAAGAACACTCAGGTCATTAGGATCGCATCAGCTAGAAATACCAAGGGTTCACTTGAAGCAAGGGGAGTCTGCATTTAGCTATTATGCGAGCCGCAGCTGGAACCAACTTCCAGAAGAGATCATATGTGCTCCCACAGTAGTCACATTAAAATCCACTCAAAACACAACTGTTTAGCTTTGCATTTAATTAATGTGCACTGTGCCTCTGACCATCCGACTGTTTGTGCTGTGCTTTATTTTATTTATTTTCTATTCTAAACTATTTTATTTGCTTATTCTTATCTGGTTAAATTTTTTTTTCTTCTTTCTTTACTGTTTTATCAAATGGATATTTTAAATTTCTTCTATGTAAAGCACTTTGAATTACCATTGTGTATGAAATGTGCTATATAAATAAACTTGCCTTGCCTATGTTATCTTGTTGTAAGATATTTGTGAGTTTGTAAGGTTATTTTTCTTGGGTTCAAATAAAGACCCCTTTTTTGTGCAACGCTTGTATTCCTTGTTCTTGGCTTCTTGGTCCCTCACATATGGTGGCAGCGGTGAGATCCTTCAGTCAGTCAAGGACACAAAACTGTGTTTTTTGAGTGAAATCATCATTCTGGAGCAATATCTTAGAATACTGTCCCCTGAGCTCCAGGTGTGGATTTCGAGAGAGAGATCCCGGGACCGCAGCAGAAGCAGCATCTTTGGCGAACGTGTTTGTTGCAGCCGGAGGAAAGAGGAAGCAGTGGGCTTGCGTCACTTCAGCAAAGGAAAGAGGAGGGGTCTGGTAAGCCCTACATGGGGAAACCTACTTCAGCCAAATTAAAGTTTGCTCCGAAACGACCTCCCATATGTTACCTGTTTGGTCAAGAAAGGCACACTAAACCAAATTGTCCAAAGATCGTAACTCAGCTTTCAAAGTTATGTTTTGTACCAAGGAGGGAAGTAACCAGATCCCCAAGCTCTTTGAGAACTAGAGATGTGGAGATAAATAGTGAGAAAATGACTGCTTTGATTGACACCGGCAGTGATCAGGCTCTGGTAAGTACAGTCAACAAATTACCTATTTGCTGTGTACATGGAGATGAGAGATTGTTACCTACAGCCAAAGTTTGTCAAAATAAAATAACAGACTTACTGGGTGAAGGTGAGGGTGTCTTGATAACTTGTCCTTCCCTGTGATTCCGGGTCGAGATATACCCATGCTGCTGGAGTTGTTGCACCCGACGCGACAATGTCACGTGGTGGTGACCAGAGCAAAGGCCAATCAGTCAGAGGCGATTGAACACCAACTAAGTACTCTTCCTTTCTTCAATGCAGAGATTGAGATGGGTGTGTTGAAGAAGAGAAAGACAAGAAGAGAAAAAAGACGAGAAAAGGTAAAATATGGTGCTCAAACAGTGTCTGAAATTATGGCCTGTGACTTACCTGTGAACTTCCAGATGCCCACCAACATCGTTCAGATGCAGCAGGAAGATGCTACTCTCACGGAGTGCTTTGCTAGAGCTGCAATGATAAGAGAGAAGCCTCTACATGACAGTATAGCCAGATATATGATAATGAAGGGAATGCTCTATCAAGAGATCGGGGTCCAGAAACAACTTATAGTTCCGCATGGTGTTCGAGAGATTGTGTTACATTTAGGTCACTCGATTCCTTGGGCTGGCCACCTGGGGAAAAACAAGACCACTGCAAGAATTAAAAAAAAATCTGGCCCGGTTTGAAAGCAGATGTGGCCCATTCTGTAAAAGCTGTCCTGTTTGTCAGAAGGTTTCCCTCAGACGTCCGTCAAGAGCACCATTACAACCACTACCTATTATCGGTAATCAGTTTGAGAGGCTTGGAATGGATGTCGTTGGTCCAGTGGAGAGGAGTCGCTCAGGGAACCGTTTCCTGCTGATAATAACGCCACCAGATACTACCAGAGGTATTTCCATTAAGATCTGTGAAGGTGAAACCCCTAACTACTTCCTTGGTCCAGTTGTTTTCCAGGGTCGGATTTCCAGGGGCCTCATTTATAAATGTTGCGTATGCACAAAAGAAGGCGTACGCCGCTCTCTACGCAATAATTGGTATTTATAAAAAGGAAACTTGTCGAGAAAATGTGCGGTCCTTCACGCAAGCTCTGTGTAACCCATATTACAAGGTAGTAGTAATAATGCACAGATTTAGTAGTCTAACGTAGTCTGAGATTTTCATTAATTCGAATTTGGACCAGAATCAGAAGACGCTAAATTGTTAAGAGCCTGAGAATTGAATGACAATAAAAGGAATACCACACCAAAATGATGTTTTGCATAACCTGTATTAAATACACAGGGCTGGTACATAAATAGCAGAAAACATTTATGAAAAATAACAAACTAAAATAATAAAGTGTGCACATAAAGAAAACACTTCTTTTCCAAGTTCCACTTGCTTTTGATGACAAGAGTTCAGTTTTCACCGTTGGGGCCCTTTTTTCAGTTTGTGTTAGTCCTACCACCATGAAGATGAAGAAGATGACCCTGGCAATATGTTTAAAGTCAGAGTCACAACCACGGTTGGCTCGCCACCCAGCCACCTAGACTGGGAATCTATGAATCTCTGGGGAAACGTATGGAACGTGTGGATCTGTATCACTCCCTGGAAAGGATCTCTGCACTAAATTTAGAATTGATTGTGATTTATTAAGGGAAAACTGCGTAGGATTTGTGTGCGCACGGTTTTAAAAATCCGAATATTTCTGTGCGTACGCACGTCCTATGTTTCATCCGTTCGCCACTTCTTACGCCAATCCAATGCAAAGTTTTATAAATGAGGCCCCAGGGCACTAATTTCATGTCTACCTTGTTGAAGCAGGTCTACCAGCTCTTAGGAATTAAGAGTCTGCGTACTACTCCCTATCATCCTCAGACGGATGGGTTGACTGAGCGATTCCAGACTTTGAAGCAGATGCTAAGGAAGTTTGTTAGTGAGACTGGTCAAGACTGGTATCAATGGTTGCCCTATCTTCTATTCACTTATCGAGAAGTCCCTCAGGCTTCCACAGGCTTTTCTCCTTTTGACCTGTTGTATGGCCGTGATATCAGGGGCCCATTGGCTCAGCTTCTGGAGATGTGGGAAGGGAGTCCTGAGAAGAAAGAGCCCACCAGTTGTGTCTCCTATGTTCTGCAAATGAGGGAATGGTTGCAGAAGATGACCAATTTGGCTCAGAATCACTTGGCAGAAACGAGGCGAAAGCAGAAGACCTGGTATGACCCTCTGGCCCGAGAAAAAGATCTGGAGGTTGGTAAAAAGGTACTTGTCATGTTGCCTAGTCGAGAGAGTAAACTGCTGGCCAAATGTCAGGGTCCTTATGAGATCAAGAAACACATGGGTCCTACGACTTATGAAATCAGTATGACGGGTCAAGATCGAGCTAGTCGGGTCTTACACGTTAACCTGTTGAAGGAGTGGGTTCCTCGTCCTGAAAAGTCACAGTATGGAAGCGGAAGCATCCGAGGAGCAGTACATCGAGTTAGATCATCTAACAGCTTCCCAGCGGTCACAGGTACAAGTTCTCTTCCCTTCTGAGGTATTTTCTGAATATCCTGGGTTTACCAACTAGATTGAACATGGGGTAGTACGGAAACCTGATGCTGTTGTGAAACACCAGAGTTATAGGATACCTGAAATAATCGAGGTGACCTTACAGGAAGAGGTATACCTTATGCTTCGCTTGGGCATTATTGAGCCTTCAAATAGTGTATGGTGTCACCTGATGGTGCTTGTGCCCGAAAAAGGATGGGAGTATAAGGTTCTGTATTGACTTCCGATTCCCGAACTATTTCAGAGAGAAGTACGATATTCAAAGGTGGAAAAAGAGTGTTTAGCCATAAAGTGGGCGTTGGATTCCTTGCGATACTATCTATTAGGCCATGAGTTTACCCTGGAGACTGATCATAAAGCATTGCAGTGGTTGGAGAAAATGAAGGATCTAAATGAAAGGATTATAAGGTGGTATTTCGCCATGCAGCCCTTCAGATTCAAGATACAGCATGCCCCTGGTAAAGTCAACGTTACTGCTGACGATTTCTCCCGCTCTCCTGGTGAGATTCCTGAAGGGGGGGAAACGTGATGGCCCGAGTGGTGGCCGCACAAGAGTGGTAATGTGGATGTAACAACACACACAGACACATACATATATATACAAGGAAGCACATTCATTTAAGAATAATCTTTATTTAAACTTTTATTTGGTCATTCACATGGATTTGATTCAGTATAATGATGGATCATAAACCACACCAAACAAACAATATTAACTACTTTAATTAGGTTTCCATATGTTTATATTCACAGCACATTTATATGCATTGTTGCTGATTTGAAGTGCACACAAATTAGTTACATTGTATATGGGACTTATATTTAACTTTGTATTAGCACCTATTTTACTACTGCTCTTTGTATGACATATCGCTTATTGCTCCCCGAACTCTTTGTAAGTCGCTTTGGATAAAAGCGTCTGCTAAATGACTAAATTTAAATGTACATATTTGTTTCTATTTTTGAGTTGAAGTTTACCGTAAGGAACTATAGACACGGTCCGAGCAGGAACAGAATTTAAGCAATATTGGTTCTGCCTGAACAGACCATTTGCTGGGAATTGCCGGGGAGGAAGAAACGTTGATGTCTTTATTTATTGATTTATACAGTTGTATATTTATTATATTGGAATACATTTTGCTTCCCTTATATAGTCATTTACTATATATTTCTGTGTAACTTGATTTTGTTTCTTTGAAATTATATGTTGAATGTAAAGTTAAATTGTTTCCCCTCTTAATTTGTAATGGGCCCATCCTTCCCTTTTTAAGCTGTTGCTTTGTTCATTTGAGCAGGTCAGTCTTTAGTTGTTTGCTTGGTTTTTGTCTTACCGTTTGATCTCATTCTTTGTTCGTTTGTTATCTTGTTGTAAAAAATGTATGAGTTTGTAAAAGGTAATTTTTCTTGGGTTCAAATAAAGACCCATTTTTTGTGCAAAGCTTGTGTTCCTTGTTCTTGGCTTCTCGGTCCCTCAAATAGACTAAAGACGCAACTTTTTAATCTTGCATACACTAGACTATCATATTATAAATATTCTAAAGGTTTAGGCTGCACTAGTTAGATCAACCGGATCCAGGAACATTTCCACTAACAACTGATGTATTTGTTGCTTCAAAGAGTGCAGAACAGTACTCTACTCTGAGCCAGTCTTGTCTCATTGTTCCAAGGTTACCAGACCTGATAAAAGGTGAGATGATAGAGCTCGATAAAGAAGGAGGTGGCGACTTGACACGTCTTCACTACTAAATTTCAGCTGCTATTAGATTATTAATGATAATCTTAAATCTTAATTTATTTGTCCTTGATGTGCTAGCACTGTCGAGCTTTTGTCAGAGGGTTAAGCCTGGTTTCCCTCTGAGGTTGTTTTTCCTCTAATGGAGTTTGGGTTCCTCACCACCATTTGCATACTGTTTTGCCTGGCCGGGTGTGCTGCTAGAATTTTAAATTTTTGTTTAATTAACACTGCATTTAGTAATTTATAGTAATTTATAGTCTTTTTAAAATTTGACCTGTGTTTCTCTCTCCTTATCTTGGATGTGTGGTTCTAGGTGATGACCCCTGTGCGTGTGTGTCTGCACGTCTGTCTGTGTGCATGTTTGTTTGTGTGTCTGTACTGGTGCGTGTTGTGTGCTTTGTGTGTTGGTGTGTCTGAATCTGTGTGTCTGTGTCCTGTGATTTCAACCTTTTGTTTATAGTTAAAATGTTTTCTTCTACAGCTGCTTTGTAACAATCAAAATTGTAAATAAAACTAAAGTTGACTTGACCTTGTAGACTTGGCACAAGGCCATCTATTGGTCCTAAAAAATAGCATTTGGTTATAACTTTGAATCCTATGGGCTAACACAGTATCATTATGTCTTTATACTCATTGGGACGTACTGAGTTGAATATAATTAAACATTCTTTGGTTGGCCATCACGGTAATGAGCAATTCCATGCAAATGTCAACCTCAGGACGAAAAATGTACCAAAGACTTTATAATATTGATAAGTCATTATTTGGTATGATAGATCTGAAAGATTATACTATTTTAATATTAATCCAAAAGGATACCGTAGTGTCCCATCTTGTTCATACACCAAAACTGATAGATCTAACTATCCTGCAGAATTGGATGTCAGAGGGGAAGACATTTACATTTATTCATTTGGCAGACGCTTTTATCCAAAGCGTACAAATAGTTTTTTTTTACAGTTGCACATTACTGCAGAGCAATCAGGGGTCAGGCGCCTTGCTCAAGGGCACTTCAGTCATGACCTGCTGGCACTGAGATTTGAACCTGCAACCTTCTGATCACAAGCCCAACGCTCTTACCACTAGGTCACATCTGACCCAGATAGGAAGAACAGCAGATAGGAGACGAAAGTGATGTTATAATAAAATGAACAAAGTTTATTGTAGAGAGAAAATCATAGTGGCGTTGAGATGCCCATTCTAACACTGTCTAGTTCAAATTATCTCTGTTCGAAATCGTGTCAAATTATAAACTTGAAAATAGGCCTATCGTTACAACTGCAAAAGACTACCAAATGTGGGAATTTAGATCCGTATATGGATCGATATAAAAATGGATGATTGATGTTGTTTAAATCGGATGTATTTTCCTGCTTGAAGCAGAGAGTTCTACAGATGCTAGATGTTGCCAGAGATCGGAATGTGGTCAGTGAGAGGGGGGTTGCAGGATCTGCTTGTGTGAATGTGTAACAATAACCACATCTTATTTTTGGGGAAGCAATGTGTACAGTCAAGGATCTTATTGTGGTTTAAACGTGCCTTTACATTTAATATGATTTTACCATTGATTACTAACTATGCATAATATGTTGAAAGTATAACCAGTGTGTTAGTTGAGTTAACCAAGTATTTAGCGCTGAATATTGTGGGGTTTTTCCATAGGATATTGCTATGTGTGTGTTGAGATCAGGTTACGCACAGAGCGTGTTGGGCCTCTATAATTTGTTACAGATGTCGGGTTTGAAAAACAAGGCAGTGAGCTGGTTGGCTGAGACAGGACAAAGAAGGAAAAGCGGATTGGACCCCGCCATGGAGAAGAGATTCGACGAGAAATATATAAGCTTCTGAATGTGTTTTTTCGGGGTCGATCCTTTGTTAAGACGTTTGTGTGTCTGAGGATCCACCGAAACAGCTGTTTGTTTTGAGAATTCTGATCAATAAATCTCAACGTTTTCTGAACTGGCCTCTCTCCAATTTTTGAACGCGCAGAACATTGTTTAAATGTTCATTAGATGGTGACCCCGACTGGTTGGAGAAAGAGGCATCTGAAGAGAATTGTAAAACTCGGAGAGTGACCGAAAATTGGGACGAGACAACTTTTCACTTCAACACGGTCGACAGAATTAAATAAGGTGAGCAGGGACCTGTTTAAACGAACTTCTGCAGATTGGATATTCCAAATTTATGTGTTGAATTTGAAGTATATCTGTTCCATTGAGAAAAAATTAAAAATCGTTGATATTTGTTGATCGGAATAAAAGGATATTTTTTATATATATATTGGAAGACGGGGTGAGAGACCCGCGTCACGACAGTTACGTAAACTATTGTTATTAAATCCCTTTAAACCACCGGCGAGTATAGAAGCCTTGCGGTGTGAGAAAGGGCGCTTTTAGAATTTCAGCGAGTATAAAAGCCTCCGCTGTTTTTGAAAGTGATTAAGTTATTAAATCCCTTTAAACCACCGGCGAGTATAGAAGCCTTGCGGTGTGAGAAAGGGCGCTTTTAGAATTTCAGCGAGTATAAAAGCCTCCGCTGTTTTTGAAAGTGATTAAGTTATTAAATCCCTTTAAACCACCGGCGAGTATAAAAGCCTTGCGGTGTGAGAAAGGGCGCTTTTAGAATTTCAGCGAGTATAAAAGCCTCCGCTGTTTTTTGAAAGTGAATAAGTTATTAAATCCCTTTCAACCACCGGCGAGTATAAAAGCCTTGCGGTGTGAGAAAGGGCGCTTTTAGAATTTCAGCGAGTATAAAAGCCTCCGCTGTTTTTTGAAAGTGAATAAGTTATTAAATCCCTTTCAACCACCGGCGAGTATAAAAGCCTTGCGGTGTGAGAAAGGGCGCTTTTAGAATTGCGGCGAGTATCAAAACTTTTGCTGTTTTATAAAAGTGAATAAACAGGGATAAATGCGTTAAAAAACCGTGTGGGTGATCGACACCATAGTACGCTATAAGCCGATTAAATTGTGTACTAATTGTCTATTGTATACTGTACCATTGTTGTGTAAAATGTCTGAATTTGAGAAGAAATGTGTGATTTATGGGAATTCCCCTGTAATTATGCAGTGGGAAAAGATTGTTGATATGCTAATGGCCCAATCAGAGCCGAAAACTCGTAAGAAAGACAGCAAAATCTGGAAACAAAAATGGAGTGAAATTTGCATGGAAAATGTGTGGAAGGAATCTGAGACAGTGTTGATTAAGATCACTCCAAAAATCAGGGAAATGGAGGAAAAAGCACATGCAAGTTTAAACAAACATGTAGAAGGAGGAAAAGATGTGAAGTGGTTAGATAAAAATAAGCATAAAAAGGAGGAAGAGAGATTGAGAGAAGAATTACGCCTTTGGACACGGATTGCTCTGACTGCAATTGCTTTGAGTTCCCCTAGGGGGGGGCACAGGACATGTGCAATCAGAGGAGTCAGAGAAAGAAATGGTGAGAGAGTCAGGAAGTGCAGGAGCCAGTATCTCGCGTCATACTGAGACCGCCCCCTTATATCCTGATTTGAATAAGCTGTTGCCCCCGCCCTACATACCAGCTTCACAGCAAGTGCAAGTGAATGTGAAAGATTCGATGGTGGAAGTAGACATGCCAGATCTAGATGTTTTAAAGGATCAAATAAACGTGTTGACAGCACAATTAGAACTAATGGTAAATAGACAGGAAACCTTACAAAGAAAGAATAGCATAACACGCCAAAGAGCACAAGTAGTGCACAATGAGGAGGAAGGCAGAGACATGAAGGGACAGGAAGCATGTAATAACAGTGAGGATGGAGGGCCACTGCAGGTATGTAGGGACGTAGTTATTAAAGGAACTATGATGTCTACCCCAGTGTCACAGGGTACTAGGAGTCGTACCAGAGCCTGTCAATCCACTCCAGCCTGTCAATTTACTCCCCCTCAAGAGCGACAATGGGACAGTATGTGTCGCCCAGGTAGTGAGTATGATGAAAGGAATGTGAATGTGCCAAACGCCCAGCTGATGTCAGGAGGGTCAACTAACATGCCTCTGTTACAGGGCAACCGAGGGGTACCAAAGTACCAGCCCTGGAGCCATAGTGACATGACAGCTGTGCTGGCAAAATTGCCCCCCATTACATCTGGTGGAGGCAGATGGCTTATAAAGTTGATGACATTGTGCCACGGCACCACCTTGGCGGTAGGAGACATAAGATGCCTTTTAGGCCAAGTTTTTACTGTTTCGCAGATGGCAGAGTTTGAGAAGGATGCAAACATTGAAGACGAACCCAATGACGCACAGTATACCACTGTCAGTACAGCGATCGCCAGGGCCCTCAGAGAAAGATTTCCAACACCCCCGACCGTATACCAAAACATTAAGTTCCGCATCAAGCCTGGTGAGACTGGAGCAAGTTACTATTTTAGATGCGCAGCTGAATGGGAGCAGATGGTAGAAGAAAATAGTCTAAATAATCCTATTACGCGTAATATATTTAGAACTGCCGTAATGACAGGGGCCCCCAATGGTGTCAAGCAGGCAATGGAGTGTAATCCTGACACTCCAGTTGCCAGCAACGAAATGTGGGAAAGGCATCTAGTGTTCCATATTGACAGATCAGTCGATAAGCAGGATAAAGAACAGGAGGAATTAGAAAAGACAAAGCAACAATTGTTGAAACTACAATTAGAAATGGCTAAGTCAGATAGTAAAAAAACAAAACAAATGTCACAACGTCCTGTGGGCAGCGGCTTTGACGGGCAGCCCGGAGTGAAGACCCAAACTTTTCCCATAACCACACCTGAAACTTTTGGCTATGCTCAGGGAGGACATGTCCCTAATTTTCAATTAATGAAACCGCGGGGAGGGTATAGGCCACGGGGCAATAGCGGATGGGCTAGGGGAAAACCAAATGGGGAAGAGGTGCGCTACAGGGGGGTATGTTATCAGTGTGGGGGGACTGGTCATTGGTGGAGAGACTGTCCCATGACAGTGAACAGCCAGTATATGGGACCACCTGCGGGGGGATGGGATCCTCATAGAGGTGGGCCCAGTGGTCGTGGCAGAGGACCACAAACTCCAAAATACCCGGAGCAACAAGGCCCACCTCCCCACTCGATTCAGGCGCCCTTGAACCCATCTTGGGGCCAGGGGGAAGGCGCGGATTGTTGACGAGGCCAACAGAGAACAATCATGCGAGGTCTGGCTGAGCCTTACATGATTTTAGTGGTTAACAACAGACCACTAACGGCTTTGGTAGATACCGGAGCAACATACTCCACAGTAACGAGGGGCACAATCACTGACAAAGATCTAAGTGATAAGACTGTTGGAGTTATGGGTTTCTCTGGAGGGTTCGAACACTGGCATCTTACTGTTCCTCTTACCACGAAAGTGGCAAATCAGTCCCTGTCACACTCATTTTTATACTCCACAAAAGCACCTGTTCCCCTATTGGGCAGAGATCTGTTGATTAAATTGGGTGCAAATATTTTATGCTCACCAGAAGGTGTCACAGTCACGTTCCCGGACGGCACTAAAGTCGACTGTTCACAGGCACACAGTAGAGAGGGCCACCAGCAGGTTTTGCTGGGAGGACCCTTGCAAGAGATGGCAGACATATATTGGGTGGAACTAGATGATTCACAATCGGGAGCCAGAGCACTGTATAAGAGTCAGTGGCCCTGGATCAAAGACTTAGCTGTCTATTTGCCTCCCATCGACCCCCTGCATTGTACACTATTTTATGACCGTAATGACACTGTCACATACCAGGAAATGTTCCATGAAATTGAGGGCCAAATGTGGACACTCACAGGGGAGGGCCTATATGTAGGACAAGAGGGTGTAGTAGTTCCAGTTACACTGACACCAGAACAACAGATATGGTATGAAATGGCAGACACAGCTGAACCTCACATTTCTATGGCACTGCATCCAGGCCATGAAGCTCGAGAGCTAGGAGCTATGACAAAGAGGTTGCGCTTGGTGACCGATTGGGAGCCCTCTGGCATTGTAGGGGTTTTGCATTCGCGTATGACAGATTCATATTGGGTACCACAAAAAACGGCTGATAGGGGCCAATTAACTCACCTCGAAATTACAAGAAGCCATGGTCGCGAACTGACAGATGGTCCCGGAGCTGAGCAGTTAATTAACAGCCAGCCGGACGACCTCTGGTCACAAGGTCCAACGGACGTTGGCCTCTGTAACATTGAGCCAGTCAAATTTCAGTTAAAATCGACAGAACCAGTTTGGGTCCCACAATATCCTAACAAAAGGGAGGCAGAGGAAGGCATTGCGCCCACTGTTCAAGGTTTAGTGGAGAAAGGTGTCATTATTCCATGGCGATCGCCATGGAACACCCCGATTTTTCCTGTAAAAAAACCAGGCACAAACAAATATAGATTAGTCCATGATCTGCGTCGAGTAAACAGCCTGGTGACAACACCAACAATGGCCGTACCAAACCCATATACTGCCATCTCAAATTTGACCCCGGCTCACCAATGGTTCACATGCATTGATTTGGCCAACGCTTTTTTCTGTATACCAATCTCAGAAGAATGTAAATCGTGCCTGACTTTCACTTACCGAAAATGTCAATATTCTTATAACAGACTTCCACAGGGCTTTATTTTATCGCCAGGGATATTCAATCAGGTCCTAAAAAATCAGCTGATAAATTGTGTGTTGCCTGTAGATTGCGTCCTAATAATGTATGTTGATGATCTTTTGCTAGCAGCCACAACCAACGAAGATTGCTTAAAAGCAACGGGCGTCATTCTGAGACAGCTGTATGCGTCTGGGTTCAAGGTTAGTAAAGAAAAACTGCAGGTCAGCAGGCCATCTGTTACTTTCATGGGCCGTTTAATCACAGGCCAAGGCACAACATTGTCTGATCGCCAACGTGATGGCATTTTGTCACACCCGAAGCCACACAATGTGAAGGACATGCTTTCCTTTCTGGGATTGACAGGTTTCAGCAGAAATTATATCCCTATGTATGTAGCGGTCACCAAGCCATTACGAGACATGGTCAAGGAACAAGGCATGAGAAATGTGCAGGCGAAGTTAACATGGACCCCTGAAGCAGAAACCGCGTTCATTAAATTGAAAGGGGAGCTGTCACATGCGGCATATCTGCATAGCCCTGATTACAGCAAGGCATTTTTCCTAGACGTTTCTGAAACAGGGAATAGCGCACATGGAGTACTTTTTCAGAAGCAGTCTAGTGCTAGACGTGTGCTCATGTATGTCAGTGTCCTAATGGACGCCATTGAACAACGCCAGCCGGTTTGTGCCAGGTTTACTGCAGGATTAGCAAAGATCATTGAAAAGACATCACACATTGTGATGGGTCATCAGTTAACGGTCCTGACCACGCACTCTGTCATGTCGTTTGTCAATTCTGCATCATTTACGTTTTCACCGTTGAGGCAGAGAAAACTGTCCAAATGTCTAACGGCGCCAAACATAACATATAAACACGACGGCATTAACATGGCAGATTTGTTCACCAAAGGGGAACCACATGACTGTGCACCAATCACTGACCTGGCATCTCGTGTTCGCCAGGACTTAACTGCAACCCCTATCCCTGAAGCCTCGGACGTGATTACATTTTTCACGGACGGGTGCTGTTTTAGAGCTCATGATGGCTCTTTGGTCTCAGCTTATTCTGTTGTGCAGCAAACAGACTTAGGTTACACGACTAGGGAAGCAGAGAAAATAGAAGGCAAACAGTCGGCACAGAGAGCAGAACTAATTGCGGTCACACAAGCACTTAAACTTGCAGGGTCTGGCAAAGTCAACATTTATAGTGACTCAGCTTATGTCGTGGGTGCTGTGCATGTCGAACTCGCAGTTTGGCAAAGGAGTGGGTTCGTCACTACGTCTGGTAAGCCTATAGCACATGATGCAGAAGTACGTGCACTGTTGGACGCATTGAAAATTCCAGCAGCTGTTGCTGTCATAAAATGTCAGGGCCACTGTAAAACAGACAGTGCTGTAGCACGGGGAAATGAGGCTGCTGACTTGGCTGCCAAAACAGCTGCAGGCTATCAGGTGACCATGATGGTACAGACTGACTGTTCATATGTGACACTGTTACCATCTTTCAGCAGAGAAACACTTGTGGCCGAACATGGCAAATGTACACCAGAAGAACTGTCAACGTGGACAGAGTATGGGGCCCTGTGTGCACCAGATGGTCTGTGGCAGGCCCCAGATGGCAGACCAGCATTGCCCATGAGCCTGTCACGCTCCATCATGAACCAAGCACACACTATGTCGCACGTGAGTTCAAAACAGATGATGAAAACATTGCAATATTGGTGGCATCCTTTTTTGACGGCTATGGTGTCTAACTTTGTACTTTCATGCGACATTTGTCAAAAACATAACATCAAACCAACTTTAAAACAGTTAAAGGGCACATTTTTGCCATTGCGAGGCCCAGGAGAGGAAATTGTGATTGACTTTACAGACATGGTAGAGAGGGTGCAAGGGAAACGGTATTTGTTGGTGATTGTTGACCAATTCACAGGTTGGCCTGAGGCTTTTCCTTGTGGGAAAGAAGACAGCACTGCAGTCATTAAGTGTCTCATTAATTTGTACATTCCTCATTACGGTTTCCCCCGGCATATCCGGTCAGATAATGGCTCACACTTCAAAAATGAGCATTTAAAAATCGTAGAGAAATCGCTGGGTCTAACGCATGCGTTTGGGGCCGTCTATCATCCCGAATCGCAAGGTAAGGTCGAACGGATGAACCTAACACTGAAACTTAAATTGGCTAAAATCTGTGCACAGACCAAATTATCATGGCTATCAGCTCTTCCGTTGGCTCTAATGTCTGTACGTTCCTCTGTTAACAGAATCACTGGCTTTACACCTTTTGAATTGCTTACAGGTAGATCTTTTCCAGGACCGTCGACGCCGCTGAAGCCGGACACCTGTGTACCACTTTCACATTGTGTATATTTTGACAAACTGACTGCTATGATTCAACATTTCTCTCAGCAGACTCCCTCTGACATTGCTGGAGAACCTGTCGAGCCCGGTTCGCAGTGGGTTCGCCTGAAGAAGTTTCGAAGGAAGTGGAATGAGCCACGCTGGACGGAGCCTCTGAAAGTGACGGCCAGGACATCACATTGTGTCCGTCTATCTGGCAAGGGCGACACCTGGTATCACTTGTCTTCTTGTGTTAACTGTGATCCACCAAACAGGTCGCTGTCAGAGACTGCTGTGGACCTGAGGGCTCAGGTCCAAGAGGGGGAGGGTATCTCTGGAGCAGAAAGTGGAGCAGAAAGTGACATACAAGCATCAATAACAGGGGCATTAAAAATTAAAAATCCAGTGCAAAAAAGGTGACATTTTTTCAAGCAGTGACATTTAAAAACAGGTACGGAGTGGAGAACGTGAGACGACAAAATAAAAGAACAGGTGATTGTGCAGTGACTCATGAGGAAGACAGTAGAACTATCTTCCATTTAGTCACAAAAGCAAGGTGCACGGACTATCCAATTTATGATGATCACACCCAGAGCTTAAAACAAATAAGAAACTGGTGTGTAGACTATATACTCATTATAATCAAGGGTTATCAACATTTTCGTATTTATCTTTATCATAATCTTTATATATTAATTTTCTTTCTAATTCTTTATAATCAATATATATTGTTGTTATTGTGATCCTTCAATTTTAATATTCACATTTTCCATATTTGCTATTTTTCATATTTTATATTCACAGTTTTCATATTTTATATTCAGTATTTCCCATATTTTCTATATTTTTATATTGCTATTGTGATTTTATATTGTCATATTCATTAACGTATAACCATTTATTCCTTACATTTCTATTTTGTGGGATTTTAACCATATATTTTTTCTGAATTTCATATTCCCATTAAGTGTACTGTGTGTTTAACCATTTAAATTTCCAAGAGTGTGTTTATTGTTCCTTTAAAGTCCAAGAGAGGGTAACGAGATGAAGCTGTGGGAAAACTGTAAGCTGTCAGGGATCCTATTAATAATTTCAGGGGTTATAGTAGGAATAATTTTTAGCATAACTGAGGGTCAGGAAAGTAACAACAACATATCGAAACCGAGTTACAAAAGAGCCATAGCCGATACGAGGTTACCATGTGAACAACTCGTAATTAACTATGTTTGGGGTAAGACCACCTCATTTACTTTCGACCTATGCGCTGTCATAAATTGTGGGGGAAAAAATAGCTCATGGAGGGGGTACGAGGTATATGTATGTATGGACTGGAATACGGACAGTGTTTGTAAGGCATACCAGTCTAGGCGAACCCATAGGGGTGAATGGTGTCCGTCATGGAACAACGTGATAGCATACACCGGTGCTTGGACTCCGAAAGAACCTAGCCTTTGGACCCGTACCTCGGCAAAATTTGATTTTAAAATGCAAAGAGATTATAGTGCAAGTCAAAATCCACTCACCCTTTCAATATCCACTAGAACGGGATCAGCCAATTATACAGGGGAGTTTTTCCTTATAATGGGGGTGCACAGCCCAGGAACAGATAAAAAAGCAGTAATAAAATTTGTTGTGGACAGTTCACCTGAGGAGGAAAGAAATGGGACAGTAGCTGAGCCATTATCGGTAGGACAAAAGTATGGAGTGGTAGAAATAGATTACACCATGTTAAAACCAGAAGATATGATAGAAAGAGCCACAGGATATGGGGAAAATAATTTGTGGCTGGAATGGATAATTACCACAGCCAGAGAACAGAGCTTAGACGATTGTGTTGGATGTGCTAATGCAAGACCTCATTTATATATTGAACCAGCCCCGTTGTACCAAAACGATACGTGGGGTTATGAGTGTATGCTGGCATTGACACGGATGGCCAGTCCAAAAAATTGTACCACATTGGCAGCAATATTCCCACCAATAACCAACCTTTCACGGGCAGGTCCATTTACACCGAAGAAAGCAAATTATACCTGTTTTGATATTAAACGTCTATCGCCAACCAGCAACCTGGGGGAGATAAATAAGGAGTGGTGTGATCAGATCATAGTAGATAATGGGACTGAGATAGGTACGTGGGCTAGAGCAGGTTTGTATTATTATTGTGGAGATCGAAGATTGTTTACTAGGATACCTGAGAAGGCAAAGGGAGTGTGTGCCATGGTGAGACTGGGAGCCCCAATAACCCTGATAGGAGACAGAGCAGTCAGAACGGAAACCGTGAATTCAGCAACATTGACTAGAAGACGTAGGAGACACATCATGACAAAGAGAGCAATAGGATCAAGTGTAGATTTATCATTAAATAGTCCGACATACATTGACGCGATAGGGATTCCCAGAGGTGTTCCGGATGAATATAAACTAGCGAACCAAGTGGCAGCAGGTTTTGAGAATATACCAATAATAGCTGCTATTTTTCCAGTCACCCCAAACAAGAATGTAGATAGGATTAATTATGTACATTATAATGTGATGAGGTTAGCAAATATGACAAGGGATGCAGTAGATGGTTTAGCAGAACAGCTAGCACCAACTTCACTTATGGCTATACAGAACCGTATGGCTCTGGACATGTTGTTGGCAGAAAAGGGAGGAGTATGTGTTATGTTTGGTGATCTTTGCTGTACTTACATTCCTAATAATACAGCACCAGACGGATCAGTCACTAGGGCATTGGAAGGTTTGAGAACTTTGTCTATCGAAATGAAGGAACATTCAGGAGTGAATAATCCTATTGGAGATTGGCTAGACAAAGCACTAGGCAAATGGAAATCAGTTTTAATGTCGATTGTGTTATCAATAGCTGTATTTGCAGGTATTTTGGTCTCATGCGGATGCTGTTGTATTCCCTGTATCAGATCACTATGTAACAGAGTGATATTATCGGCAATAGAAAAGACAGATTTAACCCCTCCGAAATATACCATGCCTCTATTGTCTGGCGACCATTTCTTAGATGAGGGTGATAATGATGATTGTAATGTTTTATGACCATTTTTTAATGGTCAAGAGAGGGAATTGTGGGAATTTAGATCCGTATATGGATCGATATAAAAATGGATGATTGATGTTGTTTAAATCGGATGTATTTTCCTGCTTGAAGCAGAGAGTTCTACAGATGCTAGATGTTGCCAGAGATCGGAATGTGGTCAGTGAGAGGGGGGTTGCAGGATCTGCTTGTGTGAATGTGTAACAATAACCACATCTTATTTTTGGGGAAGCAATGTGTACAGTCAAGGATCTTATTGTGGTTTAAACGTGCCTTTACATTTAATATGATTTTACCATTGATTACTAACTATGCATAATATGTTGAAAGTATAACCAGTGTGTTAGTTGAGTTAACCAAGTATTTAGCGCTGAATATTGTGGGGTTTTTCCATAGGATATTGCTATGTGTGTGTTGAGATCAGGTTACGCACAGAGCGTGTTGGGCCTCTATAATTTGTTACAGATGTCGGGTTTGAAAAACAAGGCAGTGAGCTGGTTGGCTGAGACAGGACAAAGAAGGAAAAGCGGATTGGACCCCGCCATGGAGAAGAGATTCGACGAGAAATATATAAGCTTCTGAATGTGTTTTTTCGGGGTCGATCCTTTGTTAAGACGTTTGTGTGTCTGAGGATCCACCGAAACAGCTGTTTGTTTTGAGAATTCTGATCAATAAATCTCAACGTTTTCTGAACTGGCCTCTCTCCAATTTTTGAACGCGCAGAACATTGTTTAAATGTTCATTACAAACGAGTGACAATTGTTTTACAATTACTAACTATTTAGATTAACTACTTAAAAGTGCAGAACATGTGGTATATTAGGACAGTAATATTTCAAAATATCACTTCAAAACAACTTTGTGTATTTTTTAAGAATGGGACTTCAACAAATTCTTATTCGGTTGAAATAAACTGACACCATACCAGAACTAACAATGCCATCAAAGGGCAATACAACAAACACATAGCTGTAAAATATTTTCTCTCACCAGTGCTTGTCAGCAACTCATTAACCCTTCACAAATCAGTGTCACTGTTGTTCAATATGTAGGTGATTGTTCAAATGTTCAGGGAGGGGTCTCGACCCGTCGGGACTTACGGGAGAACAGGAAACCCACTACGGGAGAACAGGAACGGAGGAACCCTCGAAACCACGGGAGTCCACAAGGAGACGGCTCGAGCTGCAGAAGACCCAGACCGGGAGAAGTGTTAGTTGCGGAGAAGGCGCACGGCGGGGAGAGCCTCGACCCGCTGGCCAGCCAAACGAGAGATGCGGGTTGCCGAGTGGAGATGAGCCAGCACCGTGCAATGCACGAAGGTCCAGAGCGTCAACGCTAACTAATGGGCAAAACAAAAACAAAACTTGAAAGCAAGAGAACAAGAACTACGAGGACTTGACTAGACTGAAACTAAGAAAAGAAATGACTGAGACTGTGACTGTGACTGTGACTGTGACTGTGACTGTGACTGTGACTGTGACAAGATGAGCCAGGAACGAGAGTAAACACATACAACGATCTGACAAAGAACGAGAGGACAAGAGGGACTAAATAGAGGGGAACTAAACAGCGGGGACAAGCTACAGGTGAGAATTAATTAATGACTAATGGGAACGAGCTACAGGGGCACAAGAGAATGAATGACTAGCGGAGACATGGAGGGCGGGGCAAATGACGTAGACACCGAACACGTGCGGAGCTGTCAAAACGGCTCCCCATGAGTTCGACAACAACAATACAGTACACACAACCAAGACAAGACTAGGATCACGACAAAAAATTATTATTAGACATTCTTTATATGGATGAGATTGTGCTAAAATTGAATGATTTTGGATATGTAACAGGTGTGTGCTCACTTATAAGTTTGTGTTATTAGACCAGATAACAGAATCAGAAGATTACATTGTAACGCAAAAGGAGGTGGTGGGGATGCTGAATAACACACAGCAGCACAAGGTAGGTTGAACCACAGTTTCTCCTTCACTGGATTTAAAGGGGATTGTTTCTTCTTGACCTTTTTAGTCTTTTAGCATTCATGAAAAGAAATAACCATTTACAATAACAGCAGTATACATAACCAAATAATAGCACAAAAAATATACCCTGGGTGCACCCTCTAAATAACTCTTCATTCAATGAGAATTTCAATCAGAATCAATGTATCATGTATTGACATAAGGAAATAACAATATTCAATATCATAAAATATTACATGTACTACACACTGAGCTCAGTTTTCAGTTTCAAAATTTGCATCAATGATATGATCTTGCAGTTGTGTCTCTGAGATGTATCTGTAGAAATCAGCCTCAAAGAGAGCACTCTTGCTTTTCCTTAAAGAATTTAATCCTAATTTTAATTACATTTTTCCTGTTTTTCATATCCGTATTTCCAGCATCAAAGTAAGAGGCTCGCCATCAATTAGAGAAGTCCAGTTGAAAAGATAATCCTCACAAAAAGAAACCAGGCCTGACCACAAACCAGAATAGATTCAGATTTGTATACCAATAAATGATTTACCAGAAAATATACATCATAAGAAACAAATAAAATACATAAACATACACACCATGTCATAAGTAATATTATATTAATTTACCTGTCCATTCACATCTTTTCCTCTATTTCCTTATTTTACAGGCACACTTAACCAAAATGGAGGCAGCAACTGCAGTGAACATGCAACACACCATGCTGCCTGACCTAATCACATGGTGCAAGTCAAAATATATTCCATTATGCCTGATTAACACAATCACTCTATAAATTGTCCGGTGTTTTGAAGTTACAATCACTTTTCAATTAATTAACAAACACTTTAAAGTGTTTTTAGAATCATGTTCATCTATTTTAACTCTCTATTTCTATCTACACTCTCACTTCCCCTTGCTACACCTAAAACAAAAGGCGGAGCTAAACTTTGCACGGCTCCAATTGGCTATTACTTGTTTCTTACTTTTCAACAAACATATACACTGTTTAAATTTTTCTTAGCTTTACACAATATTATGCAGTGAGGACACTAATAACATTTTTAAAACACAAAAAGCTTAAGCAGTTACTTAAGTAGGGTGTGTATATAATATGTCTATTAAATAAAGTGTGTATATAATA
Organism: Barbatula barbatula; assembly: GCF_947034865.1. NCBI lineage: Eukaryota > Metazoa > Chordata > Actinopteri > Cypriniformes > Nemacheilidae > Barbatula > Barbatula barbatula. The sequence goes on along the minus strand of NC_136778.1, from coordinate 18,739,303 downwards.
ATAGAACAGGTATATATTAACACGATATAAAATGTAATCTTTTGAGTTGGGTCAACTTAAGTCCATAGTTGAGTGAACTCAGACATTGTATTGATGCAAATTTATTTGAAGTTGGTTCAACTAGTTTTTTTGTCTAGATTTTTACATGAAAAATATATTCTTAAATGTAACTACAGTTACGTATAATGCACAATCCAGCACACAATCTGTCAGATCTGTCTGGGAAAAACATAAAGAACGTCTTCTCCTGCTACTATTTTTATTACATTCCGTTGGTTTGTGTCAGAAAATAAAGTATATTAAATACATGTTTGGAGTGAAAAACATGCAACATAAGAAATGGCCAACAATTAAATAAAACGTGCCCAGTTGCAGTGTTGCCAGATAGAGTTGATGGTTTCCAGCCCAAAACCCGCCCAAACGCACCCCAAATATTTGATTAAAATAGCTATATGTCAAATTTAATCAAATATTAAATGCCACAACTAATGTACGATGCTATGGCTAGCGATACACACAAGCAGCAATGGAACCACAGTAACAAAATGACGACATAAGAGGTTCACATCTATGGCCCATGCCCCGCCCTCAGACCACACACAATGTACTTTTACAGTGTAGATTTAGTTTAAGGATCATTCACAGGATCATCCTGCACAATTCGTTAATAACGAATTCAACAATGTGTTTCATTTTATTTATAATATCCTTGACAGGATGCTGAAGAACACAGCTGAACGCAACTTTTCGATGTACTGTCTTGCTGAGCTGTCTAGTACATGGATGAGTCAAATTTCCCCAAAAGCTGTTGGGGAGGATGGAATGTAGCCAATGTCCATCCATTCCGTGTCAGCCGTGAGCTCACATCCATTAAACTTGAAAGAAGTGGCAATCCCATTCTATTTCTGGTGTCATCTTTAAGCAGTAAGCAGTGTTATCTTTAAGCAGTCCCACTCCTTTCTGTAACATTTTTTATAGAGTTCTCGCTGATTGCTGGCTGCTTCTTTATTGGCGTTGCAAAACTATCTTTGACGGTGACAAACTATCACTCTTGATTGGCTAAAAGCCACGGGCCAGCCTGCGAGCTGCGGCCTCGTCAGTGGGCTTGTTTAGTCAAGTCAAGTCAGCTTTATTTATATAGCGCTTTTTACAATTTTCATTGTTACAAAGCAGCTGTACAAGAAAAAATGACTATAAGTAAAACATAAAAGGTTATGGAATTCAAAACACAGGTCAAATATCAGACACACAATAAATTCCTATATGCAGTGTTAATTAAATAAGACTACCAAATTCTAGCAGCCCCCCCGGCCAGGCAAAACAGTGCAAAACAGTATGCAAACGGTGGCGAGGAACCCAAAACTCCATTGGAGGAGAAAAAAAACCTCGGAGGGAAACCAGGCCTAACCAGGGGATTCCAGTTCCCCTCTGGCAAAAACTGCTGCCTCTGCACAAGCTCAACAGTGCTTGCACAACAAGGCAAAATAAAAAAAAATTAGATTTAAAATTATCATTAATAATCTAATAGTGGCTGAAGTTTTGTAGGGACGTCACTTCCTTCGTCCAGCATTTGTCAGGTCTAGGAATGGATTGCGCCCTGCCCGCTCCGCTCTTGTAACGTTGGAACAATGAGACAAGACTGGCTGAGAGTAGAGTACTGTTCTGCACTCTTTGATGCAACAAATGCATCAGTTGTTATTGGAAGTGTCCCTGGTTCCGGTTGATCTAACTAGTGCAGCCTAGATCTTTGAAATACATATATTATGATAATGTAGTGTATGCAAGATTAAAAAGATGCGTCTTTAGTCTAGATTTAAACTGACAGAGTGTGTCCGCCTCCCGGATATTGCAGGGAAGACTGTTCCAAAGTTTAGGCGCTAGATAAGAAAAGGATCTGCCGCCTGCACTTGATTTTGAAATTCTAGGTATTACCAACTGACCTGACGCCTGAGAGCGTAGTGCACGTGATGGACTATAATACGTTAGAAGTTCTCTCAAGTAGTGAGGAGCTAAACCATGCAAGGCTTTATAGGTAATAAGCAATATTTTAAAATTTATGCGATGCTTTATAGGTAACCAGTGCAAGGTTGACAGAACCGGGCTAATATGCTCATACTTTTTTGTACGTGTAAGAACTCGAGCTGCCGCATTTTGGACCAGTTGGAGTTTTTGTAATAGGCCTGCAGGGCAACCACCTAATAGTGCATTACAGTAATCTAGTCTTGATGTCATAAAGGCATGTATAATCTTCTCCGCATCTGATGATGACAGCATATGACGTAATTTAGATATATTTTTAAGATGGAAAAACGCAATCTTACAGGTGTTGGCGACCTGGTTCTCAAATGACAGAGTACTATCGAATATAAAGCCAAGATTCTTAGCTGAAGATGAGGGTTTTATGGAACATCCATCAATAGTTAAGCAGTGTTCTTGGTTGTTACGTAGGGCGGTTTTCGGTCCGATAAGTAACACCTCAGTTTTGTCCGAGTTCAGTAATAAAAAAATGCTACTCATCCACTTTTTTATATCGACTATGCATTCCACTATTCGATGGAATTGCTGTGTTTCGTGAGGCTTCGAGGAAATATAGTTTCTTATTCCGTGTCGCTTTATTATATCTCCTAGGGGTAACATGTATAATGCGAAGAGCATAGGCCCTAGTACTGAGCCCTGTGGTACACCGTACTGGACTTGCGATTTGCGTGATACCTCATTGTTTATTTTTACATATTGGAAACGGTCGCATAAATAAGATCTAAGCCATTTCAAAGCTATTTCCTTAATACCGACATCATTTTCAAGTCTATGTAGGAGCATGCTGTGGTCAATGGTGTCGAATGCAGCACTAAGATCTAGCAGCACCAATAAGGAGATACAACCTCGGTCAGACGCCATAAGCAGATCATTTGTAACTCTAATCAGAGCAGTCTCTGTACTGTGATGTGCTCTAAATCCAGACTGGAAATCTTCATTAATCTCATTCCTTTGGAGGAAGGAGCATATTTGAATTGAGACTACTTTTTCCAGAACTTTAGATAAGAAAGGTAGATTCGAAATAGGTCTATAGTTAACTAGTTCTCCAGGGTCCAGATGGGGTTTTTTGACAAGGGGCCTTATAACAGCCACCTTATATGCTTTAGGCACATGTCCTAATGTCAGAGATGAGTTAATAATGCTAAGTAGAGGATCTATAATTTCTGGGAGCATCTCTTTCAGAAGATTTGTAGGTATAGGGTCTAGCATGCATGTAGTCGATTTAGATGATCTAATGATTTTCGATAGTTCATCGTGATCTATAGTAGAAAATAAACATAATTTCTCCTTAGGGGTGCTGTAGTTAGTCATATGTTCAGCAGGTTTCGCATCTGGTTGCATAGCTATAATTTTCTCCCGACTATCTTGGATTTTATTTGTGAAATAGTTCATAAAATCATCACTGCTATGCTGGTATACAGCATCAGAAGTCGCTGACGATTTATTTTTGGTTAATTTAGCCACTGTATCAAATAAAAACCTAGGGTTATTTTGGTTTTCTTCTATTAATGATGAAATGTAGGCGGATCGAGACGTTTTTAGGGCTTTCCTGTATTTTTTTGTACTATCCTTCCAGGCAGTACGAAATACCTCTAATTTAGTCTTCTTAAAGTTGCGCTCCATTTTTCGTACCGCTTTCTTTAGAGCCTGAGTGTGTTCATTTTTCCACGGTGTCGGTCTGTCATTTTTAATCTTCTTTAAGCGCAAGGAAGCAACTATGTCTAGCGTTTCCGAGAAGGTGGCATTAATATTTTCAATGGTAGAGTCAAGATCTTCAACGTTATTACTCATGCTAGAGATTTGAGACAATTCAGGCAAATTATCAAGAAACGCACCTTTTGTAGTCGAAGTTATTGTTCTACAATATTTGTAACTTGGAGTTTGATTTGCCACCATTGGGTATTGAAGCAAGCATGATACCAGATAATGATCTGAGATGTCTTCGCTCTGCTGAAGGATTTTAACATCGACCACGTTTATACCGTAAGACAAAATTAAATCTAAATGATTATTATGATTACGAAGGTGAGTAGGTCCTGACACATGTTGACTAACGCCCATGGAGTTAAGAGTGTCTTTAAAAGCCATTCCTAAAGCATCTGTATCATTATCTACATGAATGTTAAAGTCCCCAGCAACAAGGACTCTGTCTGCAGACAGTACTAGTTCTGATAAGAACCCACCAAATTCTTTTATAAAATCTGTGTGGTGCCCTGGAGGCCTATATACAATAGCCAGAATAAATTTTAAAGATGTTTTGTCCTTAGTATTAGGTATTGATGCATCAAGTACCATGACTTCAAAAGAATTGTATTTAGGATTAGACTTCTGGGAAATGCTAAAAGAGTAACGGTAAAGTGCAGCAACACCTCCCCCTCTGCCTTTTAGGCGAGGCTCGTGTTTATAATAATAATCTTGGGGGACAGACTCATTTAACGCAATATAATCATCTGGCTTTAGCCATGTTTCTGTGAGACAGAGCATGTCTATTTTATGATCAGTTATCATATCATTAACAAAAAGTGCTTTATTAGAGAGATCTAATATTTAGCAATCCGAGTCGTAACAGTTGATTATCTGTATTATGTTCATGTTTAGTAAGTTTAACGTTAACTTAATTACCTTTGAGAGGTTTACGCTTTATTTTATGTTTACTAATCCGGGGGACAGACACAGTCTCTATTTTATGATGTTTGGGAGAAAGTATTATTGCATGTTGTGTATTATGTGTGTTCTGCAACGTGAGACGGCAAGCAGACCGTTGGTTAAGCCATTCAGTCTGCTCCCTGACCTGGGCCCCAGTGAGTCAAGTTTTAGCATTAAGACTATGTGCCATATTTCTAGAGAGTAGAGAAGCTCCAGCCCAGGAGGGATGGAGACCATTTTTTTTAACAGGTCAGGTCTGCCCTCAAAACTTTTCCAGTTATTTATAAAAACAATATCATTCTGCAGGCACCACTCAGACAACCAGCCATTTAGTGATGATACTCTGCTGTGTATCTCATCACCACGATAAGTGGGGAGGGGGCCAGAGAATATTACAGTTTCTGACATCGTGCTTGCGAGCTCACACACCTCTTTAATATTATCTTTTGTGATCTCCGATTGACGGAGTCGAACATCATTTGTGCCGACGTGAATAACAATCTTACTGAATTTACGATTAGCCTTAGCCAGCACATTTAAATTTGACTTGATGTCAGGCGCTCTGGCTCCCGGTAAACATTTGACTATGGTGGCTGGTGCCTCTATGTTAACGTTCCGAACAATAGAATCACCGATAACTAGGGCACTTTCAGCAGGTTTCTCAGTCGGTGCGTCGCTGAGCGGGGCAAACCTGTTTGAGACTGTAGTCGGAACGTTTGAGTGATGTTTTGACCTGCGACTACACCGTCTCACAGTCACAAAGTTTCCCAGCTGCGGGGGTTGTTCAACCGGAACCGAACTGTGCGCGCTAATATTGCTCGCATCCAAAGTGTTTTCTAAGCTCCTTACATTCTTACTATCCTCAGATAAAGATTGGATGCGAGACTCTAATACTGTGATCTTCTCTGTCAGCCTAGCTATTTCCCTGGATTTATCGCATGTAAAGCCCTCGCCGCTGACAGAGAAGGCTAAGCTAAACATATGACATGAGGTGCAAGTGACAATAATAAGAGAAGAAGCCATAACTCACCGGGTTTGAAGAGTAATTCCAACTTACCAAGGTTGCTCGATGAATCTTAGTATATACGCTTTAGAGAGAAACCGTTAGCACACAAGACAGCTAGAAGGCGAGATAATATTTAGCAGTGTAAACAGAAAGCCCGCTAGCACGCTTGTGCTATGCTAACGGCGCTGAGTGTTTTGGTTTAAGATTTTCAAGTAAATAACCAGGAGAGGTTAGCAACGACAGTGATAATTAACAATGTATGCTATGAATAAAATACACTAATATGAAAGAAGTGCAAGTTAAGTGATACAACAACCTGATTCCGTGTTGTATTAGAGGGGAGAGGTGAAGCACGTTTACTCGCACGTCCAGCCCAATCAGATGCACCTGGGCGAGAAGACGCAGCCAATTGTGATTGTAGATTGCAACATAGTAACATCACGATTACTAATAGAATGGAGTACACGCACACTTGGGTTTTGTTAAATAATGAGCCTATACAATATACATGTTTCAAACCCGACAAACTGATTCCAAATCATCCACCCAAATTTTGCCCACCCGCTGTCCTTAGAATAGTGATTTGACTATTCTTAATTTTGTAAGAATATGGTAATCTATTGTAGGACTCAAATGATCTTTGCTAGTCCTGCGTGTTCAAAATTTGGAAGGATGAGGGTGTTTTAAATGTAATAGTTTATTCATCAGATTTAAAAGGTCTTCACATCGATGGTTTGTTGCCGTCTCCATACGAGTCCAGTCAACAACAAAAAAGAAAGTTTCACACATACATTATATACAGAAAACAGAATATGTTAATGTCTTCTGCTCCCCCTCCGCCTCCGGGTCGTAATTCCCTGAGCAACCAATCAGGTCCTGTTGGACTCTTGCTAACCACGTTCCGTTCTCTGCAAGAGCATCTGGCCGGAAATCTTCTGAAACCAGCCTTTGTTTGCAAGTTGAATTGCCTTCTGTGTCCATGTAATTAGACAAAATTTCAATGGTTATATAGCACACAATATGGTTAAAACAAAGGTTATATGAATAAAACATATCTATTAAACTTTAATCATGTCACGTGGGAAAATACATTTGATTAAAACAAAATTACTCATCCATTTCTATATCGATTGATCTTATTTCCCACAATTCCCTCTCTTGACCTCGAAAGAGGTCACACATCATTTTCCTCTCCTTCTAACTCACTGGACAACAAAGGCATGATGTACTGGGTCGGGCCTTCTTTTTTCTCTATGGCTGTTACAATGAGCCTGTTACACAATGATCTAATACACGGATTACAACAACATCCGCAGGTGATTGTGATTGCCAAAAATACTCCTATGGACCCTACAATTGACATCACTAATGCTTTCCATTTCCCCAAAGCCTTATCTAACCATTCCCCGATTGGATTGTCCACTCCTGAATGTTCCTTCATTTCAACAGAAAAAGATTTCAAACCTTCCAATGCCCTAGTTACTCAGGGAAGTTGGCGCTAGTTGCTCCGCTAAACCATCAACGGCATCCCTTGTCATATTTGCTAATCTCATCACATTATAATGCACATAATTAATCCTATCTACATTCTTGTTTGGGGTGACTGGAAAAAGAGCAGCTATTATTGGTATATTCTCAAAACCTGCTGCCACTTGGTTTGCTAGTTTATATTCATCTGGTACTCCTCTTGGGACTCCTATCGCGTCGATATACGTGGGACTATTCAATGACAAATCTACACTTGAACCTATTGCTCTCTTTTTGAGGATGTGTCTCCTACGTCTTCTAGTCAATGTTGCTGAATTCGTGGTTTCCGTTCTGACTGCTCTGTCACCTATCAGGGTTATCGGGGCTCCCAGTCTTACCATAGCACACACTCCCTTTGCTTCCTCAGGTATCCTAGTAAACAATCTTCGATCTCCACAATAATAATACAATCCCGCTCTAGCCCAGGTTCCTATTTTTGTCCAATTATCTTCTTATTATCTGATATGTAAAAATAAACAATGAGGTATCACGCAAATCGCAAGTCCAGTACGGTGTACCACAGGGCTCAGTACTAGGGCCTATGCTCTTCGCATTATACATGTTACCCCTAGGAGATATAATAAAGCGACACGGAATAAGCTTTCACTGCTATGCTAATGATACGCAACTTTATATTTCCTCGAAGCCTCACGAAACACAGCAATTCCATCGAATAGTGGAATGCATTGTCGATATAAAAAAGTGGATGAGTAGCAATTTTTTATTACTGAACTCGGACAAAACTGAAGTGTTACTTATCGGACCGAAAACCGCCCTACGTAACAACCAAGAATACTGCTTAACTATTGATGGATGTTCCATAAAACCCTCATCTTCAGCTAAGAATCTTGGCTTTATATTCGATAGTACTCTGTCATTTGAGAACCAGGTCGCCAACACCTGTAAGATTGCGTTTTTCCATCTTAAAAATATATCTAAATTACGTCATATGCTGTCATCATCAGATGCGGAGAAGCTTATACATGCCTTTATGACATCAAGACTAGATTTCTGTAATGCACTATTAGGTGGTTGCCCTGCAGGCCTATTACAAAAACTCCAACTGGTCCAAAATGCGGCAGCTCGAGTTCTTACACGTACAAAAAAGTATGAGCATATTAGACCGTTTGCATACTGTTTTGCACTGTTTTGCCTGGCCGGGGGGGCTGCTAGAATTTGGTTGTCTTATTTAATTAACACTGCATATAGGAATTTATTGTGTGTCTGATATTTGACCTGTGTTTTGAATTCCATAACCTTTTATGTTTTACTTATAGTCATTTTTTTCTTGTACAGCTGCTTTGTAACAATGAAAATTGTAAAAAGCGCTATATAAATAAAGCTGACTTGACTTGACTTGACTTGATCACACCACTCCTTGTTTATCTCCCCCAGGTTGCTGGTTGGTGATTGACATTTAATATCATAACATATATAATTTGCTTTCTGTGGTGTAAATGGACCTGTCTTTGAACGGTTTGTTACTGGTGGGAATATTGCTGCTAGTGTACTACATTTTTTTGGACTGGCCATCCTTGTTAGTGCCAGCATACACTCATAACCCCATGTATCGTTTTTGTACAATGGTGCTGGTTCAGTATATAAATGGGGTCTTGCATTAGCACATCCTACACAATCATCTAACCTCTGTTCTCTGGCTGTGGTAATTATCCATTCCAGCCACAAATAATTTTCTCCATATCCTGTGGCTCTTTCTATCATATCTTCTGGTTTTAACATGGTGTAATCTATTTCTACTACTCCACTCTTTTGTTGTACCGATAGTGGCTCAGCTACTGTCTCATTTCTTTCCTCCTCAGGTGAGCTCTTCACAACAAATTTTATTACTGCTTTTCTATCCGTTCCTTGCATGTTCACCCCCATTATAAGGAAAAATTGTATAATTGGTTGATCCCGTTCTGGTGGATATTGAAAGGGTGAGTGGATTTTGGCTTGCATTGTAATCTCTTTGTATTTTGAAATCAAATTTTGCCGAGGTACGGGTCCAAAGGCTGGGTTCTTTCGGGGTCCAACCACCGGTATATGCTATTACACTATTCCATGCCGGACACCATTCACTCATAAGAGTTCGCCTAGACTGGTGCGCCTTACAAACACTGTCCATATTCCAGTCCATGCATACATATATGTCGTAACCCCTCCATGAGCTATTTTTTCCCTCACAATTTATGACAGCGCATAGGTCAAAAGTAAATGATGTGGTCTTGCCCCAAACATAGTTAACTACGAGTTGTTCACATGGTAACCTCGTATCGGCTATGGCTCTGTTGTGTCTCGGTTTCGATGTGGTGTTGTTGCTTTCCTGACCCTCAGTTAGGCTAAAAATTATTCCCACTATGACTCATGAAATTATTAATAGGATCCCCGACAGCTTGCAGTTTTCCCACAGCTTCATCTCGTTACCCTCTCTAGTACTTTAAAAGGAACAATAAACACACTTTTGAAAATTAAAATGGTTAAACACACTTAATGAAAATATGCGATTAAGAAAAGATATATGGTTAAAATCACACAAAATGTACTTAATTGTAAGGAATAAATGGTTATATGTTAATGAATATGACAATATGAAAATCACAATAGCAATAATGAATATGAAAAATATTAATATGAAAAATATGAAAAATCACAATAGCAATAATTAATATTGATTAAAAAGAATAATGGTTATACGTATTTCCACATCCGTGAACACTTCACTTAAAATTCGTTGTACTCGCTCAAAGTCCAATTTGTCCAGACCACACCCTAGCCGGGGTGTTGATATCCCTGTCACTTTATTCTCAACATTATTTGCAGTTGTTGTTGGACTGGTGGTGTTGTATTTTCACCTGTGGCTTCTTCAGCCTGGTGGTGTTGTGTTTTCACCTGTGGCTTCTTCAGCCTCCTGTGGCTTCTTCAGCCTCTGGTTCTCCACCCGCACTTCCCCTCTCTTGGACCTGACTCCTCAGGTCCACACGTGTCTCAGCAAGATCCCTAGACGGGGGCTCGCAAGCTACACATGAGGTTAAATAAAACCAAGTGTCACCCTTTCCCTGTAATTTAACACAGTGTGATGTCCTCCCTGTCACCCTGTAAGGTTGTGACCACCTGGGCTCATTCCACTTTCTCCTGAACGCCCTGAGCCTCACCCAGGGTGCTGTTGCTGGATGGGGGTCTTCAGTCTGGGCTGGAATCACCTGGCAAGAAAAAGTCTTAATAAGAGCAGTGAGTTTATCAAAATACACAGTATAAGACAAAGGTGCCTCGGTCAGTGCTGTCCCAGGAGCTGGAAACTGGCGACCTGTAAACAATTCAAAAGGGGTGAAACCTGTAACTCTGTTAACAGATGATCTTACTGACATTAAGGCCAATGGAAAGGCTGACAACCAATTTAATTTAGTCTGTGCACAGATTTTAGCCAATTTGAGTTTCAGGGTCAGGTTCATTCGTTCGACTTTACCTTGGCTGGCTGGATGCCAAACGGCACCGAACGCATGTGTCAGGCCTAGGGCATGTTCAACAACTCTCAAATGCTCGTTTTTGAAGTGACTGCCGTTGTCTGATCTTATATGGCGGGGGAACCCATAATGCGGTATATAATGATTTATTAAACACTTAATCACTGCCGTACTGTCTTCTCTTCTGACAGGATAGGCTTCAGGCCATCCAGTGAAATGGTCAACAATTACCAGAACATACCGTTTCCCGTGCACCTTGGTGATCATGTCTGTGAAGTCAATCACGATCTCATCTCCTGGACCACCGGTCAAAGGAAACGAACCTCTTGTTGGCTTAATTGTGGGTTTTACGTTATGTTCCTGGCAAATCTCACATGTACTCACATGTGCGGTGACCATTGCTCTTAAGAAAGCATGCCACCAGTGCTCAAGAGCTCTCATCATCTGTTTGTCTCCTACATGGCTTACTCCATGAGCTTCTACCATGATAGAATAACACAGACTCGCGGGAAGCGCTGGACGTTCGTCCGGAGCTTGCCAAAGTCCATCAGAGATGCGGACGGCTCCGTGCTGTGCCCACACTGAGATTTCTTCAGGGGTACAGCGCTGATGCTCTTTACAAAGGTATTCTCTTGTGAACCTGGGCAATAGATCGGTCAATGTTCTTTCTGATCTACAGAGCATCTGCGAGGGCACATAACCAGCAGCAGCCTTTGCCGCCAAGTCTGCTGCATCATTGCCTCAGCTCAAAGGGCTATCCACCTTAGAATGACTAGTGCATTTAATCACTGCCACCTCCGTGGGGATCATCAGAGCCTCTAAAAGGTCTCTGGCTTCACATGCATGTGTAATTGGTCGACCAGAGGATGTGATAAAGCCACATCGTTGACATAAGGGCACTTCAACATGTACAGCTGTAACAACATAAGCAGAGTCAGTATAGATGTTTACACGGTGCTCACCAGCATGATGCAAGGCTTTGATCACTGCTACCATTTCTGCTCTCTGTGCAGACTGCTTTCCTTCTAACCTTGCTGCATCCCTTGTAATCATAGCGTCCCCTACCTGCTCTACTACTGCATATGCTGCTTTCAAACTTCCATCCTCTGCCCTGAAGCAGCATCCATCGGTGAACAAGGTCATCACTGGTTCAGGGCCAACCAGGGGTTTCGCACACAGACCTGGTCTGACCACTGAAGCCCTCTCTGTGATTGGGGCGCAATAATGCGGTTCACCGTCTTCTAACAAATCAGCCATGTTGATGCCATCGTGTGTGTACACAATATGGTCCGCGAGCAAAATTGCTGCGATGCGTCGCTGGCGCAAAGAGGAAAATGTGAATGACTCAGAATTAACGAAAGATGCGATTGAGTGGGTGGTTAAAACAACAAGGTGGTGGCCCATGACAATGTGAGAGGTTTTCTTCACTATCTTTGCCAATCCTGCGATGAATCTACTGCATCGAGGCTGTCTTTGCTCAACACTGTCTAACAACATGCTAACGTACATCAACAATTTTCTACCCCCTTGGTCTTTCTGGTAAAGTATACCATGTGCACTGGAACCTGTCTCAGAAACGTCTAAATAAAACGGTAATCTGTAATCAGCACAGCTCAGATTAGCTGCATGTGCCAATTGTTGTTTCAGGTCAATGAATGTCCGTTCAGCTTCCTGTGTCCATTCCATTTCTGCTCTCAGATTCTTCATACCCTGCTGTTTTACAAGATCTCTCAAAGGGGCTGTTAGTGAAACATACATTGGAATATAGTGTCTACTGTAGCCTGTGAGGCCTAGGAATGACAACATCTCCTTAACCGTGGTTGGTTTTGGATGACTCAAAATTCTGTGGGCTGCAGTTAGCGTGGAGCCTTGTGGGGTGATCATGTGACCTAGAAATGTGACACAAGGTCTGCACAATTGCAGCTTTTCCTTGCTTACCTTGAAGCCACTTTTGTGTAATTGTCTCAACACAGCTTCGCTCCCCTCCAGGCATCCTTGCTCTGTTTTGGCTGCCAAGAGGAGGTCATCAACATACATGATCAGCACACAGTCTTCAGGCAAACTGCAGTCTTGTAACTGTTGTTTTAGTGCATGATTAAAAATTCCTGGGGATAAAACAAACCCCTGGGGTAACCTGTTGTAAGAGTTTGACAACCCCTGTAAGTGAAAGCCACGCAAGCCTTGCATTCCTCGGCTAAAGGGATACAGAAAAATGCATTAGCTGAGTCGATACATGTAAACCAATTGTGTTCAGGTGTTATCACAGAAAGTGCAGTGTACGGGTTAGGCACTGTCAACGATGGTGTAGCCACAACAGCATTGATTGCTCTCAAATCATGTACCAACCTGTACTTGCTTGTGCCTCGTTTGGGCACCGGAAAAATAGGTGTGTTCCACCTAGACTTGTATGGTGTAATAACACCTCTCTCTAGGAGACCTTTTACTGTTGCAGCCACACCCTCGTCCGCCTCAGGTTTGTTGTGGTACTGTGGAATCCAGATGGGGTCAGGTGTTTTCAGCTGAAAGTAAACTGGAGACATATTACAAAAACCTACATCTGTTGGTCCCTGTGACCAAAGATCCTCAGGTAAATTTTTAATGATGTCTGCTCTGTGGGCTCCCAATCCTGGGTGGCCAGTAATATTTTTGTAATTTTACCTAGCTCCCTGGCTTCATGGCTTGGGTGTAGGTCAGCATCCACTGGCTGTGTGTCTTATTACCTGAGAGGGAACAGTTAATAGTTGTACCATCTGGAAAAGTTACTATAACCCCTTCTGCCGAACACAGAATACTAGCCCCTAATTTTATCAACAGATCTCTCCCCAAAAGAGGAATAGGAGCATTGCTGGAGAAAAGGAACGAGTGTGATAAGCATTGATTTGCCACTTCTACTTTAAATGGTTTTGTCTTAGGCCAGTTTTCTACCCCCCCAGAGAACCTGACGACCGCCACAGTTTTGTCACTCAAATCAGATTGTTTTATGCCGCCTGTGACAGTCTAATAGGTGGCTCCGGTGTCCACAAGAGCTTTTAATGGTTTGTTGTTTACCATTAAAGTCATGAGAGGTTCAGCCCTTCCCCCCATGTCAGTTCTCTGAAGGCCCTTCAACAATCCCCCGCCCCACCCCCCCGGGCCCCATGTTGGGTGCATAGGCACTTGGAGGTTGGAGGGTGGTGGAGGGTGTTGTCCCGGGTTGTATGGGGTTTGTGGTTCCCTGCCGCGACCACCGGCACCACCTCCTCGGGGACCCCATCCCCCCGCAGGTGGACCGTCATTTTGACCCTGTGCCTGTGGACAATTTCTCATCCAGTGATCTGCTTTATCAAACACAAAACAATTTCCCCCGCGTTGCTGCCTTTCTCCAAAAGTTCCCCTCCCTCTATTATTACTCCTCCAATTACCTCTTTGTCTATTTCCCCTCCCCCCTGCTGCATTGGCTTGTGTGTACTTTTTGGGTGCTTCCCAGGGTCCCTCAAAATTACCTTCTGCATAGGGTGGGCCTTCATGTGGGTAAGAGGGTGGTTGATGAGATTGCTGTGGCATTTGCTTACATTGCTATGACATTTGCCTCATTTTTGGCCTTTTCTTTGTCTTTACCTTCTCTAATTCTTGTTCCTCCGTGCCTGCTTATTCTACAGCCCTATCTGTGTGGTGGACTAAATGTCTCTCCCATACCTCGTTGCTGGCAATTGGAATGTCAGGGTTATTTTCCATCACTTGTTTAACGCCATTAGGGGCACCTGCCATAACTGCTGCTCTAAATATGTCTCGTGTGATAGGGTTGTTCAAACTACTCTTCCACCATCTGTTCCCACTCAGCCAAAGCCAAAACGGTGCCATGACTCAAAGCGGTTAGTGTACTCAACCACCTAGAAACTCCTGATGTAATAGGTGGAAGCTTACTAGCAATGGCGGTCATGTCGCTGTGTGACCAAGGCTGGTACTGCACCCCTGTCCTTTTGGCCAACAATGGCGCTTGTAGCCCCGTATACAATTGTTCTGCATGGTGACTCATAGCCTGTTCTCTTTGCTGTGGCTCGTTAGGGGGGTGATGATCAATTGAAACGTTAGACAAATCCTGCTCTCTTTCCCTTCCCCTAGTACGTTTTGCTATTGGCTCCTCATCCATTACCATCGTTCCCTTAATACATACTGTGTGCATTGTGCTATGGGCCTGACCTGTTGTGTGTTCAGGGCTAGATGCTCTTAAACTGCCCTCTTCATCTTCGCTTCCTTCTCCATTACTACTACCACTATTTCCCTCTGGAAGCTCCATGTGTTCTGCTACATTGCTCATTGACTCATTCACCTGCTCTCGTGCGGCACGTACCTGTCCTGTTACTACCCTGCCCAGGTATTTTACCTCTTGTCTAAGCTTTTCTAATTCTTTCACATCGCATTCTAGGGTTCCTTCTTTTACTTCAACCATAACCTGTTGTTTGCTGAGAGTTGAATTTGGTGGAGCGTATGGTGGGGGCTGACTGAGGGTTGGATAAAGTGAGTTGTACTTCTCCGAGGGCGGTGCTGGTGACTTACACTCATTGCTTCCTTTCTGCACTTCCTGTCTTTCTACAGTCTCTGAAACAATCACTTCCTCTGTCTTTGTTCTGTTCCTAGCTGGTGAGAGAGCTGTTGCTAAGAGAGCAAATCGAGTCTACTTTCTTAACTGTTTTTCTAGTTTCCTCTCTTCATTTTTTCGTTTACCTGCATTATACCACTCGGCTTTTTCTCTGTCATTTCCATGTCTAATCAATCTTCAATGGGCCTTTTTTTCCATATTTCTAATTTTAGGCGCCAATGGTACTTTCAACTTTTCAGCTTCTTTTTTGTTCCATGCACAATCCTCACACAACGTTATCCAGCATTTCTCTACTTCTCTCTGTCTTTGTTTTCTGTCTTTAGGCTCAGTCTGCGCTAATAACATATCTGTGATATTTTTCCATTGCATCAATACCGGTGGACACCCATATTCATCACACTCTTTTTGAAATTCGGCCATTTTTATCTAAATAAATCTTTCACTAAATTTTACACTACGGAAATAAACACACAATCAAACAAGCATTTTCATACAATTATTTCAACTTCACGCATTTAGTCGAACACACAATATACATTTCTTTCACATTTACAGTTGACAATTTGAACACAGAATTTGTGACTCGCCGATCACGGGACTTTCTCCCAACAGAATTTACGGCTCTCTTGGCCGACAGAATTTACGGCTCTTTTAGCCGAAGGACTCAAACCTAACAGAATTTGTGATACACCGATCACGGGACTTCTTTCCCAACAGAATTTGTGACTCGCCGATCACGGGACTTTCTCCCAACAGAATTTACGGCTTTCTTGGCCGAAGGACTCAAATCTAACAGAATTTGTGATACGCTGATCAAGGGACTTCTTTCCTAACAGGATTTGTGATTTGCTAATCACGGGACTTATTTTCCCAAGAATCCTTTTAAATCGGACTTTTTTTCCTCTTTTAATAAATTATTTATTATATATTGACCGAGGGCGTTGTCCAGCTTAACACAGAATAATTTAGATTTAGTCAATGGCAGAATTCGAATAAACTGGTTTCTGCTTACCTTTAATTATGCCGCGGTCTTTTGTGTTAAGTCTGTCTCAGCCTCACGGTGGTCTCTCAGATCGATTCTCCAAACCGTGTCCCCTTGTTCCAAATCACGTCTGAGGTCACCATTTGTAGGACTCAAATGATCTTTGCTAGTCCTGCGTGTTC
The DNA here is from genome assembly GCF_947034865.1 of Barbatula barbatula. NCBI lineage: Eukaryota > Metazoa > Chordata > Actinopteri > Cypriniformes > Nemacheilidae > Barbatula > Barbatula barbatula. The sequence goes on along the minus strand of NC_136778.1, from coordinate 18,722,883 downwards.
AAAATTTGGAAGGATGAGGGGAACAAACAGTTTTAAAAGTAATAGAGTTTATTCAGCAGATTTAAAAGGTCTTCACATCGATGGTTTGTTGCCGTCTCCATACGAGTCCAGTCAACAACAAAAAAGAAAGTTTCACACATACATTATATACAGAAAACAGAATATGTTAATGTCTTCTGCTCCCCCTCCGCCTCCGGGTCGTAATTCCCTGAGCAACCAATCAGGTCCTGTTGGACTCTTGCTAACCACGTTCCGTTCTCTGCAAGAGCATCTTGCCGGAAATCTTCTAAAACCAGCCTTTGTTTGCAAGTTGAATTGTCTTCTGCGTCCATGTAATTAGACAAAATGTCAATGGTTATATAGCACACAATATGGTTAAAACAAAGGTTATATGATTAAAACATATCTATTAAACTTTAATCATGTCACGTGGGAAAATACATTTGATTAAAACAAAATTACTCATCCATTTCTATATCGATTGATCTTAATTCCCACACTATCTTGAATTTTGAAAAGAGTGCTTAACAATTGTATTTTTACACAGGCTTACATTTGGATTTACATTTAGTCATTTAACAAATGCTTTTATCCAAAGCGACTTACAAAGAGTTAAGCGATATGTCATACAGGAGCAATAATACAATAGATGCTAATACAAAGTTGCTAGTTTCAACTAAAGCTAGACCACTACCTGTTGAGACAAAGAGAGAAGGTTAGTGTAAATAAAAAGGTTTTTTTTTCTTTTTTTAATTGTCTGTAAAGTATTCACTTGGCTTAGAACTAAACTAGATGGTAGGCCTATCAATTTTGTAGATCTTGAGATATCATCCGAAACTAAACATTTATTATATAAAACAGTGTAGAACTAAACAAAGTGAAAACATTAAAAATAGAGTCATTTACAAATATGAAAGATTTCCAAGATTTCCTTCACACCAGAAATTTCAGTACAGACGCAAATTTGCGTCATGGGAGGGGCTTCTGTCAGGGGGCTCCAGTCTCGTTGCAAAATGGCTGACATGGATTTTGTTTTGAGTGTAGTTGCGCATTTTGTGCTATGGAAGGCTGAAGAACGACGTAGACTCATTTGGTGTTGTGTCTGGGTCCATCAGATCCTTCGGAGGCGCAGTCCTTCATTGTTTCGGATTTCTGCCTCCGCCCGCTATGTCATTATCACGGCCCTACTTGAGCAAGCTCCTGATTTTTGCGGCGCAAATTTTCGCCAAAGTTCAGATTTTTCAACTCGCACAAATCAAGCGTACGCTCAATTCGTGTGAATCGCACCGCAAGTAGGTCATTCTCTCATTGCATTGACTTAATGTGTAAATCTTGCGCTTAATGCTTCATTCGCATTTGGTGTGAACACTCTATTAGAGGTGCTAACAAAAACAATATCCCATTCCTCCATAAAAATACAAATGATCTGCTTTTGGCGTCTGCCCGAGGTTTTATCTCCTTATTGGTGCTGCTAGATCTAAGTGCTGCAATCGACACCATTGACCACAGCACACTCCTACATAGACATCGAAAATTATGTCGGCATTAAGAGAATAGCTCTGAAATGGCTTAGATCTTATTTAGCCGACCATGTTCAATATGTAGCAATAAACAATGAGGTGTCTCGCAAGTCCAGTACGGTGTACCACAGGGCTCAGTCTTAGGGTCTATGCTCTTCGCATTATACACCTCTAGGAGATATAATAAGGCAACACAGAGTTAGCTTTCACCGTTATGCTGATTTCAATTGCAGTTCCTGCAATTTTGACATTTGTAGTCCAAAATCACATGAAGTAAAAACCAATCTCATAGTCTGTCCATACAAAGTTTTTCGCTGCCTTTGCATGTTTTTTTTGTAACGTTGTTGTGTGTCGTTTTCAAAAAATGCAAAAGAAAAACTTTTCAGTTTTTCGTGTAAACGTGGCCTAAGGTTAAAAAGGACATCTCACCATTATGTCCATTTTGTCAGCTTGAACCTGAAACACTTGCACATTATTTCAACTGTTTTTGCGAGATTTTTGAAAGCAGGTTTCTATGCTGTTTCATAATTTATGATATATATACAATTTATAAGTTAATTGTAATAGATTGTGAAGATTTCAAAAAAGAATTTGTGGGTTAAGTTTATATTATTTTGATTACATGTTTGTGTGGTTAATTTATTGGAAATGTTTTCTGTTATTTTTCTAGTCTAGGGTGCACATTAGATTGGAAGAAAGACACCAGTCATTTTCATCTCTTTACTTTATTTAGAAGTTGTATTAATTCTCATACCTTTGGCTCTGGGTTCATGGCTGCAGCTTGGCTCTGGGGGGCAGGGTCTAAGAGGGTGTTCGGCCTTTCTGTTTCCCTTTTTATTCGATCTTCAGTAATTATGGGTAATGTAGGCTTGATTCATTTATTATGTTTGTAGGGGGGTTATTGTTATGTTTTATGTAAATGGTTTACTCTTGTTCTTGCTTTGGGTATTAGTTTCACTTATTGTGAGGTAAAATAATTTACTTTGATGTAAAATCATTTACTGAGTAAAACTTGTTTGTCAATTTAGTTGTTTATGTATATGAATTTCAATTGTCACCCATTTATTTAAATTGGTTTGATCCTCCGAGTAGAAATGGCTGTCTCTCTCTGTTTTGGGGCGTTCTGGCTGGGCTCCTTCCTGAGGAGGGTCAGCTATGGTGTATGTCAATTTATAATAAAGAAATTCTTGTAGAAATACAAGCATTGTCTCCTGCTTTTCTGGTCATGTCCCTACATAGATGTTCGTATGATTATTTTCTTGGACTGTAACACTGGATCTTCTTTAATGGACAAAGCAAAAAATTATTAATACTTCTTTGGAAATTTCACCTATATAAGGCTAAGATAATATCTAAAACACTCTTTTTTAGTGTTCTTTTTGCATAGATTTAAGGCTGTCACTTGCCACTAATTTTAAAAACAAGAGACGTTTTAAAACATATCTTGTATTACAATAAATACTGAATAGGTTGTGCTAATTTTTTTTGTTGGAAAATGTAACACTGTTTTTTTTTGTTCTTTCTCTTTTCTTTGGTTTATGTATATGATGTTGAAGGATCTGTTATATGTATCCCCCTGCATGTTGTTTGTCATATGGGGTTTGTATGTTTTTCTTAAAGCAAAGTAAAAAAATAAAAAGCTTCGGATTATTCATATAACAAGATATTGTGATAACAAAATGTTTTGTGAATATGGGCCCAATCAAAAAGTTATCAACACTAAGAGCTCTCCTAAAATGCAGTAAAAGTTTAGTTAAGAGTTTCCACTTAAAACCTATAACCACGCTGCTGATAACAACTTTTACAAAAAATCTTAAGCTAAGAAAAATGTTGACCTTGCTGCTATGGATGATGTCAGCGAGCTTACTGACTATGACCGCGGCCACAGTGACAGAGGATGGGTCTCTGTCAGTCATTTAATCATAGAAATATTATAGAATGAGGTATCATGCTGACATCTTTAAATTAAGATCTTAAATCAAAATGTTCAAGTTTTAATAGTGCATTCAAATTAATATCAATCAAACCTTTGTTTTGCATTGTTTTTTATTAAGTAACAATAACTTACAATACAATAAAACGCATCATACCACAATAAACATGATTTTTTAATTAATTAAATGATCTTTTGCAAATAAACCATATGTTCATATAAAGTATATGTTCAGCTATTTGTAAGCATTTTGCATGTCTCATAAACCGTTAGATATTGGTAGTCTTTGTGGTTTAACTCATTGTCATCTTTCTAAAATGTTTATGTTTCAAGGTAGACTGCGGGTGTTACAACCATTTTAGGATTGTTGCGATTGGTGATTGAGTCCTCTTCACTACTCCTAACGTCTCACAAGTTTAGGAGCTAGTTTAAGTGCTAAAACTGTTTGTGAATACGGGCCCAGGTATTTAAACTACAAAGCAGCATCCTAGAGGAGACTGATCTCTTAGTAAATCCTTAGTGTTTCGAGTCTGCACGCAACTCTTTTTAGGCAAGTTAAACAATAATGGGTAGTTAGATCAGCAGTCTCCAACCTTTTTTAAACCATGGACAGGTTTTGTTTTATTCACAGGGACCGGCTGTTGGGATGGAGGGAAGTACAATGAAAATAATTATCCATTACTGGGAATAAATAACTACTTATTAACTTTCCATTTAATCGTCAAACTTGTGCATTCATGTCAACAGCATAAAAATAAAATATCACAACGTCAATTTATTTAGTTGAAATTGTAAAACTTCGCCTGTATGCACGCTTGTCTGGTATCAGAGGAGATTCTTTGTGCGCATGCGTAACACAGAGAGAAAAAGAAAACGCTCTTGTGGAGAAGAAGCTCTGTGTGTGCTGCGTGGCTCTGAGAGGGGAAAAAACGTTACACTCTTGTAGAGAAGCAGCTCAGAGTGTGTTGCGTGTCATCGCTGGTTCTGTGCATACGAAAGTGGCGTGTCATCGCGGTCGCAGATTCTGTGCATGTGTGTAATTCGGGTTCGGTGGATTGAGTGTGCACATGGCAAGTAAACCTCGTGGTGAATGCTAGCGAGCATTTGGCTATGTAATTTTAGTTAAAGATATTACAGCAGTATGTTGCTTTCTTTATAATATTCTTTTTACGAAGCTATGAACAGAAGCATATGTATGATCGTATAAGTGTGTCATGTGTTTTTGATCATTAATGTTGATTTTCTTTGATGTGGTCGTAAAGTGGCTAACAAGTGTGCTTTGTTCTTCTACGCACAGCCACTACCGTATTTCGTTGTATTTTGTTTCATTTTGTTTACGTAAGAGGTTATTTTATTTATTTTTGTTTCACCGAGATTTAACCAGCGTTTTCTGCGTGCTGATTCTGCATTCATGATGTAGAAATTAGATTAAAACTCGATGTTGATCCTTTGCTCCAATCGACCGCTGTAATACTTTTTTGTAAACAGAAGTCAGATTAAACTTTGATTACTACAAACTACATTTCCCTACAAACTACATAGGATATAATGGTGATCAGGAAATGCCGCACCCTTTAATAGCCAACCTTTGTTCCATGCTGCAGCCACAGAACCAGGCGGGACCACGGGTAAGATACCTAATTGTTTAAACTATTAAATAAATATCTCAATAAAAAACATTAACCCTGTATCTGTGTAGTGATTTATTCAAACACTAGTGTGCACTCTTGTACTGAAATGTTGTCCCGCTAGCAGGTATTCAATGCGCGCATCCAGACAACATGCAACTTACACAATACTTTTGGGTGAATTCTTAACGAAAAAAATAAAAAAATTATAAACACACAGAAACCAAATAGTAAAGACGAAAACCCAATTTATCCTAAAGAAATAATATTTAAAGGAAACTTTGATCAATTGACCTAAATAAGTGTGGCCTTAGCCATCACATTCAGTGTCACAATTAAGTAGACAAGGGATTCATATAGATTCAAAATGAAAAATATAAAAGCAATCAGACAATTAAAGAGAAGTCAGATGGCAGGGAGAAATAACAAACCTGCCTAATTCCACTTCACCCGTACACTAATGTACTCACTTCACCACAAGCACACGTGCATTCAGATGAAATTTGTAGAATCACTCAGTGAACAGTTGTGGCCTAATGGTTAGAGCGTTGGGCTTGTGATCAGAAGGTTGCCGGTTCTAATCTCAGTGCCAGCAGGTCATGACTGAAGGGCCCTTGAGCAAGGCACCTTACCCCTGATTGCTCTGCAGTAATGTGCCACTGTATCAAAACTACTTGTAAAGTAATAAAAGCGTCTGCCAAATGAATAAATGCAAATGCAAATGAACAAGGGTACCCATTAATTTGGACCTAGAGTGGTCAGCACTCCTACCTGGCCAGTCCAACAAAGTTCCAATTGACATCAAATTGTCACAAATAATTAAACACTGGGGAAAAGAAAAATATAAAGTTGATCAACAAAGTAAAGCAACAACAACAAAATAACAATATACCCACAAAACAGGGCTCACTCCATAAGATCACACTCACATTAACACTTATTTCTCAAACACACACACACACTTTTAGCAGCAACCAAACACACTCCGACGACTCACATCAGCTTATAAATTCTTTCACCCAACAATGATACCATACGAACCCCTTCCAGTTGAAACTGCAGCGGTGACCAAACGGCACACGGATTATTACTCAGGTCTCACAATCTCCCGATGTATGTGGGCTGGTGCCAAACGGCCCCACAAATTAATACTCGGGTCTCACAATCTCCCGATTTCAAGTCCACTCAATGCAGGCTGGTCCAACAGACACAAATGAGGCAAGGCGGAACGCGCAACCAGGTGCCAAAAGCGACAAAAGGAAGGACCAAAAAAAAGGGAAAAGAGGAAGCCCAGGTCACGGTCCCAATCAGCTCTCTGTAATCACACGAACATATTACCAGCTCTCGATCGCTTCAGCTATAACAGAGGGGAACAAGATATAAACAACAAGTCCTTTTGTGGATACTCTCATTAAATCAATAGTCTAACCACCTGATTATTAACAAATTAGCTCTTCCAACATCAAACCACGAAACAGCCAGAGAGGTGCACTAAAACGAAAAAAAATACAATCTCTAAAATTTGCGGAGTTTGTTTGATTATGCAATCGCAAAATCCTGAATGGACTTATATACTAAACCGTCTGGAGCACATAACCTCAGACTCTTTCTCCTTCACTTACCTTCGCACGATGTTGAGGATACACCCAGGAGAAGAAGAACTAGGATCCTTCTACTCATGTGTTCCAGCATCCCAGTGTGTGCCTTGCCTAAGTATCCTGTTTGGCGCATCAGGGTTGAGCTCATGTCGCTGGCAGCTTCCGACAGCGACCTGTCTGAGTTTTTGAGGGAGCAAGCGGTGTGTGATGCCCCCGTGCGCTTCACGTAGAGCTCTTATATGTCCGCACCTAGGCTGTGCTCAGTCGGCAAGGAGTAAGCTAACCACCTGGTCCCCCCCCTTTCTCGATGTTCACGAGGAGGTTGTGACGCGCTTCAGGATCGAGCAGTCGATTACAGCACACCTGTGCCCATCCTAATCTTCTCTGCAGTCCCTTGCATTTAAGCTTCCCTGCATGCATAGCAGCTCTGTGCTGTTTCCTATCATACTTTTGTTTGAATAGCTAACAGAAATGCATACTTCTACGAAATGTGACTGACTACCGCACTGTTATGCAATCCAGATTTTTCACAGATCACCCCGCTTCTGCAGGCTTATTGTACCCCAACTGAGCCATATATTTGTTTTAATACAGACAACCCCTCATCATAGGCGTTTTCTGTGATTCATGTGACCATTCTGAATGTGAACTTATTCAGAGAGCGAATGTATTCGCGTCCCTGTTATTTTGACATGTGGCTGGATTTTGCGGCAGTGCTGCACTATCAACAGCTGCTCGAGCCCACGTTTGCTACACAGCTGGTACAGCCGTTGCTCTGTGAAATGCTTGTAGGACAGATGGATACAGAGCTAGCCATACCGGTTTCTGCCCTTAGGACTGCAGATGAGAGCCGCTCATTACCACTTGAGGACAGTTGTCTCTGTCTTTGTGTGCTCGGTTTACTGCCCTTATAATGTGCACCATTATAGCACTGGCCGAGCGCTGTTGGCTTGATTAAGTGCTCTCTGTGCTGTCACTTATGGATGACTGACAGAAACATGTTCGAATCACAGCTCTTGTTAGATGATAGTGGGACAAGTGAGAGAGAGAGAGAGAGAGAGAGAGAGAGAGAGCGAGAGCGAGAGAGCGAGAGAGCGAGAGCGAGAGAGGGAAATAGAACAAAAAGAAGAAAACATTCCTCCCACCACGATACGGGACGTAACACCCTCACCCTTAAAAAACAAACATATGTTGGACAAAACCAACCTGTCATAGTAAACCCCATCCCCTATACCCCCGACAGAGCATCTGCCATGACATTATACGTACCTTTCTTGTACTGGATCTCGAGGCTGTAATCCTGGAGGATAAGAAACTATTGCATCAATCTTTGGTTCTGATTATGGATACATGAAATAAAGGTCAATGGATTGTGGTCAGTATAGACATCAACATAGACCTCAATGTTGGACTGCCAACAACAAAGCCAAAGCTTCATTCTCTATTATCAAATAATTCCCTTAACTTCTATTAAAAATTTTAGAAAAATAGCAAATAGGGTGGTCAATCCCATCCTTAGCCTCCTGTAGGAATATGGCACCAGCCCCTACATCACTAGGGTCCAACTCCAATTTGAATGCCAATGAAAACAACACTTTAACATTGTCGAATGCTGTTTGACATTCAGACAACCAAACAAATAGTTCTGAAGGCCATACCCAAAAATCTACGCAACTCGCATCGGGTTTTAGGCACTGGAAAATCGTTGATCATCAAAATTATTGCCAATACTGGGCGCACTTGCCTATACCCCACCTGCTTACCTAAAAAGGTTACCGTAGCTTTACCAATTTCTCATTTGGACAATTCAACGTTAATGAACCTTCTTGTAGATGCTTGAAAGCAGTCTCCAGAAGTGACATATGCTCAGACCAGCTCTGCGAATAAATCACTAGTCATCTAGATATGCATTACAGTTTGGAACATCAGCTAGAACTAGGTAAACCAACCTCTGAAAAGTGGCGGCAGTGATACGCAAAACAAATGCGTACAGTCTGGTGTTACAAAAGCTGAAATTTCAGATGCCCTAGGCATCAATGGAACTTGCCAATATCCCTTATGCAAATCCAGCTTGCTAACAAATCTGACGGAAACCAATTCTGTCAATAGAGTCCTCCATTCTCGGCATTGGAAACAGTCGGGTACTTTTACAGTGTTGTCACGTCTATAATCTGTACAAAAGTGTGCCGTTCCATCTGACTTCTGATCCAAGAGACATGGCGAACTCCATGAACTCACACTAGGAATGGCTTATTCATTCTCCAGCAGATACTGAAATTGTTTCTTCATTACATCTCTCTTAGTAGTGTTAACTCTATAAGGTTGTTGTTTAATTGATGTCAGGCTTTAAAACCTTTGTAAGTGTAGGAATATCCCCCAATATAGAAGAAAACTTTCCAAGAAGTTTAACCACATCTGCCCTCTTGGCAACCAAAAGTGGAGTATCAAACTCCAACAAACCTCCTGTCTTATCCGGCAGTTCAACAAAATAACTTTTGTCACACACAATTCCAACTACATGGACAGAATCATCTTCCTTTTTGGAAAGGAACATTTCATCATCTCTGGTATGGTAACCTTTTAACATATTGATGTGACATACCCGTTTTTGCTGTTTCCTCGCCGGTGTCCTCAACATGTAATTTGTCTCAACCTTTTTGTCCTGTATATTGTAAGGGCCCGAATGCAGATCCAGGAAGTAGAACCCGCACTTGGTCACCCACTGGAAAATATATTTTTACTGCAGATTTATCATACCACATGTTTTATCTTACCCTGAGCTTTAGGCAATGACACACAAGCTAGCACACAAGCTTTCTGAAGTATGTTGTTGTGGAATATTATTATTCCTTAAACTAGGTGAGTCAGCCGAGACAAACGCAATGCACAGAGAGGCATGAGGTATTTTATTGTTGTTTAATCTGCATCATAAGCAATGAGCATGGTGCAGAAAAAGGCCCTCTTTTCTTCTGCACACAGAGATTATATAGTATTCCAACGTGACAACCCCTTCCTTTGCCCCAGCAAGAATCCCGAGCTGGTTTACGAGAAGTGATGCCCTTTATTCCGAACAGAACATCTTGGCCCTTGCTCGAGGGCAAAGGCAGAGTGGTATGACGCGTATAGAGAAAAACACTACAAATATTTTAAAGAAAACAACGATAAACAGTTCATGAAGCAAGGATAGAATAATAGGAATGAAATACAAAGATAAACACTCATGAAGCAAGACTAAAAAATTTCCATTACAATGTCATGAAAAACACTCACATAGTCTAACACATTTGTTTTATAGGCTTCAGGAACTAACTCATAAGCCTTGAGTACTGCTAACCACATCATACTTAAGACTTCTAAGCTTTTCTGTAGCTCAGTGGTAAGAGCATTGTGTTAACACAGCAAGGTTGTGGGTTCGATGTAAATGTATAGGATAATGCATTGCAATGTAAGTCGCTTTGGCTAAAAGCGTCTGCCAAATGTGTAAATGTTCTAACGATAAGGTTGAATAAACATCAAGCCTTGCCAGCTAATTTGCACTGTAATAACAATGACAAAACATCTTTCGGCCAAATCAAGGAAGTCACGTTTTTTCTTCAAAGGAATTAAAATAACTGGTGCCAAATGTTTGTGAATCGGAAGGGGACAAAGTAATACGCTTTCCCACATCAAAAGTGGCTGAGACAGAAAACCAAGAGGGTCGTAAATCGAACTAATGATAGATAGAATACCTCTCCTAGTTAGAGGGATGATAACCTTAAACGTGAAAACATCAGATTGAGCACACCATTGCACACCTAATGCTCTTTCCACTTTCCATTGGTAAAATATCACGTTCCAAATCTAAGTCCTTTACTTTCTTATCTCATTGTTCCTCAGGAATTGAACTCAACACAGCACGACTGTTACTAATCCACTTCATAAAATTAAATCCATCTTTGCTACACATTTCAGTGAGCTTTTGGTAAAGTTGTACAGCTTCTGATTCCGTAGGTACAGAAACGAGACAGTCATCTACGTATAAGTTATTGAAAACAAGATCCATGATTTTACCGTTGTATTAATCCTTCTGATCCTCTGCACACTTCCTTAGAGCATAATTTGAGCAACTTGGTGATGATGTTGCTCCTACCATTCGGTATTCCTCCAAATTACCATCAATGTTTCCTTCTGGCCACCAAAGAAACCTCAATAGGTCACAATCCTTTTGATGTACCTTGACCTGGTGAAACATCGATTTTATGTCCGCCATAAGGGCAACATAGTCCATCCTGAAACGTACAAGAACACCCAATAATGAACTTGTTGAATAAGGTCCTTGTAAAATACATTTATTAAGAGAAGTCCCTTGATATGAAGCTCCGCAATCAAACACCACTCTGATCTTTTGCTTCTTAGGGTGATACACACTATGGTGCGGTATGTACCATAAGCGTCCATCAGATCTGTCCAGCGCCGATCTAGGTACCTTTTCCGCATGACCTTTAGCGAAGACACTTTCCATGAAGGCAGTATAATCAGAATGTAATGCAGAATTTCTTTGCAGCTTTCTTCGTAGATTCAGAGCACGTTTGTGGTGAGGAAGGCGGGACGAGAGCCGTGACGCGGGGCCGGTGGCGTGAGTGATAAGTGGAAGCAGCTGTGCGCGCACCGGTCCCGCATCTTATCACGGAGGAGATTGGGAGCTTAAAAGGATGTTCGGCAGGACTGTTGACGAGAGAGGACCGGGCCCGGACATATGTTTAGTGTGTGTATGTTTTATGGCCGGCAGTCTACCGTGAGGTGGCTGTCGGTCAGTTACGTTATTGTTTATTTAATTAAAGTTTTATTATTGAATGTTCGCCGGTTCCCGCCTCCTTCCTTCCCATCTAACGAACTTTATTACAACGTTGTTCCACGATAGCTCTATTCCTAGGCATGATTACCTGTTCCCTTTTGAGTGGAAGACCAATGGTGTAATTTCCGTTGTTAAGTTTTGCTGATTGTGTAACAAAATCCATAAATTGATGATCCTCTTCGTACAAACCCTGTTGTTCCTCTTGAACACATTCAGGAAAATCAACCTTGAACTGTTTTTGCCACAATTCATCCAGTTTTATAACTGTGATCCTGTTGGCTGTTATGGGATGATGCTCCTTCGTAGCATACTCTTCCTGTTTCCTAATAGGTCCATTAATTGTCCATCCAAACATGGTTTTAATAGCGTATGTAATCCTCTTGAGTAGCGATGTTAACTTTACTGACAGGCATGCTTTTCTGCGTATACACCACAGGTAAAGCACAATACCGTTCTCCATTTAATCCAGATATTTCTAAATATTCAAGAACATGACAGAAGACAGATTTATCTTGATTCATAGTTCTCAATAGAATGTTGATCTTCTTTGCAGAAAGATTAAGCTTAGACATTAAAATCTCTGTGCAGAAAGAAGCAGAACTTCCAGAATCCAGAAAAGCATAGGCAGTAATCACTTTACTTCCTTTATTTGATTTCACACATACTGGAACAATATAAAATGCACAATCATCTTTCCCAGCCCCATTAAGACCACTAGACTGAAGGGAGACCAATGCACTACCCACTGTAGGCCTTGAATTGTGTCCAATGTATTTCTTTTGTCATATGATGAAATATGAAGAAGGCTTGGGTGTTTAAGATAACTTATCCTACATATTTCCTCTTCTTACAATCTCTGCTAATATGTCATGTACATAAGCAACCGAAGCATATCCCTTTCCTCTTCAGAAAATTTATCTTTTCTCCATGAGTGTCAGGGATTAGGACAGGAAGAACCCAAGTGCAGGCAGACACGGGGATGAAGGGGTTAACAAATATACTTTAATTATAAACAAGAACAAAACAAATACCCACGACACTGAAAACAAGAACTTCCCACAAGGGGGCAAAAACAAACATCTAAGAACTATAAACAAGGAACTCCAATCTACATACACCGAACATGACCAGGGAACTTGGAACATGGCAGGAAACAAGTACATACAAAACAACAGCAACTCGGAACTATAAACATGACCATGGGAACAAGTACAACGAACGAGCACAGGACAATGAACACGAGGATGTTTTAAAGGGAGACAGACAAAGGATAATTAACAAGGGTCAGGTGCGGGTACTGAAACACTCAGGGAAGGTTAACGAGACAAAAGGGCGGGAAACACTGACGAGACACGAGAAAGCACATGGCAAGTCAGAATCAAAACAAAGCCATGTCTTTCTCACACAAAACCTAAGGCTATGCCATGACTCCGCTGCAAGACCAAGAATAAACATGACATGATAGCGGAATCATGACAATGAGATCGTGTCTATACTGTTACAAGAGTCCAATAAATGTTCTCCATCACTGAATAGGAACTGTCTCTTCTCAGTCTTTCCACTAGAATCCTTTGCACCAGTTGCAGTGACTGTAGTGGCAAAACTGGTTTATTACACTAATAGTCTGAGCATCCTGAATTTTTCCAAATAACGGATCTTTAAGTATTCTTACTTGTCTTTCTATGAAGTCGACTATATCAGAAAAGCAAACTGAATGGTGACATCTCCCCTGTAGATCATATGCCACTTTCCTACACTGTTCTCTGAGCTTTGTAAGTCAGAATGATTCCCATGTTGGTAGAAAGATTCAACTCATTCATATGACTAAGATCCTGCATGACATTACAACAACTCCTTAGAAACATTCCATAATCCTGGAAAGCATTTGCATCTTCTGATTTTATGGTTTTCCATGCAAGCGTTCTATTCATGTAAGCAGATGCAATTATTACCTCATTGCTGAAGTTCTCCTTAAGTAAAGCCTTTGTTCTTATGTATCCTTGTGATGAACTCGTGTGTTGGCAACTCTTAACAAGCTCCTTAGATTGTCCTCTTGTGTATTGTTGTAGAAAATATAAACAATCTGAGTGTCCGCTTGCTCTTTTCTCGATAACTTCTTCAAAAGTTCTTATAAAGTTGTGATAACGTAATGGGTTTCCATCAAATATTGGAACCTCCTTTGTTGGAAGAGATAACGAGTTATGTTGTTGAACCAGTAGAGTGGTAATCTCGTTCTGTTTGTCAATAAGCTTGAGAATATTTCCTCCATCGAGACCATCCTGTGGCGATCTTTGTGCACTTGGTACTCCAGGTGCTTGTCCACGATCATGGCATTAAATCTGTTTGTACTGCTTGAACTTGTTTATCCGATAATGTTGGTTGTGGTGATATCCAATGAGAACTTATAGAATTGAAAGGCTTCACATTAGGGTTAAGAATATGGATAGCAACATTCCTCACGCTTACAACACTGGTATCTGACGAATCCATCAGACCATTTTGTTCTGCTCCAGCCTCCTCATATACCTTTATCCGTGCCATGGACACCGCCATTTTAGTGTCCAACTCCAATTGTTCCCTTTTCCTCCTTAAATTCTCCTCTTCCATTTCCAGAGCATGTTTCTGAGATAACATTTTCTGATGTTTCAACAGTTTTATTTTCGGCTTCAACTTTCAGACGAGCTAATACAATGGATCGAGATCCTTGAGTCCTTGCGGTTATCCTAGACGAAGTTCTTTCATTCACATTGGAAGCACTGTCCGTAGGTAATACTTGATTTTGTACATCCTCGTAATCCATATCACAGTTCCGATATTCATTTGTATTATCCGTGTTATGAGATGATGAAACTGGTTCCATAGTATTGATAGTCGTAGTTCCATCCATCAATTTTCTTCCGCTTATCCGGGACGGGGAGCGGGGCAGCAGTCTAAGCAGCAAAGCCCAGACATCCCTCACCCTAGACACTTCCTCTAGCTCTTCCGGGGGGACACCGAGGCGTTCCCAGGCCAGCCGGGAGACATAGTCCCACCAGCATGTCCTAGGTCTTCCCCGGGGTCTCCTCCCGGTCGGACGGGCCCGGAACACCTTCCGGGGAAGGCGTCCAGTAGGCATCCGGAACAGATGCCCAAGCCACCTCAGCTGACCCCTCTCGATGTGGAGGAGCAGCGGCTCTACTCCGAGCTCCTCCCGGGTGACCGAGCTTCTCACCCTATCTCTAAGGGATCGCCCAGCCACCATGCGGAGGAAGCTCATTTCGGCCGCCTGTATCAGGGTTCTTGTCCTTTCGGTCATGACCCAAAGCTCATGACCATAGGTGAGAGTAGGAACGTAGATTGATCGGTAAATTGAGAGCTTTGCCTTGCGGCTTAGCTCTTTCTTCACCTGCCGGAGTCCGACATGCACGGGGAACAAGTCCGACTTACTGCCGGCAATGCGAACCAAGCTCCTGCTTCGGTCGAACAGGGACCTGACAGCCCTTAGCAAAGGACCCCTTACTCTCGAAGCACCCTCCACAGGACGCCGCGAGGGACACATTCGAATGCCTTCTCCAAATCCACAAAACACATGTGGATTGGCTGGGCAAAATCCCATGAACCCTCCAGCACCATGTAGAGGGTGTTGAGCTGGTCCAGCGTTCCACGGCCCGGACGAAAACCACACTGTTCCTCCTAAATCTGAGGTTCTACTATCGGCCGTATTCTCCTTTCCAGTACCCTGGCATAGACTTTCCCGGGGAGGCTGAGAAGTGTGATCCCCCTGTAGTTGGAACACACCCTCCAGTCCCCCTTCTTAAAAAGAAGCGAATCTCATCCACCGCCGGTGCCTTACCACCGAGGAGTTTCTTTCTAGACGTGATTGAGGAGATCCTCGAAGTACTCCTTCCACCGTCCAACGACATCCCCAGTTGAGGTCAACCGCTTCCCACCTTCACTGTAAACAGCGTTGGTAGGGCACTGTTTCCCTCTCCTCGGCGCGAAGGCACAAACAACAGTGAGAGACCTATCCCCAACCTATCCCCAACCCATAGGAGCAGGGAAACAACCCTCTCGTTCACCGGGGTAAACTCCAACACATGGCTGGGGGGCTATAAGCAAACCCACACCAGCCCGCCGCCTCTCACCATGCGCAAATCCAGAGTGATGAAGTATCCATCCTCTCTCGAGGAGTGTGGTTCCAGAGCCCAAGCCATGCGTAGAGGTGATCCCGACTATCTCTAGTCGGAACCTCTCAACCTCACGCACCATCTCAGGCTCCTTC
The DNA here is from genome assembly GCF_947034865.1 of Barbatula barbatula. Lineage (NCBI taxonomy): Eukaryota > Metazoa > Chordata > Actinopteri > Cypriniformes > Nemacheilidae > Barbatula > Barbatula barbatula. Next base: position 18,707,109 of record NC_136778.1, on the reverse strand, counting down.
CCCGCCAGCGAGGTGACGTTCCACGTCCCTAGAACTAGTTTCCGTGTCCAGGGATCGGCTGTCAAGGCCCTCTCCTCCGACTGCCGCCCGATCCACTATGCACCGACCCCCTATGGTCCGTCCTGCAAGTGGTGAGCCCACGGGAAGGCATATAATCGTAGTTGTCTGAGTATTATAGTTCATTAATGATTCAACAGGATTAGCCATTGTATTTGTGTCATGAACAACAGAAAGTGATTGATCTTGAGTAGAACTTAATTCCATTACTTCAATCTTTCGTCTCATGTCCCTGTTTTCATTCAACCACAATTCAACATCTTGCATAAAATCATCATCGTGCTTAGAAATTGAATCAAACCATACATTTTGCTTGTGCATCTCATCAGCTGGAAGCAAAGTAAGCACTTGTTTGTGTAAAACAGAAGCATCATCCTTAGAACTTTTCAAAAACACTAACATTGAAGACACTTGTGAGGCAATTTCATCACAATTCATGAGATCTTTAATTGTCGTTATCAAACCTTTCATTTGGTTCACTTTCGCTTTGTGATCCTTTTGCAATGATTCGACTTTGAGTGCCATAGCTTTAGCCGTTAACTTAGCTTCCCTTTTGCCACATCCAGCAGCGTGCTCAAACTCTTTAGCATCCATTATTCACACAACGCAGTATTACGCGTATCCAATGCATGTGAATCAAACAAACACTTCGTGAATATGTACAACAGCACAGTTTGTATCAAACACGTCCTTTACACTATATAGCGACCGTAATTTAGTCACTTAGAGGCTAAGTACAGACATTTAGCCATTTATGGTTGAGGATTTGGGGATTTAGGATTGGGCATTTGAGGATTGAGGAGTGTATGCAAATTAGGAGGCGTGCCCAAATACCGGAGGTTGGGTTTGAAATGGCTGATGCGCAGAGCGAGTGAGTGGCTGGAGCGAGGATATGAGGCGCCGTATAGGGTTTAAATCAAACTGCGCTTATGAATACATATATAAAAGCGTCCATACACACATATACATTGCTCACATATACATGTATAGTATTGGATGTTCAAGTAAACACATATGAAAAACATGTGCGCACTAATGTGAAATCCATACCAATACATATTAAATGTTAGTAATGCATGCATGTACACTTTTTCATGCATACATATAAACTCGATGCGTACAAACAAACTCTGCACACACACATCTATAAAACACTCGCACATACATACAAACTCTGCACACACACATCTATAAAACACTCGCACATACATACAAAACTCGATGCGTGCAAACACACCTAATCAACACTCGCACATATAAACTCGATGCGTGCAAAAAACATCTATAAAACACTCGCACATACATATAAACTCTGCACACACACAAGTCTATAAAATTCTCGCACATATATATACACTCGATGGGCACAAAACACATCTAACACTGAGAGCGATAATAGCATTGACGTTCATTAGTCCTTTACTTGCTTGTGCAAATTGCAATGAAGATGATATAGCCGATTTCTTAATTTGGGTTTATGCTAAAATAACAAACAAAACACAAGCTATCTTCCTGCTTACCAGTATCTAACAGATTCTACCTATACTTTTTGCCCCAAAAGGAAATACAATTCTATGCTGTCTCCCTACTATTGAAAAACAGAGTTATAATAGTAAAACAAAATGGCACCCCTGTCTTGGTTGAGTGTTTGGCAAGTTAAAGTATCTCAGTATTTTCTCCACAGTTTTCCATTGTTGTGACCATGGTCACAACAGAGTCATGTTGCACATTTAAATCAGTTTGCAGTGACATTCATTTAGTCGTAGCCTTAACCAGCAAATATCTTAGTATAGGGAGAACACAACAGAATATAATTGCAAAAACCATCAAAACAACAACAATCACCATTCCCATTCCCGTTAGCCATTCTCCCCACGATTCAATCATCGAATCAGGCCATTTCCCAAAGGCCTTATCTCTTCCTGCATTAGACGTTATTTCATCCCTCAAATGTTTACATTTTTCCCTAGCATGAGTAAAAGACCCATCTGGGGCAGTATTATTAGGAAAGTGCCTACTGCTTTCTCCCAATGGAATGCTGAAAACTGCAGTACAAAGATCAATTACTGTAAAATATTTAGCATCCAGTGGAATATTTGTGAGCAGGGTATGAGGATTTGGGACCTCTACTGGCCAATCTTTAACAAAATCATTGATGTCAACTTGTAATGACGCTCCCTGTGGTTCTATGATTATATGCTGTGAAATTAGGGGAACTTTCTTATCTTTGGTTTCTTGTAGCCATTTTCTCTACGTGTCTACTCTACGCAATGGGTCATATATCATGGTGCAGTGAAATTCTAATTCAGGTAATTTGGGATCTTTGATCTGTTCCTTTAATAAACTTTTCCCATTTGTGCAATGTCTTTCCTACATCCTCGTCTAAATCTCCTAACCAATAGGAATTAGCTTGGGGGGTTGAGATTACCATTTGTCTAACTCCCTCACTGTCAATGTAAATACCCTCGGGGGTACAAGATATCTGTATCTTTAGTTTACATAGGGCATCCCTCCCTAACAGATTAACAGAGGTTTGGTCTGATACTAAAATGGGTAAAGTTACTTGATTTTGCCATGGCTGATCTTGCTGGTTTTGCCAACGAGGTCCCTGTTGTCTTTGAACCTGCCTTTGGGGTCGTTGTTGTCTGCCCGCTTGCCATTGGATGCCCTGTTGTTGCTGGTTTGCGTTCCAGGGGTTGGTTGGACATTCTCTTTTATTGTGTCCCAGTTGGCCATATCCCCAGCATAAGTTTCTTCCTCGATTCAGTCTGTCTTGTCCTCCTTGCACAGGTCTTGGCCCAAGTCTGTTTTGTTGTTCAGGCTTCACATAGATGACAATAGGCGTTGGCTGTTGCGGTCCACCTCCTTGTGTTTGCTGTGCAGTAGCTCCTACGGCTGATTGCTGTACCATAGGTCCTGGGACATTTACTGGAGCCATCATTATTGTATGATCTTCGTCTTTGTCTTTATCTTTAACCACAGCTTGCATTTTTTTCTTTCTGCCCAGTTCTTCCAGTTGCATCTGTACCAATCTTCTTTGAAGATCTTTTTCTTGATTTCTCAGTTTGAGTTCATTTTGTCTGTATTGCTCCACGGCATGGGTCACGTAATCACAGAATTCTTTATGCGGCTTGGAGTTCAGGCCCACTACATCTTCCATCTTGGCCTTCACCACTGATGGCATAGCGTCGACGATAGCATTTCTGAATGGTGCTGCCATTACCATATCAGCTTCTGGGTCCCTTTCCAGTTCTTGCTTCCACTTTCTTAACTGTTTTTGTACATAGGTGGCCGGGTTTTCTTCTTCTCCCATTTGTTCTCCTTTGAGAGTTCGGGGATCAATGCGATTGGGAAACTCTCTTCTTAATTCCACCCATACTTCCCTCCTATGGTTATTGAATGGGTCTCCGTCTAGGTATGGGGAGTCTGCTGCACATTGGAGGTCTGCTTCCTTTAAGGTTTCGTTCAACTTGGAACTTCCGACACATTTGGCTAGAAGTGCTTTGATGTCTCCTAGTGCCAATAGCTTTCCTGTTGTCTCATCCTCTACCATTCTGATCCATTTGCCTGCTCCTTCATGTAAATCAGGTAGACGAGCAACTAGTCCCTCTAGATCTTGAGAAGCCCATGGCACATATTGCGCTTGTGTCCCTTTTATCAAAATAGGGCATTGTTTACTTTCCTCAGTTGTTGTATCGACTTCATGTTGTTCCTTTCTGGGGGGGGGAACTTATGCCTGCTGTTTTTCTAAGCCTTCCCCCTCACATCCGAGTCCAGAGTTCGCCCTCTTCTTCGATCTCTGAGTCCTGAAGGTAGAGTTTGCCCTTACATACTTTAGTTCTCCGCTTGAGGGGTTTCGTGAGACAGCTCCTGATGTTTCTTTATTGTTAAATGGAGGCTGCTGGGTCTTGTATTGGTGTTTTTCCTCGTTTTTGATTACTGAGTTGTGGTCTTCGTCTTCACTTCCCCATTCGGTATTGGAGTCTGACAGATCTTTCAGAGCATTAGCAGAGGTTGCATGTATGGATCTTAACATTTCTGCTGTAGTATCATACGTCCCTCCACATTGTTTTGTTATTCCTTTTAATGCTTCTTTCACGTCTTCATAAGGATCAGGACATTGGGTAACTTGATCTCCATCATCTAACTGATCCTTCCTACGCACTGGGGGTTTTCGGCTGGTTCCGTTGTTTTTTCTTCCTGTTTTTGAGAGGATTTTTCTCTTAAGACTGCCATCTCTATCTGGATCTATATCTATCATCCCTTCTATTGAAACCTCTCCTGAAAATGCTACGACTGGCATTTGCGTTAGTGTTTGCATCTTTTCTACCTTTTGGCCTCTATGGGGTTCATAGGGAGGTGGCTGAGCCTTTTTCTCAAACTTCTCTTCACCATTTTCCTCATCCTTATTTAACACTTCTCTGATTTATCTCATATTCAAAAAACCTATCCCTTCACTTTTGAACAAGTTCAATAACTCCTGTTCTACTTTTCTTTTTGATTCTCGTTTCTTGGATGTGTCTCTAGGTTTATCATTTTTTATCAGTCCCTCCATTTCCTCACACACTGTCACATCAAAGGTACCACTTTCAGGCCACATTGTTCTTAGTTTTTTAGTTCCCATTTTTTTGATATTCTTTCTATGGTTTCTTTACATACTGGGTATCTGGACCCCAACAGATCTACAGGAGTGGATGCCATTTCTTTAAGTAGTGTTTCTCAATACTAAAAGCACAGAGATTTTAATTTATCTCATTTTTATTACATCTTTCTTTTTATTAAGAGGATGCAAACCAAGCTCTTGAGTTTTCTGGGGCTATTTCGACTATCAAAAAGTCTTATTCATAGAGTTAATCTATGGTTTTATGAATCAATAATGGGGCAAAGGCTTCAAAATCATTGGCCTCATAATATATATTTTTCTATCATTAACAATGAAATGAGAAATCTGGGAGTCTCAGATTCAGTAGTTCAATTTAAAATTAAAAGCAAACTCAAACTGAACAGTCAATAACTCATTAATTAAATAATTCAGCAATCTGAAAGAAAAAAAAATTTAAAAGAAAACTCAAAAGATAAAAATCAATAATTGAAATATTCAATAAACTGAAAGAAAACAAAATTAAAAAGAGAACTCAAACCCAAAAGCCAATTATTCAATAATAATAATGGCAGCTTATTGCCACAGATCTAAAAAAATAATTTGCTATGGGGCAAGGGTGATTCTCAACAAATGTAGGTGGAAATTATTCCTTAAAAGACAAATGAAATAAAAACCTTAAAACAAAAATATGTTTACCCTATTCCACGTCAGGACCTTTTTAAACATATACACATACACGTGTTAATGCACTAGTGGAACTAAATTGTCTGTGACCCATAAAGTCTATGTAATAATGACCTACAGGTGGTCTCATTAAAAAAAAGAAAATTAGCAGCTTGGTCCTAAAAAAGAATCCCACAAATGTCTCTCATAAAAATTAAACAATTTATAAAACAAAAACATAAACCTTTTTTACTTGTATAACTCAAAGTCCCAAAGGTCAATAAGTGTTGTATCAAGTTTGTCATGATACATCACATTTTTAAGGGGTCTGGAAAGTTTATTTTTAGCCGCCATACAACCAAATTCCTTTAGGGGGTTGGAAAGTTTCTTTTTAGCCGTCATACCACCAAATTCCTTTAGGGGGCCAATAGGCTTCCATTGGTGTTAGGGTAGAACTAAAAGTTGACCAATAAAAAAACATTGAGAGGCTTTATTAATCTTTCAATTAACAGATGTAATTAAAAACTACAAGAACACAGAAAGAACATAAAAACAATAAATTTGTATAACATTTACATTTACATAAAACTATTCTTTTGATGCACCATAATTTATGATTCCATTATCATTTACCAATTTCTCTCTTTGATTAGATTATTCTTCTTAACACTGATCAAATGTACTGATGTAATAGTAGTTGTCACTGGGGAGGTAGGCCTATTTATATTCTATACATATCCTTGTCTTTTAAAAATCAATTACACTTCCACCATAATTTATTTTATAAAATCCCGGAACTTTCTGACGATATATAATTTGTCATAATTAGATCAAAATCTCACAAAAATATGGAATCAAACGTGGGTGTTCCATATATGGAAGGGTGACAGTTAACAGGTTAAAGCGCTGATTTTAAAACATGAACTTCAAATCAATGAAAAATGGTTTCAAAACATAAACTTCTGGAACAATTCTAGGATCTGTGCTGTTCTCCATATACACGCTGCCCCTTGGAAACATTATTAAAAAACATGGAATTAGTTTTCACTGTAATGCAGATGATACTCAGCTATCCAAATTGGCAGAGTGCATCGAATATATAAAACATTGGATGACCTCTAATTTCCTTCTTTTAAATTGTAATGAAACAGAAATATTACTTATTGGACCAAAGACACGTCAATCAAATATTTCAGATTAAATCCCGCAAATTGAAGGATGTACTCTTACTCCAACAAATATTGTAACAAACCTCAATTTTAGACAACAATCTGTAATTTCAAAATCTCATTTTAAATGTCACAAAAACAGCTTTTTCCCACCTAAGAAATGTTGCTAAATTACAAAATTGTCAATGTGTTGTTGATACAGAGAGGCTTATTCATGCATCATCAATAAACAAACTACAGTTAGTTCAGCTGCCAGAGTTCTAAGCCAAATACCACATTGACGTTAACATTCTTTTATTCAGCTAAAAGCCTTAAAAAGCTTCTTCTCACATAATAGAGCTTCTATCACATTACAACCCATTACGCTCTCTAAGATCTCAAAACACAGGACTTTTGAAAACATCTAGAATAACTAAATCCAGTTGCACCTAATCTCTAGAATTGCCTTCCTGACACCATTCGAGGATCAGACACACTCGCCCAATTTAAATCTAGATTAAACACATCTTTTCAGCCAAGCATTCACTTAATGCAAAATATGCTAAATAAACAACGGGGAGACTGCTGACATTAGATACCAAAATTTAAGTGAATTGAGTTGAACTTCAAAGCAATAAAAAAAATTTTCATAGCATGAATTTAAAGTCCTAGGTACTTTTTATTGAATCTACTGTACCTTATAATTTTAATTATAGTTACATATTTGATTGTATTGCTATTTATCTATATCCTTTATGTTTTTTTACTATTATTTTATTTATGGTCTCAATTTGTCAACATGTAATAATATTCTTTTGATCATTCAATCTTTAGTCAGGACAAACAAAAACTCAAAAATGTTTAGACTCTTAGGGTTTAAAAACAACACAATATCTCCACTAATTTCTCCCCTGCTCTCTGTGCTTCCTCGTGCTCCTGATCGGAGCACCCCTAGTTAAATACACATACACCAGTGAAGTAATTGACAGACAGGAAGTAACATTTACAAAATAAAAGACATGGCCACTCTGACTCCTACAAGCTTATTAGAAGTAATGTGATTCATAGTTTTTCGATAACATCTATTTGATTAAGAGCCATTCATTTTTTTACCTCATATAGCCAAATAAGCACACTATAAAGTTTTCAACGATGTTTCTTAGATATAGGTTTATTTGGCAACTGATAAAAATATTTGTACATTTTGTGAGGCAGAAATTGAAAAAACAGGGGAAATTATGGGAAAATATCACAAGTGTAAGTGCTTTAAGACTAAGCTGTCGTTTTGTGTTTTTAAACCAAATTTTGCTATATTGTAAATCTTTAAGTTTGTTGAAATCGAAATGTGGAAGTAGTTTGTTTAATGTATTTGTAAAAAAGTGATATTTCAAAAGACCGTACTATTTAATCTTTTTGTTTGTTTTACTTTTTTATTTTATATATTATCTTTTATGTTGTCTGTGCTATTTCTTAAAAATTTTCATTTGATTTCGCACTGCCTGATTGTGATTGTATTCTACAGATTCAATAAAAAAACTACGTAACGTCACACACCGGAAGAAAATGCGCATTGCACATGTCGAACCGGATGCAAACGCCCCCAGTATTTACGTCATACAAGTAACACGATACGTTTTTTATTGTAAATACACTTTTTACATTTGTTCTAAAATAGCCGTTTCAAAGATCAGAAAGCTAAAGCATTGTGTTTAATGAATGACGCAGTTTTAAACCAATTACAGAGGTCACGAAAAACAGAAGTATTTTACTGTTTATATTGTAGTGGGCGGGTTTACGTCTACGGGCTTACTACGGCGAGGCACTTTGGCGTTCGTAAAGAGAAGTGGCACGTTTACTTTAACGGCTCTAAATTTAAACCCTTCAAGTCTGTACGATGAATAGCATTTTCAGATCTACAGTTCGGTGTCTTCGATCGAGAACATGGTATTACGGAGCAGTTCAAAATAATGCAGAGCTACTTTCTGGCTGGGCCCGACTCATGTGCTCTTCAGCGGTTCAGAAGAATTTAGAGGAGATGGTGAAAAGGGACAAAGTGGTGGTGTTTATGAAAGGCACCCCCGCACAGCCTATGTGCGGTTTTAGCAACGCTGTGGTTCAGATCCTCAGAATGCACGGTGTCGACAGTTATGCTGCTTACAATGTGTTGGATGATCAGGATCTCAGACAAGGTCAGTGGCGGTCCCTTTCCGTCGTGGTATAAAACTTAAATGTTGGCATTCCCGTTTAAAAACTTGTTTATAAATAATTGTAGTTACTGGATGGCCGAAGCTAAACGTGTTTTAACGGCAGTATTAGCCTTGTAAGCTCTGATTGCTTTTATCAGTCTTGTACATGAGGAAAGGGGTGTTTACCCTCAGCTGACTGAGGTTAGTGTTCAGCAGACGCCTAAGAGATTAAGCAACAATGTAAAGACAGAAGAATTAGTTCTCTCGCCAGACAGAAAGGTTAACTGTTTTTTATAAAAACTTTACATGTGCTCTCCTTTGACAGGTGTTAAGACTTTCTCCAACTGGCCGACAATTCCACAGCTCTTCTTCAATGGGGAGTTTGTTGGGGGCTGTGACATTATTCTTCAAATGCACCAGAGTGGAGACCTAGTAGAGGAGCTTCAGAAACTGGGCATCAGATCAGCTCTTCTGGATCAAGAAAAAGAGTCCTAATAGGAGTTTAGGTTGCATACATACCGTGCATTGACAATATATAGGGTCATTGGTACGATTCCACACTGATCTCCATAAAATGCTGGGTGACTTTGCCTATTAAATGTCAAAACCACTCTGATAAAACAATGTCATTCTATCTAATCACCCAAATCATGAGAAATCGTTGACACGAGTCTACACACAGTGATTAAATTTCTATGTCAGCATATTCTTTTCCAGATATCCTTGTGTTAGACCACTGCTTATTTAAGATGTTGTATTTTGAAATATAATAAGATGTGTGTAATTTTGGTTTGTCAATAAAATATTTTTAAAGTGTCAGAAGTCAACTTAAACTGCCGTGTGATTTATGTGATTATGTGATTTTCCAAGAATATGTTTTTTTTTATGAGAGGGTTTCTCCGTTCTCATGTTTAATCTGAAAAACAAGTGTCTTGCCAGAGGGGGTTGGGGTAATGCTTTATCAACACATTTTGTTACAAGTTTCCCATATAAGATAGACCATGACCTCCTCTGAAGATGTTTTGAGGCCACTATTCTGTAGGCCTATGATAAAAACTGGGAAACATTGGATCAACATGTAAACACATGTTAACTTTGTTTTCCTAATATGAACACCCCGACTCTAATATTAATAATATTTGCGATTTTAAGTTTTACTTCGAAATTTGTGTATGCTCATTGTATCTGTAGTCATAAGTGTCCACTAGAGGGCAAATCTTTTACATTTATTACTTTTATCCAAAACGATGTAAAAAGAGCATGTAACATTTCTTCAGCACGCTAAACAGTACCGCTAGTTTACAAGCCCATGTTAATAGGATAATTAAAGCAGGAGTAGGAAGGGGGAGAATGAACAATAATTCTTTTTTTTAGACACAAGACATAGTAGACGCTTATTCGTAAGTCAAATAAATCCAGCAGGTATGTTTTGAGTTGTTTTTTGAAAGTTGCGAAGGATGCTGCAGTTCGGATGGACGCTGGCGGTTCATTCCACCACAGGGGAAACGAATGAGTAAAGGTTTTTGAAAGCGATTTGGTGCCTCGCTGTGATGGAACAACCATAGTTGCCAAATCCTGTTTAATCATTCAATCACTCTCGCGGTACTATGATGTCATGCGCCGATTTGGCTAGAGAGCCAGACTTTGTTGCAAGTGCAGGTTTACAAGGCTTTGTTAGATGACCCCCAGAAAGCCTATGGCATACTGTTCACATATTTAGATTCTAATTATAACTTTTATAAATATTTACATTTAGGCATTTGGCAGACGCTTTGGTTGAAAGCGACTTACATAGCATTATCCGTTACATCTTACATAGGTGTCTGCAATCCCCTGGGATCGAATCCACAACAATTGCGTTGTTAACGCCATGCTCTTACCACAAAGCTCGATTCACATAAAAAAATACATAAAAAAACTCCCCAGCCTCCTCCTACTGTTCAATATTGAAAGGACTTTCTCCAAATTACAAAGAGCCTTTAAGGATTTTCAGCCTTTTCCACCTGTTTTAACATTTGGAAAGCCATCGCCTCTTAGCTAACAAATTCAAAACCAAAAAAATGTAATGGATATATTTGAAATAAATTAATTTTAGAGGGATATATTACATGAAAAATTGGACATGTTACTGTGGGCTGTGGTTTCATTCTCTAGCTTCATCCTTCATTGCAATTTAATGGAGTTTTGGATTCCTCGCCACCATTTGCATACTTTTTTGCACTGTTTGCCTGGCCGGGGGGGCTGCTAGAATTTTATAGTTTTATTTAATTAACACTGCATATAGGAATTTATAGTCTGTCTGATATTTGACCTGTGTTTTGACTTGCATAACCTTATATGTTTTGCTTATGGTCAATGTTTTCTTGTATAGCTGCTTTGTGACAATGACAATTGTAAAAAGCGCTATATTAATAAAGCTGACTTGCCTTGAATTATTGTGGTTATTGTGTACTGAGGTGTTAAACAAGTTTTTTTTATTATGACAACTGCTGCAGTTTCTACAATTAAAAGAGTCACCATTAATAGGACTACATCAGCAACTGTTCAAAATAAAGCTGATACATTGCAAAGTCAGTTTTCACAAGACCAAATAAAAGTAGTTTTTTTAAGTAACAAAAGAGAGTTTCAATATACAGCCTACACAATTAGCAATGTAGTTAAATACACTGATAGAAATCCATACACATAACGGTTGCATCTAAACAAATCTAACAAAGATGAATCAACCATAATGAATATTTACTTTAAATATGCTTATACCTACATATATCTTAACTATCTTTATATTTAATGGTGTTTAGTTTTATAAAGTTATAAATTCAATTACACAATATTTGTGTTTTTTAAATTAGCACTTTATACACAGATGCAGATTTAAGTCTCTTGAGCAAAAACCCTGATATTTAGCTGTCAAAACTAATCTTCAACAAGAAATGTGTAATGTAAGGGATTACATTACTGACTACTACTTTTGCCATGTAGTTTGTTATCAGAAAACTGATTACAATTCTCAAGTATCTAACCAGTAACGGTCTAACCAGTAACGGTATAATTACATTATAATCTCAACAAAAATGTTGTCATGCTGCCATAATTGTAATAAATTTTTTGAAAATAAAAACATTTGAATTCCCTAACATGTATTTTTTGAAGACCACAGGACGGCCCTGCGTCTCGGGCACGTAATTTCATTGCAATACAATGACCAATTCACGTCGCCTTTACCGTCTCCTAAAGTTGTAAAATAACCAAGAACTGTCCAGTTAAATAATATGTTAATCCCATTTCGAACACGAACACACAATGTGCATAGCCTATGACGAGAAAAATAAAAAGGTGCAAAAATCACAGCCTGTCGAACAACCACGTATTTATAAAAACAAATGAAAAGTTTAGAAACACTGGGTTCACACCTACAGGCGTGGCTCTAGATCCTTCTTCCTTCTCAACCTCATCCACGTCACGCGTTGCGCAGAAGTTACCAAAAGACGAATTTCGGCATTGTGCAGAGGTGGGTGTATTTTGATACAATGGCAGATAAAGGACCTATCTTAACATCAGTCATCATTTTTTACTTGTCAATCGGAGCTGCGATATTTCAGATCATCGAGGAACCGATGTGGAAATTAGCAGTACAGAATTATGAAAACCAAAAGGAAGACATATTAAAGAATTGTTCATGTTTAAACAAGGATGATTTGGAGCGTATCATTAAGGTAAGTTATACGGTATACCAGAACATTGATTCGGCGAATTGTTGGTGGTGATTGCGACGGGGATAATTGTTTACACTTAAAGTCAATGCGGAAAGTCTTTCAAATATCTTTGTAGCGCGTAAAGGGTTTCCCGGAAAACGCAAACAAACACTGCCATATAAGTTTACTTTTATGATTTAAAACGAACGAATTTGATTGCGGTTGTCGAATAAACAATAAAACAGTGAATGCAACATGTTTGAGAGAAAAAGTCCTTCTGTTTAAAAGCAAAGACCGATGTAAAGTTGGCTCGACGTTATGTTTGGCGGATATTCAGCCTCGACAAAACGTCGATAGATCTTTGGTGGATAAGTATAATTGTATAAAAATTGGCTTAGCCTATTCTAAAGTATTAAAGTAGACAGATGACAGTTTATTTGTTGCAACGCAAATACGCTCCACCAGCAACACTCTTGCGATTAGGCCGGGTAGGGAACGTCTACAAACTACAAACTATTTCGATTTTTCGTTGTTAATAAAAAAACAATACATTTTGCATGAAAGTTTTTAAAACCTACAAACACACTGGCAGAGTATTTTATGTAAAAAAACAGAGTAATAGTAATACTATCATGGGGCATTTACCAAACGGAAGTGAGCAGTACCAGGGGTCTGGAACCTTAATTAACCAAAGAGACATTTTTCTATGTACGATGTACAATTGCAATAGCCACATCGATTCAATCGCGATTTGAATGGGAATCACGATTTATCGTGCAGCATTAATACATATTTATATTATATAGTTTGGTTAAAACAATTAAAAAATGATGTTGTTTTTATTGTGCAGTCCAATCAATGCCAATCAAACTCAATAGAACACAATAAAAATATGATAACATAATAACATAATAAAAACCATAATTTTTGAAATAAATAGAAAACTGAGTTATCACTTTTAGGAACTAAACTCTTCATATGTAGGCCTATATGTATAGGCCTATGTAAGTACATTTAGAAAAAATCTAATATCATGTTTTACATTTTTTAATAATTTTTTTATTTTTTATTGTCAAGTCAACTTTAGTTATATAGCGCTTTTTACAATTTTCATTGTTACAAAGCAGCTGTACAAGAAAACATATTGACGCAAAACATATAAGGTTATGCAAGTCAAAACAAAAAAGGTGAAAACACAGAAGACACACCCACACAGACACATACACGCATACAAATGCACGCACATAGACACAGGGGCCATCACCTAGAACCACCCACCCAAGATAAGGAGAGAAAAAACACAAGGAGGAAACAAGAGAAGTTCACTCAAGTAGTGAGGAGCTAAACCATGTATTGCTTTATAGGCAATAATCAAGATTTTAAAGTTAATGCAATGCGTTATAGGTAACCAGTGCAAGGTTGACAGAACCAGGCTAATATGCTCATACTTTTTATGTGTAATTTTGTATTTGTTAGTTAGCTGTATTTTATTGTGTTATTATGACTTGTATCAAAACAAACCAACTGCAATTTCATTGATATTAACTGGAATGCACAATAAACATGATTTTTGAACATTTTATCTCATTTTAGAACCAATTTCTTCATATATATTTCAATGACTTCAATACTAATTTGTGTATTGATTTATGTCCACTGCACTGACCACAGTCTCACGTATGGTCCATGTGGGGATCAATTGTTCTTTTCCTTCGATAAGAATACATGTCCACAGACAACTTAAAAACAGTGCATACATCTGGAGCTCCAAAAAATATATTTTCACTACTTATAAACAACTTACTTCATAACTTCATGTTAATTTGATCATTTAAAAGTATACACTTCAAGCTTTCTTTAGACATATGCTTTACGTTTCTATGATGAGTATTCGCAGAGTTTTAGTCTGTTTTAATGATAGGTTTATGCGTGATAAGTTGCGAAAATAACTCAATTTGACACGCGATCAGTTCGAGGGGCGGCTGTGCCCCATCAGCGTCCCGTCTGCGAGTGCATTGCCTGAGTTTAATATTGCTCTTTAATTAAGCAAATATGTTTTATCCGATTAATTTATGGAATTAACGATAGGACACTCTTTTACTAAAATATTCGATAGCTGCAACTCTAAATATCTTATATTGTGTTCCGAAGTTGCTGGGAGGTCTTGAAACCTGTAGAATGTCATGTGGGGGAATAAAAAAATGATTTTTTGGTGAACTATCCCTTCAAAGAAATTCCCACGAGCATTTGTCATTTACAATGGCTTGTATTTGTGAAATGGGATGACTTTAAATAATGTGCAAAGGCCAATTCCATCAAATGATATGCTTTCAGTTCAAGAGTGCAGTTCTTTCATGTCTTCAGGCTTCTGCATTAAATGGCAGACTTGTGACTTCCAGCAAATCAGATGGGCGGGCACTACTCTAGGCCAGAGACTGGCATTTTCAAATAGAGGTGACTGCATTAGGTCCAAATAGCACGTTTCAAAATTAGATTACTTAATCTGCAAATATGCTTTGAAAATGACCGATGTTGATAGTCATAAAAATGCTTAATATCCACGTCGATAATCGGTCGACCCCTAGTGCATTCACCATGGCAGAAGATTTTTTCCAATATATTTAGACAATGGAAATATCCATTGTCGTACTGTCCGGAACACTGTAGACTGCACCTACACAGTGACACAATCTGTAACTTAGTATTTGGACCTGTTATTCTGTCCTATTTTACATGAAAGATACAAGGCAATGTTTAAAAAAACAATTGTTTTAAGTTTTGTATCTAGAGGTTTACAAAATTACGTCAAGGTTCTACAAGAAATTATAGTCTGTCCTAAACCAGAGGTCGGCCAATTCATTGTTTTTGACGAATAATCGGCACGATATCCAGTGGTGGATCTAAGAATTTGTAAAAGCAGGGGCCCCATTGGGGCCACAATTGACAGAGGGGGCCAAGTATAGTGCGCAATTCTTTTTCATTTTTCAAGTGGTGCTGGCAATACAAGATTTCTGAACAAAACACTGGAGAGGAGTTTGAGGATGATGCAGGTTTAATTATGATAAACAGAGATGAGTATAGGTCAGTAAGCAATCCAACACAACATAACACCAAAGTTTTATTTACTTAAAACATGCTTTTGGTATGACCAAATACTAGAGGGTTTAAGTGTCCCAATTATTCATCCCTGAACTATTTTACTTCCCTGAACTATGCAACTTTGAATTAATATGTGAATCCTACATTTAATCTAGCTACTAAACAAATCAGGTAAACTAGTGTTCAACACTAAAGTCCAGGCAGTGATTACAATTTTTACTTGCACTGCCAACATTTTCACTGAAAGAAAAATAGTTTTTTTTTTAAAAATAGCCACAAAAAGAAAATAGTTGTTGTTATCATTTTTGACCCATCACGTTATCTTGTATTCTAATTAGCAAACTTATATGACACCAAAATTCAGTGGCGTAACTTTGTTTTAAAAAGTGGTCAGCACAGATATGATTAAAACAATACTTAATAAATTAATTCATAAATTGCCACAAAAAGAAAATAGTTGTTGTTATCATTTTTGACCCATCACGTTATCTTGTATTCTAATTAGCAAACTTATATGACACCAAAATTCAGTGGCGTAACTTTGTTTTAAAAAGTGGTCAGCACAGAGATGATTAAAACAATACTTAATAAATTAATTCATAAATTGTTTCTGTAATAACTCGTTGGAAATATTTATCATATACAGTGGGAGTTCCGTCCATTGGCTATACTCTGCTTTTTTTTAAAAACAGTTTATTCCTATGACTAAAAATGTCACTTGTTCATTGGTTTACGCATTTTTTGTGCTTGGACACTAAAAACACAAGCAAGTGCCGCGAGTGTGGATGGTGCGTGCATTTTATATACTTTATAGTCTTCCGCAACTATAACTTACGAGTGTGAGCAACAGGAGATGGTGAGAAGGTAGCGCATCCTGCGTTTTCCATGCGGTTTAAGTATTAATGGACGCTAAACAATACACACCTTCTGCAAGCATTTCTTAATTCTTCCAAAAAATGGTGTGTGCTTTTTCCACCCACCAAATTACGCCTAGGCCAAAAATTAGATACCCTCTAATACCAGAGCAAAAACTATTGACCTAACAAATAGCTTTCCTGTAGCTCAGTGGTTAGAGCATGGCACTAGCAATGCCAAGTTTGTGGGTTTGATCCCATGGGATTGCACATTCTTAGAAACAAATGTACAGTATTGTATCATGCAATGTAAGTCGCTTTGATTAAAAGCCTCTGCCAAATGCATAAATGTCTTTAATAACTTTAAACTCTATATATACAAGTAAATAAGTCAGTAAATAAGATCTAGCTCTCTATTTTGGGTTGCTCCCATTATCAGGGGTCACCACAGCTGTTTTTACGCTGCATGCAGTCAGTAAATAAGAACAAATGAATAAAAAAGACAAGCTATAGCACATAATATAAATAAACAGAAGAAATTAAACATTGCTTTAGGTTTTTTAAGGCTTAATAGTGTTCAGATACAAATATAATCAAATGCAATAATTGAAATGCAAAATAACATTTTCAGATAACAGAATGCATATTCTATAAGCAGCTGGACTCAACGGTGATCCCTACGACTACATTAGGACTTACAATGGAATCAAGTGTTCTTGGACACTCAAATGGTGTGCGGAATTCCGTTTCCTCTATAACTATTAATTCTGCTGAGTCTTTAACCACTGAAGCGGAAACATTTCCGGCGTTTTCACATGGGAAAGTGACGACTTTGAAATACCTTCTATTACTTGATTCGATCTTGTCTTTGTGAAAGATAATTTGATTCGCTAACATCAGAAAAAGCAAATCTTTATAAAAACGGTCTGTTCTCAAATTTGACCCGCCAACTGGCGATTGACAGTAACATACTGTATACTAGAGGTCTTCACGGGTCCACTTAGTTCCAAAAACCCGAGGTCCGGCCCGAGACCCGAGCGGGTTCGGGTCTCAAAGATTCACGGGAGCGTCGGACACGGGTCGGGTATATTATTAGTGTCTTCGGGTCTCGGATAATATAAAGTAAAAATAGTTTTGCTTAATTGACCCGAGGAAGACCCGAACTATCCTGTACAATAACAGCGCGTCGCTTGTGTGTGTGCGTGTAGTTACCAACTCTCCTCCAACCCTTAGCCGATCGGTTGAAAGCAGCCCCGGATTGGCTAATCGGGAGCAGCGGGAGAATTCCCGGTGGGCCGGTCAGTTTTTTTGGCCGCGAGGGCCGGTATTGTCATGGCACGGTTGAAATGTGGCTTTCCCCTTCAGTCGGTCTCTCGACGTTGTGAGAGACTGACTGGGGTTTGATCTTGAGAACCTACCTTCTCCGAGATAATTAATTAATAAAACGCCAATGGGCTTGGCGAATGGCACGCGCACGCCAGTCTCCGCCCCGTGCATACGGGTATAAAGGAAGATGGCGGCGGTCATTCACTCATCCTTTGTTCTTCGGAACCTGTGTGTTTGCTGATGCTACACGCGATACTCGACTTCGAGAAAAACCTGCTGGATTTATGACGCGGAGCAGCGGACTTCTCCTTTCGGTGGACTTCCCCTGGGCGTTTCGGCAGAAGGCTACAGACCTTAAGAGGTAAGTCCCTCCGGCTACGAGCATGTTTCGTAGCTGTATCCTTGGGTGCGACAGACTCATCCCGGAGTCTGACGGCCATGATTCCTGTGTCACTTGCTTGGGGCTCAAGCATGCTGAGGCAGGTTTTCACTGATGCAATGTCCCGTGTGTGCGGACATAGCAATCAGGGTGTTGCGGTCACGGTTGGCTACGTTCTTTCGAGCGCTGCCACCACCCCGTCTGTTTCCCAGGCGTGTTCAGCTGCCGTTTCGGCGAGGTTGACCGCTTTGGCGAGCGGCGGGGGTGATTTAGGGACGCGATAGATGTCGCTCCGTCAGCTTCACGCTCGCGGACCATCTATACCCCTTCACGCTCACCTGGTTCGTCCCCTACGAGCGGCAGACGGCCGTCTCATAGTGGTAAGACTTCGCAAACGGATGATGACGCTATCTCTGTCGCTGCGTCGGACAGCTGCCTGCTGGCATCGGATGCGGAAGAGAGCTCCGGAGGAGACTCGGGCTAAGATGTCGGCCATGCTTTCCCGGGCAGCCGCGTGCATCGGGTTGCAGGGTGTAACAACATCCTCGCCGGAACGCTCGCGGCTAGATGCGCGGTTTCGGGGGCGTGGTCAAAAGCCACGCCCCGCTCCGTTACCATTTTTTCCCGGAGGTGCATGACGAGCTTGCCAAGTCCTGGAATGCGCTCCTTTTGGCGCGTTTCAGGCCGGAGGGCTCTGTGGCTGTGACTTCCCTGGTTGGTGGGGCGGCTAGAGTCTATGTTGACGTTCCCCGCGTGGAGCGTGCAGTCGCGGGCCACTTGTGCCCGCAGACAGCTGCCACTGGGGGGGGCTCGACCTAGACTCCCGTCCAGAGCACGTAAGCTCTTCGACACTCGTCGAAGACTTGCAGTGCTGCAGGACGAACCGCCTCCGCTCTCCACGCCATGGCGGTCCTCCGGGTTTTTCAGGTAAGTCCTGAAGGATTTGGACGACGGGAAGTTCGACCCAACTCGTATGAGAGCTACGTACTGCCACAGACCTCGCGCTACGAGCGACGAAGGCCACGGCACGTGCACTGGGTCGGTCGATGTCCACAATGGTGGTCCAAGAGAGGCATCTGTGGGTAAGTCTTGCGCAGGTGAGCGGCGCCCAGAACGTCGGTTCTGGATGCGCCCATCTCGCAAGCAGGGCTGCTTGGTGATACCGTGGAGGACGGCAGTTTGGGCCCTTTTCAGGGTCCGGCGCCCACATACTCTCAAAGAGACAAATCTCCCCTGGGTTTTCCTCCACAACACTCTCGTCCAGACGGTGTATGGGATGGATCGGGCCGCCGACCGCAATCTCCTCCGGACATTGCGTTGGGCCGCCTGAAGCAGGTAAACACACAGAGCCGTCAACCTCCCTGGGGGTCCCCCCTGTGCGAGGTGACCGTACTGTCAGCCACCGAACCAGCCTCCCCCGGCACGGTGAGGCAGATTGTCCCTCTGGTCCCGTTGTCACGGTTCTTGGGCGCTTGGTAGCGCACCAGCCCGTCACACTGGATAGAGAGGACGGTCCGTCTCGGTTACTCGATCCAATTCGCCAGGCGCCCCCCCAAGTTTCGTGGCATTCTGTACACCTCGGGGCGAGGAGAGAATGCTTCCGTACTTCGGCAGGAGGTCGCCGCCCTTCTGGCGAAGGGTGCGGTCGAACCCGTCCCTATAACCGAGATGTCGTCCGAGTTTTACAGCCAGTACTTCATCGTGCCCAAAAAAGGGCGGGGGGCTGCGGCCCATTTTTGGATCTGCGGCACCTGAACAAGCACCTGCACAAGCTGCCGTTCAGAGTGCTGACGCAGAGGCGCATCCTGGGCTCGGTACGTCACCAGGATTGGTTCGTGGCAATCGACCTGAAGGACGCGTACTTTCACGTCTCTATTCTCCCCCGACACCGGCCGTTCCTACGGTTCGCGTTCGAGGGAAGGGCGAATCAGTACAGGGTCCTGCCATTCGGTCTGGCCCTGTCTCCACGGGTTTTTTCCAAGCTAGTGGAGGCTGCCTTAGCTCCTGGCAGGGAGCAAGGCGTGCGAGTGCTAAACTATCTTGACGACTGGCTTGTCTTGGCACACTCGCGAGATGTGTTGTGCACGCACAGGGACCTTGTGCTTCGGCACCTAGACCGTCTAGGCCTCCGGGTCAACCAGGAGAAGAGCAAGCTCTCCCCCGCGCAGAGCACCTCTTACCTCGGTATGGAACTAGACTCTGTCCGTATGTCAGCACGTCTCACCAACGAGCGTGCACAGTCAGTGCTGCGTTGTCTGAGGTTGATCAGTCAGAATCCCTCGACGCCGCTGAAGAATTTTCAGAGGCTCCTGGGGCACATGCCGTCCTCGACGGGGGTAATCCCTCTCGGGTTGATGCACATGCGGCCGCTTCAGCACTGGCTACAGAGTCGGGTTCCCTGGACGGCGTGGCACGCCGGCACCAGGCGGATTACGGTAACGCCTCAGTGCCTTCGCACTCTCTTACCCTGGTCAGACTTGACCTTTTCTCCGAGCGGGGGTCCCGCTCGGACAGGTTTCGAGGCGTGTCGTGGGAACGACAGACGCCTCCCTGCAAGGGTGGGGTGCGGTGTGCAAGTGGGCACGCAGTATCGGGTCGGTGGACAGGTCCCCGACTGCGTGGGCATATCAACTGCCTAGAGTTGTTGGCAGTCCTTCTGGCACTGAGGAGGCTCCAGCCCCTCGTGCAGGACAAACACGTGCTAGTCCGGTTGGACAGCACGACTGCCGTAGCGTACATCAATCGCAAGGCGGCATACGCTCACCGCAGTTATCACAACTCGCCCGATGCCTCCTCCTTGGGAGTCAGCAGGTGAATCCCTGCGGGCCACGTTTCTTCTGGGCAACCTGAACCAGACAGCCGATGCGCTCTCTCGACAGTGTACTCCCCACGGAGAGTGGCGACTCCATCCCCGTGCAGCCCGGCTCATGTGGGAAGCGGTTCGGCAGGCACAGGTGGACCTGTTGCCTCCCCGGACTCCACCCATTACCTGCTATGGTATTCCCAGACCGAGGGTCCCCTCGGCACGGATGCCCTAGCACACAGCTGGCCGCGGGACAAGCGGAAGTACGCCTTCCCCCCCAGTGAGCCTCCTTGCACAGGTCCTGTGCAAGGTCAGAGAAAGGGGCATCAGGTTCTGGTGAGTGGTGCCATACTGGCCCAACCAGACCTGGCTCTCGGATCTGGTAGATCTGACGACAGCCCCCCTGGCCCATTCCCCTGACGAAGGACCTTCCGTTGCAGGGGAAGGGCACGTTGTGGCACCCCAACGCAGGCCTCTGGAACCTCCATGCCTGGCCCCTGGACGGGACGAGGGCTTGCCCGTTAGCGGTCCGGGAGACTGTCTTACAGGCTAGAGCCCCGCCTCTAGGCGGTCATACGCTTATAAGTGGCGCCAATTGTCCTGGTGTTCTCCCCGGGAGGAGAACCCGCGGAGTTGCCTGATCGGATCAGTGCTGACCCGCAGGTAAGTATCCCCGTCAGCACAACCTGGTCACCAGGTTCCTCAGGAGCGCGAGAAGGGTGTGTCCACCCTGGCCGCGCTCCGTACCCTCTTGGGACCCTAATGGGGTCCTACAGGGCCTTGGTACGGCCCTGGTGAGCCCCTAAGTATTGCCAATCTTCCTCAGTCGGATGAAAGATGCACTCTTTGTGGCGCTCACCTCCATCAAGAGGGTGGGGGACCTACAGGCATTCTCTGTGTCCCAAAGGTGCCTGGAACTCGGGATCGGTAATTCTCACGTGGTCCTGAGATCCTATCCCGACAACGAGCCCAAGCTTCCCACTACTCCCTTCCGGGACCAGGTGGTGAACCTGCAGGCGCTCCCCTCCGGAGAGGAAGACCCAACCTTTCTATGTGTTGTGTCCAGTACGCGCGCTGCGCCTCGGTCTGGACCGCACACAGAGCCTCAGAAGCTCTGAGCAGCTCTTTGTCTGTTCTGGGAGACGGCACCCGGGGGGGGCTGTCTCCAAACAGAAGTGGCGCACTGGGTACCAATCCCAGGATCGCCGTGCCCGCTGGGTGAGAGCCCACTCCACTCGTGGGCACTGGCACAGGGCGCCTCTCTGGCAGACATTGTAGAACTGCGGGTTGGGCTACGCCCAGTACCTTCACGAGATTTTACAATCTCCACGTGGAACCAGTTGCAGCACATCCCTTAAACGCCGCCAACGTTTAGGGTGGGCTCCTGGTTTGGGCGTACGCCTGCGAAAGCGCCTTCTCCCCTCACCAGGTGAGACTAGTGCGCTATTGTAGCCTACCTACTTTCCCCTCTCGGGCGAAGTATAGGCATTCCATCCATCACTAAGCATTGCACTTGGTAACAGACTGGGCGGAGCCGTCTGTTAGAACCAGGTCCGTTACAGGTAGAGTCATCCCTGCTCAGGCAGACCCCTGTATTAGGACTAGTGCCCCATACGTAGTGACTCCCCTTTGGGTCGTCCCGTGTGTTGAATTCCTCACTCAGGATTTCCCGATTGGTGAATCTGTGACCTCCCCGCCGGTGGTAATCCCACCTGGATTGTCCCCCTATTCGGGCTAACACCGTTCCGCATGTTGTTCTCCCCGCCGGGGAGACCATGTCATGTCTCCACATGTACCTCCCCTCCGGGTAGGATGTGGCCTCCGTAGCACACTCTTCTAAGAGGAGAGCAGTGTTTCCCCAGTGTTCGGCTCCGGACAGCTCCTCGCTACTAGAGGCGTACGCCACTGTCCGTGAGGCCGTCAGTAGAGGCTTCTCGGTATGACCAATACTATATGACTGGAAGATTACGTCTCGCGGTAGCACTCTGGGACTCGCTAGCCCAGTCAGGGTCGCTCCGCTAGAGGTCGTGATATCGGTGCAAGCGCTGTGGCGTTTAAGATTGATCCCCAGTCAGTCTCTCACAACGTCGAGAGACCGACTGAAGGGGAACGTCTTGGTTACGTCTGTAACCTCGGTTCCCTGATGGAGGGAACGAGACGTTGTGACTTCATGCCACAACGCTGCACCGAATCACTGCAGTGAACGGGAGTGCCCTCTCAGGTTCCTCAGTACAAAGGGTGAGTGAATGACCGCCGCCATCTTCCTTTATACCCGTATGCACGGGGCGGAGACTGGCGTGCGCGTGCCATTCGCCAAGCCCATTGGCGTTTTATTAATTAATTATCTCGGAGAAGGTAGGTTCTCAAGATCAAACCCCAGTCAGTCTCTCACAACGTCTCGTTCCCTCCATCAGGGAACCGAGGTTACAGACGTAACCGAGACGTTCCCTAGGCTGCCTTCACTCACAGCAGCCCTAATCTTTTTATTTATTATTTTATCGCAGCCCCACTCTTTTTTATTTCATATTTTTTCGCAGCCCAACTCAGAGCGCAGCCTGCAGGTTAATGATGACGTGATTATCTTTTGACTCCCTGGCCCCGCCCCCGACAGCGCCACTGCAAGTTGCTCAAAATAAAAAACCGTCAGAAATAAAAATGGATGACAGAAAGCGCAAAGGCGGCGCTGAAAAGTCCAGAATAAAAAGCAAGAAAGCTCTGGAAACTGACGCGGCCAAATGTTCTAAGAAGACCACATTTTTTCTCAAAGCAAATGAAGACGACGAGACGGCCGGTAAGCTAACGTTAAGGTATTTAGGAATAGGAGCACTGCAAGATGCTAGTGGCCGTGCAAAAGCATGTCTCAATAGGTGCAAGCTAGCTCATTGTTAGAGCGCCCGTCCCCCATTCAGACCGACGTCGGTTCGAAGCCCGCGTTAATTAATGTTTTAGGGTTGTCCATGTTTCCTTGAAGCTACACTTATGCAGAGGAAAAAGAGATGAAACAATCATTAGAAATCATTGTGAAAGAAAAGTCAGAAAATAACAGTCCAATAGTTTTATTATTTAACTAATGTTCTCATATTTGTAAAAAAATATTTGAAGTTGTAAAGCAGATGTTTATTTAAAATAAATTATAGTGTCATTAGACAGTGCAATACATTTTATTTTAATCTTTTGTAATTTATAATTTTTTCCTTATTTCAATGTTTGGATATTTATGAACACTAATTCTTAAAGAAAATAGATTCTGATACTGTCCTGTTCTAATAAATCTTCACTGTGAAGCAAAACTTAGGCTACTGTATTTTCACTGAATGACAATGAATTCAAGGCTGTAGAGAACGGTGCGCTATTGCAGACTTAGGTTTTAATTATCATTATTTTAATATAGTCAGTCGTAAACTAAAGTGGGCCGGTCTAAGGCATGAAACTCCAGGGCTGAAAATGAGTCCCAATCCGGCCCTGGTTGAAAGCCACGCACATCTTCCAAAAGTCGCGGTGATCTGAAATCACCTTAGAATTGAAATCCCGAAGTTTCCAACGCTGCAGGGGTTTGCACTCGATGTAGTTACCATCGTATTCAGGAAAAACATACTTCCACCAGGCGACCAGAAGTAGATATTAAAAGACGCGCACATTTCAGTAATACGCGGTTTGGGACACATTGTTGAGACAGAATGTTCACGCGAGTGGTTGCCATGTCGTCACTTATTTAGATTTGATTCAGCTAAAACTGGCACAACCCATTTAGCCTCAGTTTGCACAATTTGCCAGAGCAAAACAAGAGGATCAACGTGTTCATTGCCATATACATTTCATTAATAAACGTCGGTTTACATTCAGGTCTAGTCGGGTTTAAAAAATATATACGATGGGTCGGATGGGTCTAACGTTATCAGGTCTGTCTCGGGTCGGGGCTTTAAAATAAAAACGTTATCGGGTCTGTCTCGGGTTCGGGTAAAAAGTGATTCGGGTCATTTCAGGTCGGGTAAAGATCTTTGGACCCGAGAAGACCTCTACTGTATACTCACCAATGCCGGGTGCAGGTATTATGGATGGTTAAGCAAACAATTCTTAATTTTTATACAAACATGAGTTTCTATTAGCTGTTTGTTTTGTACTCAGTTGATGGACGTTTTTTTTGTGTGTGTGTTTAAAGTATAATTTTATGTTTCACCATCAGGTTGTAGCCCAGGCAGCTGGAAAAGGTGTGACTGTAACAGGAGAAAAACAATTCAACAACTGGAATTGGGAGAACGCTGTTATTTTTGCTGCCACGGTCATTACTACCATAGGTAGATAACTGCATGGAAACATATTGTATAAAAACTTGTTGTACGCTTATTTTTCTATTGTGTGAATGCTAAATTAAAATTGTATATAATATAGTACGAACACTATAAGAGAAGATCAATGCATCCATCATTTTTGCAGATATTAGAGGATGTCATGTTAGATGTCATGTTATATCTCATCAAGGATTTGGCTTTAGATTGAATAAAAATATTTTAGATTAACCTGTTTGCTCAACTATTTCAGGTTATGGCAATGTTGCTCCGAAGTCAGCCCAAGGTCGTGTGTTCTGTATTCTTTATGGGCTTTGTGGCATTCCATTGTGTCTCACATGGATAAGTGAGTTGGGCACTTTCTTTGGTGGTAGAGCAAAACGCTTAAGTCAGGTGCTTCTCCACAAAGGCCTTATTGCGGTAAGAATATAAGTGCATCCGCACTTCTTATGAGAAAACAGACCCATATTTGCAACAATAACATGCCTACTGTCTATAAACAAAGAAGTTGTGTAATTTTACACGAAGAACACATTGTTACCTTTTGACTAAAGAACATTCATGTTTTCTGATACACCACAGAAAAAAGTTCAGTTTGTTTGCACAGCTATATTCCTTTTATGGGGTTTGTTGGTTCACCTGATCATCCCATCCTTCGTGTTTATGTGCTTCGAGAATTGGACTTACTTAGAAGGCCTCTATTTCTCCTTTACCACCATGACCACTGTGGGTTTTGGAGACTATGTAGCAGGTATCGAAATCTCCTTTCATTTTAATCAAGAGGTTTTTTTATCCATTGTATGTTTCAATCTTAAAATAATGTTTTCATACAGGTGTGAACCCAGACATATCCTACCCAGCTCTTTACAGATTCTTTGTGCAGCTGTGGATTTGCTTGGGACTTGCCTGGTTGTCTCTGTTCTTTAGCTGGAATGTACATATGGTGGTTGAGGCTCATAAAGTTCTCAAGAAAAGGAGATTAAGACGTCACAAGCTCCCCAATGATGACATTCCTGAAATCAATGTAGAGGTCAAAAAAGCTCCAAAGCCACCCCCTCTCTCTGGCGTCATTGACATTTTTCGATTCATGTCTGAGAAGGTTGAGGACTACAGCGATGTCATCCAAGCTATTGGAGCAGATGAGAAGAGGAGGAGGAAGAAAAAACAGGAGGAAGAACTGTCTCGATCCAAGAGCTGCAGTGACCTTCTGCATGGCCTGGTGATCCCACTTGAACATTCTCCTCGTCTGAAACGGCGGTTCAGCATAAGCGCAAACATGTGCATGGTCACATCTGAAGAACCAACAGATGATCTCAAGAAAAATCAAGAGGACCAGAAACTACTAATGAAAAACCATAGTGATTCCACGTTTATTCAACAAATACCTGAAAGGGATGGAAAACTGAGAATTGAGAATCCTGGACACTGTGCATGGGACTCCAGAAAGTCTGACCCATCAATCTTTCGAAGTCCTGTCCAAAGCCATACTATTATCATTAATAATGGTGACTCAAGGTTTTCAGTGTCAAAAGTATCAGAAGATCATATATTAGAACAGAGAAAAAGTATTGGTTGAAGTAAATACTTTACCCGGTCTAAACCATCCATATAAAGATGTTATGCTTGTAGTCATGAATTTTCAGTTTTGAAGATCATAATGGCTTAGCCAAACATCTGGAGGGGTTAAAGCTGATGTTATCAGAAGCACTTAAGCAGCTAAGGCTGTAAGACCAAATATTTTTTTGCCGAAACGGTTGTTTCTCCTTCCTAAATATGGCTGATGAGACAAATAAGTAAAACATTTCTGTTCACAGTATTGAAAATGTTCAAACAATATATTACAATATTATAACGTCCATGACCAAGATAGGGATGTGGGTTGGCAGAGGAAATGAAACGTATTTCCTCCCATGCCTGGAACTTCACGGGCAGTGGAAAGTTTTCCCTGTGTTGGTCTCATTTTCCCCCTATCACTTTTTCTGGATTAACGTTACAAAAGTTAAAAACTTTAATACGAATGACACTGTGAATGAACAGTCAAGTTAAGCACATTGGGGAAATGAGTGCTCAACTTAAACTCAAATTGGTAAAAATTGTGGCCTGAGGTTGTGCATTGTCATGTTTTTAAATAATTGATAACAAATCCTCCATGTCCAAAAAGTTACGAGACGGACATCTGACTGATTATGGGTTTTGCTCATGAACTTTGTTTATATGTAATTATCATTTTAACATGTTTGTACTTTTATCCTACTTTTATAAACATTTTTATCAGATATTGACTCTTTCTGTTTCTAGACTTCAAACCAGAAGAATAAACCACTTCCTGTCTGTTGGCTGAAGATATTAAACCAGAGTAGACGTAATAAACTGCATCATAATCTGTATTTGCATAATTATTTGCAGTTATATTTACTCTGAAGTGGCATTTTACATGCTGAGACCTGTTTCACACTCAAGTGATGCATAAGCATAGCCATTATGACCCAGTTTCATAGACAAGGCTTAAGGCTAGTCCCAGACTAAAATGAATGCGTGACCTGTTTTAACTGAAATAACTTGGTCAGAAATTTCTTAAAATATACCTGTGCCATTTTTTTCGAGATTCATACAGTAATGTTTTCTTCTATGGTATTTTTATAAAAGCAACAAATATCTCCTGGCTCCAAGTCCTGGCTTAAGCTAAGATGTGTCTGTGAAACTGGGCCAATAACTATTACAGAAGGCTTATGTTTCGATTTCAGTCTGACAGAAAATAAAGTGATGTTTGGAAAACCACAATAATACTAACCATAATGAATCCACACAGAATAGATGTATGTTATGTTGAATAGATAACCTTGATGTGTAGCAATATCAGCTTAAAGTTAATGGGTTTCCTGTTCCCGAACCAGGCTCTAATGTTCCCTGTCAGGATGCTCGCAACGCGTCCAGTGTTCATCCTGCTCCTCTGTGGTGCTGTTGAGGCCCAGAGCAACCCCACCCACACACTCTCTTCTCTTAATACTGCTGCATCGACTGTACAGTTACCTCCAGGGTAACTTCAGAAAGCTGGAACAGTGCCACTTGTAAGAGAAATGTATCTGTCCCGCATTGTGAGCTTCACATATGGGTCTAATGAAATAGGAGGGGAGACAGCAAGTTAGTATCTCCTAGTGGTGGTTGTTTTGGCTTAAGCGCCATGAAATGGTGTCTCAAACACATAAAGATATGAGCCCAGTGGCATAAAACAACTTCAGTGGCCCTCCTGCAAGAGTGGAGGTGGGGCACCTTTACCATATAATCAAATCAGTGGATATAAGGAGACTAAAATACTAGGACAGACTATTAGGCCACACTGTTAGACATTTCAAAGGGTTTTTACAGTACATTACTGGCAACACTGTTGCCAGTAAATTACTGTAATTGAGATATAATACAGTCCAGGTACTGTAAAAACCTGGATTAACAGTGCACTACTGTATTCCTATTCAATGGTTTATATTTTAGGAAATATAAATTAGGTTTTATAATATTTATTTAAAATTTACTTTTATCCAACACATACATGATAATAACTCCCAATACAATATTGAAAAACTGTTCTTTATTTAAATTAATTTAAACATTACAAATGCTTAAAACACAAAAATACATTTAAAACAATTAATGTTATTTGCAGCAATGCATGAACCCTTCTGTCATTCAAACTATTGTATCAAATGTTTAGTAAAATATATTGTAAATTTTACTTGGACTTCAAACAGAACGGATTTAAAATGGAATTTACAATTAAATATGAAATCTAAAGAAAATGCATTATTTTAAGGAATTGTATCTGGAATTCAATGCAATTTTATTTATATAGCGCTTTTCACAGTTTGCATTGTTCCAAAGCAGCTTTACAGGAGAAAAAAAACAAAAAAAAAACAAAGGTAAAACACAGTACATGAATAGTTTAACTTGTTATATAAACACCTAGTAAATAATATCTAATGTCAGCAGTCTCCCGGTGGTTAATTTTGCATTAAGTGAATAAAACAGGAATAAAACAGAACTGATTTTAAATGAAATTCACCATTTACAGCATCAAATGTGAAGAAAATTCATATAAAATAAATAAAATAATTGAGAAATCCTGTAGAACAGCATAAAAAAAACATAGTACAGGATACATTAGATTCCTAACGAAATCCTGTAGGTTTCCTTTGGATTCCCGGTCCTATAAGAGTCCTGCAGGAATATTATCACCAAAATCCTTTGGTATTCCTGTAGGGCATCGAAATAAATTAATTGCACTCCAAAAAAACTGTTAGTACACAATACAGTTCACTATCGCAATAACATTCTCCAAATATTATTTTTACAGATATAATTTTTTTTGTACTTAGTTTCCATTTTATCTGGGAATTATATCTGTATACTGTATATATCCTATTG
The DNA here is from genome assembly GCF_947034865.1 of Barbatula barbatula. Taxonomy (NCBI): domain Eukaryota; kingdom Metazoa; phylum Chordata; class Actinopteri; order Cypriniformes; family Nemacheilidae; genus Barbatula; species Barbatula barbatula. Next base: position 18,677,591 of record NC_136778.1, on the reverse strand, counting down.
AGCAGCGTCTCACCTACAAAGTTCTTCCACTGAAATTCTGTGAGGTGGCGACGGAAGGATGATACCCTGGTGTTTATTGCTGTCGCCAGTCTTTCAACTTACGGTCTTTGCGTTGCACTTTGTTCCGTCCTCTGGATAAAAATCTACATTAACAGGGGAATAATAAAAAAATAGGAAAATAAGTAATAAGCATCCATATGTTTTACATATTTACTCACCCTTTTAGCATTGCTAACCCTAACCCACCTGCATGACTTTCTTTCTTCTTCAGAACACAAAAGATGATATTTTGAAGAATGTTGGCAACTGAACAGCAGCGGCACCCATTACCCTTCCATTGTATGAACATAAAACCAATGCAATGAATGGAAACCAGCAACCAACATTCTTCAAAATATTGTTTTCTCTGGAAGAAACAAAGTCATACAGGTTTGCACTGACAAGAGGGTGAGCAAATGATGACAGAACATTCTTTTCATGTAAACAATCACTTACACTCTGTTTGGCTGACATACACAGCTAAGATGACAGGGGGGGATGTAAACTATAGGAAGATATTTATTGTCAATGCCACATGAAAATCTGTAACTAGCTAGGTTTCTATTACTTATGCATTGGTAAAAATTTTTTTTTAACTGGCAGTATGGTGGTTGCAAACCTTACAGAAATACATATTGCTAGCAGTCTTTTAATGGGTTTCTTACAACAAATTAGCAATAATACTTTACCTTGCGTTTTTCTCTCTTGGGAAAACAGTCTTCTTTGGAAATGTACGTTTCTCTCAGCACCGTCGAAAATGTGCGACACTATCGGCTCCGTCGTAAATGTACGGTTCTTTCGGCTCCGTCGGTAAAGTTATCTCAGCTCCGTCGGAAACGTGCGGTTCCCCTTCAGTCGGTCTCTCGACGTTGTGAGAGACTGACTGGGGGTTTGATCTTGAGAACCTACCTTCTCCGAGATAATTAATTATAAAACGCCAATGGGCTTGGCGAATGGCACGCGCACGCCAGTCTCCGCCCCGTGCATACGGGTATAAAGGAAGATGGCGGCGGTCATTCACTTATCCTTTGTTCTTCGGAACCTGTGTGTTCTTATGCAACGCACTTTTACTCGACTTCGAGAAACTTTTTCCTGCTGGATTTACGACGCGGAGCAGCGGACTTCTCCTTTCGTGGACTTCCCCTGGGCGTTTCGGCAGAAGGCTACAGACCTTTAGAGGTAAGTCCCTCCGGCTACGAGTATGTCTCGTAGCTGTGTCCTCGGATGCGACAGACTCATCCCGGAGTCTGACGGCCATGATACCTGCGTCACTTGCTTGGGGCTCAAGCATGCTGAGGCAGGTTTCACTGATTCGGCATGTCCCGTGTGTGCGGACATGGCAATCAGGGTGTTGCGGTCACGGTTGGCTACGTTCTTTTCGAGCGCTGCCACCACCCCGTCTGCTTCCCAGGCGTCTTCAGCCGCTGTTTCGGCGCGGTTGATCGCTTTGGCGAGCAGCGGGGGTGATTCGGGGATTCCTATGGATGTTGCTCCGTCAGCTACATGCTCGCGGACCATCCATACCCCTGCACGCTCACCTGGTTTGTCCCCTATGAGCGGCAGACAGCCGTCTCATAGTGGAAAGATTGCGTATAGGGATGATGACTCCATTTCTGTCGCTGCATCGGACAGCTGCCTGCTGGCATCTAATGCGGAAGACTCCTCTGATCTCCTGTCGTCAGGCAATCGAGTGCCAGAGGAGACGGACACGGAGATGTCGGCCATGCTCTCTCGGGCAGCCGCGTGCATCGGGTTGCAGTGTGTGGCTCCACCCTCCCCGAAACGCTCGCGGCTGGATGCATGGTTTCTGGGGTCGGGGCGTGGTCAAAAGCCGCGCCCCGCCCCGGTGCCGTTCTCTCCGGAGGTGCATGAAGAGCTCTCCAAGTCCTGGAATGCGCCCTTTTCGGCGCGTATCAGGCAGGAGGGTTTGGCGGCTGTGGCTTCCCTGGATGGAGGAGCGGCTAGAGGCTACGTCGACGTTCCCCGGGTGGAGTGTGCGGCGCGGGCCACTTGTGCCCGCAGACAGCTGCCACTTGGAGGGGTCGACCTAGACTCCCGTCCAGAGCATGTAAGCTCTCTTCGACACTCGTGTCGAGGGCTTACAGTGCTGCTGGACAAGCCGCTTCTGCTCTCCATGCTATGGCAGTCCTCCAGGTCTTTCAGGCGAAAGTCCTGAAGGATTTGGACGGCGGGAAGCCCGACCCAACTCGCATGAGTGAGTTGCGCACTGCCACAGACCTCGCGCTACGGGCGACGAAGGCCACGGCGAGCGCCCTGGGTCGGTCGATGTCCACAATGGTGGTCCAGGAAAGGCATCTGTGGCTTAACCTTGCGAAGATGAGCGACGCCCAGAAGGCTCGCCTTCTAGACGCGCCCATCTCGCAAGCCGGGCTGTTTGGTGATACCGTGGAGGACATAGCGCAGCAGTTCTCCGCGGTTCAGAAGCAGACCGAGGCGATTAAGCAGATCCTGCCGCGCCGCGACGTGGCCACCAGCAGGTCGTCACGTTCTCAGCCGCAGTCTGCTTCCCAACAGCCCCGCCCTCCCGCGGTGGCACCTCCGGTTCCAGGACCCTCCCATAGGACGACCCGCCAGAGACGTCGAGCCCCGCGGAAGAAGGCATCTGTCCCCCGTCAGCAGTCCGCCAAGAGCGCTGCTAAGCGGCCCTGACGGGACGAACCTGGGGGAAGTTTCATTGGGTCCGATCCCGGCCTTTCCAACGCTGGATCGGGGAAGGACGCTGCCTGCCGCGTCTCCATCAAGTCCAGCCCTTTTCAGGGCCCGGCACCCACTTACTCACAAAGAGAGATATTTCCCCTGGGTTTTCCTCCACAGCACTCTCGTCCAGACGGTGTCTTGGATGGATCGGGCCGCCGACTGCAATCTCCCCCGGACGTTGCGTCAGGCCGCCTGAAGCAGGTAAACATACAGAGCCGTCAGCCTCCTGGGGGGTCCCCCCTGTGCGAGGTGACCGCACTGTCAGCCACCGAACCAGCCTTCCCCGGCACGGTGAAGCAGATTGTCCCTCTGGTCCCGTTGTCGCGGTTCTTGGGCGCTTGGCAGCGCACCAGCCCGTCACACTGGATAGAGAGGACAGTCCGTCTCGGTTACTCGATCCAATTCGCCAGGCGCCCCCCCAAGTTTCGGGGCATTCTGTACACCTAGGTGCGTGGAGAGAATGCTTCTGTGCTTCGGGAGGAGGTCGCCGCCCTTCTGGCGAAGGGTGCGGTTGAACTCTTCCCTATAACCGAGATGTCGGCCGGGTTTTACAGCCCGTACTTCATCGTGCCCAAAAAGGGCGGGGGCTGCGGCCCATTTTGGATCTGCGTCGCCTGAACAAGCACCTGCACAGGCTGCCGTTCAGAATGCTGACGCAGAGACGCATCCTGGACTCGGTACGTCACCAGGATTGGTTCGTGGCAATCGACCTGAAGGACGCGTACTTTCACGTCTCTATTCTCCCCCGACACCGGCCGTTCATACGGTTCGCGTTCGAGGGAAGGGCGTATCAGTACAGGGTCCTGCCATTCGGTCTGGCCCTGTCTCCACAGGTTTTTTCCAAACTAGTGGAGGCTGCCTTAGCTCCTGTCAGGGAGCAAACTATCTCGACGACTGGCTTATCTTGGAACACTCGCGAGATGTGTTGTGCACGCACAGGGACCTTGTGCTTCGGCACCTAGACCGTCTAGGCCTCCGGGTCAACCAGGAGAAGAGCAAGCTCTCCCCCGCGCAGAGCACCTCTTACCTGGGGATGGAACTAGACTCTGTCCGTATGACAGCACGTCTCACCAACGAGCGTGCACAGTCAGTGCTGCGCTGTCTGAGGTTGATCAGTCAGCATCCCTCGACGTCGCTGAAGAACTTTCAGAGGCTCCTGGAGCACATGGCATCCTCGACGGGGGTAATCCCTCTCGGGTTGATGCACATGCGGCTGCTTCAGCACTGGCTACAGAGTCGGGTTCCCTGGACGGCGTGGCACGCCGGCACCAGGCGGATTACGGTAACGCCGCAGTGCCTTCGCACTCTCTTACCCTGGTCAGACTTGACCTTTCTCCGAGCGGGGGTCCCCAACCCAGGCCTCTGGAAACTCCATGCCTGGCCCCTGGACGGGACGAGGAGACCCTAAGGGGCTTGTCGGTAGCGGTCCGGGAGACTGTTCTACAGGCTAGAGCCCCTGCCACTAGGCGGTTGTACGCCTACAAGTGGCGCCTCTTTTTGTCCTGGTGTTCTCCCCGGGAGGAGAACCCACGGAATTGCCCGATCGGTTCGGTGCTGGCCTTTTTACAACAGAGACTTGAGAGTAATCTCTCCCCTTCCACTCTGAGAGTGTTTGTTGCGTCCATTGCCGCACATCACGATCTGGTGGAGGGTAAGTCTCTCGGTCAGCACGACCTGGTCACCAGGTTCCTCAAGGGCGCGAGAAGGGTGAATCCACCTCGACCGCGCTCTGTACCCTCTTGGGACCTTAACGTGGTCCTACAGGGCCTTGGTACGGCCCCGTTTGAGCCCCTCGGAGTTGCCAGTCTCCCTCATCTGTCGATGAAAGCTGCACTCCTGACGGCGCTCGCCTCTATCAAGAGGGTGGGGGACCTACAGGCATTTTCCGTGTCCCAAGGTGCCTAGAGTTCGGGCCCGGCGACTCTCACGTTGCCTTGAGACCCCGGCCCGGTTACGTGCCCAAGGTTCCCACCACTCCCTTCCGGGACCAGGTGGTGAACCTGCAGGCGCTCCCCTCAGGGGAGGAAGACCCAACCTCTAATGTGTTGTGTCCAGTATGCGCGCTGCGCCTCTATCTGGACCGCACACGGAGCCTAAGAAACTCCGAGCAGCTCTTTGTCTGTTACGGAGGACAGCACCCGGGGGGGACTGTCTCCAAACAGAGACTGACGCACTGGATTGTGGATGCCATCACGGTGGCATACCAGTCCCAAGATCGCCTGTGCCCGCTTGCAGTGAGAGCCCACTCCACTCGGAGTGTGGCCTCCTCGTGGGCACTGGCACAAGGCGCCTCTCTGGCAGACATCTGCAGTGCTGCGGGTTGAGCTACACCCAGTACCTTCGCAAGGTTTTACAATCTTCGCGTGGAACCAGTAGCAGCCCATGTCCTCAACGCCCCCGGCGTGTAGGACGGACTCCTGTTCTGGGCGTACGCCTGCGAAAACGCCTTCTCCCCTTGCCAGGTGAGACTACTGCGTTATTTAGCCTCCCTACTTTCCCCTCTCGTGCGAAGTATAGGCATTCCATCCATCACTAAGCATTGCACTTGGTAACAGACTGAGCGGAGCCGTCTGTTAGAACCAGGTCCATTATAGGTAGAGTCATCCCTGCTCAGGCAGACCCCTGTATTAGGACTAGTGCCCCATACGTAGTGACTCCCCTCTGGGTCGTCTCGTGTGTTGAATTCCTCACTCAGGATTTCCCGATTGGTGAATCTGTGACCTCCCCGCCGGTGGTATCCCACCTGGATTGTCCCCTATTCGGGCTAACACCTTTCTGCATGATGTTCTCCCCGCCGGGGAGACCATGTTAGTATCTCCACATGTAACCTCCACTCCGGGTAGGATGTGGCCTCCCAAACACACTCTTCTAGGAGGAGAGCAGTGTTTCCCCAGTGTTCGGCTCCGGACAGCTCCTCGCTACTAGAGGCGTACGCCACTGTCCGTGAGGCCGTCAGTAGAGGCTTCTCAGTATGACCAATACTATGTGGCTGGAAGATTACGTCTCGCGGTAGCACTATTGTGACTCGCTAGCCCAGTCAGGGTCGCTCCGCTAGAGGTCGTGATATCGGTGCAAGCGCTGTGGCGTTTAAGATTGATCCCCAGTCAGTCTCTCACAACGTCGAGAGACCGACTGAAGGGGAACGTCTCGGTTACGTCTGTAACCTCGGTTCCCTGATGGAGGGAACGAGACGTTGTGACTTCATGCCACAGCGCTGCACCGAATCACTGCAGTGAACGTTCCAGGTTCCTCAGTACAAAGGGTAAGTGAATGACCGCCGCCATCTTCCTTTATACCCGTATGCACGGGCGGAGACTGGCGTGCGCGTGCCATTCGCCAAGCCCATTGCCGTTTTATAATTAATTATCTCGAAGGTAGGTTCTCAAGATCAAACCCCCAGTCAGTCTCTCACAACGTCTCGTTCCCTCCATCAGGGAACCGAGGTTACAGACGTAACCAAGACGTTTTCTCAGCTATAAAGTATTTATTTAAAAGTCACAGTCTCTCTCAGCTCCGAACTGTGCAACTCAAAACCTTCTCCGTTCTGCGGTGGGGTTCCTTTTTCAAAACGTAGAGAGCAAAACCTATGCTGTCCCTCAGAAATGAGCAAAATAATTACGTTGTGTTTAAAGACCGCCAAAGAACATTAGGGGAAATACAGTATAGTACATCAATTTAAAAAATACAGTAAATCACTGTATTTAGTGTTTGACGTCACACAAAAATCCCACAATGCAATAGAAATTACAGTTATTTACTGTATAGATAAATTGCTGTATTATACTGGGTGATATAAAGTAAATAACTGTAAAAATTACAGAAATGTCTAACAGTGCACAACTGCCCCCTCTCCCCCCATATATATAGGCCTGTTATAGGCCTAGTTATAACGTTTAACGATAAATGCCACAAAAAGTCACGCAGTTAATGCATTATAATTCTATTTGGCAATATTAAATCTGCTCTATGCACATTGCTATTTGGAAAAAAACTTCCCAGTGTGAATAGGTCACTTTCAGAGGACCATGTGCAGTAAGGCACTACATTTAATTTCTTATTAACGTTTTTTTAAATTAGGCGTGTAAGTCATCATATCAAAACATCAATTCTCTTAAATGAACAGTTCACCGAAGATGAAAATTCATTAACTGACCCCGAAGTTGTACCAAATCTGTATTCATTTCTTTACTATCATGAACATTTGGAATAATGCTTGTAACACATAGTAGGACAATTCTTTATATATTTCTTTGTTCTGGTAAACAAAAAAGGAGATATTTAGCAAAATGTAGGAAAGCATTTTCCTGTGGTAGTCAGTGGTGACCAAGAACTGTTTGGTTACAAGCATTCCTCCAGATATATTTATCTGTGTTCATCGGAAAAATACATTTTTACAGATTTGGAACAACTCAAGGGTGAGTAAACAATTACATCATTTTTTTTAAATCAGTCTTCTGTTATTTAAAACATAGCTCCATCTTGAAGAATGTCTTCAAGTCCTAGCAACTTTTTTGTAGACTTGAAAATGTATCACTGCGGGGTGAGTTGTAACAGCGTGTGACAGAATTTTTTTTGAAAAGTGGTGAGGACAAAGAGACAAACTTATTATTCTGTTAAGTAAAACATCAGAAAACAACAAAAAGCTTCAATAGTAGATCACTATGTTGGCTTTATCATATTTTAGTCATAATTGTGCAGCCTTTTCTCACATGTCTATTCATATGTATAGATCCATAATAAAACGATGATTAGAAGTGTCTATGTCTTTTAATGCAATATCGCTCAAGTATGAGCGTGATAGTGCTCTATATTAGCATTTGTGTATATGTATGTAGATAAATCAGAAACAACATCGGAGTTCTTAAAAACTTTAAGGAAATGGGGAACTAACTTTCTTCCAAAACAGCAAAACATTTACACAAACCTTCGTTACTAATTCAAAGTCATGTCTTTTAAATTAGTGCAGTGCTGCTTCATTGAAGTTATTATTGAGAAATACAATACGTGTGTGCAAATGAAAGAGCGTTACTGTAACTGTCACGACCTGAGAGATGAACACACACTGGACAGAAGACGAGGTTAGTATACAGCTTATCCACCACGAAAAGTTGTACCACGGTACAAGGGCAAGGCAATTATCAGCAAAACACACTGGCAAGGAACAGAAAGACGGAGGCAGTTATAACACAGAAAAATTAGCGAGCAAAGAGAGAGAGCAGCTGTGCATGAGCGCACGTGAAGAGAGTAAAAAAAACAAGAGGAACAGTGAGCAAGAATTAGACCCAAGTCCTGACAGTAACAAGACACTCATGGAGAATGCGTTATTTGCATTGCAGAGTAAAAAACATGATGTATACATACCTGATACATACATACATATAAATGTTTCATAGTGTCTCTAAAAAAAAATTGTTCTTTAACCATAAAATCTCATGATATATAGCTGTCCCTTAATGGAGTGTTTAATACAACAAAACAGCCCAACTACAGGACACAGAAAGGAGTATGTGAGCATCCTGCCTGTTATTTCCTGTTCTGGCCATTAGATGCCACCATTGTGCTTTTATCTGACCCCTTTTCCCTTTATTTTTTGTTTTAATGTTTGCACCTGTGCCTCGTTTTCCCTGAGTGTATTTAAACTAGTGGTGGGCCATTATCAGCGTTAACGTGCTGTGTTAACGTGAGACTCTTATCGGGCAATAAAAAAAACGATATCGCTGTTAAGCTATTTTCAAAGTGCTAACATGGATTCAGCTATAAAACCGCCGGGTTTGCTTCAGGGAAATATTTTTTTAAGAAGCTTCCCAATGGAAACCTCAACAAGACTAAGGTTGTTTGCACCTTGTGCAATGCGGAATCAGTTTACTGTAGGAGTTGTTCCTGTCTCAAGTACCACCTAAACGCAAAGCATCCCTTAGCTAATAAGGAAGATGCCGGACCAAGCACTAATGTAGCGCAGGGGAAGAGTCGTCGTCAAACTATGTTTAAGTGCCACCGAGGCAAGCCCATCAGCACAGCTCTATCAGCCAAGCTAACTAATCTTCTCACTCAGTGGATTGCCACCAATTGCCGGCCCATCAACGTGGTTGAAGATGATGGGCTCAGCTTGTTCTCCAGACGGCCACAAGTAACCCTTCTTACAAACTACCTGCGAGGCAAACTATCAGGAGGAGAATATATGACCAGCACACCGCAGAGAAAGCCGCAAAAGATGAGAATAGGGTAGAGGCGAGGTGTGTTGAACTAACTGGGGACCATTGGACATCTGTCAACAACGATAACTACCTTGTCGTTACTGTACACCTCATAGATGCCAACTGGGAACTTCACTCCTTCGCTTTAGGTAGGCTACGTTAGGTGTAATTTTGAACCTACGGGTTTAAAAGGGAAGATCCATTTATTCACCTTTCATTCATTCACGCTGAGGAAATTGAGAGGCACTCTTGTTCCCTGGAGCGTGCCAGCGCAGCGCTCGTGGCATGATGGACACAACGTCTCGTTCCCTCCATCAGGGAACCGAGGTTACATACGTAACCAAGACGTTCCCTTTCTGTCGGTCTCTCCACGTTGTGTCGAGACTGACAGAATGGGGTTACCCTGGAAAACGCCACGGTGCTGCGCCGCATCACGATTTACAGCAGAACGACACTGACCGGCCTGGGCGAGTCACAAATGAACGTCCTTGTGAATCGTAACCGTCCAGTATTGTAGTAAGACATCAATTCATGTGACCACGACAATAGGTTCTTACTACCGTCCGTACAGGCAGTGGCCTTTCTACTCTGGAGTCGAGTAGGCCGCCAACACCGTAAGAAGTGGGTGGGTGGGGTGGGTGGGGGAGGGCTGCTACGGAGACCACATCTGCCGAAGGGAGATCATATGTGGATTACCTACACAGTGAACTCATGGGAGTAGTAGTGCGGGCCCAACCGAGGGGTGCACACAAGCAGTGGAGACCCATGTTAGGTCCCAGGAGGGTACAGATAACGACAGGGGGGATTAGCCCCCCGTGTGCCCCTTAGGAATCTGTTGATCGAGTCGTGCTTCGACCACATAAGCGTTCTTGCTCGAGGGGAAAGGTGGGGAGGGGTGTCACGTTATAATCATATATAAACTCTGTGTGCAGGAGGAAAGAGCGCCTTTTCTCTGCACCATCTCATTGCGTATGATGCAGATTAAACGACAATAAAATACTTTGCAAAACACTTCAATTTGTCTCTGTGTGTCGCGTTTGTCAAAGTTGACTCAACCAAGTTTAAGGAATAAGAAAATTCAACAACAGGGGCAAGTGGGTCTGCTGACTTACCTGCCTTAAGTCTTCGCTGGCGAACGCACCGTCACAGCATCAAATTGAGGCTGTTGCATGCTGTGGGCACCCAGGGAGAAGGACGCTCTCCTGGAGACCAAGTGGGCACCAGGCCCTGAGAAGGGCCCTGCCTGATGTGGGACATGGCAAGGACCATCCCATGCAGCTCGACACCGATCGTGGGGCCGGAGCTGCGCCCAATGTCCTCGGTCTCCTCAGGTGGCTCCTGCCAGCCGTTTCCTGGCAGGGAGCTGATGTCCTCTATTGAAACCACCGTCCATGGGGGGCCACCTGAGGAAGGGGCACCGGAACCGCAGGTGGAGGTACGGAGGGGCGGGGCTGCTGGGATGCAGACGGCAACCGGGACCTCAATGCCCTAGTGGGGGCCGGGTCACGGCGGAGAGGCTGATGGCCTCTGTCTGCCATTTCGTCAAAAGACTTGAAAGTCTTTGACGATGCCCAAGCAGCCCACACTGTGCGATGGGTGCATCAGGAAAGCGGACTCTTTCGACGCCTCCCATCTTCGCAGAATTGAGCCAGAGGTGTCTCTCTTGGACCACAAGAGTGGACATCGTCAGACCCAGTGTGCGCGGCGTTCACTTCGGTCGCCCGAAGGGCGAGGTCTGTGGCGGTGCGCAGGCCCTGCATAACCACTGGGTCCTATTTTCCCTCGTCTAACCACTCCAACATCTTAGCCTGTTGGCTCTGCAGGATGGTATGAAGGGTGGAGGCAGCTGACCCGCCGCAGTGATAGCCCTCGACATCAGTGATGGCGAGGGCGAACACGCTTTGGAAGGGAGCCTTGGTTGGTGCCTCCAGGTAGCACGTCTGTGGACACAAGTGCACTTGTGCCACGAGAGCATTCTCTTCCTGGGATACTGACATAGTCAGAGGGGAGTCACGGCGACCAAGCCCGTCTGCCGCGAATGCGCCGATGTGGGCGTTCCCGGTTTTCGTAAGCTCGTTGTGCACTGCCCGGGAAACTGGCACCGGGGTGGAACACGGATCCCTGTGTTCCGTGTCCAGGTTCCAGGATTCTGGCCGTGAACTGCGGGGGAAGGCAGTGCCCGCTGCTCATGGCGGTCTGGGCAAGCACGCCTGACATCTAGCCCACGCTGGGCTAATCCTGGGCTTGACCGACCGTAGCCGGGAGCTGAAGGGAGTCCTACCTAGAATAATACCTAGAATAACTAAATCCACCAAAGGGGGTCGAGCTTTCTCATACGTAGCACCTAAACTCTGGAATAGCCTTCCTAATATTATTTGAGGATCAGACACACTCGCCAAATTTAAATCTAGATTAAAGACACATCTTTTCAGCCAAGCATTCACTTAATGCAAAATATGCTAAATAAACCAACAGGAAACTGCTGACATTAGATATTATTTACTAGGTCTTTTTTATAACAAGTTAAACTATTCATGTTCTGTATTTGACCCCTTTTTTTGTGTTTTTCCCCTGTAAAGCTGGTTTGGAACAATGCAAATTGTGAAAAGCGCTATATAAATTAAATTAAATTGAATTGATGTCAGGAAATCACCAGCCGATGTTGCAGCCGAAATCCTATCGTCTGCACGCCGTAGCGTGGATCCACTATAAGACTGTCTGGCGACTCCCATAGGAGACAGGTTCGGTGAGCGTAACGGGGCCTGGGCGGTCCGCAGCAATAATGTGACAGAGTTACGCCCACCGGGAATCCCATATCACCACTGCCGCAGCTTTCTTTTTAGCCGCTGTCGGGCAGGAAGCAAACGGTGTCAGAGCCGTGTCCAATGAACACGGCCAGCCATGACCGCAATACCGTTACCACGACCACTGCTTTAACACGCTGAAGCATGTGAGGTAGTTATCATGCCTGTCTGTCTCGAGGATGGTGCGGTCGCACACCCAAGACTACAGCGGCGAAACATGCCTGGCGACATGTGCACGCTGCAGGAGAAAATGCTCTTTTAGAAATATGCTCTTTTAGACACCTCCGACCAGCTACTGAAACGCCCTGGGGAATCGCAAATGCCAGGACGAGTTCCGCTGCTCTGCGTCATAGATCCAGTAGGAAGAATTGAATATCGCTCAGCATAAGCCTCGCAGGTTCCGAAGAACAAAAAGGTGAATGAATGGGCACCCCATTCGCCAAGTTCATTGGCCTTTTCAAAGAGGCGGAGATGACTGGTTCTCAAGTCAAACCCCATTCTGTCAGTCTCGACACAAGAGTCTGTTACTAACCTGAACGCGGATTTGCGGTTACAAGGATGCAACAGGAAAAAACTTCTTATACCGAAATCATAATATAAGAACATGATTACAGGTTCAGAATAATGCAGAACGAATTTAAACATGACAATGTATTAGTCAGGTAAATGTTTCTTGCCAATTACAATTCAATTCAGAGAATACAAAAACAAAACACCAAATCCTCAAAGATTAGTCAACAAATCTAACATGCATAGCTGACAGGAGAAAAAGATGTGAGTTGAGATGGAGAGAAAGAGAAAAGGGGGAGAAGAGAACAGATGTAAAGGTGTGAGTTGGCAATCATAATTCATTGTTGTATGTTAATTGAGATGGAGATGCAAACCCTGTGGGAGTTCAGTGTATTGGGTGAAGCTCTTTGTTTCTCAGGATGTGGTGCCCTTGTGGTACGGACACCTTGGCACCAGCCTTACAGTTACTAATTATTAATATGTGTGCACTAACCCGAGTTGATGAAAGTTGTTATGGGTTTACCTTGGTGTTTGTTTTATTAAGTAAACGGAAAGAGTAAAACAATGATGTTTTAGGTTAGAAATGTTTTAATCTGAAATGTAGTGTAGGAAATGAAGTATATATTTCAGATGAAAAACAAAGATGAGCACAGGGGAGACGCGCCACGCAAAGAGCAAATAGGAGATGCAGATCGTATTGAAGACGACTTAAAAAGACTTGGGAAGCCTTGGCAAAGTTCCAACTGATGACATCAGGCTATAAAAGAGGGAGAGCGAAATGCTTACCAGATACTGTTTGACCAGTGTCTCTCGATGCGTGAAACCCAGCTGATAACACCTTTGTTCAAAACTTATATACAAATGTAATTGAGTTAATTTTGCTTTTATTTGCAAGATATTTTACTTGACAAAGAGTCAGAGTCTTTTGTCCGAATTGTAAATATTATTTTAATGCTTATGATTTAGGTCAGATTCTACTTAATTTACCTAACCTGATAATAATAAATAAACAGGTTAAAAGTGTAGAGGTTATTATGGGCACTTTAAAACTGCTAAATGGCCCAAGCCCACCCGTAAAACGGATAGTCTGGGCGTCATTCCGTTTTCCTCTCTGGCTTACGCAACCAGCTGCCATCCCGCCTGTCCTTGGACAGAGTCACCAACACAGGACTCGCTGATGCCACTATGATCTGCAAGTGGAACCCTTCTTTGTCTGGATGCTAGAGGGGCACCCCATCACCACCATAACTTACGTCACCCCTCAGGTAAGCGTTTTTCTTTCTGAGCTAACAACTGTAACAGAATTAAGCTGTACATCCTCGATTCCCCTCATACATACGATGAAATGCTGAATATTTGGCAGTGCACACCATCTGATCTTTTACCGACCGAAAACAAATAAGGACTTTTCAAACTCTGCTGTTTTGTGTTTCGTAAATTACTTAATCCTGGACAGCATGCAACATCTCAGAGCAGACAGCGATGCAGAATCAACGGGGAAATCATACGGTGGTGGTACACAGTATTTTTCTACATCAATGAAAAGTGCTGTACAGATACAACATTGATGAAGATGTGCTGTCTCGACCTATCAGCACTCTTCATTAACTGTAAGCCCTTTTACTCGCCCCAAGAGTTTCTTCTCATTCATTCTCCTGTGTGTTTAAATTCCACCGCGAGCGCACAGCAGCTATAGGACTGTCTGATAACTGCCTGGTTCACCTTATCCCAGCCTACAGATATAAATTTAAATCTCCAAATCTATGGTAAGGACTGTTAAAAGATACACCAATGAAACTGAGCAGGCTGAACAAGCCTGTTTCACTCCGATTGGAGTGTTTTTGAAGCTGCTACCACCGATCTGGAAGAACTCACAGAGACTGTAACATTATACGTCCGTTTCTGTGAGGATTTGTGCATTCCTACTAGGACTTCCTTGGAACACATGACTACAGACCCATTGCTCTCACATCTGTGGTCATGAATTCATTCAAAAGAGACTGGTACTGGCCTATCTGAAGGACATCATAGAACCCCTACTGGACCCCCTGCAGTTTGCAAACAAGTATGTTAAAGATTCAGTTAACATGGGGCTGCATTTTGTCCTGAAACATCTGGATAGACCAGGGCCCTATGTGAGGATTCTGTTTTTGGACTTCAGCTCCGCTTTCAAAATCATCCCATCACTGCTTCAGACAAAATTAACCAAGCTATCTGTTCTTGGCTCTATATGTCAATGGATCACCAGCTTTTTGACATATAGGCAACAGTAAGTGAGAATGGGGAAACTCACATCCAGCATCCACACAATCAGACATCAGAAGACTACAGAGGAAGGTTCGGACTGCTGAGAAGATCATTGGTGCACACCTTTTTACTTGTATATATTTACACACACACACGCACGCACGCACGCACACACACACACACACAGCTTTACTCTCTATATCTTTATCTTATATTTATTGTATTGTATTTCTTTTTTCCCTTCTGGTCTGGGGTTGCCGCTGCACCTGAACGAGAGCCAGAGGTGTTCTGGCCCAAACCGCGCAACATACCAAGGCAACAGCTGATCGTCACCGGTCCTCTCCTCCAGCCTATGTGTGCGGTCAGCAAGTAGTGTGTGCAAAGACCAAGGTGCGGAGGGTCCTGATTAAGGAGATGCTGTTTGCTGATGACACTGCCCTGACTGCCCATACAGAGGAAGCACTACGGTGCCTTATTACCAGCTTCTCCCGAGTATCCAATGAGTTTGGGCTGAATTTTAGCTTTAAGAAAATAAACGTCATGGGCCAGGATGTCAGCAGCACTCCTTACATCTCCATCGGCGATTACACCCTCGAGGTAGTGGAGGATTACACGTATCTTGGCTCACCATTTCTAGCAACCTCTCCATGGACAACGAGCTTAACACCAGAATCGGCAAAGCATCAAAAGTGATGGCCTGCCTGACCAAGAGAGTGTGGAACAATAGCATGTTCACCATCAACACCAAGATGAAAGTGTACCAGGCCAATGTCCTCAGTACTTTTCTCTACGGCAGTGAGACATGGACTATGTATACCAGGCAAGAACACAGACTTAACTATTTTCCATCTGCGCTGTGTGAGGCATCATCTGGCAGGACCGCGTCCCAAACACTAAAGTGCTGTCCCAGGCAAAAATGTTCAGCATGCACGCATTCCTTTCACAAAGACGCTATGCTGGATTGGCCATGTCTGCCAAATACAGGATGGCTGGATTCCTAGGGACATCATGTATGGTGAGTGCTCCACCGACACTAGACCAACAGGCAGACCAGTGCTCCATTACAAAGACGTCTGCAAGCGTGACCTGAGAGCCGGAAGCCTGAATCCTGCGGACCTGTAAACTGCTAGCCGGATGGCGACTCGCCATAAGGTCCAATTAAATATTCTATGTGTTGTTGACGCAGAGAAGCTTATTCATGCATTTGTGACCTCAAGACTTGTCTACTGTAATGCACTACTTAGTGGTTGTCCTGCATCACCAATAACCAAACTACAGTTAGTTCAGAATGCAGCTGCCAGAGTGCTAACCAGGTCCAGAAAATACGATCACATAACCCCAATGTTATAAACCCTTCACTGGCTACCCATTAAGTATCGTATTGACTTTAAAGTTATTTTAATCACTTATAAAGCCTTAAACGTTTTAGAAGCTCTGTAATGTACTCTCTAAAATCTCTCTAAAATCTCAAAACTCCAGACTTTTGATAACACCTAGAATAACTAAATCCACCAAAGGGGGTTGAGCTTTCTCATATGTCGAACCTAAACTCTTTGAGGGTCAGACTCTATCTCCCAATTTAAATCTAGATTAACGACACATCTTTTCAGCCAAGCATTCACTTAATGCAAAATATGCTTAATAAACCATCTAGAGATTGCATTTATTAGATATTATTTACTCGAATAATTTAACTTGTTCCATCAACATGTACTATGCTTTGTTTTACCTTTTTCGTGTTTTTCAGATTTTCAAAGTTTCTCCTGTAAAGCTGCTTTGGAACAATGCACATTGTGAAAAGAGCTATAAAAATACAATTGAATTGAAGTAGTTTAGTAGCAATGCATTATACTAATCACAATCTACACAGGCTATAGTATTGCTATGTGTATTGTTAGTCTTTAATTTATAATGTTAGCCAATTTAAGTAAGGCTTAGTCCTGTCTTAATCTAATGTCTTTTGGGGAAACGGCACCTTAATTTTTAGCAATAATACTTAATAAATTTCTTTTTTCAACAAAATAAAATCAATATTTGGTATTGGTAGTCATATAGGTCATCATTTGGACTTTCAGTGTCACCAAATATAAAACTGCGGCAAATGTTATTAAATGTGGGCAGAATAAACAAAACCCATCCCAAGAATCCATTAAAAGGATAGTTCACTGAAAAATGATATCATTCACACACTCTCAAGTTATTCCAATAAGAATATAAGAAAAAATATAAATTTGTTCAGAAAATGTATTTCCCTATGTATCATATTTATATGACTGATTCATGTTAAAATGAAATGGTATTTTAATAAACCAACTGAAAATATAAAAAAGATGACACTTTAAAATTTAAAATAGAATCAAAATTGACAAAAAACAAAACAATAATGACAAAAAGAAATTTGTCTTAGTTTATTAGTTTGATGTTTTAAAAACGTTACCAAACATAAATACACTTTGACCTTTAAAAAAAGAAAACTGCAAAAAAATACATACTGTATTATCAACAACGGTGAACATAAAGAAAACATTTATCTTGGAGATGTAATAACACTGTAGAATTGCATTGGTGTTTAGAGGCATCCAAAAACAAGGGCTCCAATTCTCACAAAAGACAACATCGAGGAAAGCGGCGATGGGAGGTGCTCACCTCCGGGGCCAAAACGTCTGTGCTGTCACTGGGCGTATCCTCCTCATAGGCCTTATGCAGGTAGCTTTCATCACTGCATTCACTGACCGCACTTCCACTGCCATCTGCTAAGTCCCTGCAACCCCTTGAACCATATTTTAGATCCTCTTTGTCCTGGTATGGTGAAGGTTGAAGTTCATTTAGGGAGCTTGAAACCTTTTTTCTTTTTTCTGGAGAATGAGATACAAGTGATATACGATTACATCCTGAATATATGTAATAGAAGTTTATCACTCAAATCATCAGTATTTATTCTGCAGGAATGTCTGAAGGGCCTTTTACACAAGACATGGCAAGAAGTGGAATCACTCATAAGCCATTTTTACATAGTAATCCTGATAAATTCCTGAAAAAATCATTCTGGTAAATTGATGGGGAATACACAAATGTACTGTTCACACAAGCAAAGGCATTCTGTAATTTTACAGTGAAAGACGTTGAAACATCAGTCCCCAAATACCAGTTATATGATGTCATTAAGCAGAAGTTTTCTTAGCTGCGCTACAACCAGAGTTATGTTTGAAAATATGTCCAAACGAATGCAGTGTTGATGATGTTTGGATCATACACTTGCTTAGCCAACGACACTATGCCACGTCACTTGCATGCGGTATAGACAGGGAGTTAGAAAAAAGTTACTTTTTTAGCAGCATCTAGAGCTCAATCGATCCCCCTCCCTTTCAGAGCACTCCAGAGGCAGAGAGAGGATTAGGATGTTGTCACATGTTTGCTTCTTTCCCGAAAGAGATAACATATTTATGAAACGTTCTGTATTGCAGTTCATCTGTTTAGAGCAGAAATCTACAACCCTGCCCCTGGTCCTGCAAATTATAGCTGCAACCCTATTTCAGCACACCTGTCTGCAATTATCAAGTAAGCCAGAACACGTTGATTAGATGGTTCATGTGTGTTTGATTGGGATTGGAGCTGAAATCTTCAGGATGGTAGCTCACCAGAAGCAGGGTTGGAGACCCTTGATTTCTATATGGGGAGGCTGCAGACCTGGAGCCGGTAGATATACGCCCCAAGCAGTTTTACGCCCCATGCAGTTTTACGCCCCTGTTGTAACTCATGCGTCCAGTAGGGGGAGAAGGAAAAACGTCTCGGTTACGTATGTAACCTCCGTTCCCTGATGGAGGGAACGAGACGTTGTGTCGACAGAATGGGGTTTGACTTGAGAACGTCTCGGTTACGTATGTAACCTCCGTTCCCTGATGGAGGGAACGAGACGTTGTGTCGACAGAATGGGGTTTGACTTGAGAACCTATCATCTCTGACTGACTTGAACAGGCCAATGAAAATTCCCGGTCCCAGCCCCGGATATCCGGGTATAAAAGGAAGCCGGCGTGCTGCATTCATTCACCTTTTGTGCTGAGGAGCCTGAGGATCGTGCCCCGACTGCTGCAGCGGGCGGCCAGCATTGTGGCATGAAGGACACAACGTCTCGTTCCCTCCATCAGGGAACGGAGGTTACATACGTAACCGAGACGTTCCCTTTCTGTCTGTCTTTCGAAGTTGTGTCGACAGAATGGGGTTCCTCGGAAAACGCCACAGCGCTGTGCCGCGTCACAATCTCCCGTGAAGCGACGCTGACTGGCCTGGGCGTGTCAGACGTGAGCGCTAGCGTGAATCGTAACCTTCCAGTGGAAGGGAAGGAGTCCAGAGCTTTCTTAAAAAGATGGGAGCCCCTTCCACCGGCCGTCACGGACATCGGCCTAGTTCTCTTAACAGCGAGAAGCCGCCCGGCACCGTAAGGGCCACTGGGGAGCGCCATTCCCCCCTGAGGGAACGTGCTACGGAGACCACTTCCTACCGCAGGGAGGAGCTTAGTGGAGATCCACACACGGTCTCGCCGGATAGGGGAGAGCACGTGGGAGAAATGCGGACATGAGAGGGTGTCGCGAGCAGGTGAAAGTACACCTGGGAGAGGTCATGGGCCATCGTGTGAGAGCCATTCATGAGAAGACATCAGACGGAACCGCCCTGTGGGGGGGTTACTACGTGTGGAGCACGAGGCCTTGTTAGAGCCACTGCTAGAGTTCAAAAACTGGCCAAGGGAGGCAGGGCTGCTTCGCCCGGCCCGCCACCGAGGAGTGCTTAGTGATGGATGGAATGCCTACTCTTCGCCCAAGTGGGGGGAAGAGAAGAGGCTAGATAGCGCCATGCTAGATAGCGCTATCGCAGGCATACACCCACCGACTGCCGGTCTTAGCTGGTGGTGTCCTGTAAGACTCGGGCTGACACCGGTTCCACGCGGAGGCTGTAGAACCTCGCGAAGGTACTGGGCGTAGCCCAACCCGCAGCTCTACATACGTCTGCCAGAGAGGCGCCCTGAGCCAGTGCCCACACGGAGGCCACACCCCTGGTGGAGTGCGCCCTCACTGCAAGCGGGCACGGGAGATCTTGTGATCGGTAAGCCGTAGTGACGGCGTCCACGATCCAGTGCGCCAACCTCTGTTTGGAGACAGCCCTCCCCTTGTGCTGACCTCCAAAACAGACAAAGAGCTGCTCAGAGCTCCTGAAGCTCTGCGTGCGATCCAAGTAGAGGCGCAGGGTGCGTACTGGACACAACACGGAAGGGGTTGGGTCTTCCTCCCCAGAAGGGAGTGCCTGCAGGTTCACCACCTGGTCCCGAAAGGGAGTGGTGGGAACTTTGGGCACGTAGCCAGGCCGGGGTCTCAGGATAACGTGAGATTGACCGGGTCCGAGCTTGTAGGTCCCCTACCCTCTTGATGGAAGCGAGCGCCACTAGGAGAGCCGTCTTCATCGAGAGATGAGAAAGAGCAGCGTCTCCGAGGGGCTCGAAGGGGGCAGGGGCCAGGACCACATTGAGGTCCCAAGAGGGTACGGAGCGCGGTCGAGGTGGATTCAACCTTCTCGCGCCCCTCAGAAACCTAATGACCAGGTCGTGCTGTCCCAGAGACTTCCCACTAACTGGTTCGTGATGAGCGGCAATAGCGGCTACATACACTTTCAGCGTGGAAGGGGAGAGATTGTTCTCGAGTCTCGTCTGCAGGAAGGACAGCACGCTCCCGATCGAGCATTCCCGTGGGTCTTCTCCGCGAGAAGAACACCAGGACGAGAAGAGGCGCCACTTAAATGCTTATAACCGCCTCGTGGCTGGGGCCTTAGCCTGAACAATGGTCTCCACCACGGCCGGGGGTAGACCACTCTGGATCTCCTCGTCCAGTCCAGAGGTCTGGTCTCGGATGCCATAACGCACCCTTCCCCTGTGAAAGAAGGTCCTTCATCAGTGGAATCGGCCAGGGGGGAGTTGTCGTCAGAAGCATCAGCTCAGAGAACCAAGTCCGGTTGGGCCAGTAAGGTGCAAGTAGTAGCACTTGATGCTCCTCTTCCCTGACCTTGCACAAGACGTGTGCAATGAGGCTCACTGGGGGGAAGGCGTACTTCCGCTTGTCCCGCGGCCAGCTGTGCGCCAAGGCATCCGTGCCGAGGGGGGCCTCGGTCAGGGAGTACCAAAGCGGGCAATGGATGGTGTCCAGGGAGGCGAACAGGTCCACCTGTGCCTGCCCGAACTGCACCCAAATGAGCTGAACTGCGCGGGGGAAGAGCCGCCACTCTCCCCGGGGCGTCGACTGACGAGAGAGCGTGTCGGCTGTCTGGTTCAGGTCGCCCGGGATGTGAGTGGCTAACAGCAACTTCGTCACCTGCTGGCTCCACAGGAGGAGGCGTCGGGCGAGTTGTGATAACTGCCGCGAACGGATACCACCCTGTCAGTTGATATACGCCATGGCAGTCGTGCTGTCCGACCGGACCAGCACGTGCTTGTCCTGCACGAGGGGTAGGAATCTACTCAGTGCAAGTAGCACCGCCAACAACTCTAGGCGATTGATATGCCAGCGCAGGCGGGGGCCCGTCCACAGACCCGACACTGCGCGCCCGTTGCACACAGCACCCCAACCCTTCAGGGAGGCGTCCGCCGTCACCAAGACGCACCTCGATACCTGCCCAAGAGGGACCCCTGTCCGTAAGAAGGACATCGAAGACCACGGGGTTAGGGTGCGCCGGCAGAAGGGCGTGATGGCGACGCGCCTGCTGTCGGTGTGCCACGCACTCCAGGGAACTCGGCTCTGTAGCCAGTGCTGTAGCGGTCTCATGTGCATCAACCCGAGGGGGACCACCCCCGCCAAGGACGCAATGTGTCCCAGGAGCCTCTGAAATAGTTTCAGTGGGACCGCTGGTTGCGGCTTGAAGTTCTTCAGGCAGCTCAGCACCGACTGGGCACGCTCGGTAGAAAGGCGTTTAGTCATAGAGACTGTTCCATACCGATGAAGAGGATGCTCTGCACGGGGGAGAGCTTGCTCTTCTCTCGGTTGACCTGCAACCCCAAACGGTCTAGGTTCGTCGCGATAGTTGAGAATGCGCACCCCCTGAGGGGAGTGAGGGCAGCCTCCACGACCTTCATAAAGACTCGTGGAGACAGGGACAAACCGAATGTGAGGACACGGTACTGATATGCCTGTCCCTTGAACGCGAACCGCAAGAATGGCCGGTGACGAGGGAGGATGGACACATGGAAGTACGCGTCCTTCAGGTCGATTGCCATGAACCAATCCTGACGCCTGACGGACGTCAGGATGCGCCTCTGCGTTAGCATCCTGAACGGCAGCTTGTGTAGGTGCTTGTTCAAGGTACGCAGGTCCAAGATGGCCTCCCACTGAGGTGAAGAGGATGCCCCAAAACTTGGGTGGGCGCTTGGCGAACTGAATCGCATAGCCGAGACAGAACATTCTCTCTAGCCACCGTGCTGGTCTGGGAAGAGCCAGCCAGGCTCCCAGGGACCGAGACAGGGGGACCAGAGGTTCGATCTGCTTCATTGGCCACACGGGGGGTGGTTCGATGGCTGGCAGTACGGCTCTCCCGCCGTGGGGGAGGGTGTCTGGAGGTTGAGAGCGGCTGTGAGGAAGACCCAGGGAGAGAGAAAGCTCTTCTTGTGAGAATGTGGGCACCAGGCCCTGAACAGGGCCCGGCTGGTGTTGCTGGGACGGGGCAGGCACCGGGAGGCCGCCTGTGCAGGGGGCGCTGGAGCCGGAGCCGGAGTCGTAGAGGGTCGGGGCTGCTGGGGAGCAGATGCCATGCGGGACCTCGACGGGCGAAATGCAGCCGGGTCGCGGCTTCCCTCGTGCAACTCCTTCAATGCCTTGGCCTGGTGGACCTGCAGGATGGCCATAGCGTGAAGGGCCGAGGCAGCTTGACCCGCAGCGTTGTAAGCCTTCGACACCAGCGATGCCGAAAACTTACACGCCTTGGAAGGGAGCCTTGGTCGATCTCTCCAGGTGGCAGCTGTCTGTGGGGGACCAGACCAGACATATATATATGTGTGTAGGCCTATGTGTGTGTATATTCTTTTTCTCTCTTTTTCTAAACACATTTATACTACATACTTTGGTTAAACTTTCATTGTTGAAAAGGAGACAATATGAGCAGATATAAGACATTGCTGTTGAATAGCTTCATTGAGGGACTATGTTAACATGTTCATATGGGTTTGCTGTGTTTATTTCTTAGTTTGGTGTATGCATGGTTCACGGACACCACTGCTGCTTTTTGAAGTTGGGTTTTATAGTTCCCCTTATTAGTGGATTAGCACAAACCCCCATTTACAAATCTGAGTGGGGGAGGGGGGATTCTAAGTGTTATGTGTCATTTTCAGGATTTTCTTTGTTATTTAGTTATTTGTTTTTTTTATTCAAACGTTATCTGTATTTCATACTAACTCGGCACAACGTATTTCTATATTAATATTCCTGAAAAAACCAACAAAGAATGGAACAAGTGAATACTCATAATGTCTGATATAAAAATCACAAGTTGGAATGTCAGAGGACTCAGGAAAAGAATTAAACTAAAACAGGTTATCAACAGGATTAAACAACTCAAATCGAAAATAATTTTTCTTCAAGAAACGCATTTTACAGATTGTGAATTAAAATTTGTAAAAAACAGATGGCCTGGCCAGGTGATACATTCATCATACAATAATTATGCAAGAGGCGTAATTATTTTGATACATAGGAGCATACCATTCCAAATGCTACAAATAAAAAAAACCTGGCTGGTAGATACGTAATCGTCCAGGGGAACATTCTCTCAATTACTTTGAATTTAGTGAGTTTGTATGGCCCAAATGAAAATAAACCAAAGTTTTTTGAAGATCTATTTCTTACCGTATCTACTCTGCAAGGACTATATAATTGGAGGAGACTTTAATTGTACCTTGAATCCAAGTATGGATCGTTCAACTGGCTCAGATATCTATAAAGCTCAAACTAGACATTTAATAAATCAATATATATATTGGATATGAACTTGGTGGAAGTGTGGAGGGAACAAAATCCTGATAAAGTAGAATTTTCCTGTCACTCAGGTATACATAAATCCCGCTCACGTATAGATTATTTTCTCATCTCAAGGGAACTTTTATCAAGGATCAAACAATGCCAATATGATAGCATAGTGATCAGTGATCATCTCACTGAATGTTTACATGGACAACTTTACCCACAAACAGTTCCGTTGGCGGTTTCAAGCAAGATGGCTACAGAACTCAAACTTTGTTAAATTTATAGGGGAAAAAATTGATAATTACTTTGAGTTGAATACAGATCAAACCTGTGCCGCAATGAGATGGGAAGGATTTAAGGCATATATTCGAGGTGAAATTCTTAGCTATACGAGTACAAAGAATAAACAACAACAAAAGCAAATGGGAACCTTGGATAAGCAAATAAAATCTTTGGAATTAGACTTTAATGCTAGTGATGACCCAATAAAACAAAGTGAATTGTTACGTTTGAGAACTGAATATAATAAATTGTCTTCTGATGCAGCAGCAAAAAGTTTAATGTGGTTAAAGCAATCTTATTATGACCCAGGTGAGAAAGCGGGGAGGCTCTTGGCATGGAGAATAAAGAAAACACAGACTGAAAGAGCAATTAATAGAATAAAGACCTCCTCGGGTGAGGTAACAGTAGACCCATCTGAAATAAACGATAGTTTTAGACAATTTTATGAGAATCTGTATAGATCTGATTGTCGCCATACCTCGGAGGAACAATACTTATTCTTGGATCAACTTCAGTTCCAGACACTCACAGAAGACACACAACAAGAGTTGGAAAGGAATTTAAGTATTGAAGAGATATCACAGGCCATACAAAGTATCAACAGTGGTAAAGCTCCTGGGTTAGACGGATTTACGATTGAATTCTACAAAACTTTCAAAGAAAAAATAATAGTTCCACTTTTTAACATGTATGAAGAATCATTTAAAAACTAGGTTCTCCCACCCACTCTAAGACAGGCTATGATCACTTTGATATTAAAACCAGGTAAACCTCCTGCAGAATGCTCATCATTCAGACCAATACGTTTGATGGGTGTTGACACTAAAATACTTAAAGATTAGACCCCTTTATCTCACATCTAGTTCATAATGATCAAAATGGCTTTGTACCAAAACGTCAAGGGTTTCATAATATAAGAAGAGTTTTGAATATAATTCATGAGAAATTTGATGCTAAAGATACGGCTTTATTATCACTTGATGCCCGTCAGGCCTTTGACAGAATGGAGTGGTCATATTTGTTTAACGTTCTTCCGAGGTATGGATTTGGATTTAACTTTCTCAAATGGATTAAACTTTTGTATACAAATCCTAAAGCCAGTGTCTTGACAAACAACATAGTCTCTAAACCTTTTGTATTGGAACGTTCCACCCGCCAGGGATGCCCGTTATCTCCAATGTCATTTATTTTGGCTATGGAACCCTTGGCAATGATGATAAGAATGCGAACTGATAAATTTGGCATCCAGTTAGGAGATCAGGAGCATAGATTGGCCCTATATGCTGATGATCTTATAGTTTTTTTGACAAGATTGTCCATCAGTGTCCCAAACTTAATGCAACAAATGGAGTTATTTAGTCGATTTTCAGGCTATGAAGTGAATGATTCAAAGTCCTCTATTCTATTTTTGAATAGGGACGAGAGGCTAAATCCAGTCATACAGACCCCGTTTATCAATGCAAAAGAGGGATTTGTGTATCTTGGTGTTAAAATTACTCCAGACATTAAAACCATTGTACCAATGAATTATGATCCTTTGGTTAGTGAAGTAAATGAATATAAATAAATGGATGGTAATGCCTGTGTCAATGATTGGCAGAATAAACCTTATCAAAATGAGCATATTACCAACATTTTTATATCTGTTCCAGGCACTCCCTTTGCCTCTCTCAAATTTCTTTTGATGAATTAAACACTGTCCTTAATAGATTCATTTGGAATAATAAAAAACCTAGACTAAGGCTTCGCCTGCCATATGAGAGAGGGGGGTTACAACTCCCTAATTTTAAATTATATTATTGGTCTGCACAGCTGCGCACAGCCATATTCTACTTTGCAACTGAGACACCCCCAGCATGGATAAAAATTGAACCATAAGAAACAAAACTTAAATTGAATTTGTATTTATATTCCGCATGCCCCCAAAAATTGGGAAAAATGACCAAAAACCCCTTTTTAAAAAACACCATTGATATTTGGTATTTGATACATCAGTATATGGGAGGTATTCCTCCCATCTCTCCTTTCTCGCCTATTTGGGGCAACATAGGTTTTAAGGCAGGTCGAGCTGATGGGGGTTTTAAAATCTGGGCGGATAAAGGTGTACGGAAGCTGGCAGACCTTTATAAGGATGACATCCTTCTTACATTTGAGCAGCTATGCCAAGCATATAACATTCCAAAGAAGCATTTTTATAAACATTTACAAATTAAACATTTCATTAGGTCGAAATATAAACAGATTGAATCTGAACCAACACTGTCAAACCTAGAGAATATTATATTGCAAAATCTTAAAGGGAGAGGTCATATTTCTTTATTTTATGCAGCTTTACTAACATATGATGAGGAATCCACCGCTGATAAGCTGGATGCATGGAGATCTGACATCCAAGAGGAGATAAAGGTGGCAGATTGGGAAGCTGCATGTTTAAAAGCCCAAAAGCAGTCAATTAGTACCAGGATGAAACTCCTCCAATATAAATGGTTGATGAGAACCTACATAACTCCGGTCAAACTGAACCGTTGTTCACCTAATATCCCAGATAGCTGTAGTAAATTGATTTAGATGGAAAGGGTACTCTTTTTCACTGTGTATGGGATTGTCCAAAATTACATCAGGACTGGAAGGCAGTGTGGGAATTAAGATCAATCGATATAGAAATGGATGAGTAATTTTGTTTTAATCAAATTAATTTTCCCACGCGACATGATTAAAGTTTAATAGATATTTTTTCATAATACAACCTTTGTTTTAACAATATTGTGTGCTTTATAACCATTTAAATTTTGTCTAATTACATGGACACAGAAGGCAATTCAACTTGCAAACAAAGGTTGGTTTCAGAAGATTTCCGGCCAGATGCTCTTGCAGAGAACGGAACGTGGTTAGCAAGAGTCCAACAGGACCTGATTGGTTGCTCAGGGAATTACGACCCGGAGGCGGAGGGGGAGCAGAAGACATTAACATATTCTGTTTTCTGTATATAATGTATGTCTGAAACTTTCTTTTGTGTTGTTGACTGGACTCGTATGGAGACGGCAACAAACCATCGATGTGAAGACCTTTTAAATCTGATGAATAAACTCTATTACTTTTAAAACAGTTTGTTCCCCTCATCCTTCCAAATTTTGAACACACAGGACTAGCAAAGATCTTTGAGTCCTACATCAGTCATGCAGACTTTGTCAAAGATTGTTGGAGTAAACATACCTGCTGAGGCAAAAATATGTGTGTTGGGTATATACCCAGAGAACTGTATTTTTTAGCTCCAGACAAATTAAACTGATTGACTTTGGACTCCTGCAGGCCAGGCAGTTAATATCTCTGTACTGGAAGAAAATGGATGTACCCTCAAATCATATGTGGGTGAAGGAGGTGGCATCATGTATTGTATTGGAGCGACTCCCTTACATTGTTAGAGGAAAGGGAAGACATTTTGAAGAAATATGGTCAACATTAACTGAGTTTTTGAGACATTATGAAGGAAATTTAGAAGGTAGGGCTGACTGCCGAGTTTTGGGGAAAAAAAGGAGGAAAAAAAGGGAAGGAGGAAAGAGATAACTTTTAAATTTTTTCTTAATTTTAATTATCATTGTCTTTGTTCATCTGTTATGTGTAATGTTTTGTCATGTTTGTTTTTATTTATTTTTTGTTTTGTTATTTCTATTTACTTTGGGGATTAAGTTGTGAAATATTAAGTTTAAGTCAATTGTATCACTTGCTTGTTCTGTTAAAAACTCAATAAATATAATGTTAAAAATATATATATATATATCATCTCGCCTTCTAGTTGTCTAGTGTGCTAACTGTTTCTCTTTTAAACGTATATACTAAGATTCATCGCGCTACCTTGGTAAATTGGAATTACTCTTCAAACCCAGTGAGTTATGGCTTCTCCTCTTATTATTGTCACTTGCACCTCATGTCAAATGTTCAGCTTTGCCTTCTTTACATGCGATAAATGCAGGGAAATAGCTAGGCTGACAGAGAAGATCTCAGAATTAGAGTCTTGCATCCAATCCTTATCTGAGTATAGTAAGAGTGTAAGGACCTTAGAAAACACTTTGGATGCGAGCGACATTAGCGTGCACAGCTGGGTTCAGGTTGAAGATCCCTGCAGCTGGGAAACATTGCGACTGTGAGACGGTGTAGTCGCGGATCAAAACACCACTCAACTGTTCCGACTACAGTCTCGTACAGGTTTGCCCCACTCAGTGACACACCGACTGATAAACCTGCTGAAAGTGCCCTAGTTATCGGTGATTCTATTGTTCTGAACCCTAACATAGAGTTACCAGCCAGAGCGCCTGAAGTCAAATTTAAATGTGCTGGCTAAGGCTTATCGTAAATTCGGTAAGATTATTATTCACGTCGGCAAAATTATGTTCGACTCCGTCAATCGGAGATCACCAAAGATAATATTAAAGAGGTGTGTGAGCTCGCAAGCATGACACAGTAATATTCTCTGGCCCCCTCCCTTTTTGTAGCACTTTTTGTTAACAATATGATAACAGATCATAAAATAGACATGCTCTGTCTGACAGAAACATGGCTAAAGCCAGATGATTATATTACTTTAAATGAGTCTGTCCCCCAAGATTATTATTACAAACATGAGCCTCACCTTAAAATCAGAGGGGGAGGTGTTGCTGCACTTTACCATAACTCTTTTAGCATTTCCCAGAAGTCTAATTAATACTTAATACGATTATTTTGAAGTCATGGTACTTTATGTATCAACACCTTAAAATTTATTCTGGGTACTGTATATAGGCCTCCAGGACACCACACAGAATTTATTAAAGAATTTGGTGGGTTCTTATTAGAACTAGTACTGGCTGCAGACAGAGTCCTTGTTGTTGGTGACTTTAACATCCATGTAGATAACGATAAAGATGCTTTAGGAATGGCTTTTAAAGACACTCTTAACTCCATGGACGTTAGACAACATGTGTTAGGACCCAAACACCTTCGTAATCATACTTTAGAATGAATACTCTTACGGTATAAATGTGGACGACCTAAAAATCCAGCAGAGCGAAGACATTTCGGATCATTATCTTGTATCATGCTTGCTTCACTGGCCTATGGCTGCAAATCAAGCTCCTAGTTACAAATATGGTAGAACAATATATTCGACTACCGAAGGTGCGTTTCTTGATAATTTGCCTGAATTGTCTCAAATCTCTAGCATGAGTAATAGCGTCGAAGATCTTGACTTTACCATTGAAAATCTTAACGCCACCTTCTCGGAAATGCTAGACACAGTTGCTCCTCTGCGCTTAAAGAAGATTAACAATGACAGCCTGACACAGTGGTATAATGAACAAACTCAGGCTCTAAAGAAAGCGGCACGGAAAATGGAGCGCAACTTTTAGAAAACTAAATTAGAGGTATTTCGTATAGTATTATAGGATAGTATTCGAAAATACAGGAAAACCCTAAAAACTTCTAGATCCGCCTACTTTTCATCACTAATAGAAGAAAACCAGCACAACCCTAGGTTTTTATTTAACACAGTGGCTAAATTAACCAAAAATAAATTGACAGCGACTTCTTATTCTTTATACCATTTACATTTATTCAATTGGCAGATGCTTTTATCCAAAGCGACTCACAAGTAGTTTTTTACAGTGGCACATTACTGGAGAGCAATCAGGGGTAAGGTGCCTGATTACAAGCCCAATGCTCTAACCACTAAGCCACAGCTGACCAGCATAGCAGTGAACAAATAAAATCCAAGATATTAGAGAAATAATAATAACCAAGCAAACAGAAATGAAACCTGCTGAACAAACGACTAAATACAGCGCCCCTAAGGAGAAATTGCTATTATTATTATCTATCATAGATCCCGATGAACTATCTAAAATCATTAGATCATCTAAATCAACTACATGCATGCTTAACCCTATACCTACAAATCTCCTGAAAGAGATGCTCCCAGAAATTATAGATTCCCTTTTTAGCATTATTAACTCACCTCTGACACTTGGACATGTGCCTAAAGCATATAATGTTGCTGTTACAAGGCCCCAAAAAAACACTCTCTTCGCATTATGCATGCTTCCTCTAGGAGATATAATAAAGCGACACAGAGTCAGCTTTCACTGTTATGCTGATGATATGCAACTTTATATAACCTCGAAGCCTCATGAAACACAGCAATTCCATTGAATAGTGGAATGCATACGCGATATAAAAAAGTGGATGAGTAACAATTTCTTATTACTGACCTCAGACAAAACTGAAGTGTTACCAATTGGACTGAAATCCGCCCTACGTAACAACTAAGAATACTGCTTAACTATTGACGGATGTTCAATAAAATCCTCATCTTCAGCAAAGAATCTTGGCGTTTTATTCAATAGTACTCTGTCATTTGAGTAACAAGTCGCCAAAACCTGTAAAATTGAGTTTTTCCATCTTAAAAATATATCTTAACTACGTCATATGCTGTCACAATCAGATGCAGAGAAGCTAATTCATGCCTTTATTACATCAAGACTAGATTACTGTAATGCACTATTAGGTGGTTGCCCTGCAGGCCTATTACAAAACCGGAACCGGAACCAGGAACACTTCCAATAACAACTGATGAATTTGTTGCATCAAAGAGTGCTGAACAGTACTCTACTCTCAGCCAGTCTTGTCTCCTTGTTCCAAGGTTACTAGAGGGGGCTGGTCCAAGTTTACCAGAGCGGGCAGGACGCAGACCATGCCCAGACCTGACAAATGCTGTGATGATAGAGTTGGACAAAGGATGTGGCGACTCTACAAAATTATTAACGATAATCTTAAATCGAATTATTCTTTATTTTGCCCTTTTGTGCAAACACTGTCGAGCTTGTGCAGAGGCTGCAACTTTTGCCAGAGGGGAACTGGAATCCCCCGGTTCCCTTTCTGTCGGTCTCTCGACGTTGTGTCGAAGCCGACAGATGGGGTTCGCCCTTGAGAACCAGTCATCTCTGACTATTTTGAAAAGGCCAATGAAATTTGGCGAATGAAATTTGCATGCCGGGCCCCACCCCCGGAAATCCGGGTATAAAAGGGGAGCCGGCGTGCTCATTCATTTACCTTTTGTTCTTCGGAGCCTTCGCATCGAATGACTACTACTACAGCTGAATTCTTGACGTGGTGCAGCAGATTGTCCCTTCCGAGCGATCATCCCCCCGGCGTTTCAGCAGTTCCAGAGGTGTTTTCTGAAAGAGGTATTTTTCTGAAAGAGCAAATTTCTCAGCGTGGCATGTCCCGCTGTTCTCGTGGTTGCGGTTCCCTCATTGAGGAGGGGGACGGACACGATGCTTGCGTCAGGTGTTTGGGGGTCCAACACGCTGAGGCAGCATTCGTGGAGTCAGATGGCGATACAGACGTTGCGGTCACGGGTGGCTGCGCTCTTTCGAGAGCCAGCCACCACCTCGTCTGCTTCCCGCTCTGCGACCGCGGTGGCCACGGCCCCGCCGTCAGCAGCGGCGAGCAGCTTGGGTGGCATGGGGATTTCCGTGAGCGTAAATCCGTCAGCCGATGGCTCGCGGACCGTTCACGCCCCGATTCGCTCGTCTGGCCGTTGCCAGGAAGGCGGTTCCACACCGTCTTACTCCTCCGTCACGCAGTCGGTCTCGATGCGTGACGACGATGAGATGTCCCTCGCAGCATCGGAGGGCGACCTTCTGGCATCCGACCCTGACGATTCCTTCGAGCCGTCTCCGTCAGGAGATAGAGTTCAGGAAAAGGCAGACGTCGAGATGTCGGCCATGCTCTATCGGGCCGCCGCGGCTGGATAATTGGTACATCGGGTCCGAGCACGGCTCCAAGCCGCGCACGCCCCCTGTACCTTTTTTCCCCGAGGTGCATGAGGAGCTCAGCAAGACCTGGAGCGCCCCCTTTTCGGCTCGTTCCCGTCATGCTGACTCTGTCGCCCTCTCTTCCCTCGATGGCGGGGCAGCTAGAGGCTACGTTGATGTCCCCCAGGCTGAACGTGCAGTCGCGGTGCACCTGTGCCCGCAGACGGCGGCCACCTGGAGGTCTCGACCTAGACTCCCGTCTAAGCCGTGTAGGGTTTCGGCATCGCTGGTGTCGAAATCCTATAACGCTGCTGGACAAGCTGCCTCAGCTCTTCATGCCATGGCCATCCTGCAGGTCCACCAGGCCAAGGCACTGAAAGAGCTACACGAGGGTAAGACCGACCCGAAGATTATGCAGGAGCTCCGCGCTGCCACCGACCTTGCCCTCCGGGCAACGAAGGTGACAGCGCGAGCTTTGGGTCGAGCGATGTCCACACTAGTGGTCCACGAGAGACACCTCTGGCTAAACCTTGCGCAGATGCGTGAAGCCGAGAAAGTTCGCTTCCTCGATGCTCCCATCTCGCAAGGAGGGCTGTTTGGTGACACTGTCGAGGACTTCTCCCAGCAGTTCTCGGCAGTGCAGAAGCAGACGGAGGCCATTAAGCACATCCTGCCCCGCCGCGACCCGACCGCCTTTCGGCCGTCAAGGTCCCGTGGAACGTCTGCCTCCCAGCAGCCCCGGCCTTCCTCTTCGTCAGCTCCGGTTACGGTGCCCCCTCCTCAGGCGGCCCCCCGGAAGAGGACGGAGAGGAAGCGACCACCGTCTCGTCAGCAGCCGCCGCGGAAGCAGAAGCGTTCCTGACGAGCCGGACCCGGCGAGATCGAGATCGGGCCCGACCCCAGCCATTCCATCGCTGACGGGTCGGAAAGGGACGGTCCCTGCCCCGTCCCAACATCAAGGTGGCTGGAGAACACGATCCGTCTCGGCTACTCGATCCAGTTTGCCAGACCTCCACCCAAGTTTTGGGGCATCCTCTTTACCTCGGTCAGAGGCAGAGATGCTCCCGTGCTGCGGGAGGAGGTGGCAACCCTTCTGGTGAAGGGAGCGATCGAGCCCGTCCCCTCGGCCGAGATGTCCAGCGGGTTCTACAGCCCGTACTTCATCGTCCCCAAGAAGGGTGGAGGGTTGCGCCCCATTCTAGATCTGCGTACCCTGAACAAGCACCTCCAGAAGCTGCCGTTCAGGATGCTCACGCAGAGGCGCATCTTGACGTCCGTCAGGCGTCAAGATTGGTTCGTGGCTATCGACCTGAAGGACGCGTACTTTCATGTCTCGATTCTCCCTCGTCACCGGCCGTACCTACGGTTCGCTTTCGAGGGGCGAGCATATCAGTACAGGGTCCTCCCATTCGGTCTGTCCCTGTCCCCACGTGCCTTTACGAAGGTCGTGGAAGCCGCCCTCACTCCCCTCAGGGAGAGAGGTGTGCGGGTACTCAACTATCTCGACGACTGGCTTATCTTAGCACACTCGCGAGAACTGTTGTGTACACACAGGGATCTGGTGCTCCGGCACCTAGACCGTTTGGGGTTACGGGTCAACCGAGAGAAGAGCCAACTCTCCCCGGCGCAGAGTTCCTTTTTTCTCGGTATGGAACTCGACTCTGTCTCCATGACGGCGCGGCTCACGACAGAGCGCGCACAGTCAGTGCTGAACTGCCTGAAACTCTTCAAGCAGCGACCAGCGGTCCCCCTGAAACTTTTTCAGGGGCTCCTGGGCCACATGTCGTCCTCGGCGGGGGTAATTCCCCTCGGGTTGATGCACATGAGACCGCTGCAGCACTGGCTACAGAGACGAGTTCCCTGGAGAGCGTGGCACGCAGGCAGGAGATTGATCGTCATGTCACCTCTCTGCCGTCGTATCCTAACCCCGTGGTCATCAGTGACCTTCCTACGGACTGGCGTCCCCATGGGGCAGGTCCCGAGGCGCGTCGTGGTAACGGCCGACGCCTCCTTACGGGGTTGGGGTGCGGTGTGCAAAGGGCACACAGTGGCGGGTCTTTGGACGGAGTCCCAGCTGTGTTGGCATATCAACCGCCTAGAGTTGTTGGCTGTTCTGTTGGCACTCAAGGGACTACGGTCCCTCGTGCAGGGCCAGCACGTTCTGGTCCGATCAGACAGCATGACTGCCGTAGCGTATATCAACCGCCAGGGGGGTATACGCTCACGACAGTTAACGCAACTTGCCCGACGCCTCCTCCTGTGGAGTCAGCAGGTGACGAAGTCTCTGCGTGCCACTCACATACCGGGCGACCTGAACCAGACAGCCGATGCGCTCTCTCGTCAGTCGACGCCCCGTGGAGAGTGGCGACTCCACCCCCGTGCGGTCCAGCTTATTTGGGTGCAGTTCGGGCGGGCACAGGTGGACCTGTTTGCCTCCCTGGACACCATCCATTGCCCCCTTTGGTACTCCCTGCCCGAGGGCCCCCTCGGCACGGATGCCCTAGCGCACAGCTGGCCACGGGACAAGTGGAAGTACGCCTTCCCCCCAGTGAGCCTCATTGCACAGGTCCTGTGCAAGGTCAGGGAAGAGGAGCATCAAGTGGTACTAGTTGCGCCGTACTGGCCCAACCGGACTTGGTTCTCGGAGCTAATGCTCCTGACGACAACTCCCCCCTGGCCGATTCCCCTGACGAAGGACCTTCTTTCTCAGGGGAAGGGCATGTTGCGGCACCCGAGACCAGACCTCTGGAACCTCCACGCCTGGCTCCTGGATGGGACGAGGAGATCCTGAGTGGTCTACCCCCCGCGGTGGTGGAGACCATCACTTAGGCTAGGGCACCTGCCACGAGGCGGCTGTACGCCTTTAGGTGGCGCCTCTTCTCGTCTTGGTGTTCTTCTCGCAGAGAAGACCCACGGATTTGCTCGGTCAGGCACGTGCTGTCCTTCCTGCAGGAGAGGTTGGAGAGTAAACTCTCTCCGTCCACACTGAAAGTGTATTTAGCCGCTATCGCCGCTCATCACGAACCAGTTGCTGGAAAACCTCTAGGGCAGCATGACCTGATCATCAGGTTCCTCAGGGGCGCGAGGAGGCTTAACCCACCTCGATCGCGCTCCGTACCCTCTTGGGACCTCAATGTGGTCCTGGCGGGCCTCCAGAGGCCCCCCTTCGAGCCCCTCGGAGAGACCGATCTTTCTCATCTCTCGATGAAGACGGCTCTCCTGACGGCGCTCGCCTCCATCAAGAGGGTGGGGGATCTGCAAGCATTTTCCATGTCCACAGAGTGCCTAAATTTCGGGCCCGGTGATTCTCACGTGATCCTGAGACCTCGGCCCGGCTACGTGCCCAAGGTTCCCACCACTCCCTTCCGGGACCAGGTGGTGACCTTGCAGGCGCTCCCCACTGGGGAGGAAGACCCAACCCCGTCCGTGTTGTGTCCAGTACGCGCCTTGCGCCTCTACGTGGACGGCACGCAGAGCTTCAGAGGCTCTGAGCAGCTCTTTGTTTGTTTTGGAGGTCAGCAGAAGGGGAAAGCTGTCTCCAAACAGAGACTGGCGCACTGGATCGTGGACGCCGTCATGGCTGCGTACCGATCTCAAGATTGCCCGTGCCCGCTGGCAGTGAGGGCGCACTCCACCAGGGGTGTTGCCTCCTCGTGGGCACTGGCTCGGGGCGCCTCTCTGGCAGACATATGCAGAGCTGCGGGTTGGGCTACGCCCCACACCTTCGCGAGGTTCTACAACCTCCGCGTGGATCCGGTGTCAGCTCGAGTCTTGCAGGATAACACCAGGTAAGACCGGCGGCCGGCAGGGCGTATGCCTGCGACAAGCGCCAGCCCCCCTCTTGGGGGGGGTCAGTGCGCAATCGTCTGCCTCCCTTCTTTCCCCTCGGGCGAAGAATAGGCATTCCATCCATCACTAAGCATTCAAGGCAGCGGGCTGGGCGGAGCAGCCTGCCACCTTTGGCGGGCACAAGTTGAGTTATCTACGTGTGACTCTAACCGACCTCAGTGCTCCAGACGTGGTAACCCCCCAGCAGGGTGGTTCCGTCTGAGATTGAGTCATGAGCTGTTCCCCCGGAACTCGTGACCTTCCCCGGGTGAGCATCCACCCTGCGGATTCTCGCACATACCTCCCATGAGTTCTTCCCTGCCGGTAAGACCATGCTGTTTCTCCACTGTATTCCCCCCGAGGGTGGGAAGTGGTCTCCGTAGCGCACCTCCCCCTTGAGGGAATAGCGCTTACCCAGTGGTCCTATGGCCGGACGGCTCTCGCCATTGGGGCCGTCTGAGTTGACAGAGGACAGGGGCTACCCATCTTTTCTTGTAAGCTCTGGGTCCCCCTGTCTACCTACTGGAAGGTTACAATCTCGCGAGAGCGCTTCGTCTGACTCGCCTAGGCTGGCAAACGTCGCTTCGCTGGAGATTGTGACGCGGCTATTGCCGTGGCGTTTTCCATAGGAACCCCATCTGTCGGCTTCGACACAACGTCGAGAGACCGACAGAAAGGGAACGTCTCGGTTACGTATGTAACCTCTGTTCCCTGATGGAGGGAACAAGACGTTGTGTCCTTCTTGCCACGACAATAGCCGTCCGCTGCAGCAGTCACGAGATGCTTTTAGGCTCCTCAGCACAAAAGGTAAATGAATGAGCACGCCGGCTCCCCTTTTATACCCGGATTTCCGGGGGCGGGGCCCGGCATGCAAATTTCATTCGCCAAATTTCATTGGCCTTTTCAAAATAGTCAGAGATGACTGGTTCTCAAGGGCGAACCCCATCTGTCGGCTTCGACACAACGTCTTGTTCCCTCCATCAGGGAACAGAGGTTACATACGTAACCGAGACGTTAGGCCTGGTTTCCCTCTGAGGTTTTTTTCTCCTCCAATGGAGTTTTGGGTTCCTCGCTACCATTTGCATACTCTCTTGCACTGTTTGCCTGGCCGGGGCGGCTGCTAGAATTTTATAGTTTTATTAAATTAACACCGCGTATAGGAATTTATAGTCGGTCTGATATTTGACCTGTGTTTTGACTTGCATAACCTTATATGTTTTGCTAATAGTCAATGTTTTCTTGTACAGCTGCTTTGTAACAATGAAAATTGTCAAAAGCGCTATATAAATAAAGCTGACTTGACTTTAAGGTTTTCTACGAAGTATCAGACGGAGGCCATCCTGCCGCGACCCAGCCCACGCCAAGGCGTCCAGGTCCCAGACGGCGTCTGCACAGTATGCCCATAAACAGTATACGAGGAAGCTAACCTGAGCCTAAAAGATTCCCAAATCCCTGAAAACAATAATGAGGATGAATAAAAATATGCTGACCAATTATGGCTGCAACCCCTCTAACAAAACTTACTTTTCGTGGAGACAAAACCACTTGCTTCTCTGCTGCAAACTCGAGGGTGCAAAGATGTAGGTGGGGGAGTGAATGACTAGTGCTCTCCTCCACCTTCAATATCACGGCTGGGTGAGTCCCTGAGCAAGGCAGTGATCCCCAACTGATCCCCGGGCTTTGCAGCACTGGGTGTGTGTTCACGGTGTGTGTTACTCACTGCTGTATGTGTGCACTTGTATGGGTTAAATGCAGAGCAGAAATTACAAGTATGGATTACCATACTTGGTCACATGTCACTTCACTTTCACTTGAGGCAGGGATAGGGAACGTCAGTCCTGGGCTACATTTCACTCCAAATGTTTATGCCCTTCCCTCGCAATCTTCCCTCAGTCTTGTTGCTTCATGGCTTACATTGGCACTACTGGCGGAACTATTAAATACGGTTTCACAAGTTTGCCTACGCAGATAATAACAATAGAGCAAGTGTAGAGAATGGTATGCGTATTTGGCCGGCTCTCCGGGGAGCGGGCTCCGACCTCGCCAGTTCCTACCGAAACCGGAGCCCTCCCCCCCTGATCGGGACAAGTGCACCGAGCTCTGAACGGCCCGAACCCAGAGCGGACCCCCTGTGTTCCTGCAGGAGAAGAGGGCTCGAGGAAATGAGCCAGGGTGGTGGAGGGATGCTGAAAGCTGTTGCAAGAATGCAGGTTAGACAGATTGTCTATTTATAGGAGAGCTCACTTGAGCTGATAGGGTAGAGGCTGTGATTGCTGATTGAGGATCAGCTGAGGTGATTATCTGCTGCTTCTCCTTCTGAACTTTGTTAATTAAACATCATTTCACGAGTTTGCAGATAATAACAATAGAGCAAGGGTAAGAGAATGGTATACGTATTTGGCGTGCTGGCCTGGAAGCGGGCTCCGAGCTTGACGGTCGCTGCGGCGATACTGGCTTCTTGAAGGAGTGGTGTTAACTGTAGTGGAGCGCGAGGTGATTATTTGACTGACTTTGTTAATTAAACATAATTTAAATGGAATGCACTTTCCCCTCGATCACTTGGAATTCACTTTAAAGCTGAATTATTAAATAAAACCTTATTCGCTTATGAATTTGTTTCATGCCCCATTCTATATACTGTACATATCAGTTGCTGTAGAAAATATACAAAAATCCTATAAACTTCTTATAGAATCCTATATTTATTTAATTACACAACAATAACAACAATTGTATAAACTTTGACTGTAAACATAGGCTAAGCTAGCTGTATTATGCAATTAATTCTCACTGTCAGGACCCAGTTTCGAACTCGGGTCTCCGGTGTGAGAAACAGTCAATTAACCAACTGAGCCACAGATAATCTTCACTGATATAATTTCTTCAGATTAAATTATAAATCCACAACGTCCAAAGTAAATCCAAGGGAAAAAGGTAATCCTTTTAGTCAAAAGGTAAATCCCCAAGGTAGTAGGTACAGTAGATAAAGCCTCCAAAGAATACAAAAAATATAAACGAGAACAAAAAACAGAGTACCACAAGAGAGTCCAACTGGCGCAACAAACATTCACAGCTTCACTGAGGCTGGGTGCCAACATTCAAACACAGAGCAAATAACTGAGGAAAACTAAGGGTTTAAATATATTCAAGGAAACGAGGCACAGGTGCAACTAATAACTGGAAACAAGTGGAAACAAAAAGGTCAAAAGGCACAATGGGGCCTCTAGTGGCAAAAAAAACGGAACAACCCTGGCCAAATCCTGACAGAATCCCCCCTCTAGGAACGGCTCCTGACGTTCCTACCAGCTTTCTCGGGAGGGAGGGCCCTGAACTGTCGAATGAGGTCAGGGTCCAGTATGTCTTTGGCAGGAACCCAGGAGCGCTCCTCAGGACCGTAGCCTTCCCAGTCCACCAGATACTGCCAGGACCGCTGCACCCGGCGGGAATCCAGTATCCGGTGGACGGTATAAGCCGGTTGGCCTCCGATGACACGGGGCGGAGGGGGAGGTCTGCTTGCCGGGACAAGGGGAGAAAAAACAACAGGTTTTAATAAGGAAATTTGAAACGTGGGATTAATCTTAAGAGATCTGGGTAAATGCAGGCGATATGTGATGGGGTTTACTCTCCTGGCAACCTTAAAGGGTCCAATGTATTTCTGGGACAGTTTGCGAGACTCCACCCGTAGAGGTATGTTTTTTGTGGAGAGCCAGACTCTTTGTCCAGGGTGTAGGGTAGGGCCGGTACGGCGACGTCTGTTGGCTTGTCGTTGGTACTGCTGTGAGGAACGCAGAAGATTAAGACGGGTCTTCCTCCACGTAAGCCGACAGCGTCTGATGAACTTCAAGGCTGAAGGCACTCCGACTTCTGCCTCCTGGTCAGGGAACAATGGAGGAGCATAGCCAAACTGACTCTCTTACGGGGACATACCAGTGGAGGAGGAGCACAAGGTGTTGTGTGCGTACTCGGCCCAAACAATGAAGGACGACCACGTGGATGGGTTGTTGGAGGTCTTGATTCATCCTTTCGGTTTGGCCTTGGACTCCGGGTGGTACCCTGAATATAGACTGGCAGTGGCCCCTATGAGTTGGCAGAAGGCCTTCCAAAACCTTGAGGCGAACTGAGGACCTCTGTCGGAAACCATATCCTGAGGAATGCCAAAGACTCGGAACACATGGTTAATTACCAGCTCAGCAGTTTCCTTGGCAGAAGGTAACTTAGTCAAGGGAACGAACCTGGCCGCCTTAGAAAACCGGTCAATGATGACTAGGATAGTAGTATTACCATGGGACAGGGGGAGGCCAGTAATGAAGTCCAACGAGATATGGGACCAGGGTTCGGTGGGGAATAGATAAACGGTGAAGGAGTCCTTGAGGGCGGAGGTGAGAAGATTTGCCCTGGCAGCATACGGGACAGGCCTTGACGAAAGTGGCAGTGTCTTCCTTTATGGTGGGCCACCAGAACTTTCGCTGGATGAACTCCAAGGTGCGGCCTATGCCCGGGTGACAGGTGAGGCGAGAGGAGTTACCCCACAGAAGGACCTGGGTCCTCGCTGTCTTGGGAACAAACAACCGATTGGCGGGACCTCCTTTTGGGCCCGGCTCGGTAGCTTGAGCTCGTCTCACGGTATCCTCAACTTGCCACGAGATCGGGGCCACGATCTTAGCAACAGGAAGGACAGGCATGTGAGTATCTTCTCGAATGGCGGGAGCGTAGACTCGGGACAAGGCGTCCGGTTTAAGATTCTTTGACCCGGGCCGATAGGTGAGGATGAACTGGAATCGATTGAAGAAAAGAGACCATCGAGCTTGTCTGGAGTTCAACCGCTTCGCCTGCTGGATATACTCCAGATTTTTGTGGTCCGTGAGCACTTGAAACGGTTGAGAAGCCCCCTCGAGCCAGTGTCTCCATTCCTCCAATGCCATCTTAACCGCTAAGAGTTCACGATCCCCCACATCGTAGTTCCTCTCAGTCGGGGTAAGCCGGTGTGAGAAGGCGCAAGGGTCGAGCTTCTTGTCTTCACCTCTTTGAGACAGGACAGCTCCAACACCCACCTCTGATGCATCTACCTCCACCACAAAAGGTTCATCTGCAGTCGGTATTGTCAGGATGGGGAGAGAGAGGATGCGCTGCTTGAGTCC
Source organism: Barbatula barbatula (assembly GCF_947034865.1). Lineage (NCBI taxonomy): Eukaryota > Metazoa > Chordata > Actinopteri > Cypriniformes > Nemacheilidae > Barbatula > Barbatula barbatula. The sequence continues at coordinate 18,637,054 of NC_136778.1, read as the reverse complement.
TTGGAAGGCCATCTCAGCTTCTTTTCCCCACAGAAACCTTGCGTTGCCAACCTTGGTTAAAGCTGAGAGAGGAGCTGCCACTGAGCTGAAGTTCTTGATGAACTTGCGGTAAAAGTTTGTGAAGCCCAGGAAACGCTGAACCTCCTTAACGGACTTGGGGGTGGGCCAATCTGCTACCGCCCCTATCTTCCTGGAGTCCATTTGAACTCGACCGGGTTCCACTACAAATCCCAGGAATTGTACTCTGGAGGAATGGAATTCACACTTTTCCGGCTTAACGTACAAATGGCTGTCTAGGAGGCGTTTGAGTACTTGTCTGACATGCTTTGTGTGTTCTTGAAGGGAGCTCGAAAAGATAAGGATATCATCCAAGTAAACGAACACAAATATGTTAAGCATATCCCTAAGCACATCGTTTATGAGCGCTTGGAACACAGCCGGGGCGTTGGTCAGGCCGAAGGGCATCACTGAGTATTCGTAGTGACCAGTAGGCGTGTTGAAGGCGGTCTTCCACTCGTCACCGTGTCTGATCCGCACAAGATGGTATGCATTCCTCAGGTCAAGCTTAGTGAAGACAGCTGCTCCCTGGAGCAGCTCAAACGCTGTGGCCATAAGGGGTAGTGGGTAGCGGTTGCGGACAGTTATGGCATTGAGCCCCCGGTAGTCAATGCAAGGACGTAATCCACCGTCTTTTTTGGCCACAAAGAAAAATCCCGCTCCCGCGGGCGAGGTGGACGGACGAATGAGGCCTGCTGCCAGTGCGTCCTTGATATAGGTATCCATCGCAGCTCGTTCGGGAGGAGATAGGGAAAATATCCGACCCCTGGGGGGCAGGTGCCCGGAAACAGGTCGATGGGGCAATCGTAAGATCTATGGGGTGGTAGCATGGTGGCCCTCTGTTTGCTAAATACCGGCTTGAGGTCATGGTAACACTCGGGAACCCGGGACAGGTCGATGGATTCTAGAGACTCAGGAGGAGAACTCGGGGGACTCGGGAAGATACAAGTGGCTTGGCATGTAGGGCCCCAAAGCTTGACAGTGCCCACAGACCAATCAATGTGAGGGTTATGGCTGTGAAGCCAGGGGTAGCCAAGGACGAGAGGGAACTCGGAACAGGGGATCAGATGAAAGTTTATCACTTCCTGGTGTTGGGAAACTGAAAGTCGTAAGGGAGCAGTGACGCGAGTGACAAGTCCAGATCCCAGAGGGCTTCCATCCAACGTAGTAACTCTCACGGGGTCCATTAGAAGTTCAGAGGGAACGCCATTCTCCTTCGCCCAGATACCATCCATGAAGTTTCCTGCGGCTCCAGAGTCTACCAAGGCTTGAAGGGGAAGCTCGTGATTGTCCCAGGAAAGGGTGACTGGGACAAGCAGACGAGAGTTGGACGGATGGGAGGAGGTTATGTTTCCCGTTACAATCCCCCCAGGCCTGCACGGGACAGTGCGTTTCCCTGGAGCCCGGGACATGTGGAGCGGAAATGGCCCGATTTGCCACAATATAGACAGCATCGCTCCCTCATCCGGCGATCTCTTTCAGCCTGGGAGATGCGTCCAATCTGCATGGGTTCCGGTGGAACCAGTGAGGATAAAGGTGGGGACTCGGAGCTGGGACTGATAGGAGCTAGGGCGAGAGGTCTACGGTTTAGTTCTCTCTCTCTTAGGCGCTGGTCTATGCGCGAGGACAACTTGATCAGGGACTTGAGATTGTCCGGTGGTTCCCGAGTGGCCAATTCATCTTGGAGGGTGTCAGAAAGACCCTTCAGAAAGCACACTGTTAGCGCCTCGTCGTTCCAGCCACTCGCTGCTGCCACCGTGCGGAACTGGATGGCATAGTCCGTTACGCTGCGCCGACCTTGGCGGAGAGCCAGGAGCTGCTTGGCTGAGTCAGGGCCGCTGGTAGGACCCTGAAACACTCGCTTGAATTCCTCAGTAAAGGCAGAGTAGCTGGCACAGCAGGGACTTTGGGCATCCCACACAGCAGTAGCCCAGGCCAGGGCTTTCTCTGACAGCAGGGTGATGATCTATGCGATCTTGGACCTGTCTGTGGGAAACGACGAGGGTTGCAGCTCGAAGCAGAGAGAACATTGGGTAAAGAAACCCTTACAAGCACTTGGATCACCTGAAAACCGTAGGGGAGGCGGAAGACGAGGTTCAGCCAGGGAGTTAACTGCCACGGGTACCTGAATCTGAGGTACTGGAGCAGGGGCGGTTGCCGGGGGAAGTCGATCAGATATCTGCTTTATGGAAATCAGCATCTCCGACAGAAGTTGAGAATGTCTGGCCATCAAGGCCTCTTGCTGAACCAGAGCAGCTTCATGGCGTTGGACAGTGCCCTCGTGGTGGGACAGCGTGGCAAAAAGGTCCTGAGAACTGGCTGCCTCTGGGTTCATATTGGCTCTGTGTTTCTGTCAGGACCCAGTTTCGAACTCAACAAACATTCACAGCTTCACTGAGGCTGGGTGCCAACAATCAAACACAGAGCAAATAACTGAGGAAAACTAAGGGTTTAAATACATTCAAGGAAACGAGGCACCGGTGCAACTAATAACTGGAAACAAGTGGAAACAAAAAGGTCAAAAGGCACAATGGGGCCTCTAGTGGCCAAAAACCGGAACAACCCTGGCCAAATCCTGACACTCACAATATGTAATATATTTTATTATGTGTTACTTTCACCAAAAAAATGAAAAACGCCATAGACTACAGTTGAGTGATCTGCTGTGAAGTCACTTTAAGTTGAATTGTGAGATATAGAGCAGCTTTAAGTATACATATGAAGAAGACTCGCTCCCTTGGTAAAAATTGAGGGAATGAGGGTCTGTCCATATAAACTTTATTAGATCACTTCACGAAGTGGAACGCACCTCAAAATGGCAGCGGGGATTCCCCCTGAGGGAAAGTGCTGAGAGAATTTTGCGAAGGTCTGTCTAAAAGTAAAGTGGAGCGCAGAGTACTGCTGCCTTGCAGATTTTAGCTCCAACCCTAATCAAACACACCTGATCAAGCTAATAAGTGTCTTCAGGATAACCAAAGCTACAGACAGGAGAGTTTTTTCCAGGGTTGGAGCTAAAATCTGCAAGACAGTGTAACTCTAGGACAGACCCCTGCTTTAAGGCGACTGGTACTTTTCCTGAGGAGCTGCTACAAAGTACATATACAGCTTAAGTTTACATATTTTGTCATGACAACATGCAATTTTTAACCTATTGATTCCCTAGTATAAGCTTTTACCTTCTATCTTCAAATTTTTTTGCAGAAACCTGCAGAATTCACCCCCTTGTCACCTGAACACATCCTTGGGCAGAGGGATCTTATATTGACACCAGGCAGTCCTGGAGTAGTCGAAGTTGCGGTCAGCACGGTGTGTGCCAGTCCCTCCACCTTACCATCTGGCTTGGAACTAGAGGGTGCTGCATTGAACCAGGAACAGCTCAAACGCCTGCAGGAGTTGTTGAGAAAATGGCGTTCCATCTTTGCGCAGCATGACGAGGACTTTAGCCACACCAATATCGTGAAACATCAGATCCACAGCGGGGCTGCTCTTCCTAGCCGTGAGCGATACAGACCAGTCCACCGTCTCTGTGTCCTGAATTAAAGAGCTTGCTGAGGAACATGCTGGATGGTCATCTGGGAGAGTTCTAGCCCGTGGGCTGCACCAATTGTACTCGTAAAAAAGAAGGATGGGTTTTGGCGATTCTGTGTAGATTACCGGAAGCTGAACTCTGCCACGCATAAAGATGCATATCCCCTCCCCCGCATCGAGGAGTCCCTGACTAGTCTTAAAGGTACTGTAATAAAGTTCGTAAGAAGGGAAGGAAGGAGGTGGGAACCGGCGAACATTTGAACAATAAAACATTAATTAAATAAACAATAAACACTGACGTAACTGACCGACAGCCACCTCACGGTAGACTGCCGGCCATAAAACAGACACAAACTAAACACAGTTTCGGGCCCGGTCCTCTCTCGTCAACAGTCCTGCCGAACATCCTTTTAAGCTCCCAATCTCCTCCGTGATAAGATGCGGGACCGGTGCGCGCACAGCTGCTTCCACTTATCACTCACGCCACCGGCCCCGCGTCACGGCTCTCGTCCCGCCTTCCTCACCACAGGTACCAATGGTACTCAACATTGGACCTGGCAAGTGGCTATTGGCAAGTCGAGGTGGACGAGCGGGACAGGGAGAAGACTGCCTTCACCACCCCCCTTGGCCTATATGAGTTTGAGCGTATTCCCTTTAGGCTTTGTAACGCGCCAGCAACATTCCAAAGACTCATGCAACGCTGTCTTGGCGAATTCCTGAACGAATCACTATTAATATATCTCGATGATGTCATTGTGTATTCATCAAGCTTTAACCAGCACCTCCAGGACTTGGACAGAGTGTTTGAGCGACTTAATGGCTATGGCTTAAAGCTCCAGCCCAGAAAGTGTCGATTATCCCAGAAACAAGTTAACTATTTGGGACATATAGTAAGCTCAGAAGGGGTAGCCACCAACCCTGAGAAGACGGCAGTCATCCAGGTCTGGACTGCCCCGCAGAATGTCTGCCAGGTCCGGTCCTTCCTTGGGCTGGTGGGCTATTACCGTCGGTATATCCCTGCGTCTGCAAAGGTTGCTGCTCCTCTCCATGGCCTGCTATGGGGGATGGCAACCGCCCACAAGACCGCACCTAGTGGAATACCACATAGAAGGTGGCCATGCGAGTGCTGAGAGAACACTCTCCCTGCTGAAGAAGTGCTTCTTCTGGGATGGGATGAGACGGGACTCGACTGAGTCGGCTGCTGACTGTCCCAGGTGTGTAGTGTACAAAGCAGGCCCTGAGGTAAGAGCCCCCTTGGTGCCCATAGAGAAAAAAGCCGCTTCTGTTGAGGACGTTAACTGATATTTTTTCCTAGAGGACGGAAAGCCGCTAAGCCACGCCGGAGCCAGGTTGCCTGCCAGACAACTCGAGAGAGTAGGGGCTGAGAAAGGAGTTACGCTGTTGGTGGCGTAGACGTACTTCCGGGATCCCCCGCTATGACATGCCTGTACTCGGCCACGCCCCCCCAGGGAACCCCGGTGTATTGCGATCGTCACCCCACCGGCCTGGGTTGACTTAAACAGCAAACTACAAGAACCATTTGGACAGTTGTGTTTTAATAAAGCACTTTTTGTTAACGATATGATAACAGATCATGAAATAGACATGCTCTCTCTGGCTAAAGTCGGTCCCCCAAGATTATAAACATGAGACTCACCTAAAAAGGCAGAGGGGGAGGTGTTGCTCCACATTACAATAACTCGTTAAGCATTTCCCAGAAGTCTAACCATAAATACATTTCTTTTGTGGTCATGGTACTTCATGTACAACACCTAATACTAAGGATAAAACATCCCTAAAATTTAATCTGGCTATTAAATATTTGCCTCCAGGGCACCACACAGATTTTATTAAAGAATTTGGTGGGTTCTTATCAGAACTTGTACTGGCCGCAGACAGAGTCCTTTTTGTCGGTGGCTTTAAGATCCATGTAGATAACGATAATGATGCTTTAGGAATGGCTTTTAAAGACATCTTATCTCCATGGGTGTTAGACAATATGTGTCAGGACCCACTCATCTTCGTAATCATACTTTAGATTTAATACTGTCTTCCGGTATAAAGAACGTTAAAATTCAGCAGAGACATTTCGGATCATTATCTGGTCTCATGCTTGCTTCACTGGCCTATGGCTGCAAATCAAACTCCTTGTTAAAAATATGGTGGAACAATAATACCACCTAAGGTGCGTTTCTGGAAAATGGAGTGCAACTTTAAGAAAACTAAATTAGAGGTATTTCGTACAGCATGGAAGGATATTATTCGAAAATACAGGAAAGCCTTAAAAATTGATAGATCCGCCTACTTTTCATCTCTAATAGAAGAAAACCAGCTCAACCCTAGGTTTTTATTTGACACAGTTGCTAAGTTAACAAAAAATAAATCGTCAGCAACTTCTGATTCTGTATATCAGCATAGCAGTGATGAAATTATGAACTTCTTCACAAATAAAATCCAAGATATTATAGAAAGAAATTATAACCGTGCCACCAGAAGTGAAACCCGCTGAACAAACAACTAACTACAGCGCCCCTAAGGAGAAATTGCTATTATTTTCTACATTAGATCACAATGAACTATCTAAAATTACATCATCTAAATCAACAACATACATTCTAGACCCCTTACCCACTAATCTACTCAAAGAGATGCTCCCAGAAATATTAGATACTCTTCTCAGCATTATTAACTCATCTCTGACACTAGGACATGTGCCTAAAACATATAAGGTGGCTGTTATAATGCCCCTTGTTAAAAAAAAAACTCGACCCTAGAGAACTAGTTAAATGCAGACATATATCAAATCTACCTTTCATATCTAAAGTTCTGGAAAAAGTAGTCTTAACTCAATTATGTTCCTTCCTCCAAAGGAATGACATCAATGAAGATTTCCAGTCTGGATTTAGAGCACATCACAGTACAGAGACTGCTTTGATTAGAGTTACAAATAATCTGCTTTTGGCGTCTGAACGAGGATGTATCTCCTTATCGGTGCTGCTAGAGCTTAGTGCTGCATTCGACCCCATTGAACACAGCACGCTCCTACATAGACTTGAAAATGATGTCAGCATTAAGGGAATAGCTTTAAAATGGTTTAGATCTTATTTATCCGACCGTTTTCAATATGTACCACAGGGCTCAGTCTTCACATTATACATCTAGGAGATATAATAAAGTGACACCGAGTTAACTTTCACTGTTATGCTGATAATACGCAACTTTATATTTCCTATTAGCCTCATGAAACACAGCAACTCCATCGAATAGTGGAATGCATAGTCGATATAAAAAAACTGGATGAGTAACAACTCGGACAAAACAGACCGAAAAACTCCACACGTAAATACCAAGAATACTGCTTAACTATGGAAGGATGTTCCATAAAACCCTCGTCGTCAGCAAAGAATCTTGGCATTTTATCCGATAGTACTCTGTCATTTGAGAATCAAGTCGCCAACACCCTGTAAAATTGTGTTTTTCCATCTTAAAGAGATATTTTAGCTACGTTATATGCTGTCACCATCAGATGCACAGAAGCTAATTCATGCATTTGTGACATCAAGACTAGATTACTGTAATGCACTATTAGGTGGTTGCCCTGCCGGCTTATAACAAACTGGTCCAAAATGCAGAAGCTCGAGTTCTTACACATAAGTTCTTTTTAATCTTGCATAAACAACACTAACATATATATATTTCGAAGGTTTAGGCTGCACTAGTTAGATCAAACGGAACCAGGAGTACTTCCAATAACAACTGATGTATTTGTTGCATCAAAGAGCGCAGAACAGTATTCTACTCTCAGCCAGTCTTGTCTCATTGTTCCCAGGTTACCAGAGTGGGCAGGATGCAGTCCATGCCCAGACCTGAAAAGAGCCGTGAGCATTCGGAGGCTGCGCCCAGCCCCGGTGCCTTTTTGTCCCCGAAGTGCATGAGGAGCTCGGTAAGACTGGGAACGCCCCCTTTTCTGAGAGTTTTTCGTCAGACTGACTATGTCACCTTCTCTTCCCTCGATGGGGGGGCAGCTAGGGGCTACGTCGACGTACCTTGGTTGGCGTGTGCCGTCGCGGTGCACTTGTGCTGCAGACGGCGGCCACCTGGGGGGGCCAATCTAGACTCCCTTCCATGGCTTGTGGGTTCTCGGCACCCCGGTGTCGGGAGCTTGCAGTGCCGCGGACCAAGCTGCCCCCGCTCTTCACACCATGGCCATCCTGCAGGTCCATCAGTGAAAGAGTTACACGAGGGGAGACCGACCCAAAGGTAATGCAGGAACTCTGCGTCGACACCGACCTCACCCTCCGTGCGACTAAGGTGGTGGCGCGATGTCCACGATGGACGATGTCCACGATTGTGGTCCAGGAGAGGCACCTATGGCTCAACCTTGCCAGATGCGGGACGCCGAGAAGGTACGCTTTCTCGATGCTCCCATCTCGCAGAGTGGGCTGTTTGGTGAGCCCTGCCGTGGGCCGGCCGCCTTCCGGCTGTCGAGGTCCCATTCGGGGTCTGCTCCTAAACAGCCCCGGAGGACGACGTCAAGGAAAGGTCCCCCGTCTCATCACCAGCCGTGGAAGCACAAGCGCTCCTGATGAGGTGAACCAAAGGAGAACAAGATTGGGCCCGACCCCAGCCATTCCATTGCTGCCGGGTTCCTGCCCCTCCCAACATCTGCTGGGCCCCTTTGAGCTTTCATTCCCCCTGCGTCTTTCTGACAGCCGCTCTCACCCTCTGCGGACATTGTTCGGCGACTCGACAATGCGTCATGGTGACGTGCAGTGCGAGTATAAACATAGCCAGCCCTCAGCACTCTCACCTCGACGGTGCGTTGAGCTACGCCATCGCCAGGCAGGAAACACAGCAGAGCTGGTCCCTTCCCGTGGGGGTCACCCCCGGCGGGGGATTGGCACTGCTGGCCGTTGAACCACCCCCCTGCAGGGGCGATGAAGCAGATCGTACCTCTAGTCCCCCTGTTTCGGTCTTTGGGTGCTTGGGTAGCACTTTCCAAGCCGTCACGGTGGCTACAGAATACGATCCATCTCGGCTATGCGATCCAATTCGCCGGGCATCCTCTTCACTTCAGCTAGAGGCAGAGATGCTCCTGTACTACGGGCCGAGATCGCCCGTCCCCCGGCAGAGCTGTCCAGCGGGTTATACAGCCCCTACTTCATCGTCCCCAAGAAAGGCGGAGGGTTTGCGCCCTATTCTCGATCTGCGTACCCTGAACAAGCACCTGCAGAAGCTGCCGTTCAGGATGCTCACGCAGAGGCGCATCTTGATGTCTGGCAGATGTCAGGATTGGTTCGTAGCCATCGACCTGAAGGACACGTACTGTCATGTCTCGTTTCTTCCTCGTCATCGGCCGTTCCTACGGTTCGCTTCCGAGGGACGGGCATATCAGTACAGGGTCCTCCCATTCGGTCTGTCACTGTCTCCACGGGCCTTTACCAAGGTCGTGGAAGCGCCCCTCGCTCGATGACTGGCTTATCTTGGCACACTCGCGAGATCTGTTGTGTACACACAGGGACTTGGTGCTCCGGCACCTCAAACGATTGGTATTATGAGTCAACCGAGAGAAGAGCCAGCTTTCCCCGGCGCAGAGCTCCCTTTTTTCTCGGTATGGAACTCGACTCTGTCTCCATGATGCCACGACTCACCCTAGAGCGCGCACAGTCAGTGCTGAACTCAGACAGCAACCAGCAGTCCCCCTGAAATTATTTGAGAGGCTCCTAGGGCACATGGCATCCTCGGCGGGGTGGTCCCCCTTGAGTTGATGCACATGAGACTGCTCCAGCACTGGCTACAGAGACGAGTTCCCTGGAGAGCGTGGTACACAGGCAGCAGGCGTATCGCCATCCCACCTCTCTGCCGTCACATCCTAACCCCCCGGGTCTTCAATGCCCTTTTTTACAGGCCAGAGTCTCTCTCGGGCAGGTCTCGAGGCGAGTCATGGTGTTGATAGACGCCTCCTTGCAGGGTTGGGGTGCGGTGTGCAACGGGCACGCAGTATCGGGTCGGTGGACGGGCCCCCGCCTGCGCTGGCATTCAATTGCCAAGAGTTGTTAGCTGTTCTACTTGCGCCCCTGGTCAGGTCGGACAGCACTACTGCTGTAGCGTATATCTACCACCAGGGTGCGTTCTCTCACGGCAGTTATCGCAACTCGCCCAACGCCTCCTCCTGTGGAGTCAACAGGTGACGAAGTCCCTGCGTGCCACACACATCCCGGGCGACCTGAACCAGACAGCCGATGCGCTCTCTCGTCAGTCGACGCCTCATTTTTCGGTTTGTCTTAAATTTGGACCCGGTAACTCTCACGTGATCCTGAGACCCTGGCCTGGCTACGTGCCCAAAGTTCCCACCACTCCCTTTCGGGACCAGGTGGTGAACTTGCAGGCGCTCCCCACTAGGGAGGAAGACCCAACCCTGTCCGTGTTGTGTCCAGTAAGCGCGTTGCGCCTCTACCTAAACCGCACGCAGAGCTTCAGAGCTCTGAGCAGCTCTTTATCTGTGTCAGAGGTCAGCATAAGGGGAGGGCTGTCTCCAAACAGAGGTTGGCGCACTGGATCGTGGACGCCGTTACGACAGCATACCGATCACAGGACTGCCCGTGCCCACTGGCAGTGAGGGCACACTCCATTCGGGGTGTGGCCTCGTCATGGGCACTGGTTCAGGGCGCCTCTCTGGCAGATATTTGTTGAGCTGCGGGTTGGGCTATGCCCAACACCTTTGCGAGGTTCTATAACCTCTGTGTAGAACCGGTGTCAGCCCGAGTCTTGCATGGTGCCAGCACGTGAGACCGGCGCCCGGTAGGGCGTAAGCCTGCGAAAGCGCCTTCCCCCCCTTTCCGGGCGGGTCAGTGCGCTAATTCAGCCTCACTTCTTTCCCCTCCGGCGAAGAACAGGCATTCCATACATCACTAAGCACTCCATGGCGGTGGACTGTGAGGAGCACTGGATGGTTACAATTTCACGCAAGCGCTCCCGTCTGACACGTCTAGGCCAGTCACCGTCGCTTCGCTAGAGATTGTGACGCGGCATAGTGCTGTGGGGTTTTCCATAGGAACCCCATCTGTCGGTTCGACACAACGTCGAGAGACCAACAGAAAGGGAACGTCTTGGTTACGTATGTAACCTCCATTCCCTGATGGAGGGAACGAGACGTTGTGTCCCTCATGCCACAACACTTTCCGCCCGCTGCAGCAGTCAAGAGATGCTCTCAGGCTCCTCAGCACAAAAGGTGAATGAATGCAGCACGCCGTCTCCCTTTTATACCCGGACATCCGGGGGCTGAATCCGGCATGCAAATTCATTCGACAATTTCATTGGCCTTTTCAAAATAGTCAGAAGATGATAGGTTCTCAAGTCAAACCCCATCTGTCGGTTCGACACAATGTCTCATTCCCTCCATCAGGGAACGGAGGTTACATACGTAACCGAGACGTTTTATTTATTTAAATAAACACTGCATAAAGAAATTTTATCCGGAAAGTATTCACAGTGCTTCACCTTTTAAACATTTTGTGATGTTACAGCCTTATTCCAAAATGGAATGAATTAATTATTTTCCACAAAATTCTACAAGCAATACCCCACAATGACAATGAGTGAAAGAAGTTTGTTAGAAATCTTTGCAAATTTATTAAAAAATATAGCTGCAAGCAGCGATTCCCGGGTTCGAGCAGTCTAAAGCGTCAAGATTGTTCAGAATGAAGAGAACTAGCGGCCAAAAGGCGCTGCCTTTAGTAGGTGACCTCAGAGCTAGTTCTTGAGTTATGGCCATTTTATTGTAAAAGGCTCCGCATGATTAGAACTTTTGGCGTGCGTCCCTTATCGACCTTGAAAGGAAATTTCAACATTCTTTCGATAGTTATTGACATTCACACTCCACAGAAGTCATCTGAATCGGTTTGGTTCCGATTAATCGAAAAACCTAGGACTAGTTCGCGAAAGTAGGTTTTTGACATCATCGGCGATAACTCACAAACCGCTTGTTTGACAGAAGCGGTTCCAGAGGCAAAGTTGTTCAGAATGAGGAGAGCTATCATATGATGTAAATAGTTTGATTATATGTCAAAGGTCACGTGATACACAATTGTTTTTGCAACCAAAAACACGTCAATTTAGCCATTTTTACTGTTATAGCGCCACCTAGTGTCCAAACGCCGCGCCCTTACGTATGTGACCTCTGAGTGATGGTTTTCACATATGTTTCAAGCCCCATGATCATATCTCTAATAGTTATTGAGTTATGGCCATTTAAATGTCATAGGCCCCGCCCATTTTTTTATTCTGATGCCCCTAAGCAACCTTGAAAGGAAATTTCAACTTTCTTTCGATAATTATTGACATTCACACTCCACAGAAGTCATCTGAATCGGTTTGGTTCCGATTAATCGAAAAACCTAGGACTAGTTCGCGAAAGTAGGTTTTTGACATCATCAGCGATAACTCACGAACCGTTTGATCGACAGAACTGGTTCCAGAGGCAAAGTTGTTCAGAATGAGGAGTCCTATCAAATAATGTAAATAGTTTGAGTATATGTCAAATGTCACGTGATACACAATTGTTAAAGGACTCCAAAAACGTTATTTCGCCCCCAGTGGCCGAATGAGTTCATATTTCTTACAGACCTTCTTGACCATGAGTCGAACAAGCCCAGCGAGTGTCGTTTTGATCGGCCTCCGTTAAGTCGGTCTAAGGAGTGCTCAAACTTCATTGGCCGATGGCGGCCATGTTTTTTTAGATACGCCAATGTCCTTTTCTAGAATCATGGTACATGACACAAAGACACACCATACCAAGAAATTAGTCGATCGGGCAAACTGTTGGGTAGTTATTGCCCTTTTCGAGAAAATGTATATTATAGCGCCACCTAGATGCCAAACGCCGACTTTTTTATACTGTGACCTCGAACTGAGAGTATAAACATATGGTCCAAGCCCCGTGCAGATAGCTCAAACGGTTCACGAGTTATAACCATTTTAGTAAAATTTGCTCCATCCGGTTCCGACGTTTTGGCGCCCCCCGGCCACCGCAAATCGAAATTTCAACTTTTTTTCGATAATTATTTACATTCACACTCCAAAGAATTCATCAGCATTGGTCTGGTTCCGATTGGGCAAAAATCCAGAGACTAGTTACATTTTTTTATTTTTGCATAAAATGCAAATTAGCGAAAAAATTAGCATACCGGAAATGAAATCGGAGATATACGTTTTTTAAGTTTTGAGCCAATGATCACATGTATCTAGAACACTGGGGCGTGCGACAAGCGATTTAGGAATTATGAGCGCAAACGCATTCAGCATCGCTGTAGCGCCACCTATGGGCCGACATGGCTGGCTCCGAGTATCTGAGTAGCGAGCAAGACTACTACCATCTGACCGAGTCTCAGCTCTGTCGGACTTACGGTTTGGGCTGTACGATCAGTTTTAGCGGAGAAAAATAATAATAATTAAAGCTGCAAGCAGCCTTTAAGCGGGTTTCGAGGTTTAAGGCAGTCAAAAGCAGTCATGCATTCATGAACAGGTTAGGGGGTCACACCTCAACACACGCGTGAAGGATCAAAGTCCAACACACACACACACACGCACAGAAAAATCACAGGTATCAACTCATAGAAACTATGCATGCTTACAGAAACATGCACCTCTATTACAAGCATGTCAAATAATTTGGACAATACGTTAATGAGTATCCGATTTTCATTGTTGTTGGCTTTTAAATTGAGGCGAAGGTGCTTTCTAACTCAAGAAGTCTGAAGTTCCTGGGCCGAGACGTTTATTTTCAAAGCGTATCAGAACCTGTAGATGTATAACCGTTGCATAATTACAGTATTTAGTGCCATTGTTCCCGTTATAGCGCCCCCTAGTGTCCAATCACCGCGATTTCTTTTGATGTGAGCTCAGAGCGAAGGTTTACACATATGTTTTAAGCCCCGTGAAGCTATCTCAAACCCTTCTCTAACAACGTATGTTTAAGTGTCTTAGGCTCCGCCCAGTTCAGTTTTGGCCCCCCCTACAGTGTACGAATACAAATTTTAATTTCTTTTCAATGATTATATACATTCACACTCCACAGAAGTCATCTGCATTGGTTTGGTTACAATCGGTTGAAAAACCAGGGACTAGTTTGTGAAAGTAGGTTTTTGACATTATCAGCGATAACTCACGAACCGTTTGATCGACATAAATGGTTCTAGAGGCAAAGTTGTTCAGAATGAGAAGAGATATCATATGATGTAAATAGTTTGGGTATATGTCAAATGTCACATGATACACAATTGTTTAAGTAATGAAATACGCGTCAATTTAACCATTTCTACTGGTCTAGCGCCACCTAGTGTCAAAACGGCACCTTCTTTTGTAGGTGACCTCGGAGTGATGGTCTACACATATGTTCCAAGCCCCATGATGATGTGTTAATCCGTTCTGGATTTATGGCCATTTTAATGTGATAGGCTCCGCCCAGTTCAGTTTTTGCCCCCCCCTACCGTGTATGAATACAAATTTCAACTTTTTTTCAATGATTATTTACATTCACACTCCAGAGAAGTCATCTGCATTGGTTTGGTCCCGATCGGTTGAAAAACCAGGGACTAGTTCGCGAAAGTAGATTTTTGACATCATCAGCGATAATTCACGAACCGTTCAATTGACAGAAGCGTGTCCAGAGGCAAAGTTGTTCAGAATGAGAAGAGCTATCATATGATGTAAATAGTTTGAGTATATGTCAAATGTCACGTGATACACAATTGTTTATGCACTGCAAAAACGTTTTTTCGCCCCCAGTGGCCGAATCAATTCATATTTCTTACAGACCTTCAGGACCACGAGTCGAACAAGCCCAGCGAGTGTCGTTTCGATCGGCCCCCGTTAACCCTGTCTAATGAGGGCTCAAAATTCATTGGGCGATGGCGGCCATGTTTTTTGAGAAACGCCAAAGTCCTTTTATACAGTCACGGTGCATGACACAAAGACACACCATACCAAATAATAAGTCGATCGGGCAAACGGTTGCGTAGTTATAGCCCTTTTCGAGTTCTTTGCTATTATAGCGCCACCTAGTGGCCAAACACCGCGTCTTTTTTATTGTGACCCCGGACTGAGGGTCTACACATACGGTCTAAGCCCGGTGAAGATAGCTCAAACGGTTCACGAGTTATTGTCATTTTAGTGAAATAGGCTACTTCCGGTTCGAACGTTTTGATGCCCCCCAGCGACCCTGAATCGAAATTTCAACTTTTTTTCAATGAATATTCATATTCACACTCCACAGAATTCATCAGCGTCGGTTTGGTTCCGATCGGGCAAAAATCCAGGGACTAGTTCATTTTTTTTTTTTTTCATAAAATGCAAATTAGCGGAAAAATTTGCATACCGGAAATGAAATCGGAGATAGCCATTTTTTAAGTTTGGAGCCAAGGATTCCAATGACACCAAACATTTTGTTGTGCGACATCCGGTTTATGAGCATTGAGCTCAAACGCATTGGCTATCGCTATAGCGCCACCTATGGGCTGATTTGGCTGGCTCCGAGTATCTGAGTAGCGTGCAAGACTACTACCATTTGACAAAGTCTCGAGTTTCTACGACTTACGGTTTGGGCTGGGCTACGCGTTTTATGGCGGAATAATAATAAAGAATAAAAATCCTTACAAAAACAATAGGTTTTCAGCCCTTCGGGCTCGAAACCCTAAATATAGCTGCAAGCAGCGATTCCCGGGTTCGAGCAGTCTAAAGCGTCAAGATTGTTCAGAATGAAGAGAACTAGCGGCCAAAAGGCGCTGCCTTTAGTAGGTGACCTCAGAGCTAGTTCTTGAGTTATGGCCATTTTATTGTAAAAGGCTCCGCATGATTAGAACTTTTGGCGTGCGTCCCTTATCGACCTTGAAAGGAAATTTCAACATTCTTTCGATAGTTATTGACATTCACACTCCACAGAAGTCATCTGAATCGGTTTGGTTCCGATTAATCGAAAAACCTAGGACGAGTTCGCGAAAGTAGGTTTTTGACATCATCGGCGATAACTCACAAACCGTTTGTTTGACAGAAGCGGTTCCAGAGGCAAAGTTGTTCAGAATGAGGAGAGCTATCATATGATGTAAATAGTTTGATTATATGTCAAAGGTCACGTGATACACAATTGTTTTTGCAACCAAAAACACGTCAATTTAGCCATTTTTACTGTTATAGCGCCACCTAGTGTCCAAACGCCGCGCCCTTACGTATGTGACCTCTGAGTGATGGTTTTCACATATGTTTCAAGCCCCATGATCATATCTCTAATAGTTATTGAGTTATGGCCATTTAAATGTCATAGGCCCCGCCCATTTTTTTATTCTGATGCCCCTAAGCAACCTTGAAAGGAAATTTCAACTTTCTTTCGATAATTATTGACATTCACACTCCACAGAAGTCATCTGAATCGGTTTGGTTCCGATTAATCGAAAAACCTAGGACTAGTTCGCGAAAGTAGGTTTTTGACATCATCGGCGATAACTCACGAACCGTTTGATCGACAGAACTGGTTCCAGAGGCAAAGTTGTTCAGATTGAGGAGTCCTATCAAATAATGTAAATAGTTTGAGTATATGTCAAATGTCACGTGATACACAATTGTTAAAGGACTCCAAAAACGTTATTTCGCCCCCAGTGGCCGAATGACTTCATATTTCTTACAGACCTTCTTGACCATGAGTCGAACAAGCC
The DNA here is from genome assembly GCF_947034865.1 of Barbatula barbatula. NCBI lineage: Eukaryota > Metazoa > Chordata > Actinopteri > Cypriniformes > Nemacheilidae > Barbatula > Barbatula barbatula. The sequence goes on along the minus strand of NC_136778.1, from coordinate 18,620,765 downwards.
CAGCGAGTGTCGTTTTGATCGGCCTCCGTTAAGTCGGTCTAAGGAGTGCTCAAACTTCATTGGCCGATGGCGGCCATGTTTTTTTAGATACGACAATGTCCTTTTCTAGAATCATGGTACATGACACAAAGACACACCATACCAAGAAATTAGTCGATCGGGCAAACTGTTGGGTAGTTATTGCCCTTTTCGAGAAAATGTATATTATAGCGCCACCTAGAGGCCAAACGCCGACTTTTTTATACTGTGACCTCGGACTGAGAGTATAAACATATGGTCCAAGCCCCGTGCAGATAGCTCAAACGGTTCACGAGTTATAACCATTTTAGTAAAATAAGCTCCTTCCGGTTCCGACGTTTTGGCGCCCCCCGGCCACCGCAAATCGAAATTTCAACTTTTTTTCGATAATTATTTACATTGACACTCCACAGAATTCATCAGCATTGGTCTGGTTCCGATTGGTCAAAAATCCAAAGACTAGTTCAATTTTTTTATTTTTGCATAAAATGCAAATTAGCGGAAAAATTTGCATACCGGAAATGAAATCGGAGATATACGTTTTTTAAGTTTTGAGCCAATGATTACAATTTTATAAAACACTTGGGTGTGCAACAAACGGTTTAGGAGTAATGAGCGTAAAGGCGCTTTTCATCGCTGTAGCGCCACCTATGGGCCGACATGGCTGGCTCCGAGTATCTGAGTAGCGAGCAAGACTACTACCATCTGACCGAGTCTCAGCTCTGTCGGACTTACGGTTTGGGCTGTACGATCAGTTTTACGGCGGAAAAATAATAATAAATATAGCTGCAAGCAGCGATTCCCGGGTTCGAGCAGTCTAAAGCGTCAAGATTGTTCAGAACGAAGAGAACTAGCGGCCAAAAGGCGCTGCCTTTAGTAGGTGACCTCGGAGCTAGTTCTTGAGTTATGGCCATTTTAATGTAAAAGGCTCCGCATTTTAAGAACTTTTGGCGTGCGTCCCTTATCAACCTTGAAAGGAAATTTCAACTTTTTTTCGATAGTTATTGACATTCACACTCCACAGAAGTCATCTGCATTGGTTTGGTTCCGATCGGTCAAAAAACCAAGGACTAGTTCGCGAAAGTAGGTTTTTGACATCATCTGCGATAACTCACAAACCGTTTGTTTGACAGAAGTGGTTCCAGAGGCAAAGTTGTTCAGAATGAGGAGAGCTATCATATGATGTAAATAGTTTGAGTATATGTCAAATGTCACGTGATACACAATTGTTTTTGCAACCAAAACTCGTAAATTTAGCCATTTTTACTGTTATAGCGCCACCTAGTGTCCAAACGCCGCGGCCTTAGGTTTGTGACGTCGGAGTTATGGTCTTCACATATGTTTCAAGCCCCATGATGAGATCTCATATAGTTATTGAGTTATGGCCATTTAAATGTAATAGGCCCCGCCCATTTTTTTATTTTGGTGCCCCTAAGCTACCTTGAAAGGAAATTTCAACTTTCTTACGATAATTATTGACAATCACACTCCACAGAAGTCATCTGAATCGGTTTGGTTCCGATTAATCGAAAAACCTAGGACGAGTTCGCGAAAGTAGGTTTTTGACATCATCAGCGATAACTCACGAACCGTTTGATCGACAGAAGCGGTTCCAGAGGCAAAGTTGTTCAGAATGAGGAGAGCTATCAAATAATGTAAATAGTTTGAGTATATGTCAAATGTCACGTGATACACAATTGTTTAAGGACTCCAAAAACGTTATTTCGCCCCCAGTGGCCGAATGACTTCATATTTCTTACAGACCTTTTTGACCATGAGTCGAACAAGCCCAGCGAGTGTCGTTTCGATCGGCCTCCGTTAAGTCGGTCTAAGGAGTGCTCAAACTTCATTGGCCGATGGCGGCCATGTTTTTTTAGATACGCCAATGTCCTTTTCTAGAATCATGGTACATGACACAAAGACACATCATACCAAGAAATTAGTCGATCGGGCAAACTGTTGGGTAGTTATTGCCCTTTTCGAGAAAATTTATATTATAGCGCCACCTAGAGGCCAAACGCCGACTTTTTTATACTGTTACCTCGGACTGAGAGTATAAACATATAGTCCAAGCCCCGTGCAGATATCTCAAACGGTTCACGAGTTATAACCATTTTAGTAAAATTAGCTCCTTCCGGTTCCGACGTTTTGGCGCCCCCCGGCCACCGTAAATCGAAATTTCAACTTTTTTTCGATAATTATTTACATTCACACTCTACAGAATTCATCAGCGTTGGTCTGGTTCCGATTGGGCAAAAGTCCAGAGACTAGTTAATTTTTTTTATTTTTGCATAAAATGCAAATTAGTGGAAAAATTTGCATACCGGAAATGAAATCGGAGATAGCCATTTTTTAAGTTTTGAGCCAATGATCACATGTATCTAGAACACTGGGGCGTGCGACAAGCGATTTAGTAATTATGAGTGCAAACGCATTCAGCATCGCTGTAGCGCCACCTATGGGCCGACATGGCTGGCTCCGAGTATCTGAGTAGCGAGCAATACTACTACCATCTGACCGAGTCTCAGCTTTGTCGGACTTACGGTTTGGGCTGCACGATCAGTTTTACGGCGGAAAAATAATAATAAATATAGCTGCAAGCAGCAATTATCGGGTTTCGAGAAGTTTAGGTAAGTAAACGTCGACCAGTCTCAGGGAGGGCAAACTAACATGTCCACAATCGACAATACAACCCCACACCCAGAAAAATGAGTCAAAGGGTCAGCATTGGCTCATACAGACCCAGGCATGCTCACACACATGCACATATAGGACATAGATTACATTTTCTCATATCAAGTCATTCTGACAATTCAGTAGCGAGACTCACGTTATCAGGATAAATTAGTCAAATCCATTTCAGAAATTGCCCTAACACACATCCTCAATGAATGATAGGCCTTTAGACCCAGAATTTTGACTTAGGTGATCAGTAACGGTCTATGCAGACTACGCATGCTTACAAAGACATGTATGAAAAGCCCATTTGAATGAATATTTCACCTCTTGGACTTTTATGAAGGCATGCATCTTCTGATGAGCATGCTTGTTTTGAGTCATAATATGTATAATACTACTTAATTGCAAGTCAGTTGGATTATTTATTAAGGAGTAGCAACCTTTAACGTACATTATTCACGTTAATATAAAAAAGGACCCTGTAATGGTCACACAACAAAAAAAACTCAACATGTTTTTAATCATTGTTGACCTAGAGAGTCCAGAGAATTGTACTATGGTGGAAATTTTGAAATTGCTTGAAAATCAAAGAACTAGTTTGCAAAAGTACGATTTTAAGATCATCAGCAATAACTCCTGAACCGTTTGATTGACATCAATAGATCAAGAGGCAAATTTGTTCAGAATGAGAAGAGCTATCATATGATATCAATAGTTTGTGTGTATGTCAAATGTCACGTGATACACAATTGTTTAAGTAATGAAATACGCGTCAATTTTGCCATTTTTACTGTTTTAGCGCCACATAGTGTCCAAACGGCACCTTCTTTTGTAGGTGACCTCAGAGTGATGGTCTACACATATGTTCCAAGCCCCATGATGATGTGTTAATCCGTTCTGGATTTATGGCCATTTTAATGTGATAGGCTCCGCCCAGTTCAGCTTTTGGCCCCCCCTACCGTGTATGAATACAAATTATAACTTTTTTTCAATGATTATTTACATTCACACTCCACAAAAGTCATCTGCATTGGTTTGGTTCCGATCGGTTGAAAAACCAGGGACTAGTTCGCGAAAGTAGGTTTTTGACATCATCAGCGATAACTCATGAACCGTTTGATCGACAGAAGCATTTCAATAGGCAAAGTTGTTCAGAATGAGAAGAGCTATCATATGATGTAAATAGTTTGAGTATATGTCAAATGTCACGTGATACACAATTGTTTATGCACTGCAAAAACGTTTTTTCGCCCCCCGGTGGCCGAATGAGTTCATATTTCTTACAGACCTTCAGGACCACGAGTCGAACAAGCCCAGCGAGTGTCGTTTTGATCGGCCTCCGTTAACCCTGTCTAATGAGTGCTCAAAATTCATTGGCCGATGGCGGCCATGTTTTTTGAGAAACGCCAAAGTCCTTTTATACAGTCACGGTGCATGACACAAAGACACGCCATACCAAATAATAAGTCGATCGGGCAAACGGTTGCATAGTTATAGCCCTTTTCGAGTTCTTTGCTATTATAGCGCCACCTAGTGGCCAAACACCGAGTCTTTTTTATTATGACCCCGGACTAAGGGTCTACACATAGGGTCTAAGCCCCGTGAAGATATCTCAAACGGTTCACGAGTTATGGTCATTTGAGTGAAATAGGCTACTTCCGGTTCAGACGTTTTGATGCCCCCTAGCGACCCTGAATCGAAATTTCAACTTCCTTTTATGATTATTCATATTCACACTCCACAGAATTCATCAGCGTTGGTTTGGTTCCGATCGGGCAAATATCCAGGGACTAGTTCATTTTTTTTTTTTTTCATAAAATGCAAATTAGCGGAAAAATTTGCATACCGGAAATGAAATCGGAGATAGCCATTTTTTAAGTTTGGAGCCAAGGATTCCAATGACACCAAACACTTTGTTGTGCGACATCCGGTTTACGAGCATTGAGCCCAAACGCATTGGCCATCGCTATAGCGCCACCTATGGGCCGATTTGGCTGGGTCACTGTATCTGAGTAACCTGCACAGATACAACCAATTGACAAAGTGTCGAGTTTCTACGACTTACGGTTTGGGCTGGGCGATGCGTTTTAGCGCGGAAAAATAATAATAAGAAGAAGAAGAAGAAGAAGAAATATAACTGCAAGCAGTAATAACGGGTTTCTCGTCATCTGAGCCATCCAAGGCACTGTGACATCATTGAACAAGCTCAGGGGTCACTCCCCAACACAACCACGACAGATCAAAGTCCTGCACGCACAGAAAAATGACAGGATTAAGCAGCAATCCTCGGGTAGATGAGACGGGAATCACGCGAAGCTCAGAAGTGTGCGGTGTCAAACATTCCTTCAGGGTTCTTCATATGTATTATACTACTTAATTGCAAGTCAGTTGGATTATTTATTAAGGAGTAGCGACCTTAAACGTACATTCTTCATGTTAATATAATAAAGGACCCTGTAATGGTCACACAACAAAAAAAACTCAACATGTTTTTGATCATTATTGACCTAGAGAGTCCAGAGAATTGTACTGTGGTGGAAATTTCGAAGTTGCTTGAAAATCTAAGAACTAGTCTGCAAAAGTAAGTTTTGAACATCGTCACCGATAACTCGTGAACCGTTTGATTGACATCAATGGATCAAGAGGCAAAGTTGTTCAGACTGTAGAGAACTATCATATGATATCATTAGTTTGTGTAAATGTCAAATGTCACGTGATGCACAATTGAATAAGAAATGAAATAAGCGTCAATTTTGCCATTTTTACTGTTTTAGCGCCACCTAGTGTCAAAACGGCACCTTCTTTTGTAGGTGACCTCGGAGTGATGGTCTACACATATGTTCCAAGCCCCATGATGATGTGTTAATCCGTTCTGGATTTATGGCCATTTTAATGTGATAGGCTCCGCCCAGTTCAGTTTTTGCCCCCCACTACCGTGTATGAATATAAATTTCAACATTTTTTTCAATGATTATTTACATTCACACTCCACAGAAGTCATCTGCATTGGTTTGGTTCCGATCGGTTGAAAAACCAAGGACTAGTTCGCGAAAGTAGATTTTTGACATCGTCAGCGATAACTCACGAACCGTTTGATCGACAGAGGCGCGTCCAGAGGCAAAGTTGTTCAGAATGAGAAGAGATATCATATGATGTAAATAGTTTGAGTATGTGTCAAATGTCACGTGATACACAATTGTTTATGCACTCTAAAACCGTTACTTCGCCCCCCGGTGGCCGAATGAGTTCATATTTCTTACAGACCTTCAGGACCATGAGTCGAACAAGCCCAGCGAGTGTCGTTTCGATCGGCCTCTGTTAACCCTGTCTAATGAGGGCTCAAAATTCATTGGGCGATGGCGGCCATGTTTTTTTGAGAAACGTCAAAGTCCTTTTATACAGTCACGGTGCATGACACAAAGACACACCATACCAAATAATAAGTCGATCGGGCAAACGGTTGCGTAGTTATAGCCCTTTTCGAGTTCTTTGCTATTATAGCGCCACCTAGTGGCCAAACGCCAACTCCTTTTTACTGTGACCCTGGACTGAGAGTCTACACATAGGGTCCAAGGCCCGTGAAGATATCTCAAACGGTTCACGAGTTATGGCCATTTGAGTGAAACTGGCTACTTCCGGTTCGGACGTTTTGATGCCCCCTAGCGACCCTGAATCGAAATTTCAACTTCTTTTTATGATTATTCATATTCACACTCCACAGATTTCATCAGTCTTGGTTTGCTTCCGATCGGGCAAAAATCCAGGGACTAGTTCATTTTTTTTTTTTTTCATAAAATGCAAATTAGCGAAAAAATTTGCATACCGGAAATGAAATCGGAGATAGCCATTTTTTAAGTTTGGAGCCAAGGATTCCAATGACACCAAAAACTTTGTTGTGCGACATCCGGTTTACGAGCAATGAGCCCAAACGCATTGGCCATCGCTATAGCGCCCCCTATGGGCCGATTTGGCTGGGTCACTGTATCTGAGTAACCTGCACATATACAACCAATTGACAAAGTCTCGAGTTTTTACGACTTACGGTTTGGGCTGGGCGATGCGTTTTAGCGCGGAAAAATAATAATAAGAAGAAGAATTAAAGCTGCAAGCAGCATTTAGCGGGTTCGAGCACTTTTAAGGCATCCAAAGCATCTTTGCCTTCATCAAGTAGGCCGAGGACTCTCATCCTAAAACACCCAAGTGGAAGATACTCCCAACGCCTGAAAAATTATAGATACGGTCAGCAACGGTTCACAGACACTACGCCTGATTACACACATATGCACATAGAGTACACTTGAGGGGAATCATTTTTTCAGGTTAATTTGGTCACATCCATTTAAGAAATGACCCCGTCTAAATGCCTAATTGCATTGAGTTGCTGCCATGTGACTGCTGAGTAGAAATTTAGGTTTACATGCAATTAAACTGGTGTACATAATAAAGGTGTGTGTTATGCTAAGCAAAACAGCATCTTACAACCAGCCAGACATGTTCTATATTTATAGACGTGTGAATATGGAGCAACGTTTAATGTGTAGTGCTTTATATGTCTAACACCTTGTTCCTGTGAGACAGGAAACGTATCTCTTGTCCGGTAACCATCATATTTTGCACGCGTGTTTAGTCTAATAAGATGTATGATTGTACTTAATGGCAAGTCAATTGGATTATTTGTTAAGGAGAAGCGAGCTTTCAGGTACACCGTTCACTTGAATATAATAAAGGACCCTGTAGTGGTCATGCAAATGAAAAAGTTGAAGATGTTTTTGATAGTTATTGATCTAGACAGTCCAGAGAATTGTACTGTGGTGGAAATTTTGAAATCGCTTGAAAAACCTAGAACAAGTTCGCAAAGGCAGGTTCTTAACATCATCACAGATAACTCACAAACTGTTTGATCGACATCAATGGTTCAAAAGCCAAATTTGTTTGGAATTATGAGAGCTTTCATATGATATCGATAGTTTGTGTAAATGTCACGTGATACACAATTGTTAAGGCAACCAAAGATGTGTCAATTTTGCCATTTTTACTGTTATAGCAACACCTAGTGTCCAAACGCCGCGGTATTTTGTAAGTCATCTCGGAGTGATGGTCTACACATATGTTCCAAGCCCCATGATAATATCTCTAATAGTGCTCGAGTTATGGGCATTTTAATGTAATAGGCTCCGCCTATTTAAAATGTTTACGCCCCAAAGCAACCGTGAAAAGAAATTTCAACTTTTTTTGGATAATTATTTACATTCACACTCCACAGAAGTCATCTGCATTGGTTTGGATCCGATCAAGTAAAAAACCAAGGACCAGTTCGCAAAAGTAGGTTTTTAACATCATCAGCCATAACTCACGAACCGTTTGATTGACAGAAGTGTGTCCAGAGGCAAAGTTGTTCAGAATGAGGAGAGCTATCATATGATGTAAATAGTTTGGGTATATTCAAATGTCACGTGATACACAATTGTTTATGCAACCAAAGACACGTAAATTTTGCCATTTTTACTGTTATAGCGCCACCTAGTGTCCAAACGCCGCGGTATTTTGTAAGTCATCTCGGAGTGATGGTCTTCACATATGTTCCAAGCCCCATGATGATATCTCTAATAGTGCTCGAGTTATGGGCATTTTAATGTAATAGGCTCCGCCTATTTAAAATGTTTACGCCCCTAAGCAACCGTGAAAGAAAATTTCAACTTTTTTTTGATAATTATTTACATTCACACTCCAGAGATGTTATCTGCATTGGTTTGGATCCGATCGGTCGAAAAACCTAGGACTAGTTCGCGAAAGTAGGTTTTTGACATCGTCAGCGATAATTCGCAAACCGTTCAATTGACAGAAGCGTGTTCAGAGGCAAAGTTGTTCAGAATGTGAAGAGCTATCATATGATAACAATAGTTTGAGTATAAGTCAAATGTCACGTGATATACAATTGTTTATGCACTCTAAAACCGTTACTTCGCCCCCCGGTGGCCGAATGAGTTCATATTTCTTACAGACCTTCTGGACCACGAGTCGAACAAGCCCAGCGAGTGTCGTTTCGATCGGCCTCCGTTAACCCGGTCTAATGAGTGCTCAAACTTCATTGGCCGATGACCGCCATGTTTCTTTAGATACGCCACTGTCCTTTTAGACAATCATCGTGCATGACACATAGACACACCATACCAAATAATAAGTTTATCGGGCAAACGGTTGGGTAGTTATAGCCCTTTTCGAGTTCATGTAAATTATAGCGCCACCTAGTGGCCAAGCGCCAAATCCTTTTTACTGTGACCCCGGACTGAGAGTCTACACATAGGGTACAAGCCCCATGAAGATTGCTCAAACGGTTCACAAGTTATGGCCATTTTAGTCAACCATGGCACTTCCGGTTCAGACGTTTTGGCGCCCCCTAGCAATGGTGAATCGAAATTTCAACTTTTTTTTGATAATTATTCACATTCACTCTCCACAGAATTCATCAGCGTTGGTTTGGTTCCGATCGGGCAAAAATCCAGGGACTAGTTCATTTTAATTTTTTTGCATAAAATGCAAATTAGCGGGAAAATTTGCATACCGGAAATGAAATCGGAGATATACGTTTTTTAAGTTTTGAGCCAATGATTACAATGATATAAAACACTTGGGTGTGCGACAAACGGTTTAGGAGTAAAGAGTGCAAACGCGCTTTTCATCGCTATAGCGCCACCTATGGGCCGATTTGGCTGGGTCCATGTATCTGAGTAGCGACAAGGACTACTACCATCTGACCAAGTCTCAGCTCTGTCGGCCTTACGGTTTAGGCTGCCCATGTAGTTTTAGGGAAGAATAATAACGAAGAAGAATAATAAAACCCACAAATACAATAGGTTTCTAGCCCTACGGGCTCGAACCCTAAATATAACTGCAAGCAGTAATAACGGGTTTCTCGTCATCTGAGCCATCCAAGCCACTGTGACATCATTGAACAGGCTCAGGGGGCATGCCCCAACACACCCAAAACAGATCAAAGTCCTAGACACACAGAAAACTACAGGATTAAGCAGCAATCCTCGGGTAGATGAGACGGGAATCACGCGAAGCTCATAAGTGTGCGGTCTCAAACATTCCTTCAGGGTTCTTCATATGTATTATACTACTTAATTGCAAGTCAGTTGGATTATTTATTAAGTAGTAGCGACCTTAACCGTACATTCTTCACGTTAATATCATAAAGGACCCTGTAATGGTCACACAATAAAAAAAACTCAACATGTTTTTGGTCATTATTGACCCAGAGAGTCCAGAGAATTGTACTGTGGTGGACATTTTGAAATTGCTTGAAAATCTAAGAACTAGTTAGCAAAAGTAAGTTTTTAACATCGTCACCGATAACTCGTGAACCGTTTGATTGACATCAATGGATCAAGATGCAAAGTTGTTCAGAATGTAGAGGACTATCATATGATATCAATAGTTTGTTTGTATGTCAAATGTCACGTGATACACAATAGTTTAAGTAATGAAATACGCGTCAATTTTGCCATTTTTACTGTTTTAGCGCCACCTAGTGTCAAAACGGCACCTTCTTTTGTAGGTGACCTCGGAGTGATGGTCTACACATATGTTCCAAGCCCCATGATGATGTGTTAATCCGTTCTGGATTTATGGCCATTTTAATGTGATAGGCTCCGCCCAGTTCAGTTTTTGCCCCCCACTACCGTGTATGAATATAAATTTCAACATTTTTTTCAATGATTATTTACATTCACACTCCACAGAAGTCATCTGCATTGGTTTGGTTCCGATCGGTTGAAAAACCAAGGACTAGTTCGCGAAAGTAGATTTTTGACATCGTCAGCGATAACTCACGAACCGTTTGATCGACAGAGGCGCGTCCAGAGGCAAAGTTGTTCAGAATGAGAAGAGATATCATATGATGTAAATAGTTTGAGTATGTGTCAAATGTCACGTGATACACAATTGTTTATGCACTCTAAAACCGTTACTTCGCCCCCCGGTGGCCGAATGAGTTCATATTTCTTACAGACCTTCAGGACCATGAGTCGAACAAGCCCAGCGAGTGTCGTTTCGATCGGCCTCTGTTAACCCTGTCTAATGAGGGCTCAAAATTCATTGGGCGATGGCGGCCATGTTTTTTTGAGAAACGTCAAAGTCCTTTTATACAGTCACGGTGCATGACACAAAGACACACCATACCAAATAATAAGTCGATCGGGCAAACGGTTGCGTAGTTATAGCCCTTTTCGAGTTCTTTGCTATTATAGCGCCACCTAGTGGCCAAACGCCAACTCCTTTTTACTGTGACCCTGGACTGAGAGTCTACACATAGGGTCCAAGGCCCGTGAAGATATCTCAAACGGTTCACGAGTTATGGCCATTTGAGTGAAACTGGCTACTTCCGGTTCGGACGTTTTGATGCCCCCTAGCGACCCTGAATCGAAATTTCAACTTCTTTTTATGATTATTCATATTCACACTCCACAGAATTCATCAGTCTTGGTTTGCTTCCGATCGGGCAAAAATCCAGGGACTAGTTCATTTTTTTTTTTTTTCATAAAATGCAAATTAGCGAAAAAATTTGCATACCGGAAATGAAATCGGAGATAGCCATTTTTTAAGTTTGGAGCCAAGGATTCCAATGACACCAAAAACTTTGTTGTGCGACATCCGGTTTACGAGCAATGAGCCCAAACGCATTGGCCATCGCTATAGCGCCCCCTATGGGCCGATTTGGCTGGGTCACTGTATCTGAGTAACCTGCACATATACAACCAATTGACAAAGTCTCGAGTTTTTACGACTTACGGTTTGGGCTGGGCGATGCGTTTTAGCGCGGAAAAATAATAATAAGAAGAAGAATTAAAGCTGCAAGCAGCATTTATCGGGTTTCGAGTTTTAAGGCAGTCAAAAGCAGTCATGCATTCATGAACAGTTTAGGGGGTCACACCACAACAAACGCATGAAGGATCAAAGTCCAACACACACACGCACAGAAAAAGGACAGGTATCAACTCATAGAAACTATGCATGCTTACAGAAACATGCACATATACTACAAGAATGTTATTTTTCTGACTGTCAAATCATTTGGACAATTTGTTAATGAGTATCCGATTTTCATTGTTGTTGCCTTTTAAATTGAAGCGAAGGTGCTTTCAAACTCAAGAAGTCTGAAGTTCCTGGGCCGAGACGTTTGTTTTCAAAGCGTATCAGAACCTGTAGATGTATGTCACGTGATACACAATTGTTTAAGCACTCCAAAAACGTTATTTCGCCCCCAGTGGCCAAATGAGTTCATATTTCTTACAGACCTTCAGGACCAGGACAGGAACAAGCCCAGCGAGTGTCATTTTGATCGGCCTCCGTTAACCCTGTCTAATGAGTGCTCAAATTTCATTGGCCGATGGCGGCCATGTTTTTTGAGAAAAGCCAAAATCCTTTTATACAGTCAGGGTGCATGACACAAAGACACACCATACCAAATAATAAGTCAATCGGGCAAACGGTTGGGTAGTTATAGCCCTTTTCGTGTTCTTTGCTATTATAGCGCCACCTAGTGGCCAAACACCGAGTTATTTTTATTGTGACCCCGGACTGAGGGTCTACATATACGGTCTAAGCCCCGTGAAGATAGCTCAAACCGTTCTCTAGATATAGCCATTTTAGTGAAATAGGCAACTATCGGTTCACACGTTTTAGAGCCCCCTAGCGACTCTGAATCGAAATTTCAACTTTTTTTCAACGAATATTTACCATCACACTCCACAGAATTCATCAGCGTTGGTTTGGTTCCGATCGGGCAAAAATCCAGGGAGTAGTTCATTTTTGTTTTTTTTTATAAAATGCAAATTAGCGGGAAAATTTGCATACCGGAAATGAAATCGGAGATAGACATTTTTTAAGTATTGAGCCAATGATTACAATGATATAAAACACTTGGGTGTGCGACAAACGGTTTAGGAGTTACGGATGCAAACGCGTTGAGCATCGCTATAGCGCCACCTATGGGCCGATTTGGCTGGGTCACTGTATCTGAGTAACCTGCACAGATACAACCAACTGACAAAGTCTCAAGTTTCTACGATTTACGGTTTGGGCTGGGCGACGCGTTTTATGGCGGAATAATAATAATAATAATAATAATAATAAAAATCCTTACAAAAACAATAGGTTTTCAGCCCTTCGGGCTCGAAACCCTAATAAAAATCCTTACAAATACAATAGGTTTTCAGCCCTTCGGGCTCGAAACCCTAATAAAAATCCTTACAAATACAATAGGTTTTCAGCCCTTCGGGCTCGAAACCCTAATAAATATAGCTGCAAGCAGCGATTCCCGGGTTCGAGCAGTCTAAAGCGTCAAGATTGTTCAGAATGAAGAGAACTAGCGGCCAAAAGGCGCTGCCTTTAGTAGGTTACCTCAGAGCTAGTTCTTGAGTTATGGCCATTTTATTGTAAAAGGCTCAGCATAATTAGAACTTTTGGCGTGCGTCCCTTATCGACCTTGAAAGGAAATTTCAACTTTTTTTCGATAGTTATTGACATTCACACTCCACAGAAGTCATCTGCATTGGTTTGGTTCCGATCGGTCAAAAAAACAAGGACTAGTTTGCGAAAGTAGGTTTTTGACATCATCGGCGATAACTCACGAACCGTTTCTTTGACAGAAGTGGTTCCAGAGGCAAAGTTGTTCAGAATGAGGAGAGCTATCATATGATGTAAATAGTTTGAGTATATGTCAGATGTCACGTGATACACAATTGTTTTTGCAACCAAAAACACTTAAATTTAGCCATTTTTACTGTTATAGCGCCACCTAGTGTCCAAACGCCGCGCCCTTACGCATGTGACCTCTGAGTGATGGTCTTCACATATGTTTCAAGCCCCATAATCATATCTCTAATAGTTATTGAGTTATGGCCATTTAAATGTAATAGGCCCCGCCCATTTTTTTATTTTGGTGCCCCTAAGCGACCTTGAAAGGAAATTTCAACTTTTTTTCGATAATTATTGATTTTCACACTCCACAGAAGTCATCTGAATCGGTTTGGTTCCGATTAATCGAAAAACCTAGGACGAGTTCGCGAAAGTAGGTTTTTGACATCATCAGCGATAACTCAAAAACCGTTTGATCGACAGCTATGGTTCCAGAGGCAAAGTTGTTCATAATGAGGAGACCTATCAAATATCGTAAATAGTTTGAGTATATGTCAAATGTCACGTGATACACAATTGTTTATGCACTGCAAAAACGTTATTTCGCCCCCAGTGGCCGAATGACTTCATATTTCTTACAGACCTTCTTGACCATGAGTAGAACAAGCCCAGCGAGTGTCGTTTCGATCGGCCCCCGTTAAGTCGGTCTAAGGAGTGCTCAAACTTCATTGGCCGATGGCGGCCATGTTTTTTTAGATACGCCAATGTCCTTTTCTAGAATCATGGTACATGACACAAAGACACACCATACCAAGAAATTAGTTGATAGGGCAAACTCTTGGGTAGTTATTGCCCTTTTCGAGAAAATGTATATTTTAGCGCCACCTAGAGGCCAAACGCCGACTTTTTTATACTGTGACCTCAGACTGAGAGTATAAACATATGGTCCAAGCCTCATGAAGATAGCTCAAACGGTTCACGAGTTATAACCATTTTAATCAAATATGCCCCTTCCGGTTCAGACGTTTTGTCGCCCCCCAGCCACCACGGATCGAAATTTCAACTTTTTTTCGATAATTATTTACATTCACACTCCACAGAATTCATCAGCGTTGGTTTGGTTCCGATCCGGCAAAAATTCAGAGACTAGTTCATTTTTTTTTTTTTGCATAAAATGCAAATTACCGAAAAAATTTGCATACCGGAAATGAAATCGGACCTATACGTTTTTTAAGTTTTGAGCCAATGATTACAATGATATAAGACACTTGGGTGTGCGACAAACGGTTTAGGAGTAATGAGCGTAAAGGCGCTTTTTATCACTGTAGCGCCACCTATGGGCCGACATGGCTGGCTCCGTGTATCTGAGTAGCGAGCAAGACTACTACCATCTGACCAAGTCTCAGCTCTGTCGGCCTTACGGTTTGGGCTGCCCATTCAGTTTTAGGGAAGAATAATAAGAAGAAGAATAAATATAGCTGCAAGCAGCGATTCCCGGGTTCGAGCAGTCTAAAGCGTCAAGATTGTTCAGAATGAAGAGAACTAGCGGCCAAAAGGCGCTGCGTTAGTAGGTGACCTCAGAGCTAGTTCTTGAGTTATGGCCATTTTATTGTAAAAGGCTCCGCATGATTAGAACTTTTGGCGTGCGTCCCTTATCGACCTTGAAAGGAAATTTCAACATTCTTTCGATAGTTATTGACATTCACACTCCACAGAAGTCATCTGAATCGGTTTGGTTCCGATTAATCGAAAAACCTAGGACTAGTTCGCGAAAGTAGGTTTTTGACATCATCGGCGATAACTCACAAACCGTTTGTTTGACAGAAGCGGTTCCAGAGGCAAAGTTGTTCAGAATGAGAAGAGCTATCATATGATGTAAATAGTTTGATTATATGTCAAAGGTCACGTGATACACAATTGTTGTTGCAACCAAAAACACGTCAATTTAGCCATTTTTACTGTTATAGCGCCACCTAGTGTCCAAACGCCGCGCCCTTACGTATGTGACCTCTGAGTGATGGTCTTCACATATGTTTCAAGCCCCATGATCATATCTCTAATAGTTATTGAGTTATGGCCATTTAAATGTCATAGGCCCCGCCCATTTTTTTATTCTGATGCCCCTAAGCAACCTTGAAAGGAAATTTCAACTTTCTTTCGATAATTATTGACATTCACACTCCACAGAAGTAATCTGAATCGGTTTGGTTCCGATTAATCGAAAAACCTAGGACTAGTTCGCGAAAGTAGGTTTTTGACATCATCGGCGATAACTCACGAACCGTTTGATCGACAGAACTGGTTCCAGAGGCAAAGTTGTTCAGAATGAGGAGTCCTATCAAATAATTTAAATAGTTTGAGTATATGTCAAATGTCACGTGATACACAATTGTTAAAGGACTCCAAAAACGTTATTTCGCCCCCAGTGGCCGAATGACTTCATATTTCTTACAGACCTTCTTGACCATGAGTCGAACAAGCCCAGCGAGTGTCGTTTCGATCGGCCTCCGTTAAGTCGGTCTAAGGAGTGCTCAAACTTCACTGGCCGATGGCGGCCATGTTTTTTTAGATACGCCAATGTCCTTTTCTAGAATCATGGTACATGACACAAAGACACACCATACCAAGAAATTAGTCGATAGGGCAAACTGTTGGGTAGTTATTGCCCTTTTCGAGAAAATGTATATTATAGCGCCACCTAGAGGCCAAACGCCGACTTTTTGACAATATGAGCTCGGACTGAGAGTATAAACATATGTTCCAAGCCCTGTGCAGATAGCTCAAACGGTTCATGAGTTATAACCATTTTAGTAAAATTTGCTCCTTCCGGTTCCGACGTTTTGGCGCCCCCCGGCCACCGCAAATCGAAATTTCAACTTTTTTTCGATAATTATTTACATTCACACTCCACAGAATTCATCAGCATTGGTCTGGTTCCGATTGGGCAAAAATCCAGAGACTAGTTACATTTTTTTATTTTTGCATAAAATGCAAATTAGCGAAAAAATTAGCATACCGAAAATGAAATCGGAGATATACGTTTTTTAAGTTTTGAGCCAATGATCACATGTATCTAGAACACTGGGGCGTGCGACAAGCGATTTAGGAATTATGAGCGCAAACGCATTCAGCATCGCTGTAGCGCCACCTATGGGCCGACATGGCTGGCTCCGAGTATCTGAGTAGCGAGCAATACTACTACCATCTGACCGAATCTCAGCTCTGTCCGACTTACGGTTTGGGCTGCACGATCAGTTTTACGGCGGAAAAATAATAATAATAATAAAAGCTACAAATACAATAGGTTTCTAGCCCTTCGGGCTCGAACCCTAAATATAGCTGCAAGCAGCAATTATCGGGTTTCGAGAAGTTTAGATAAGTAAACGTCGACCAGTCTCAGGGATGGCAAACTAACATGTCCACAATCGACAATACAATCCCACACCCAGAAAAATGAGTCAAAGGGTCAGCATTGGCTCATACAGACCCAGGCATGCTCACACACACATGCACATATAGGACATAGATTACATTTTCTCATATCAAGTCATTCGAACAATTCAGTAGCGAGACTCACGTTATCAGGATAAATTAGTCAAATCCATTTCAGAAATGGCCCTAACACACATCCTCAATGAATGATAGGCCTTTAGACCCAGAATTTTGACTTAGGTGATCAGTAACGGTCTATGCAGACTACGCATGCTTACAAAGACATGTATGAAAAGCCCATTTGAATGAATATTTCACCTTTTGGACTTTTATGAAGGCATGCCTCTTCTGATGAGCATGCTTGTTTTGAGTCATAATATGTATAATACTACTTAATTGCAAGTCAGTTGGATTATTTATTAAGGAGTAGCAACCTTTAACGTACATTATTCACGTTAATATAAAAAAGGACCCTGTAATGGTCCCACAACAAAAAAAACTCAACATGTTTTTAATCATTGTTGACCTAGAGAGTCCAGAGAATTGTACTATGGTGGAAATTTTGAAATTGCTTGAAAATCAAAGAACTAGTTTGCAAAAGTACGATTTTAAGATCATCAGCAATAACTCCTGAACCGTTTGATTGACATCAATAGATCAAGAGGCAAATTTGTTCAGAATGAGAAGAGCTATCATATGATATCAATAGTTTGTGTGTATGTCAAATGTCACGTGATACACAATTGTTTAAGTAATGAAATACGCGTCAATTTTGCCATTTTTACTGTTTTAGCGCCACCTAGTGTCCAAACGGCACCTTCTTTTGTAGGTGACCTCAGAGTGATGGTCTACACATATGTTCCAAGCCCCATGATGATGTGTTAATCCGTTCTGGATTTATGGCCATTTTAATGTGATAGGCTCCGCCCAGTTGAATTTTTGGCCCCCCCTACCGTGTATGAATACAAATTTCAACTTTTTTTCAATGATTATTTACATTCACACTCCACAAAAGTCATCTGCATTGGTTTGGTTCCGATCGGTTGAAAAACCAGGGACTAGTTCGCGAAAGTAGATTTTTGACATCATCAGCGATACCTCATGAACCGTTTGATCGACAGAAGCATTTCAAGAGGCAAAGTTGTTCAGAATGAGAAGAGCTATCATATGATGTAAATAGTTTGAGTATATGTCAAATGTCACGTGATACACAATTGTTTATGCACTGCAAAAACGTTTTTTCGCCCCCCGGTGGCCGAATGAGTTCATATTTCTTACAGACCTTCACGACCACGAGTCGAACAACCCCAGCGAGTGTCGTTTTGATCGGCCTCCGTTAACCCTGTCTAATGAGTGCTCAAAATTCATTGGCCGATGGCGGCCATGTTTTTTGAGAAACGCCAAAGTCCTTTTATACAGTCACGGTGCATGACACAAAGACACACCATACCAAATAATAAGTCGATCGGGCAAACGGTTGCATAGTTATAGCCCTTTTCGAGTTCTTTGCTATTATAGCGCCACCTAGTGGCCAAACACCGAGTCTTTTTTATTGTGACCCCGGACTAAGGGTCTACACATAGGGTCTAAGCCCCGTGAAGATAGCTCAAACGGTTCACGAGTTATGGTCATTTGAGTGAAATAGGCTACTTCCGGTTCAGACGTTTTGATGCCCCCTAGCGACCCTGAATCGAAATTTCAACTTCTTTTTATGATTATTCATATTCACACTCCACAGAATTCATCAGCGTTGGTTTGGTTCCCATCGGGCAAAAATCCAGGGACTAGTTCATTTTTTTTTTTTTTCGTAAAATGCAAATTAGCGGAAAAATTTGCATACCGGAAATGAAATCGGAGATAGCCATTTTTTAAGTTTGGAGCCAAGGATTCCAATGACACCAAAAACTTTGTTGTGCGACATCCGGTTTACGAGCAATGAGCTCAAACGCATTGGCCATCGCTATAGCGCCCCCTATGGGCCGATTTGGCTGGGTCACTGTATCTGAGTAACCTGCACAGATACAACCAATTGACAAAGTCTCGAGTTTCTATGACTTACGGTTTGGGCTGGGCGATGCGTTTTAGCGCGGAAAAATAATAATAAGAAGAAGAATTAAAGCTGCAAGCAGCATTTATCGGGTTTCGAGTTTTAAGGCAGTCAAAAGCAGTCATGCATTCATGAACAGTTTAGGGGGTCACACCACAACAAACGCATGAAGGATCAAAGTCCAACACACACGCACAGAAAAATGACAGGTATCAACTCATAGAAACTATGCATGCTTACAGAAACATGCACATATACTACAAGAATGTTATTTTTCTGACTGTCAAATCATTTGGACAATTTGTTAATGAGTATCCGATTTTCATTGTTGTTGCCTTTTAAATTGAAGCGAAGGTGCTTTCAAACTCAAGAAGTCTGAAGTTCCTGGGCCGAGACGTTTATTTTCAAAGCGTATCAGAGCCTGTAGATGTATGTCACGTGATACACAATTGTTTAAGCACTCCAAAAACGTTATTTCGCCCCCAGTGGCCAAATGAGTTCATATTTCTTACAGACCTTCAGGACCAGGACAGGAACAAGCCCAGCGAGTGTCATTTTGATCGGCCTCCGTTAACCCTGTCTAATGAGTGCTCAAATTTCATTGGCCGATGGCGGCCATGTTTTTTGAGAAAAGCCAAAGTCCTTTTATACAGTCACGGTGCATGACACAAAGACACACCATACCAAATAATAAGTCGATCGGGCAAACGGTTGGGTAGTTATAGCCCTTTTCGTGTTCTTTGCTATTATAGCGCCAACTAGTGGCCAAACACCGAGTTATTTTTATTGTGACCCCGGACTGAGGGTCTACACATATGGTATAAGCCCCGTGAAGATATCTCAAACCGTTCTCTTGATATAGCCATTTTAGTGAAATAGGCAACTATCGGTTCAGACGTTTTAGAGCCCCCTAGCGACCCTGAGTCGAAATTTCAACTTTTTTTCAACGAATATTTATATTCACACTCCACAGAATTCATCAGCGTTGGTTTGGTTCCGATCGGGCAAAAATCCAGGGACTAGTTCATTTTTGTTTTTTTTTATAAAATGCAAATTAGCGGGAAAATTTGCATACCGGAAATGAAATCGGAGATAGACATTTTTTAAGTTTTGAGCCAATGATTACAATGATATAAAACACTTGGGTGTGCGACAAACGGTTTAGGAGTTACGAATGCAAACGCGTTGAGCATCGCTATAGCGCCACCTATGGGCCGATTTGGCTGGGTCACTGTATCTGAGTAACCTGCACAGATACAACCAACTGACAAAGTCTCGAGTTTCTACGATTTACGGTTTGGGCTGGGCGATGCGTTTTATGGCGGAATAATAATAATAATAATAATAAAAATCCTTACAAAAACAATAGGTTTTCAGCCCTTCGGGCTCGAAACCCTAAATATAGCTGCAAGCAGCGATTCCCGGGTTCGAGCAGTCTAAAGCGTCAAGATTGTTCAGAACAAAGAGAACTAGCGGCCAAAAGGCGCTGCCTTTAGTAGGTGACCTCGGAGCTAGTTCTTGAGTTATGGCCATTTTAATGTAAAAGGCTCCGCATATTAAGAACTTTTGGCGTGCGTCCCTTATCGACCTTGAAAGGAAATTTCAACTTTTTTTCGATAGTTATTGACATTCACACTCCACAGAAGTCGTCTGCATTGGTTTGGTTCCGATCGGTCAAAAAACCAAGGACTAGTTCGCGAAAGTAGGTTTTTGACATCATCGGCGATATAACTCACGAACCGTTTGTTTGACAGAAGTGGTTCCAGAGGCAAAGTTGTTTAGAATGAGGAGAGCTATCATTTGATGTAAATAGTTTGAGTATATGTCAAATGTCACGTGAAACACAATTGTTTTTGCAACCAAAAACACTTAAAATTAGCCATTTTTACTGTTATAGCGCCACCTAGTGTCCAAACGCCGCGCCCTTACGCATGTGAACTCTGAGTGATGGTCTTCACATGTGTTTCAAGCCCCATGATCATATCTCTAATAGTTATTGAGTTATGGCCATTTAAATGTAATAGGCCCCGCCCATTTTTTTATTTTGGTGCCCCTAAGCGACCTTGAAAGGAAATTTCAACTTTTTTTCGATAATTATTGATATTCACACTCCACAGAAGTCATCTGCATCGGTTTGGTTCCGATTAATCGAAAAACCTAGGACGAGTTCGCGAAAGTAGGTTTTTGACATCATCAGCGATAACTCACGAACCGTTTGATCGACAGAAGCGGTTCCAGAGGCAAAGTTGTTCAGAATGAGAAGAGCTATCATATGATGTAAATAGTTTGAGGATATGTCAAATGTCACGTGATACACAATTGTTTATGCACTCCAAAAACGTTATTTCGCCCCCAGTGGCCGAATGAGTTCATATTTCTTACAGACCTTCTTGACCATGAGTCGAACAAGCCCAGCGAGTGTCGTTTCGATCGGCCTCCGTTAAGTCGGTCTAAGGAGTGCTCAAACTTCATTGGCCGATGGCGGCCATGTTTTTTTAGATACGCCAATGTCCTTTTCTAGAATCATGGTACATGACACAAAGACACACCATACCAAGAAATTAGTTGATAGGGCAAACTCTTGGGTAGTTATTGCCCTTTTCGAGAAAATGTATATTTTAGCGCCACCTAGAGGCCAACCGCCGACTTTTTTATACTGTGACCTCAGACTGAGAGTATAAACATATGGTCCAAGCCTCATGAAGATAGCTCAAACGGTTCACGAGTTATAACCATTTTAATCAAATATGCCCCTTCCGGTTCAGACGTTTTGTCGCCCCCCAGCCACCACGGATCGAAATTTCAACTTTTATTCGATAATTATTTACATTCACACTCCACAGAATTCATCAGCGTTGGTTTGGTTCCGATCCGGCAAAAATTCAGAGACTAGTTCATTTTTTTTTTTTTGCATAAAATGCAAATTACCGAAAAAATTTGCATACCGGAAATGAAATCGGACCTATAAGTTTTTTAAGTTTTGAGCCAATGATTACAATGATATAAGACACTTGGGTGTGCGACAAACGGTTTAGGAGTAATGAGCGTAAAGGCGCTTTTTATCACTGTAGCGCCACCTATGGGCCGACATGGCTGGCTCCGTGTATCTGAGTAGCGAGCAAGACTACTACCATCTGACCAAGTCTCAGCTCTGTCGGCCTTACGGTTTGGGCTGCCCATTCAGTTTTAGGGAAGAATAATAAGAAGAAGAATAATAAAACCAACAAATACAATAGGTTTCTAGCCCTACGGGCTCGAACCCTAATAAAAATCCTTACAAAAACAATAGGTTTTCAGCACTTCGTGCTCGAAACCCTAATAAAACCAACAAATACAATAGGTTTCTAGCCCTACGGGCTCGAACCCTAATAAAACCAACAAATACAATAGGTTTCTAGCGCTTCGCGCTCGAACCCTAACAAGCAGCATTTAGCGGGTTTCGAGGTTTAAGGCAGTCAAAAGCAGTCGTGCATTCATGAACAGGTTAGGGGGTCACACCTCAACACACGCATGAAGGATCAAAGTCCAACACACACACACACACGCACAGAAAAATGACAGGTATGAACTCATAAAAACTATGCATGCTTACAGAAACATGCACATATACTACAAGAATGTTATTTTTCTGACTGTCAAATCATTTGGACAATTCGTTTAATGAGTATCCGATTTTCTGTGTTGTTGGCCTTTAAATTGAAGAGAAGGTGCTTTCAAACTCAAGAAGTCTGAAGTTCCTGGGCCGAGACGTATGTTTTCAAAGCGTATCAGATCCTGTAGATGTATAACCGTTGCATATTTACAGTATTTAGTGCCATTGTTCATGTTATAGCGCCACCTAGTGTCCAATCACCGTGTTATTTTTACAGTGAGCTCAGAGCGACGGTCTAAACATATGTGTAAAGCCCACGTGAAGCTATCTCAAATCCTTCTCTAACAACGTCCGTTTAAGTGTCATAGGCTCCGCTCAGTTCGGTTTTTCCCCCCCCCTACCGTGTATGAATATAAATTTCAACGTTTTTTCAATGATTATTTACATTCACACTCCAGAGAAGTCATCTGCATTGGTTTGGTTCCAATCTGTTGAAAAACCAGGGACTAGTTTGTGAAAGTAGGTTTTTAACATTATCAGCGATAACTCACGAACCGTTTGATCGACAGAAATGGTTCTGGAGGCAAAGTTGTTCAGAATGAGAAGAGATATCATATGATGTAAATAGTTTGGGTATATGTCAAATGTCACGTGATACACAATTGTTTAAGTCATGAAATACGCGTCAATTTAACCATTTCTACTGGTCTAGCGCCAACTAGTGTCAAAACGGCACCTTCTTTTGTAGGTGACCTTGGAGTGATGGTCTACACATATGTTCCAAGCCCCATGATGATGTGTTAATCCGTTCTGGAGTTATGGCCATTTTAATGTGATAGGCTCCGCCCAGTTCAGTTTTTGCCCCACCCTACCGTGTATGAATACAAATTTCAACTTTTTTTCAATGATTATTTACATTCACACTCCACAGAAGTCATCTGCATTGGTTTGGTTCTGATCGGTTGAAAAACCAAGGACTAGTTCGCGAAAGTAGGTTTGTGACATTATCAGCGATAACTCACGAACCGTTTGATCGACAGAAGCGTGTCCGGAGGCAAAGTTGTTCAGAATGAGAAGAGCTATCATATGATGTAAATAGTTTGAGTATAAGTCAAATGTCACGTGATACAAAATTGTTTATGCACTGCAAAAACGTTTTTTCGCCCCCCGGTGGCCGAATGAGTTCATATTTCTTACAGACCTTCAGGACCACTAGTCGAACAAGCCCTGCGAGTGTCGTTTCGATCGGCCCCCGTTAACCCTGTCTAATGAGTGCTCAAAATTCATTGGCCGATGGCGGCCATGTTTTTTGAGAAAAGCCAAAGTCCTTTTATACAGTGATGGTGCATGATACAAAGACACACCATACCAAATAATAAGTCGATCGGGCAAACGGTTGGGTAGTTATAGCCCTTTTCGAGTTCATGTATATTATAGCGCCACCTAGTGGCTAAACGGCAATTCCTTTTTACTGTGACCCTGGACTGAGAGTCTACACATAGGGTCCAAGCCACGTGAAGATATCTCAAACGGTTCACGAGTTATGGTCATTTTAGTGAAAGAGGCAACTTCCGGTTTTGATGTTTTGATGCCCCCTAGCGACCCTGAATAGAAATTTCAACTTTTTTTCAATGAATATTTACATTCACACTCCACAGAATTCATCAGCGTTGGTTTGGTTCCGATCGGGCAAAAATCCAGGGACTAGTTCATTTTTTTTTTTTTTTATAAAATGCAAATTAGCGGAAAAATTTGCATACCGGAAATGAAATCGGAGATAGCCATTTTTTAAGTTTGGAGCCAAGGATTCCAATGACACCAAAAACTTTGTTGTGCGACATCCGGTTTACGAGCAATGAGCCCAAACGCATTGGCCATTGCTATAGCGCCCCCTATGGGCCGATTTGGCTGGGTCACTGTATCTGAGTAACCTGCACATATACAACCAATTGACAAAGTCTCGAGTTTCTACGACTTACGGTTTGGGCTGGGCGATGCGTTTTAGCGTGGAAAAATAATAATAAGATTAAAGCTGCAAGCAGCCTTTAAGCGGGTTTCGAGTTTTAAGGCAGTCAAAAGCAGTCATGCATTCATGAACAGTTTAGGGGGTCACACCTCAACACACGCATGAAGGATCAAAGTCCAACACACACACACACAGAAAAATGACAGGTATGAACTCAAAGAAACTATGCATGCTTACAGAAACATGCACGTATACTACAAGAACGTTATTTTTCTGACTGTCAAATCATTTGGACAATTCGTTAATGAGTATCCGATTTTCATTGTTGTTGGCTTTTAAATTGGAGAGAACGTGCTTTCAAACTCAAGAAGTCTGAAGTTCCTGGGACGAGACGTTAATTTTCAAAGCGTATCAGAACCTGTAGAAGTATAACCGCTGCATAATTACAGTTTTTAGTGCCATTTTTCCCGTTATAGCGCCACCTAGTGTCCAATCACCGCGTTCTTTTTACCGTGACCTCAGAGCGATGGTCTACACATATGTTTTAAGCCCCGTGAAGCTATCTCAAACCCTTCTCTAACAACGTCCGTTTAAGTGTCATAGGCTTTGCCCAGTTCAGTTTATGGCCCCCCCTACCGTGTATGAATACAAATTTCATCTTTTTTTCGAGTACTTTTGATGTTCACACTCCACAGAAGCACTCTGCGTTTGTTTGGTTCCAATAGGGCGTAAAACCGCGAAGTAGTTAGCAATAGTAGGTTTTTAACGTTATCATCGATATCTAATGGACCGTTTTATTGACAGCAATGCTTCAAGAGGCAAAGT
This sequence comes from Barbatula barbatula, assembly GCF_947034865.1. Classification (NCBI taxonomy): domain Eukaryota; kingdom Metazoa; phylum Chordata; class Actinopteri; order Cypriniformes; family Nemacheilidae; genus Barbatula; species Barbatula barbatula. The sequence goes on along the minus strand of NC_136778.1, from coordinate 18,595,565 downwards.
TGTTCAGAATGAGAAGAGCTATCATATGATGTAAATAGTTTGGGTATATGTCAAATGTCACGTGATACACAATTGTTTAAGAATTGAAATGCGCGTCCAATTTGCCATTTTTACTGGTTTAGCGCCACCTAGTGTCCAAACGCCACCTTCTTTTGTATGTGACCTCGGAGTGATGGTCTACATATATGATCCAAGCCCCATGATGATGTGTTAATCCGTTCTGGATTTATGGCCATTTTAATGTGATAGGCTCCGCCCAGTTCCGTTTTTGCCCCCCCCCTACCGTGTATGAATACAAATTTCAACTTTTTTTCAATGATTATTTAGATTCACACTCCACAGAAGTCATCTGCATTAGTTTGGTTCCGATCGGTTGAAAAACCAGGGACTAGTTCGCAAAAGTAGGTTTTTGGCATCATCAGCAATAACTCACGATCCGTTTGATCGAAAGAAGCATTTCAGGAGGCAAAGTTGTTCAGAATGAGGAGACCTATCAAATAATGTAAATAGTTTGAGTATAAGTCAAATATCACGTGATACACAATTGTTTAAGCACTCCAAAAAAGTTTTTTCGCCCCCAGTGGCCGAATGAGTTCATATTTCTTACAGACCTTCTAGACCATGAGTCGAACAAGCCCAGCGAGTGTCGTTTCGATCGGCCTCCGTTAACCCTGTCTAATGAGTGCTCAAACTTCATTGGCCGATGGCGGCCATGTTTTTTGAGAAACCCCAAAGTCCTTTTATACAGTGATGGTGCATGATACAAAGACACACCATACCAAATAATAAGTCGATCAGGCAAACGGTTGGGTAGTTATAGCCCTTTTCGAGTTCTTTGCTATTATAGCGCCACCTAGTGGCTAAACGGCAATTCCTTTTTACTGTGACCCTGGACTGAGAGTCTACACATAGGGTCCAAGCCACGTGAAGATATCTCAAACGGTTCACGAGTTATGGTCATTTTAGTGAAAGAGGCAACTTCCGGTTTTGATGTTTTGATGCCCCCTAGCGACCCTGAATAGAAATTTCAACTTTTTTTCAATGAATATTTACATTCACACTCCACAGAATTCATCAGCGTTGGTTTGGTTCCGATCGGGCAAAAATCCAGGGACTAGTTCATTTTTTTTTTTTTTTATAAAATGCAAATTAGCGGAAAAATTTGCATACCGGAAATGAAATCGGAGATAGCCATTTTTTAAGTTTGGAGCCAAGGATTCCAATGACACCAAAAACTTTGTTGTGCGACATCCGGTTTACGAGCAATGAGCCCAAACGCATTGGCCATTGCTATAGCGCCCCCTATGGGCCGATTTGGCTGGGTCACTGTATCTGAGTAACCTGCACATATACAACCAATTGACAAAGTCTCAAGTTTCTACGACTTACGGTTTGGGCTGGGCGATGCGTTTTAGCGTGGAAAAATAATAATAAGAAGAAGAAGAATAAATATAGCTGCAAGCAGCGATTCCCGGGTTCGAGCAGTCTAAAGCGTCAAGATTGTTCAGAACGAAGAGAACTAGCGGCCAAAAGGCGCTGCCTTTAGTAGGTGACCTCGGAGCTAGTTCTTGAGTTATGGCCATTTTAATGTAAAAGGCTCCGCATATTAAGAACTTTTGGCGTGCGTCCCTTATCGACCTTGAAAGGAAATTTCAACTTTTTTTCGATAGTTATTGACATTCACACTCCACAGAAGTCGTCTGCATTGGTTTGGTTCCGATCGGTCAAAAAACCAAGGACTAGTTCGCGAAAGTAGGTTTTTGACATCATCGGCGATATAACTCACGAACCGTTTGTTTGACAGAAGTGGTTCCAGAGGCAAAGTTGTTTAGAATGAGGAGAGCTATCATTTGATGTAAATAGTTTGAGTATATGTCAAATGTCACGTGAAACACAATTGTTTTTGCAACCAAAAACACTTAAAATTAGCCATTTTTACTGTTATAGCGCCACCTAGTGTCCAAACGCCGCGCCCTTACGCATGTGAACTCTGAGTGATGGTCTTCACATGTGTTTCAAGCCCCATGATCATATCTCTAATAGTTATTGAGTTATGGCCATTTAAATGTAATAGGCCCCGCCCATTTTTTTATTTTGGTGCCCCTAAGCGACCTTGAAAGGAAATTTCAACTTTTTTTCGATAATTATTGATATTCACACTCCACAGAAGTCATCTGCATCGGTTTGGTTCCGATTAATCGAAAAACCTAGGACGAGTTCGCGAAAGTAGGTTTTTGACATCATCAGCGATAACTCACGAACCGTTTGATCGACAGAAGCGGTTCCAGAGGCAAAGTTGTTCAGAATGAGAAGAGCTATCATATGATGTAAATAGTTTGAGTATATGTCAAATGTCACGTGATACACAATTGTTTATGCACTCCAAAAACGTTATTTCGCCCCCAGTGGCCGAATGAGTTCATATTTCTTACAGACCTTCTTGACCATGAGTCGAACAAGCCCAGCGAGTGTCGTTTCGATCGGCCTCCGTTAAGTCGGTCTAAGGAGTGCTCAAACTTCATTGGCCGATGGCGGCCATGTTTTTTTAGATACGCCAATGTCCTTTTCTAGAATCATGGTACATGACACAAAGACACACCATACCAAGAAATTAGTTGATAGGGCAAACTCTTGGGTAGTTATTGCCCTTTTCGAGAAAATGTATATTTTAGCGCCACCTAGAGGCCAACCGCCGACTTTTTTATACTGTGACCTCAGACTGAGAGTATAAACATATGGTCCAAGCCTCATGAAGATAGCTCAAACGGTTCACGAGTTATAACCATTTTAATCAAATATGCCCCTTCCGGTTCAGACGTTTTGTCGACCCCCAGCCACCACGGATCGAAATTTCAACTTTTATTCGATAATTATTTACATTCACACTCCACAGAATTCATCAGCGTTGGTTTGGTTCCGATCCGGCAAAAATTCAGAGACTAGTTCATTTTTTTTTTTTTGCATAAAATGCAAATTACCGAAAAAATTTGCATACCGGAAATGAAATCGGACCTATACGTTTTTTAAGTTTTGAGCCAATGATTACAATGATATAAGACACTTGGGTGTGCGACAAACGGTTTAGGAGTAATGAGCGTAAAGGCGCTTTTTATCACTGTAGCGCCACCTATGGGCCGACATGGCTGGCTCCGTGTATCTGAGTAGCGAGCAAGACTACTACCATCTGACCAAGTCTCAGCTCTGTCGGCCTTACGGTTTGGGCTGCCCATTCAGTTTTAGGGAAGAATAATAAGAAGAAGAAATATAGCTGCAAGCAGCGATTCCCGGGTTCGAGCAGTCTAAAGCGTCAAGATTGTTCAGAATGAAGAGAACTAGCGGCCAAAAGGCGCTGCCTTTAGTAGGTTACCTCAGAGCTAGTTCTTGAGTTATGGCCATTTTATTGTAAAAGGCTCCGCATGATTAGAACTTTTGGCGTGCGTCCCTTATCGACCTTGAAAGGAAATTTCAAGTTCTTTTCGATAATTATTGACATTCACACTCCACAGAAGTCATCTGAATCGGTTTGGTTCCGATTAATCGAAAAACCTAGGACGAGTTCGCGAAAGTAGGTTTTTGACATCATCGGCGATAACTCACAAACCGTTTGTTTGACAGAAGCGGTTCCAGAGGCAAAGTTGTTCAGAATGAGAAGAGCTATCATATGGTGTAAATAGTTTGAGTATATGTCAAATGTCACGTGATACACAATTGTTTATGCACTGCAAAAACGTTTTTTCGCCCCCCGGTGGCCGAATGAGTTCATATTTCTTACAGACCTTCACGACCACGAGTCGAACAACCCCAGCGAGTGTCGTTTTGATCGGCCTCCGTTAACCCTGTCTAATGAGTGCTCAAAATTCATTGGCCGATGGCGGCCATGTTTTTTGAGAAACGCCAAAGTCCTTTTATACAGTCACGGTGCATGACACAAAGACACACCATACCAAATAATAAGTCGATCGGGCAAACGGTTGCATAGTTATAGCCCTTTTCGAGTTCTTTGCTATTATAGCGCCACCTAGTGGCCAAACACCGAGTCTTTTTTATTGTGACCCCGGACTAAGGGTCTACACATAGGGTCTAAGCCCCGTGAAGATAGCTCAAACGGTTCACGAGTTATGGTCATTTGAGTGAAATAGGCTACTTCCGGTTCAGACGTTTTGATGCCCCCTAGCGACCCTGAATCGAAATTTCAACTTCTTTTTATGATTATTCATATTCACACTCCACAGAATTCATCAGCGTTGGTTTGGTTCCCATCGGGCAAAAATCCAGGGACTAGTTCATTTTTTTTTTTTTTCGTAAAATGCAAATTAGCGGAAAAATTTGCATACCGGAAATGAAATCGGAGATAGCCATTTTTTAAGTTTGGAGCCAAGGATTCCAATGACACCAAAAACTTTGTTGTGCGACATCCGGTTTACGAGCAATGAGCTCAAACGCATTGGCCATCGCTATAGCGCCCCCTATGGGCCGATTTGGCTGGGTCACTGTATCTGAGTAACCTGCACAGATACAACCAATTGACAAAGTCTCGAGTTTCTATGACTTACGGTTTGGGCTGGGCGATGCGTTTTAGCGCGGAAAAATAATAATAAGAAGAAGAATAAAAATCCTTACAAAAACAATAGGTTTTCAGCACTTCGTGCTCGAAACCCTAATAAAACCAACAAATACAATAGGTTTCTAGCCCTACGGGCTCGAACCCTAATAAAACCAACAAATACAATAGGTTTCTAGCGCTTCGCGCTCGAACCCTAACAAGCAGCATTTAGCGGGTTTCGAGGTTTAAGGCAGTCAAAAGCAGTCGTGCATTCATGAACAGGTTAGGGGGTCACACCTCAACACACGCATGAAGGATCAAAGTCCAACACACACACACACACGCACAGAAAAATGACAGGTATGAACTCATAAAAACTATGCATGCTTACAGAAACATGCACATATACTACAAGAATGTTATTTTTCTGACTGTCAAATCATTTGGACAATTCGTTTAATGAGTATCCGATTTTCTGTGTTGTTGGCCTTTAAATTGAAGAGAAGGTGCTTTCAAACTCAAGAAGTCTGAAGTTCCTGGGCCGAGACGTATGTTTTCAAAGCGTATCAGATCCTGTAGATGTATAACCGTTGCATATTTACAGTATTTAGTGCCATTGTTCATGTTATAGCGCCACCTAGTGTCCAATCACCGTGTTATTTTTACAGTGAGCTCAGAGCGACGGTCTAAACATATGTGTAAAGCCCACGTGAAGCTATCTCAAATCCTTCTCTAACAACGTCCGTTTAAGTGTCATAGGCTCCGCTCAGTTCGGTTTTTCCCCCCCCCTACCGTGTATGAATATAAATTTCAACGTTTTTTCAATGATTATTTACATTCACACTCCAGAGAAGTCATCTGCATTGGTTTGGTTCCAATCTGTTGAAAAACCAGGGACTAGTTTGTGAAAGTAGGTTTTTAACATTATCAGCGATAACTCACGAACCGTTTGATCGACAGAAATGGTTCTGGAGGCAAAGTTGTTCAGAATGAGAAGAGATATCATATGATGTAAATAGTTTGGGTATATGTCAAATGTCACGTGATACACAATTGTTTAAGTCATGAAATACGCGTCAATTTAACCATTTCTACTGGTCTAGCGCCAACTAGTGTCAAAACGGCACCTTCTTTTGTAGGTGACCTTGGAGTGATGGTCTACACATATGTTCCAAGCCCCATGATGATGTGTTAATCCGTTCTGGAGTTATGGCCATTTTAATGTGATAGGCTCCGCCCAGTTCAGTTTTTGCCCCACCCTACCGTGTATGAATACAAATTTCAACTTTTTTTCAATGATTATTTACATTCACACTCCACAGAAGTCATCTGCATTGGTTTGGTTCTGATCGGTTGAAAAACCAAGGACTAGTTCGCGAAAGTAGGTTTGTGACATTATCAGCGATAACTCACGAACCGTTTGATCGACAGAAGCGTGTCCGGAGGCAAAGTTGTTCAGAATGAGAAGAGCTATCATATGATGTAAATAGTTTGAGTATAAGTCAAATGTCACGTGATACAAAATTGTTTATGCACTGCAAAAACGTTTTTTCGCCCCCCGGTGGCCGAATGAGTTCATATTTCTTACAGACCTTCAGGACCACTAGTCGAACAAGCCCTGCGAGTGTCGTTTCGATCGGCCCCCGTTAACCCTGTCTAATGAGTGCTCAAAATTCATTGGCCGATGGCGGCCATGTTTTTTGAGAAAAGCCAAAGTCCTTTTATACAGTGATGGTGCATGATACAAAGACACACCATACCAAATAATAAGTCGATCGGGCAAACGGTTGGGTAGTTATAGCCCTTTTCGAGTTCATGTATATTATAGCGCCACCTAGTGGCTAAACGGCAATTCCTTTTTACTGTGACCCTGGACTGAGAGTCTACACATAGGGTCCAAGCCACGTGAAGATATCTCAAACGGTTCACGAGTTATGGTCATTTTAGTGAAAGAGGCAACTTCCGGTTTTGATGTTTTGATGCCCCCTAGCGACCCTGAATAGAAATTTCAACTTTTTTTCAATGAATATTTACATTCACACTCCACAGAATTCATCAGCGTTGGTTTGGTTCCGATCGGGCAAAAATCCAGGGACTAGTTCATTTTTTTTTTTTTTTATAAAATGCAAATTAGCGGAAAAATTTGCATACCGGAAATGAAATCGGAGATAGCCATTTTTTAAGTTTGGAGCCAAGGATTCCAATGACACCAAAAACTTTGTTGTGCGACATCCGGTTTACGAGCAATGAGCCCAAACGCATTGGCCATTGCTATAGCGCCCCCTATGGGCCGATTTGGCTGGGTCACTGTATCTGAGTAACCTGCACATATACAACCAATTGACAAAGTCTCGAGTTTCTACGACTTACGGTTTGGGCTGGGCGATGCGTTTTAGCGTGGAAAAATAATAATAAGATTAAAGCTGCAAGCAGCCTTTAAGCGGGTTTCGAGTTTTAAGGCAGTCAAAAGCAGTCATGCATTCATGAACAGTTTAGGGGGTCACACCTCAACACACGCATGAAGGATCAAAGTCCAACACACACACACACAGAAAAATGACAGGTATGAACTCAAAGAAACTATGCATGCTTACAGAAACATGCACGTATACTACAAGAACGTTATTTTTCTGACTGTCAAATCATTTGGACAATTCGTTAATGAGTATCCGATTTTCATTGTTGTTGGCTTTTAAATTGGAGAGAACGTGCTTTCAAACTCAAGAAGTCTGAAGTTCCTGGGACGAGACGTTAATTTTCAAAGCGTATCAGAACCTGTAGAAGTATAACCGCTGCATAATTACAGTTTTTAGTGCCATTTTTCCCGTTATAGCGCCACCTAGTGTCCAATCACCGCGTTCTTTTTACCGTGACCTCAGAGCGATGGTCTACACATATGTTTTAAGCCCCGTGAAGCTATCTCAAACCCTTCTCTAACAACGTCCGTTTAAGTGTCATAGGCTTTGCCCAGTTCAGTTTATGGCCCCCCCTACCGTGTATGAATACAAATTTCATCTTTTTTTCGAGTACTTTTGATGTTCACACTCCACAGAAGCACTCTGCGTTTGTTTGGTTCCAATAGGGCGTAAAACCGCGAAGTAGTTAGCAATAGTAGGTTTTTAACGTTATCATCGATATCTAATGGACCGTTTTATTGACAGCAATGCTTCAAGAGGCAAAGTTGTTCAGAATGAGAAGAGCTATCATATGATGTAAATAGTTTGGGTATATGTCAAATGTCACGTGATACACAATTGTTTAAGAATTGAAATGCGCGTCCAATTTGCCATTTTTACTGGTTTAGCGCCACCTAGTGTCCAAACGCCACCTTCTTTTGTATGTGACCTCGGAGTGATGGTCTACATATATGATCCAAGCCCCATGATGATGTGTTAATCCGTTCTGGATTTATGGCCATTTTAATGTGATAGGCTCCGCCCAGTTCCGTTTTTGCCCCCCCCCTACCGTGTATGAATACAAATTTCAACTTTTTTTCAATGATTATTTAGATTCACACTCCACAGAAGTCATCTGCATTAGTTTGGTTCCGATCGGTTGAAAAACCAGGGACTAGTTCGCAAAAGTAGGTTTTTGGCATCATCAGCAATAACTCACGATCCGTTTGATCGAAAGAAGCATTTCAGGAGGCAAAGTTGTTCAGAATGAGGAGACCTATCAAATAATGTAAATAGTTTGAGTATAAGTCAAATATCACGTGATACACAATTGTTTAAGCACTCCAAAAAAGTTTTTTCGCCCCCAGTGGCCGAATGAGTTCATATTTCTTACAGACCTTCTAGACCATGAGTCGAACAAGCCCAGCGAGTGTCGTTTCGATCGGCCTCCGTTAACCCTGTCTAATGAGTGCTCAAACTTCATTGGCCGATGGCGGCCATGTTTTTTGAGAAACCCCAAAGTCCTTTTATACAGTGATGGTGCATGATACAAAGACACACCATACCAAATAATAAGTCGATCAGGCAAACGGTTGGGTAGTTATAGCCCTTTTCGAGTTCTTTGCTATTATAGCGCCACCTAGTGGCTAAACGGCAATTCCTTTTTACTGTGACCCTGGACTGAGAGTCTACACATAGGGTCCAAGCCACGTGAAGATATCTCAAACGGTTCACGAGTTATGGTCATTTTAGTGAAAGAGGCAACTTCCGGTTTTGATGTTTTGATGCCCCCTAGCGACCCTGAATAGAAATTTCAACTTTTTTTCAATGAATATTTACATTCACACTCCACAGAATTCATCAGCGTTGGTTTGGTTCCGATCGGGCAAAAATCCAGGGACTAGTTCATTTTTTTTTTTTTTTATAAAATGCAAATTAGCGGAAAAATTTGCATACCGGAAATGAAATCGGAGATAGCCATTTTTTAAGTTTGGAGCCAAGGATTCCAATGACACCAAAAACTTTGTTGTGCGACATCCGGTTTACGAGCAATGAGCCCAAACGCATTGGCCATTGCTATAGCGCCCCCTATGGGCCGATTTGGCTGGGTCACTGTATCTGAGTAACCTGCACATATACAACCAATTGACAAAGTCTCAAGTTTCTACGACTTACGGTTTGGGCTGGGCGATGCGTTTTAGCGTGGAAAAATAATAATAAGAAGAAGAAGAATAATTAAAGCTGCAAGCAGCATTTATCGGGTTTCGAGTTTTAAGGCAGTCAAAAGCAGTCATGCATTCATGAACAGTTTAGGGGGTCACACCACAACAAACGCATGAAGGATCAAAGTCCAACACACACACGCACAGAAAAATTACAGGTATCAACTCATAGAAACTATGCATGATTACAGAAACATGCACATATACTACAAGACTGTTATTTTTCTGACTGTCAAATCATTTGGACAATTTGTTAATGAGTATCCGATTTTCATTGTTGTTGCATTTTAAATTGAAGCGAAGGTGCTTTCAAACTCAAGAAGTCTGAAGTTCCTGGGCCGAGACGTTTATTTTCAAAGCGTATCAGAGCCTTTAGATGTATGTCACGTGATACACAATTGTTTAAGCACTCCAAAAACGTTATTCCGCCCCCAGTGGCCAAATGAGTTCATATTTCTTACAGACCTTCAGGACCAGGACAGGAACAAGCCCAGCGAGTGTCATTTTGATCGGCCTCCGTTAACCCTGTCTAATGAGTGCTCAAATTTCATTGGCCGATGGCGGCCAGGTTTTTTGAGAAGAGCCAAAGTCCTTTTATACAGTCACGGTGCATGACACAAAGACACACCATACCAAATAATAAGTCAATCGGGCAAACTGTTGGGTAGTTATAGCCCTTTTCGTGTTCTTTGCTATTATAGCGCCAACTAGTGGCCAAACACCGAGTTATTTTTATTGTGACCCCGGACTGAGGGTCTACACATATGGTATAAGCCCCGTGAAGATAGCTCAAACCGTTCTCTTGATATAGCCATTTTAGTGAAATAGGCAACTATCGGTTCAGACGTTTTAGAGCCCCCTAGCGACCCTGAGTCGAAATTTCAACTTTTTTTCAACGAATATTTATATTCACACTCCACAGAATTCATCAGCGTTGGTTTGGTTCCGATCGGGCAAAAATCCAGGGAGTAGTTCATTTTTGTTTTTTTTGAAAAAATGCAAATTAGCGGCAAAATTTGCATACCGGAAATGAAATCGGAGATAGCCATTTTTCAAGTTTTGAGCCAATGATTACAATGATATAAAACACTTGGGTGTGCGTCAAACGGTTTAGGAGTTACGAATGCAAACGCGTTCAGCATCGCTGTAGCGCCCCCTATGGGCCGATTTGGCTGGGTCACTGTATCTGAGTAACCTGCACAGATACAACCAATTGACAAAGTCTCGAGTTTCTACGACTTACGGTTTGGGCTGGCCAACGCGTTTTATGGCGGAATAATAATAATAATTAAAGCTGCAAGCAGCATTTATCGGGTTTCGAGTTTTAAGGCAGTCAAAAGCAGTCGTGCATTCATGAACAGTTTAGGGGTCACACCACAACAAACGCATGAAGGTTCAAAGTCCAACACACACAGACACAGAAAAATGACAGGTATGAACTCATAGAAACTATGCATGCTTACAGAAACATGCACATATACTACAATAATGTTATTTTCCTGACTGTCAAATCATTTGGACAATTCGTTAATGAGTATCCGATTTTCATTGTTGTTGGCTTTTAAATTGAAGCGAAGGTGCTTTCAAACTCAAGAAGTCTGAAGTTCCTGGGCCGAGAGGTTTATTTTCAAAGCGTATCAGAACCTGTAGATGTATAACAGTTGCATAATTACAGTATTTAGTGCCATTGTTCCCGTTAAAGCGCCACCTAGTGTCCAATCACCGTGTTATTTTTACCGTGAGCTCAGAGCGATGGTCTACACATATGTTTAAAGCCCCGTGAAGCTATCTCAAACCCTTCTCTAACAACGTTTGTTTAAGTGTTATAGGCTTCGCCCAGTTCAGTTTTTGGGCCCCCTTACCGTGTATGAATTTAAATTTCAACTTTTTTTCAAGTACTTTTGATGTTCACACGCCACAGAAGCACTCTGCGTTTGTTTGGTTCCAATAGGGCGTAAAACCGCGAAGTAGTTAGCAATAGTAGGTATTTAACGTTATCATCGATATCTAATGGACCGTTTTATTGACAGCAATGCTTCAAGAGGCAAAGTTGTTCAGAATGAAGAGAACTATGATTTGATGTAAATATTTTGGGTATAAGTCAAATGTAACGTGATACACAATTGTTTAAGAATTGAAATGCGTCTAAATTTTGCCATTTTAACTGGTTTAGCGCCACCTAGTGTCCAAACACCACTTTCTTTTGTAGGTGACCTCAGAGTGATGGTCTACACATATGTCCCAAGCCCCATGATGATGTGTTAATCCGTTCTATATTTATGGCCATTTTAATGTGATAGGCTCCGCCCAGTTCAGTTTTTGGCCCCCCCTACCGTGTATGAATCGAAATTTCAACTTTTTTTCAATGATTATTTACATTCATACTCCACAGAAGTCATCTGCATTGGTTTGGTTCCTATCGGTTGAAAAACCAAGGACTAGTTCGCGAAAGTAGGTTTTTGACATTATCAGCGATAACTCATGATCCGTTTGATCGACAGAAGCGTGTCCAGAGGCAAAGTTGTTCAGAATGAGAAGAGCTATCATATGATGTAAATAGTTTGAGTATATGTCAAATGTCACGTGATACACAATTGTTTATGAACTCCAAAAACGTTATTTCGCCCCCAGTGGCCGAATGAGTTCATATTTCTTACAGACCTTCAGGACCACGAGTCGAACAAGCCCAGCGAGTGTCGTTTCGATCGGCCTACGTTAACCCTGTCTAATGAGTGCTCAAACTTCATTGGCCGATGGCGGCCATGTTTTTTGAGAAACCCCAGAGTCCTTTTATACAGTGATGGTGCATGACACAAAGACACACCATACCAAATAATAAGTCGATCGGGCAAACGGTTGGGTAGTTATAGCCCTTTTAGAGTTCATGTATATTATAGCGCCATCTAGTGGCCAAACGCCAACTCCTTCTTACTGTGACCCTGGACTGAGAGTCTACACATAGGGTCCAAGCCTCGTGAAGATAGCTCAAACATTTCACGAGTTATGGCCATTTTAGTTACATTTTCTACTTCCGGTTCGGACGTTTTGATGCCCCCTAGCGACCATGAATCGAAATTTCAACTTTTTTTCAATGAATATTTACATTCACACTCCACAGAATTCATCAGCGTTGGTTTGGTTCAGATTGGGCAAAAATCCAGGGACTAGTTCATTTTTTTTTTTTTTTATAAAATGCAAATTAGCGGAAAAATTTGCATACCGGAAATGAAATCGGAGATAGCCATTTTTTAAGTTTGGAGCCAAGGATTCCAATGACACCAAAAACTTTGTTGTGCGACATCCGGTTTACGAGCAATGAGCCCAAACGCATTGGCCATCGCTATAGCGCCCCCTATGGGCCGATTTGGCTGGGTCACTCTATCTGAGTAACCTGCACATATACAACCAATTGACAAAGTCTCGAGTTTCTACGACTTACGGTTTGGGCTGGGCGATGCGTTTTAGCGCGGAAAAATAATAATAAGAAGAAGAAGAATAAAAATCCTTACAAAAACAATAGGTTTTCAGCCCTTCGGGCTCGAAACCCTAATAATAATTAAAGCTGCAAGCAGCATTTATCGGGTTTCGAGTTTTAAGGCAGTCAAAAGCAGTCGTGCATTCATGAACAGTTTAGGGGGTCACACCACAACAAACGCATGAAGGTTCAAAGTCCAACACACACAGACACAGAAAAATGACAGGTATGAACTCATAGAAACTATGCATGCTTACAGAAACATGCACATATACTACAATAATGTTATTTTCCTGACTGTCAAATCATTTGGACAATTCGTTAATGAGTATCCGATTTTCATTGTTGTTGGCTTTTAAATTAAAGCGAAGGTGCTTTCAAACTCAAGAAGTCTGAAATTCCTGGGCCGAGAGGTTTATTTTCAAAGCGTATCAGAACCTGTAGATGTATAACAGTTGCATAATTACAGTATTTAGTGCCATTGTTCCCGTTAAAGCGCCACCTAGTGATCAATTACCGTGTTATTTTTACCGTGAGCTCAGAGCGATGGTCTACACATATGTTTAAAGCCCCGTGAAGCTATCGCAAACCCTTCTCTAACAACGTTTGTTTAAGTGTTATAGGCTTCGCCCAGTTCAGTTTTTGGGCCCCCTTACCGTGTATGAATTTAAATTTCAACTTTTTTTCAAGTACTTTTGATGTTCACACGCCACAGAAGCACTCTGCGTTTGTTTGGTTCAAATAGGGCGTAAAACCGCGAAGTAGTTAGCAATAGTAGGTATTTAACGTTATCATCGATATCTAATGGACCGTTTTATTGACAGCAATGCTTCAAGAGGCAAAGTTGTTCAGAATGAAGAGAACTATGATTTGATGTAAATATTTTGGGTATAAGTCAAATGTAACGTGATACACAATTGTTTAAGAATTGAAATGCGTCTAAATTTTGCCATTTTAACTGGTTTAGCGCCACCTAGTGTCCAAACACCATTTTCTTTTGTAGGTGACGTTAGAGTGATGGTCTACATATATGTTCCAAGCCCCATGATGATGTGTTAATCCTTTCTGGATTTATGGCCATTTTAATGTGATAGGCTCCGCCCAGTTCAGTTTTTGGCCCCCCCCTACCGTGTATGAATACAAATTTCAACTTTTTTTCAATGATTATTTACATTCACACTCCACAGAAGTCATCTGCATTGGTTTGGTTCCAATCGGTTGAAAAACCAGGGACTAGTTCGCGAAAGTAGGTTTTTGACATCATCAGCGATAACTCAAGAACCGTTTGATCGACAGAAGCATTTCCAGAGGCAAAGTTGTTCAGAATGAGAAAAGCTATCATATGATGTAAATAGTTTGAGTATATGTCAAATGTCACGTGATACACAATTGTTTAAGCACTGCAAAAACGTTTTTTCGCCCCCCGGTGGCCGAATAAGTTCATATTTCTTACAGACCTTCAGGACCACGAGTCGAACAAGCCCTGCGAGTGTCGATTCGATCGGCCCCCGTTAACACTGTCTATTGAGTGCTCAAAATTCATTGGCCGATGGCGGCCATGTTTTTTGAGAAACGCCAAAGTCCTTTTATACAGTCACGGTGCATGACACAAAGACACACCATACCAAATAATAAGTCGATCGGGCAAACGGTTGCGTAGTTATAGCCCTTTTCGAGTTCTTTGCTATTATAGCGCCACCTAGTGGCCAAACACCGAGTTTTTTTTATTGTGACCCCGGACTGAGGCTCTACACATACGGTCTAAGCCCCGTGAAGATAGCTCAAACGGTTCACGAGTTATGGTTATTTTAGTGAAATAGGCTACTTCCGGTTCAGACGTTTTGGCGCCCCCTAGCAACGGTGAATCGAAATTTCAACTTTTTTTCAATGAATATTTACATTCACACTCCACAGAATTCATCAGCGTTGGTTTGGTTCCGATCGGGCAAAAATCCAGGGACTAGTTCATTTTTTTTTTTTTTCATAAAATGCAAATTAGCGGAGAAATTTGCATACCGGAAATGAAATCGGAGATAGCCATTTTTTAAGTTTGGAGCCAAGGATTCCAATGACACCAATCACTTTGTTGTGCGACATCCGGTTTACGAGCATTGAGCCCAAACGCATTGGGCATCGCTATAGCGCCACCTATGGACCGACATGGCTGGCTCCAAGTATCTGAGTAGCGAGCAAGACTACTACCATCCGACAAAGTCTCGAGTTTCTACGACTTACGGTTTGGGCTGGGCGACGCGTTTTATGGCGGAAGAATAATAATAAGAAGAAGAAGAAGAAGAATAATTAAAGCTGCAAGCAGCCTTTAAGCGGGTTTCGAGGTTTAAGGCAGTCAAAAGCAGTCATGCATTCATGAACAGGTTAGGGGGTCACACCTCAACACACGCGTGAAGGATCAAAGTCCAACACACACACACACACGCACAGAAAAATCACAGGTATCAACTCATAGAAACTATGCATGCTTACAGAAACATGCACCTCTATTACAAGCATGTCAAATAATTTGGACAATCCGTTAATGAGTATCAGATTTTCATTCTTGGCCTTTAAATTGAAGAGAAGGTGCTTTCAAACTGAAGAAGTCTGAAGTTCCTGGGCCGAGACGTTTATTTTCAAAGCGTATCAGAACCTGTAGATGTATAACCGTTGCATAATTACAATATTTAGTGCCATTGTTCCCGTTATAGCGCCCCCTAGTGTCCAATCACCGCGATTTCTTTTGATGTGAGCTCAGAGCGAAGGTTTACACATATGTTTTAAGCCGCGTGAAGCTATCTCAAACCCTTCTCTAACAACGTATGTTTAAGTGTCTTAGGCTCCGCCCAGTTCAGTTTTGGCCCCCCCTACAGTGTACGAATACAAATTTTTAATTTCTTTTCAATGATTATATACATTCACACTCCACAGAAGTCATCTGCATTGGTTTGGTTACAATCGGTTGAAAAACCAGGGACTAGTTTGTGAAAGTAGGTTTTTGACATTATCAGCGATAACTCACGAACCGTTTGATCGACATAAATGGTTCTAGAGGCAAAGTTGTTCAGAATGAGAAGAGATATCATATGATGTAAATAGTTTGGGTATATGTCAAATGTCACATGATACACAATTGTTTAAGTAATGAAATACGCGTCAATTTAACCATTTCTACTGGTCTAGCGCCACCTAGTGTCAAAACGGCACCTTCTTTTGTAGGTGACCTCGGAGTGATGGTCTACACATATGTTCCAAGCCCCATGATGATGTGTTAATCCGTTCTGGATTTATGGCCATTTTAATGTGATAGGCTCCGCCCAGTTCAGTTTTTGCCCCCCCCCTACCGTGTATGAATACAAATTTCAACTTTTTTTCAATGATTATTTACATTCACACTCCAGAGAAGTCATCTGCATTGGTTTGGTCCCGATCGGTTGAAAAACCAGGGACTACTTCGCGAAAGTAGATTTTTGACATCATCAGCGATAATTCACGAACCGTTCAATCGACAGAAGCGTGTCCAGAGGCAAAGTTGTTCAGAATGAGGAGAGCTATCATATGATGTAAATAGTTTGAGTATATGTCAAATGTCACGTGATACACAATTGTTTATGCACTGCAAAAACGTTTTTTCGCCCCCAGTGGCCGAATCAATTCATATTTCTTACAGACCTTCAGGACCACGAGTCGAACAAGCCCAGCGAGTGTCGTTTCGATCGGCCCCCGTTAACCCTGTCTAATGAGGGCTCAAAATTCATTGGGCGATGGCGGCCATGTTTTTTGAGAAACGCCAAAGTCCTTTTATACAGTCACGGTGCATGACACAAAGACACACCATACCAAATAATAAGTCGATCGGGCAAACGGTTGCGTAGTTATAGCCCTTTTCGAGTTCTTTGCTATTATAGCGCCACCTAGTGGCCAAACACCGAGTTATTTTTACTGTGACCCCGGACTGAGGGTCTACACATACGGTCTAAGCCCCGTGAAGATAGCTCAAACGGTTCACGAGTTATGGTCATTTTAGTCAAACTGGTTACTTCCGGTTTTGATGTTTTGATGCCCCCTAGCGACCCTGAATCGAAATTTCTACTTTTTTTCAATGAATATTTACATTTACACTCCACAGAATTCAACAGCGTTGGTTTGGTTCCGATCGGGCAAAAATCCAGGGACTAGTTCATTTTTTTTTTTTTTCATAAAATGCAAATTAGCGGGAAAATTTGCATACCGGAAATGAAATCGGAGATAGCCATTTTTTAAGTTTGGAGCCAAGGATTCCAATGACACCAATCACTTTGTTGTGCGACATCCGGTTTACGAGCATTGAGCCCAAACGCATTGGCCATCGCTATAGCGCCACCTATGGACCGACATGGCTGGCTCCAAGTATCTGAGTAGCGAGCAAGACTACTACCATCCGACAAAGTCTCGAGTTTCTACGACTTACGGTTTGGGCTGGGCGACGCGTTTTATGGCGGAAGAATAATAATAAGAAGAAGAAGAAGAATAAAAATCCTTACAAATACAATAGGTTTTCAGCCCTTCGGGCTCGAAACCCTAAAAATCCTTACAAATACAATAGGTTTTCAGCCCTTCGGGCTCGAAACCCTAATAATAAAACCCACAAATACAATAGGTTTCTAGCCCTACGGGCTCGAACCCTAATAAAACCCACAAATACAATAGGTTTCTAGCCCTACGGGCTCGAACCCTAATAACGAGCACTTTAAGGCGTCTAAAGCATCTTTGCCTTCATCAAGTAGGCCGAGGACTCTCATACTAAAACACCCAAGTGGACGATACTCCCAACGCCTGAAAAATTATAGATACGGTCAGCAACGGTTCACAGACACTACGCCTGATTACACACATATGCAGATATAGTACACTTGAGGGGAATCATCTTTTCAGGCTCATTTGGTCACATACATTGAAGAAATGACCCTGTCTAAATGCATTGAGTTGCTGCCATGTGACTGCTGAGTATATATTTGGGTTTACATGATATTAAACTGGTGTACATAATAAAGGTGTGTGTTATGTTTAGCAAAACAGCATCTTACAACCAGCCAGACATATTCTATATTTATAGACGTGTAAATATGGAGCAACGTTTAATGTGTAGTGCTTTATATGTCTAACACCTTGTTCCTGTGAGAGAGGAAACATATCTCTTGTCCGATAACCATCATATTTTACATGCTTGTTTAGTGTAATAAGATGTATGATTGTACTTCATGGCAAGTCAATTGGATTATTTATTAAGGAGAAGCGAGCTTTCAGGTACACCGTTCATTTGAATATAATAAAGGACCCTGTAATGGTCACGCAAATAAAAAAGTTGAACATATTTTTGATAGTTATTTATCTAGAGAGTCCTGAGAATTGTACTGTGGTGGAAATTTTGAAATCGCTTGAAAAACCTAGGACAAGTTCGCAAAAGTAGGTTCTTAACATCACAGATAACTCACAAACTGTTTGATCGACATCAATGGTTCAAGAGCCAAATTTGTTTGGAATTATGAGAGCTTTCATATGACATCGATAGTTTGTGTAAATGTCAAATGTCACGTGATACACAATTGTTAAGGCAACCTAAGATGTGTACATTCTGCCATTTATACTTTATAGCGCCACCTAGTGTTCTGACACCGTGGTTTTTTGTAATTCACCTAGGAGTGATGGTCTTCACATATGTTCCAAGCCCCATGATGATATCTCTAATAGTGCTCGAGTTATGGGCATTTTAATGTAATAGGCTCCGCCTATTTAAAATGTTTACGCCCCAAAGCAACCGTGAAAAGAAATTTCAACTTTTTTTTGATAATTATTTACATTCACACTCCACAGAAGTCATCTGCATTGGTTTGGATCCGATCAAGTGAAAAACCAAGGACCAGTTAGCAAAAGTAGCTTTTTAACATCATCAGCCATAACTCACGAACCGTTTGATTGACAGAAGCGTGTCCAGAGGCAAAGTTGTTCAGAATGAGGAGAGCTATCATATGATGTAAATAGTTTGGGTATATGTCAAATGTCACGTGATACACAATTGTTTATGCAACCAAAGACACATACATTTTGCCATTTTTACTGTTATAGCGCCACCTAGTGTCCAAACGCCGCGGTATTTTGTAAGTCATCTCGGAGTGATGGTCTACACATATGTTCCAAGCCCCATGATGATATCTCTAATAGTGCTCGAGTTATGGGCATTTTAATGTCATAGGCTCCGCCTATTTAAAATGTTTACGCCCCTAAGCAACCGTGAAATAAAATTTCAACTTTTTTTTGATAATTATTTACATTCACACTCCAGAGATGTTATCTGCATTGGTTTGGATCCGATCGGTCGAAAAACCTAGGACTAGTTCGCGAAAGTAGGTTTTTGACATCGTCAGCGATAATTCGCAAACCGTTCAATCGACAGAAGCGTGTTCAGAGGCAAAGTTGTTCAGAATGTGGAGAGCTATCATATGATAACAATAGTTTGAGTATATGTCAAATGTCACGTGATATACAATTGTTTATGCACTCCAAAAGCGTTATTTCGCCCCCCGGTGGCCGAATGAGTTCATATTTCTTACAGACCTTCAGGACCATGAGTCGAACAAGCCCAGCGAGTGTCGTTTCGATCGGCCTCCGTTAACCCGGTCTAATGAGTGCTCAAACTTCATTGGCCGATGACCGCCATGTTTCTTTAGATACACCACTGTCCTTTTAGACAATCACCGTGCATGACACAAAGACACACCATACCAAATAATAAGTCGATCGGGCAAACGGTTGGGTAGTTATAGCCCTTTTCGAGTTCATGTAAATTATAGCGCCACCTAGTGGCCAAGCGCCAACTCCTTTTTACTGTGACCCCGGACTGAGAGTCTACACATAGGGTACAAGCCCCATGAAGATTGCTCAAACGGTTCACAAGTTATGGCCATTTTAGTCAACCATGGCACTTCCGGTTCATGCGTTTTGGCGCCCCCTAGCAATGGTGAATCGAAATTTCAACTTTTTTTTGATAATTATTCACATTCACACTCCACAGAATTCATCAGCGTTGGTTTGGTTCCGATCGGGCAAAAATCCAGGGACTAGTTCATTTTAATTTTTTTGCATAAAATGCAAATTAGCGAAAAAATTTGCATACCGGAAATGAAATCGGAGATATACGTTTTTTAAGTTTTGAGCCAATGATTACAATGATATAAAACACTTGGGTGTGCGACAAACGGTTTAGGAGTAAAGAGTGCAAACGCGCTTTTCATCGCTGTAGCGCCACCTATGGGCCGATTTGGCTGGGTCCATGTATCTGAGTAGCGACAAGGACTACTACCATCTGACCAAGTCTCAGCTCTGTCGGCCTTACGGTTTAGGCTGCCCATGTAGTTTTAGGGAAGAATAATAACGAAGAAGAATAATAAAACCCACAAATACAATAGGTTTCTAGCCCTACGGGCTCGAACCCTAATAAAAATCCTTACAAAAACAATAGGTTTTCAGCCCTTCGGGCTCGAAACCCTAAATATAGCTGCAAGCAGCGATTCCCGGGTTCGAGCAGTCTAAAGCGTCAAGATTGTTCAGAACGAAGAGAACTAGCGGCCAAAAGGCGCTGCCTTTAGTAGGTGACCTCGGAGCTAGTTCTTGAGTTATGGCCATTTTAATGTAAAAGGCTCCGCATATTAAGAACTTTTGGCGTGCGTCCCTTATCGACCTTGAAAGGAAATTTCAACTTTTTTTCGATAGTTATTGACATTCACACTCCACAGAAGTCGTCTGCATTGGTTTGGTTCCGATCGGTCAAAAAACCAAGGACTAGTTCGCGAAAGTAGGTTTTTGACATCATCGGCGATATAACTCACGAACCGTTTGTTTGACAGAAGTGGTTCCAGAGGCAAAGTTGTTTAGAATGAGGAGAGCTATCATTTGATGTAAATAGTTTGAGTATATGTCAAATGTCACGTGAAACACAATTGTTTTTGCAACCAAAAACACTTAAAATTAGCCATTTTTACTGTTATAGCGCCACCTAGTGTCCAAACGCCGCGCCCTTACGCATGTGAACTCTGAGTGATGGTCTTCACATGTGTTTCAAGCCCCATGATCATATCTCTAATAGTTATTGAGTTATGGCCATTTAAATGTAATAGGCCCCGCCCATTTTTTTATTTTGGTGCCCCTAAGCGACCTTGAAAGGAAATTTCAACTTTTTTTCGATAATTATTGATATTCACACTCCACAGAAGTCATCTGCATCGGTTTGGTTCCGATTAATCGAAAAACCTAGGACGAGTTCGCGAAAGTAGGTTTTTGACATCATCAGCGATAACTCACGAACCGTTTGATCGACAGAAGCGGTTCCAGAGGCAAAGTTGTTCAGAATGAGAAGAGCTATCATATGATGTAAATAGTTTGAGTATATGTCAAATGTCACGTGATACACAATTGTTTATGCACTCCAAAAACGTTATTTCGCCCCCAGTGGCCGAATGAGTTCATATTTCTTACAGACCTTCTTGACCATGAGTCGAACAAGCCCAGCGAGTGTCGTTTCGATCGGCCTCCGTTAAGTCGGTCTAAGGAGTGCTCAAACTTCATTGGCCGATGGCGGCCATGTTTTTTTAGATACGCCAATGTCCTTTTCTAGAATCATGGTACATGACACAAAGACACACCATACCAAGAAATTAGTTGATAGGGCAAACTCTTGGGTAGTTATTGCCCTTTTCGAGAAAATGTATATTTTAGCGCCACCTAGAGGCCAACCGCCGACTTTTTTATACTGTGACCTCAGACTGAGAGTATAAACATATGGTCCAAGCCTCATGAAGATAGCTCAAACGGTTCACGAGTTATAACCATTTTAATCAAATATGCCCCTTCCGGTTCAGACGTTTTGTCGACCCCCAGCCACCACGGATCGAAATTTCAACTTTTATTCGATAATTATTTACATTCACACTCCACAGAATTCATCAGCGTTGGTTTGGTTCCGATCCGGCAAAAATTCAGAGACTAGTTCATTTTTTTTTTTTTGCATAAAATGCAAATTACCGAAAAAATTTGCATACCGGAAATGAAATCGGACCTATACGTTTTTTAAGTTTTGAGCCAATGATTACAATGATATAAGACACTTGGGTGTGCGACAAACGGTTTAGGAGTAATGAGCGTAAAGGCGCTTTTTATCACTGTAGCGCCACCTATGGGCCGACATGGCTGGCTCCGTGTATCTGAGTAGCGAGCAAGACTACTACCATCTGACCAAGTCTCAGCTCTGTCGGCCTTACGGTTTGGGCTGCCCATTCAGTTTTAGGGAAGAATAATAAGAAGAAGAAATATAGCTGCAAGCAGCGATTCCCGGGTTCGAGCAGTCTAAAGCGTCAAGATTGTTCAGAATGAAGAGAACTAGCGGCCAAAAGGCGCTGCCTTTAGTAGGTTACCTCAGAGCTAGTTCTTGAGTTATGGCCATTTTATTGTAAAAGGCTCCGCATGATTAGAACTTTTGGCGTGCGTCCCTTATCGACCTTGAAAGGAAATTTCAAGTTCTTTTCGATAATTATTGACATTCACACTCCACAGAAGTCATCTGAATCGGTTTGGTTCCGATTAATCGAAAAACCTAGGACGAGTTCGCGAAAGTAGGTTTTTGACATCATCGGCGATAACTCACAAACCGTTTGTTTGACAGAAGCGGTTCCAGAGGCAAAGTTGTTCAGAATGAGAAGAGCTATCATATGGTGTAAATAGTTTGAGTATATGTCAAATGTCACGTGATACACAATTGTTTTTGCAACCAAAAACACTTCAATTTAGCCATTTTTACTGTTATAGCGCCAGCTAGTGTCCAAACGCCGCGGCCTTAGGTATGTGACCTCGGAATGATGGTCTTCACCTATGTTTCAAGCCCCATGATGATATCTCTAATAGTTATTGAGTTATTGTCATTTTAATGTAATAGGCCCCGCCCATATTTTTATTTTGGTGCCCCTAAGCGACCTTGAAAGGAAATTTCAACTTTTTTTCGATAATTATTGACATTCACACTCCACAGAAGTCATCTGAATCGGTTTGGTTCCGATTAATCGAAAAACCTAGGACGAGTTCGCGAAAGTAGGTTTTTGACATCATCAGCGATAACTCACGAACCGTTTGATCGACAGAAGCGGTTCCAGAGGCAAAGTTGTTCAGAATGAGGAGAGCTATCAAATAATGTAAATAGTTTGAGTATATGTCAAATGTCACGTGATACACAATTGTTTAAGGACTCCAAAAACGTTATTTCGCCCCCAGTGGCCGAATGACTTCATATTTCTTACAGACCTTTTTGACCATGAGTCGAACAAGCCCACCGAGTGTCGTTTCGATCGGCCTCCGTTAAGTCGGTCTAAGGAGTGCTCAAACTTCATTGGCCGATGGCGGCCATGTTTTTTTAGATACGCCAATGTCCTTTTCTAGAATCATGGTACATGACACAAAGACACATCATACCAAGAAATTAGTCGATCGGGCAAACTGTTGGGTAGTTATTGCCCTTTTCGAGAAAATGTATATTATAGCGCCACCTAGAGGCCAAACGCCGACTTTTTTATACTGTTACCTCGGACTGAGAGTATAAACATATAGTCCAAGCCCCGTGAATATATCTCAAACGGTTCACGAGTTATAACCATTTTAGTAAAATTAGCTCCTTCCGGTTCCGACGTTTTGGCGCCCCCCGGCCACCGCAAATCGAATTTTAACTTTTTTTTGATAATTATTTACATTCACACTCCAAAGAATTCATCAGCATTGGTCTGGTTCCGATTGGGCAAAAATCCAGAGACTAGTTACATTTTTTTATTTTTGCATAAAATGCAAATTAGCGAAAAAATTAGCATACCGGAAATGAAATCGGAGATATACGTTTTTTAAGTTTTGAGCCAATGATCACATGTATCTAGAACACTGGGGCGTGCGACAAGCGATTTAGGAATTATGAGCGCAAACGCATTCAGCATCGCTGTAGCGCCACCTATGGGCCGACATGGCTGGCTCCGAGTATCTGAGTAGCGAGCAATACTACTACCATCTGACCGAATCTCAGCTCTGTCCGACTTACGGTTTGGGCTGCACGATCAGTTTTACGGCGGAAAAATAATAATAAATATAACTGCAAGCAGTAATAACGGGTTTCTCGTCATCTGAGCCATCCAAGCCACTGTGACATCATTGAACAGGCTCAGGGGGCATGCCCCAACACACCCAAAACAGATCAAAGTCCTAGACACACAGAAAACTACAGGATTAAGCAGCAATCCTCGGGTAGATGAGACGGGAATCACGCGAAGCTCATAAGTGTGCGGTCTCAAACATTCCTTCAGGGTTCTTCATATGTATTATACTACTTAATTGCAAGTCAGTTGGATTATTTATTAAGTAGTAGCGACCTTAACCGTACATTCTTCACGTTAATATAATAAAGGACCCTGTAATGGTCACACAACAAAAAAACTCAACATGTTTTTGATCATTATTGACCTAGAGAGTCCAGAGAATTGTACTGTGGTGGAAATTAAGAAATTGCTTGAAAATCTAAGAACTAGTTAGCAAAAGTAAGTTTTTAACATCGTCACCGATAACTTGTGAACCGTTTGATTGACATCAATGGATCAAGATGCAAAGTTGTTCAGAATGTAGAGGACTATCATATGATATCAATAGTTTGTTTGTATGTCAAATGTCACGTGATACACAATAGTTTAAGTAATGAAATACGCGTCAATTTTGCCATTTTTACTGTTTTAGCGCCACCTAGTGTCAAAACGGCACCTTCTTTTGTAGGTGACCTCGGAGTGATGGTCTACACATATGTTCCAAGCCCCATGATGATGTGTTAATCCGTTCTGGATTTATGGCCATTTTAATGTGATAGGCTCCGCCCAGTTCAGTTTTTGCCCCCCACTACCGTGTATGAATATAAATTTCAACATTTTTTTCAATGATTATTTACATTCACACTCCACAGAAGTCATCTGCATTGGTTTGGTTCCGATCGGTTGAAAAACCAAGGACTAGTTCGCGAAAGTAGATTTTTGACATCGTCAGCGATAACTCACGAACCGTTTGATCGACAGAGGCGCGTCCAGAGGCAAAGTTGTTCAGAATGAGAAGAGCTATCATATGATGTAAATAGTTTGAGTATGTGTCAAATGTCACGTGATACACAATTGTTTATGCACTCTAAAACCGTTACTTCGCCCCCCGGTGGCCGAATGAGTTCATATTTCTTACAGACCTTCAGGACCATGAGTCGAACAAGCCCAGCGAGTGTCGTTTCGATCGGCCTCTGTTAACCCTGTCTAATGAGGGCTCAAAATTCATTGGGCGATGGCGGCCATGTTTTTTTGAGAAACGTCAAAGTCCTTTTATACAGTCACGGTGCATGACACAAAGACACACCATACCAAATAATAAGTCGATCGGGCAAACGGTTGCGTAGTTATAGCCCTTTTCGAGTTCTTTGCTATTATAGCGCCACCTAGTGGCCAAACGCCAACTCCTTTTTACTGTGACCCTGGACTGAGAGTCTACACATAGGGTCCAAGGCCCGTGAAGATATCTCAAACGGTTCACGAGTTATGGCCATTTGAGTGAAACTGGCTACTTCCGGTTCGGACGTTTTGATGCCCCCTAGCGACCCTGAATCGAAATTTCAACTTCTTTTTATGATTATTCATATTCACACTCCACAGAATTCATCAGTCTTGGTTTGGTTCCGATCGGGCAAAAATCCAGGGACTAGTTCATTTTTTTTTTTTTTCATAAAATGCAAATTAGCGAAAAAATTTGCATACCGGAAATGAAATCGGAGATAGCCATTTTTTAAGTTTGGAGCCAAGGATTCCAATGACACCAAAAACTTTGTTGTGCGACATCCGGTTTACGAGCAATGAGCCCAAACGCATTGGCCATCGCTATAGCGCCCCCTATGGGCCGATTTGGCTGGGTCACTGTATCTGAGTAACCTGCACATATACAACCAATTGACAAAGTCTCGAGTTTTTACGACTTACGGTTTGGGCTGGGCGATGCGTTTTAGCGCGGAAAAATAATAATAAGAAGAAGAAATATAACTGCAAGCAGTAATAACGGGTTTCTCGTCATCTGAGCCATCCAAGCCACTGTGACATCATTGAACAGGCTCAGGGGGCATGCCCCAACACACCCAAAACAGATCAAAGTCCTAGACACACAGAAAACTACAGGATTAAGCAGCAATCCTCGGGTAGATGAGACGGGAATCACGCGAAGCTCATAAGTGTGCGGTCTCAAACATTCCTTCAGGGTTCTTCATATGTATTATACTACTTAATTGCAAGTCAGTTGGATTATTTATTAAGTAGTAGCGACCTTAACCGTACATTCTTCACGTTAATATCATAAAGGACCCTGTAATGGTCACACAATAAAAAAAACTCAACATGTTTTTGGTCATTATTGACCCAGAGAGTCCAGAGAATTGTACTGTGGTGGACATTTTGAAATTGCTTGAAAATCTAAGAACTAGTTAGCAAAAGTAAGTTTTTAACATCGTCACCGATAACTCGTGAACCGTTTGATTGACATCAATGGATCAAGATGCAAAGTTGTTCAGAATGTAGAGGACTATCATATGATATCAATAGTTTGTTTGTATGTCAAATGTCACGTGATACACAATAGTTTAAGTAATGAAATACGCGTCAATTTTGCCATTTTTACTGTTTTAGCGCCACCTAGTGTCAAAACGGCACCTTCTTTTGTAGGTGACCTCGGAGTGATGGTCTACACATATGTTCCAAGCCCCATGATGATGTGTTAATCCGTTCTGGATTTATGGCCATTTTAATGTGATAGGCTCCGCCCAGTTCAGTTTTTGCCCCCCACTACCGTGTATGAATATAAATTTCAACATTTTTTTCAATGATTATTTACATTCACACTCCACAGAAGTCATCTGCATTGGTTTGGTTCCGATCGGTTGAAAAACCAAGGACTAGTTCGCGAAAGTAGATTTTTGACATCGTCAGCGATAACTCACGAACCGTTTGATCGACAGAGGCGCGTCCAGAGGCAAAGTTGTTCAGAATGAGAAGAGATATCATATGATGTAAATAGTTTGAGTATGTGTCAAATGTCACGTGATACACAATTGTTTATGCACTCTAAAACCGTTACTTCGCCCCCCGGTGGCCGAATGAGTTCATATTTCTTACAGACCTTCAGGACCATGAGTCGAACAAGCCCAGCGAGTGTCGTTTCGATCGGCCTCTGTTAACCCTGTCTAATGAGGGCTCAAAATTCATTGGGCGATGGCGGCCATGTTTTTTTGAGAAACGTCAAAGTCCTTTTATACAGTCACGGTGCATGACACAAAGACACACCATACCAAATAATAAGTCGATCGGGCAAACGGTTGCGTAGTTATAGCCCTTTTCGAGTTCTTTGCTATTATAGCGCCACCTAGTGGCCAAACGCCAACTCCTTTTTACTGTGACCCTGGACTGAGAGTCTACACATAGGGTCCAAGGCCCGTGAAGATATCTCAAACGGTTCACGAGTTATGGCCATTTGAGTGAAACTGGCTACTTCCGGTTCGGACGTTTTGATGCCCCCTAGCGACCCTGAATCGAAATTTCAACTTCTTTTTATGATTATTCATATTCACACTCCACAGAATTCATCAGTCTTGGTTTGCTTCCGATCGGGCAAAAATCCAGGGACTAGTTCATTTTTTTTTTTTTTCATAAAATGCAAATTAGCGAAAAAATTTGCATACCGGAAATGAAATCGGAGATAGCCATTTTTTAAGTTTGGAGCCAAGGATTCCAATGACACCAAAAACTTTGTTGTGCGACATCCGGTTTACGAGCAATGAGCCCAAACGCATTGGCCATCGCTATAGCGCCCCCTATGGGCCGATTTGGCTGGGTCACTGTATCTGAGTAACCTGCACATATACAACCAATTGACAAAGTCTCGAGTTTTTACGACTTACGGTTTGGGCTGGGCGATGCGTTTTAGCGCGGAAAAATAATAATAAGAAGAAGAATAAAAATCCTTACAAATACAATAGGTTTTCAGCCCTTCGGGCTCGAAACCCTAATAAAAATCCTTACAAATACAATAGGTTTTCAGCCCTTCGGGCTCGAAACCCTAATAATAAAACCAACAAATACAATAGGTTTCTAGCGCTTCGCGCTCGAACCCTAATAATAAAACCAACAAATACAATAGGTTTCTAGCCCTACGGGCTCGAACCCTAAAAATCCTTACAAATACAATAGGTTTTCAGCCCTTCGGGCTCGAAACCCTAAAGAAGAAGAATAAAAATCCTTACAAATACAATAGGTTTTCAGCCCTTCGGGCTCGAAACCCTAATAATAAAAATCCTTACAAAAACAATAGGTTTTCAGCCCTTCGGGCTCGAAACCCTAAAAATCCTTACAAATACAATAGGTTTTCAGCCCTTCGGGCTCGAAACCCTAATAAAAATCCTTACAAATACAATAGGTTTTCAGCCCTTCGGGCTCGAAACCCTAATAAAACCAACAAATACAATAGGTTTCTAGCCCTACGGGCTCGAACCCTAAATATAGCTGCAAGCAGCAATTATCGGGTTTCGAGAAGTTTAGGCAAGTAAATGTCGACCAGCCTCAGTGATGGCAAACTAACATGTCAACAATCGACAATATAACCCCACACCCAGAATAATGTGTCAGACGGTCAGCATTGGCTCATACAGACTCAGGCATGCTCACACACACATGCACATATAGGACATAGATTACATTTTCTCATATCAAGTCATTCGGACAATTCAGTAGCGAGACTCACATTATCAGGATAAATTAGTCAAATCCATTTCAGAAATGGCCCTAACACACATCCTCAATGAATGATAGGCCTTTAGATCCAGAATTTTGACTTAGGTGATCAGTAACGGTCTATGCAGACTACACATGCTTACAAAGACATGTATGAAAAGTCCATTTGAATGAATATTTCACCTTTTGGACTTTTATGAAGGCATGCCTCTTCTGATGAGCATGCTTGTTTTGAGTCATAATATGTATAATACTACTTAATTGCAAGTCAGTTGGATTATTTATTAAGGAGTAGCAACCTTTAACGTACATTTTTCACGTTAATATAATAAAGGACCCTGTAATGGTCACACAACAAAAAAAACTCAACATGTTTTTAATCATTATTGACCTAGAGAGTCCAGAGAATTGTACTATGGTGGAAATTTTGAAATTGCTTGGAAATCAAAGAACTAGTTTGCAAAAGTACGTTTTTAACATCATCAGCAATAACTCCTGAACCGTTTGATTGACATCAATGGATCAAGAGGCAAATTTGTTCAGAATGAGAAGAGCTATCATATGATATCAATAGTTTGTGTGTTTGTCAAATGTCATGTGATACACAATTGTTTAAGTAATGAAATACGCGTCAATTTTGCCATTTTTACTGTTTTAGCGCCACCTAGTGTCCAAACGCCACCTTCTTTTGTAGGTGACCTCGGAGTGATGGTCTACACATAAGTTCCAAGCCCCATGATGATGTGTTAATCCGTTCTGGATTTATGGCCATTTTAATGCGATAGGCTCCGCCCAGTTCAGTTTTGGCCCCCCTACCGTGTATGAATACAAATTTCCAAATTTTTTCAATGATTATTTACATTCACACTCCACAGAAGTCATCTGCATTGGTTTGGTTCCGATCGGTTGAAAAACCAAGGACTAGTTCGCGAAAGTAGGTTTTTGACATCATCAGCAATAACTCACGAACCGTTTGATCGACAGAAGCGTGTCCAGAGGCAAAGTTGTTCAGAATGAGAAGAGCTATCATATGATGTAAATAGTTTGAGTATATGTCAAATGTCACGTGATACAGAATTGTTTATGCACTCCAAAAGCGTTACGTCGCCCCCTAGTGGCCGAATGAGTTCATATTTCTTACAGACCTTCAGGACCACGAGTCGAACAAGCCCAGCGAGTGTCGTTTTGATCGGCCTCCGTTAACCCTGTGTAATGAGTGCTCAAATTTCATTGGCCGATGGCGGCCATATTTTTTGAGAAACCCCAAAGTCCTTTTATACAGTCATGGTGCATGACACAAAGACACACCATACCAAATAATAAGTCAATCGGGCAAACGGTTGGGTAGTTATTGCCGATTTTGAGATATTTGCTATTATAGCGCCACCTAGTGGCCAAACACCGAGTCTTTTTTATTATGACCCCGGACTGAGGGTCCTCACATATGGTCTAAGCCCTGTGAAGATAGCTCAAACCGTTCTCTAGGTATAGCCATTTTAGCGAAATAGGCAACTTTCGGTTCGGATGTTTTGATGCCCCCTAGCGACCATGAATCGAATTTTCAACTTTCTTTTATGATTATTTATATTCACACTCCACAGAATTCATCAGCGTTGGTTTGGTTCCGATCGGGCAAAAATCCAGGGACTAGTTCATTTTTTTTTTTTTTTATAAAATGCAAATTAGCGGAAAAATTTGCATACCGGAAATGAAATCGGAGCCAATAGGGTTTTAAGTTTTGAGCCAATGATTACAATGATATAAAACACTTGGGTGTGCGACAAACGGTTTAGGAGTTAGGAGCAAAAAAGCGCTTTTCCTCGCTGTAGCGCCACCTATGGGCCGATTTGGCTGGGTCACTGTATCTGAGTAACCTGCACAGATACAACCAACTGACAAAGTCTCGAGTTTCTACGACTTACGGTTTGGGCTGGGCGATGCGTTTTAGCGCGGAAAAATAATAATAAGAATAAAAATCCTTACAAAAACAATAGGTTTTCAGCACTTCGTGCTCGAAACCCTAATAATAATAAATATAGCTGCAAGCAGCGATTCCCGGGTTCGAGCAGTCTAAAGCGTCAAGATTGTTCAGAATGAAGAGAACTAGCGGCCAAAAGGCGCTGCCTTTAGTAGGTGACCTCAGAGCTAGTTCTTGAGTTATGGCCATTTTATTGTAAAAGGCTCCGCATGATTAGAACTTTTGGCGTGCGTCCCTTATCGACCTTGAAAGGAAATTTCAACTTTCTTTCGATAGTTATTGACATTCACACTCCACAGAAGTCATCTGAATCGGTTTGGTTCCGATTAATCGAAAAACCTAGGACTAGTTCGCGAAAGTAGGTTTTTGACATCATCGGCGATAACTCACAAACCGTTTGTTTGACAGAAGCGGTTCCAGAGGCAAAGTTGTTCAGAATGAGAAGAGCTATCATATGATGTAAATAGTTTGATT
Source organism: Barbatula barbatula (assembly GCF_947034865.1). Lineage (NCBI taxonomy): Eukaryota > Metazoa > Chordata > Actinopteri > Cypriniformes > Nemacheilidae > Barbatula > Barbatula barbatula. The sequence goes on along the minus strand of NC_136778.1, from coordinate 18,564,632 downwards.
ATATGTCAAAGGTCACGTGATACACAATTGTTGTTGCAACCAAAAACACGTCAATTTAGCCATTTTTACTGTTATAGCGCCACCTAGTGTCCAAACGCCGCGCCCTTACGTATGTGACCTCTGAGTGATGGTCTTCACATATGTTTCAAGCCCCATGATCATATCTCTAATAGTTATTGAGTTATGGCCATTTAAATGTCATAGGCCCCGCCCATTTTTTTATTCTGATGCCCCTAAGCAACCTTGAAAGGAAATTTCAACTTTCTTTCGATAATTATTGACATTCACACTCCACAGAAGTAATCTGAATCGGTTTGGTTCCGATTAATCGAAAAACCTAGGACTAGTTCGCGAAAGTAGGTTTTTGACATCATCGGCGATAACTCACGAACCGTTTGATCGACAGAACTGGTTCCAGAGGCAAAGTTGTTCAGAATGAGGAGTCCTATCAAATAATGTAAATAGTTTGAGTATATGTCAAATGTCACGTGATACACAATTGTTAAAGGACTCCAAAAACGTTATTTCGCCCCCAGTGGCCGAATGACTTCATATTTCTTACAGACCTTCTTGACCATGAGTCGAACAAGCCCAGCGAGTGTCGTTTCGATCGGCCTCCGTTAAGTCGGTCTAAGGAGTGCTCAAACTTCACTGGCCGATGGCGGCCATGTTTTTTTAGATACGCCAATGTCCTTTTCTAGAATCATGGTACATGACACAAAGACACACCATACCAAGAAATTAGTCGATAGGGCAAACTGTTGGGTAGTTATTGCCCTTTTCGAGAAAATGTATATTATAGCGCCACCTAGAGGCCAAACGCCGACTTTTTGACAATATGAGCTCGGACTGAGAGTATAAACATATGGTCCAAGCCCTGTGCAGATAGCTCAAACGGTTCATGAGTTATAACCATTTTAGTAAAATTTGCTCCTTCCGGTTCCGACGTTTTGGCGCCCCCCCGCCACCGCAAATCGAAATTTCAACTTTTTTTCGATAATTATTTACATTCACACTCCACAGAATTCATCAGCATTGGTCTGGTTCCGATTGGTCAAAAATCCAGAGACTAGTTAAATTTTTTTATTTTTGCATAAAATGCAAATTAGCGAAAAAATTAGCATACCGGAAATGAAATCGGAGATATACGTTTTTTAAGTTTTGAGCCAATGATCACATGTATCTAGAACACTGGGGCGTGCGACAAGCGATTTAGGAATTATGAGCGCAAACGCATTCAGCATCGCTGTAGCGCCACCTATAGGCCGACATGGCTGGCTCCGAGTATCGGAGTAGCGAGCAATACTACTACCATCTGACCGAATCTCAGCTCTGTCCGACTTACGGTTTGGGCTGCACGATCAGTTTTACGGCGGAAAAATAATAATAAATATAACTGCAAGCAGTAATAACGGGTTTCTCGTCATCTGAGCCATCCAAGGCACTGTGACATCATTGAACAAGCTCAGGGGTCACTCCCCAACACAACCACGACAGATCAAAGTCCTGCACGCACAGAAAAATGACAGGATTAAGCAGCAATCCTCGGGTAGATGAGACGGGAATCACGCGAAGCTCAGAAGTGTGCGGTGTCAAACATTCCTTCAGGGTTCTTCATATGTATTATACTACTTAATTGCAAGTCAGTTGGATTATTTATTAAGGAGTAGCGACCTTAAACGTACATTCTTCATGTTAATATAATAAAGGACCCTGTAATGGTCACACAATAAAAAAAACTCAACATGTTTTTGGTCATTATTGACCCAGAGAGTCCAGAGAATTGTACTGTGGTGGAAATTTCGAAGTTGCTTGAAAATCTAAGAACTAGTCTGCAAAAGTAAGTTTTGAACATCGTCACCGATAACTCGTGAACCGTTTGATTGACATCAATGGATCAAGAGGCAAAGTTGTTCAGACTGTAGAGAACTATCATATGATATCATTAGTTTGTGTAAATGTCAAATGTCACGTGATGCACAATTGAATAAGAAATGAAATAAGCGTCAATTTTGCCATTTTTACTGTTTTAGCGCCACCTAGTGTCAAAACGGCACCTTCTTTTGTAGGTGACCTCGGAGTGATGGTCTACACATATGTTCCAAGCCCCATGATGATGTGTTAATCCGTTCTGGATTTATGGCCATTTTAATGTGATAGGCTCCGCCCAGTTCAGTTTTTGCCCCCCACTACCGTGTATGAATATAAATTTCAACATTTTTTTCAATGATTATTTACATTCACACTCCACAGAAGTCATCTGCATTGGTTTGGTTCCGATCGGTTGAAAAACCAAGGACTAGTTCGCGAAAGTAGATTTTTGACATCGTCAGCGATAACTCACGAACCGTTTGATCGACAGAGGCGCGTCCAGAGGCAAAGTTGTTCAGAATGAGAAGAGATATCATATGATGTAAATAGTTTGAGTATGTGTCAAATGTCACGTGATACACAATTGTTTATGCACTCTAAAACCGTTACTTCGCCCCCCGGTGGCCGAATGAGTTCATATTTCTTACAGACCTTCAGGACCATGAGTCGAACAAGCCCAGCGAGTGTCGTTTCGATCGGCCTCTGTTAACCCTGTCTAATGAGGGCTCAAAATTCATTGGGCGATGGCGGCCATGTTTTTTTGAGAAACGTCAAAGTCCTTTTATACAGTCACGGTGCATGACACAAAGACACACCATACCAAATAATAAGTCGATCGGGCAAACGGTTGCGTAGTTATAGCCCTTTTCGAGTTCTTTGCTATTATAGCGCCACCTAGTGGCCAAACGCCAACTCCTTTTTACTGTGACCCTGGACTGAGAGTCTACACATAGGGTCCAAGGCCCGTGAAGATATCTCAAACGGTTCACGAGTTATGGCCATTTGAGTGAAACTGGCTACTTCCGGTTCGGACGTTTTGATGCCCCCTAGCGACCCTGAATCGAAATTTCAACTTCTTTTTATGATTATTCATATTCACACTCCACAGAATTCATCAGTCTTGGTTTGCTTCCGATCGGGCAAAAATCCAGGGACTAGTTCATTTTTTTTTTTTTTCATAAAATGCAAATTAGCGAAAAAATTTGCATACCGGAAATGAAATCGGAGATAGCCATTTTTTAAGTTTGGAGCCAAGGATTCCAATGACACCAAAAACTTTGTTGTGCGACATCCGGTTTACGAGCAATGAGCCCAAACGCATTGGCCATCGCTATAGCGCCCCCTATGGGCCGATTTGGCTGGGTCACTGTATCTGAGTAACCTGCACATATACAACCAATTGACAAAGTCTCGAGTTTTTACGACTTACGGTTTGGGCTGGGCGATGCGTTTTAGCGCGGAAAAATAATAATAAGAAGAAGAAATATAGCTGCAAGCAGCAATTATCGGGTTTCGAGAGGTTTAGGTAAGTAAACGTCGACCAGTCTCAGGGATGGCAAACTAACATGTCCACAATCGACAATACAACCCCACACCCAGCAAAATGAGTCAAAGGGTCAGCATTGGCTCATACAGACCGAGGCATGAGCACACACACATGCACATATAGGACATAGATTACATTTTTTCATATCAAGTCATTCGGACAATTCAGTAGCGAGACTCACGTTATCAGGATAAATTAGTCAAATCCATTTCAGAAATGGCCCTAACACACATCCTCAATGAATGATAGGCCTTTAGACCCAGAATTTTGACTTAGGTGATCAGTAACGGTCTATGCAGACTATGCATGCTTACAAAGACATGTATGAAAAGCCCATTTGAATGAATATTTCGCCTTTTGGACTTTTATGAAGGCATGCCTCTTCTGATGAGCATGCTTGTTTTGAGTCATAATATGTATAATACTACTTAATTGCAAGTCAGTTGGATTATTTATTAAGGAGTAGCAACCTTTAACGTACATTATTCACGTTAATATAAAAAAGGACCCTGTAATGGTCACAACAAAAAAAACTCAACATGTTTTTAATCATTGTTGGCCTAGAGAGTCCAGAGAATTGTACTATGGTGGAAATTTTGAAATTGCTTGAAAATCAAAGAACTAGTTTGCAAAAGTACGATTTTAACATCATCAGCAATAACTCCTGAACCGTTTGATTGACATCAATAGATCAAGAGGCAAATTTGTTCAGAATGAGAAGAGCTATCATATGATATCAATAGTTTGTCTGTTTGTCAACTGTCACGTGATACACAATTGTTTAAGTAATGAAATACGCGTCAATTTAGCCATTTTTACTGGTCTAGCGCCACCTAGTGTCCAAACGCCACCTTCTTTTGTAGGTGACCTCGGATTGATGGTCTACACATATGTTCCAAGCCCCATGATGATGTGTTAATCCGTTCTGGATTTATGGCCATTTTAATGTGATAGGCTCCAACCAGTTCAGTTTTTGGCCTTCCCTACCGTGTATGAAAACAAAGTTCAACATTTTTTCAATGATTATTTACATTCACACTCCACAGAAATCATCTGCATTGGTTTGGTTCCGATCGGTTGAAAAACCAAGGACTAGTTCGCGAAAGTAGATTTTTGACATCGTCAACGATAACTCACGAACCGTTTGATCGACAGAAGCGTGTCCAGAGGCAAAGTTGTTCAGAATGAGAAGAGCTATCATATGACGTAAATAGTTTGAGTATATGTCAAATGTCACGTGATACACAATTGTTTATGCGCTCTAAAACCGTTACTTCGCCCCCCGGTGGCCGAATGAGTTCATATTTCTTACAGACCTTCAGGACCACGAGTCGAACAAGCTCAGCGAGTGTCGTTTCGATCGGCCCCCGTTAACCCTGTCTAATGAGTGCTCAAAATTCATTGGCCGATGGCGGCCATGTTTTTTGAGAAACGTCAAAGTCCTTTTATACAGTCACGGAGCATGACACAAAGACACATCATACCAAATAATAAGTCGATCGGGCAAACGGTTGCATAGTTATAGCCCTTTTCGAGTTCTTTGCTATTATAGCGCCACCTAGTGGCCAAACACCGAGTCTTTTTTATTGTGACCCCGGGCTAAGGGTCTACATATACGGTCTAAGCCCCGTGAAGATAGCTCAAACGGTTCACGAGTTAGGGTCATTTGAGTGAAATAGGCTACTTCCGGTTCAGACGTTTTGATGCCCCCTAGCGACCCTGAATCGAAATTTCAACTTCCTTTTATGATTATTCATATTCACACTCCACAGAATTCATCAGCGTTGGTTTGGTTCCGATCGGGCAAAAATCCAGGGACTAGTTCATTTTTTTTTTTTTTCATAAAATGCAAATTAGCGGAAAAATTTGCATACCGGAAATGAAATCGGAGATAGCCATTTTTTAAGTTTGGAGCCAAGGATTCCAATGACACCAAACACTTTGTTGTGCGACATCCGGTTTACGAGTATTGAGCCCAAACGCATTGGCCATCGCTATAGCGCCACCTATGGGGCGATTTGGCTGGTTCACTGTATCTGAGTAACCTGCACAGATACAACCAATTGACAAAGTGTCGAGTTTCTACGACTTACGGTTTGGGCTGGGCGACGCGTTTTATGGCGGAATAATAATAATAAGAAGAAGAAGAATAAAAATCCTTACAAAAACAATAGGTTTTCAGCACTTCGTGCTCGAAACCCTAATAAAAATCCTTACAAATACAATAGGTTTTCAGCCCTTCGGGCTCGAAACCCTAAATATAGCTGCAAGCAGCAATTATCGGGTTTCGAGAAGTTAAGGTAAGTAAACGTCGACCAGTCTCAGGGATGGCAAACTAACATGTCCACAATCGACAATACAACCCCAAACCCAGAAAAATGAGTCAAAGGGTCAGCATTGGCTCATACAGACCCAGGCATGCTGACACACACATGCACATATAGGACATACATTACATTTTCTCATATCAAGTCATTCGGACAATTCAGTAGCGAGACTCACGTTATCAGGATAAATTAGTCAAATCCATTTCAGAAATGGCCCTAACACACATCCTCAAAGAATGTTAGGCCTTTAGACCCAGAATTTTGACTTAGGTGATCAGTAACGGTCTATGCAGACTATGCATGCTTACAAAGACATGTATGAAAAGCCCATTTGAATGAATATTACACCTTTTGGACTTTTATGAAGGCATGCCTCTTCTGATGAGCATGCTTGTTTTGAGTCATAATATGTATAATACTACTTAATTGCAAGTCAGTTGGATTATTTATTAAGGAGTAGCAACCTTTAACGTACATTATTCACGTTAATATAAAAAAGGACCCTGTAATGGTCACACAACAAAAAAAACTCAACATGTTTTTAATCATTGTTGACCTAGAGAGTCCAGAAAAATTGTACTATGGTGGAAATTTTGAAATTGCTTGAAAATCAAAGAACTAGTTTGCAAAAGTACGATTTTAACATCATCAGCAATAACTCCTGAACCGTTTGATTGACATCAATAGATCAAGAGGCAAATTTGTTCAGAATGAGAAAAGCTATCATATGATATCAATAGTTTGTGTTTATGTCAAATGTCACGTGATACACAATTGTTCAAGTAATGAAATACGCGTCAATTTTGCCATTTCTACTGTTTTAGCGCCACCTAGTGTCCAAACGCCACCTTCTTTTGTATGTGACCTCAGAGTGATGGTCTACACATATGTTCCAAGCCCCATGATGATGTGTTAATCCGTTCTGGATTTATGGCCATTTTAATGTGATAGGCTCCGCCCAGTTCAGTTTTTGCCCCCCCCCCTACCGTGTATGAATATAATTTTCACATTTTTTTAAATGATTATTTACATTCACACTCCACAGAAGTCATCTGCATTGGTTTGGTTCCGATCGGTTGAAAAACCAAGGACTAGTTCGCGAAAGTAGATTTTTGACATCGTCAGCGATAACTCACGAATCGCTTGATCGACAGAAGCGTGTCCAGAGGCAAAGTTGTTCAGAATGAGAAGAGCTATCATATGATGTAAATAGTTTGAGTATGTGTCAAATTTCACGTGATACACAATTGTTTATGCACTCTAAAAACGTTACTTCGCCCCCCGGTGGCCGAATGAGTTCATATTTCTTACAGACCTTCTGGACCACGAGTCGAATAAGCCCAGCGAGTGTCGTTTCGATCGGCCCCCGTTAACCCTGTCTAATGAGTGCTCAAAATTCATTGGCCGATGTCGGCCATGTTTTTTGAGAAACGCCAAAGTCCTTTTATACAGTCACGGTGCATGACACAAAGACACACCATACCAAATAATAAGTCGATCGGGCAAACGGTTGCGTAGTTATAGTTCTTTTCGAGTTCTTTGCTATTATAGCGCCACCTAGTGGCCAAACACCGAGTCTTTTTTATTGTGACCCCGGACTGAGGGTCTACATATACGGTCTAAGCCCCGTGAAGATAGCTTAAACGATTTACGAGTTATGGTCATTTTAGTGAAACAGGCTACTTCCGGTTCGGACGTTTTGATGCCCCCTAGCGACCCTGAATCGAAATTTCAACTTCTTTTTATGATTTTTCATATTCACAGTCCACGGAATTCATCAGCGTTGGTTTGGTTCCGATCGGGCAAAAATCCAGGGACTAGTTCTTTTTTTTTTTTTTTCATAAAATGCAAATTAGCGGAAAAATTTGCATACCGGAAATGAAATCGGAGATAGCCATTTTTTAAGTTTGGAGCCAAGGATTCCAATGACACCATAAACTTTGTTGTGCGACATCCGGTTTACGAGCATTGAGCCCAAACGCATTGGCCATCGCTATAGCGCCCCCTATGGGTCGATTTGGCTGGGTCACTGTATCTGAGTAGCCTGCACAGATACAACCAATTGACAAAGTCTCGAGTTTCTATGACTTACGGTTTGGGCTGGGCGATGTGTTTTATGGCGGAAAAATAATAATAAATATAACTGCAAGCAGTAATAACGGGTTTCTCGTCATCTGAGCCATCCAAGCCACTGTGACATCATTGAACAGGCTCAGGGGGCATGCCCCAACACACCCAAAACAGATCAAAGTCCTAGACACACAGAAAACTACAGGATTAAGCAGCAATCCTCGGGTAGATGAGACGGGAATCACGCGAAGCTCATAAGTGTGCGGTCTCAAACATTCCTTCAGGGTTCTTCATATGTATTATACTACTTAATTGCAAGTCAGTTGGATTATTTATTAAGTAGTAGCGACCTTAACCGTACATTCTTCACGTTAATATCATAAAGGACCCTGTAATGGTCACACAATAAAAAAAACTCAACATGTTTTTGGTCATTATTGACCCAGAGAGTCCAGAGAATTGTACTGTGGTGGACATTTTGAAATTGCTTGAAAATCTAAGAACTAGTTAGCAAAAGTAAGTTTTTAACATCGTCACCGATAACTCGTGAACCGTTTGATTGACATCAATGGATCAAGATGCAAAGTTGTTCAGAATGTAGAGGACTATCATATGATATCAATAGTTTGTTTGTATGTCAAATGTCACGTGATACACAATAGTTTAAGTAATGAAATACGCGTCAATTTTGCCATTTTTACTGTTTTAGCGCCACCTAGTGTCAAAACGGCACCTTCTTTTGTAGGTGACCTCGGAGTGATGGTCTACACATATGTTCCAAGCCCCATGATGATGTGTTAATCCGTTCTGGATTTATGGCCATTTTAATGTGATAGGCTCCGCCCAGTTCAGTTTTTGCCCCCCACTACCGTGTATGAATATAAATTTCAACATTTTTTTCAATGATTATTTACATTCACACTCCACAGAAGTCATCTGCATTGGTTTGGTTCCGATCGGTTGAAAAACCAAGGACTAGTTCGCGAAAGTAGATTTTTGACATCGTCAGCGATAACTCACGAACCGTTTGATCGACAGAGGCGCGTCCAGAGGCAAAGTTGTTCAGAATGAGAAGAGATATCATATGATGTAAATAGTTTGAGTATGTGTCAAATGTCACGTGATACACAATTGTTTATGCACTCTAAAACCGTTACTTCGCCCCCCGGTGGCCGAATGAGTTCATATTTCTTACAGACCTTCAGGACCATGAGTCGAACAAGCCCAGCGAGTGTCGTTTCGATCGGCCTCTGTTAACCCTGTCTAATGAGGGCTCAAAATTCATTGGGCGATGGCGGCCATGTTTTTTTGAGAAACGTCAAAGTCCTTTTATACAGTCACGGTGCATGACACAAAGACACACCATACCAAATAATAAGTCGATCGGGCAAACGGTTGCGTAGTTATAGCCCTTTTCGAGTTCTTTGCTATTATAGCGCCACCTAGTGGCCAAACGCCAACTCCTTTTTACTGTGACCCTGGACTGAGAGTCTACACATAGGGTCCAAGGCCCGTGAAGATATCTCAAACGGTTCACGAGTTATGGCCATTTGAGTGAAACTGGCTACTTCCGGTTCGGACGTTTTGATGCCCCCTAGCGACCCTGAATCGAAATTTCAACTTCTTTTTATGATTATTCATATTCACACTCCACAGAATTCATCAGTCTTGGTTTGCTTCCGATCGGGCAAAAATCCAGGGACTAGTTCATTTTTTTTTTTTTTCATAAAATGCAAATTAGCGAAAAAATTTGCATACCGGAAATGAAATCGGAGATAGCCATTTTTTAAGTTTGGAGCCAAGGATTCCAATGACACCAAAAACTTTGTTGTGCGACATCCGGTTTACGAGCAATGAGCCCAAACGCATTGGCCATCGCTATAGCGCCCCCTATGGGCCGATTTGGCTGGGTCACTGTATCTGAGTAACCTGCACATATACAACCAATTGACAAAGTCTCGAGTTTTTACGACTTACGGTTTGGGCTGGGCGATGCGTTTTAGCGCGGAAAAATAATAATAAGAAGAAGAATTAAAGCTGCAAGCAGCATTTATCGGGTTTCGAGTTTTAAGGCAGTCAAAAGCAGTCGTGCATTCATGAACAGTTTAGGGGGTCACACCACAACAAACGCATGAAGGTTCAAAGTCAAACACACACAGACACAGAAAAATGACAGGTATGAACTCATAGAAACTATGCATGCTTACAGAAACATGCACATATACTACAATAATGTTATTTTCCTGACTGTCAAATCATTTGGACAATTCGTTAATGAGTATCCGATTTTCATTGTTGTTGGCTTTTAAATTGAAGCGAAGGTGCTTTCAAACTCAAGAAGTCTGAAGTTCCTGGGCCGAGAGGTTTATTTTCAAAGCGTATCAGAACCTGTAGATGTATAACAGTTGCATAATTACAGTATTTAGTGCCATTGTTCCCGTTAAAGCGCCACCTAGTGTCCAATCACCGTGTTATTTTTACCGTGAGCTCAGAGCGATGGTCTACACATATGTTTAAAGCCCCGTGAAGCTATCTCAAACCCTTCTCTAACAACGTTTGTTTAAGTGTTATAGGCTTCGCCCAGTTCAGTTTTTGGGCCCCCTTACCGTGTATGAATTTAAATTTCAACTTTTTTTCAAGTACTTTTGATGTTCACACGCCACAGAAGCACTCTGCGTTTGTTTGGTTCCAATAGGGCGTAAAACCGCGAAGTAGTTAGCAATAGTAGGTATTTAACGTTATCATCGATATCTAATGGACCGTTTTATTGACAGCAATGCTTCAAGAGGCAAAGTTGTTCAGAATGAAGAGAACTATGATTTGATGTAAATATTTTGGGTATAAGTCAAATGTAACGTGATACACAATTGTTTAAGAATTGAAATGGGTCTAAATTTTGCCATTTTAACTGGTTTAGCGCCACCTAGTGTCCAAACACCACCTTCTTTTGTAGGTGACGTTAGAGTGATGGTCTACACATATGTTCCAAGCCCCATGATGATGTGTTAATCCGTTCTATATTTATGGCCATTTTAATGTGATAGCGTCCCCCCAGTTCAGTTTTTGGCCCCCCCTACCGTGTATGAATCGAAATTTCAACTTTTTTTCAATGAATATTTACATTCACACTCCACAGAAGTCATCTGCATTGGTTTGGTTCCTATCGGTTGAAAAACCAAGGACTAGTTCGCGAAAGTAGGTTTTTAACATCATCAGCGATAACTCATGATCCGTTTGATCGACAGAAGCGTGTCCAGAGGCAATGTTGTTCAGAATGAGGAGAGCTATCATATGATAACCATAGTTTGAGTATATGTCAAATGTCACGTGATACACAATTGTTTATGAACTTCAAAAACGTTATTTCGCCCCCAGTGGCCGAATGAGTTCATATTTCTTACAGACCTTCAGGACCATGAGTCGAACAAGCCCAGCGAGTGTCGTTTCGATCTGCCTACGTTAACCCTGTCTAATGAGTGCTCAAACTTCATTGGCCGATGGCGGCCATGTTTTTTGAGAAACCCCAAAGTCCTTTTATACAGTCATGGTGCATGACACAAAGACACACCATACCAAATAATAAGTCGATCGGGCAAACGGTTATGTAGTTATAGCCCTTTTCGAGTTTATGTTTATTATAGCGCCACCTAGTGGCCAAACGCCAACTCCTTTTTACTGTGACCCTGGACTGAGAGTCTACACATAGGGTCCAAGCCCCGTGAAGATATCTCAAACGGTTCACGAGTTATGTCCTTTTTAGTTAAATTTTCTACTTCCGGTTCGGACGTTTTGATGCCCCCTAGCGACACTGAATCGAAATTTCAACTTTTTTTCAATGAATATTTATATTCACACTCCACAGAGTTCTACAGCATTGGTTTGGTTCCGATCGGGCAAAAATCCAGGGACTAGTTCATTATTTTTTATTTTTATAAAATGCTAATTAGCGGAAAAATTTGCATACCGGAAATGAAATCGGAGATAGCCATTTTTTAAGTTTGGAGCCAAGGATTCAAATGTCACCAAAAACTTTGTAGTGCGACATCCGGTTTACGAGCATTGAGCCCAAACGCATTAACCATCGCTATAGCGCCACCTATGGGCCGATTTGGCTGGTTCACTGTATCTGAGTAACCTGCACAGATACAACCAATTGACAAAGTCTCGAGTTTCTACGACTTACGGTTTGGGCTGGCCAACGCGTTTTATGGCGGAATAATAATAAAGAAGAATAATAAAAATCCTTACAAATACAATAGGTTTTCAGCCCTTCGGGCTCGAAACCCTAATAAAAATCCTTACAAATACAATAGGTTTTCAGCCCTTCGGGCTCGAAACCCTAAATAACTGCAAGCAGTAATAACGGGTTTCTCGTCATCTGAGCCATCCAAGCCACTGTGACATCATTGAACAGGCTCAGGGGGCATGCCCCAACACACCCAAAACAGATCAAAGTCCTAGACACACAGAAAACTACAGGATTAAGCAGCAATCCTCGGGTAGATGAGACGGGAATCACGCGAAGCTCATAAGTGTGCGGTCTCAAACATTCCTTCAGGGTTCTTCATATGTATTATACTACTTAATTGCAAGTCAGTTGGATTATTTATTAAGTAGTAGCGACCTTAACCGTACATTCTTCACGTTAATATCATAAAGGACCCTGTAATGGTCACACAATAAAAAAAACTCAACATGTTTTTGGTCATTATTGACCCAGAGAGTCCAGAGAATTGTACTGTGGTGGACATTTTGAAATTGCTTGAAAATCTAAGAACTAGTTAGCAAAAGTAAGTTTTTAACATCGTCACCGATAACTCGTGAACCGTTTGATTGACATCAATGGATCAAGATGCAAAGTTGTTCAGAATGTAGAGGACTATCATATGATAGCAATAGTTTGTTTGTATGTCAAATGTCACGTGATACACAATAGTTTAAGTAATGAAATACGCGTCAATTTTGCCATTTTTACTGTTTTAGCGCCACCTAGTGTCAAAACGGCACCTTCTTTTGTAGGTGACCTCGGAGTGATGGTCTACACATATGTTCCAAGCCCCATGATGATGTGTTAATCCGTTCTGGATTTATGGCCATTTTAATGTGATAGGCTCCGCCCAGTTCAGTTTTTGCCCCCCACTACCGTGTATGAATATAAATTTCAACATTTTTTTCAATGATTATTTACATTCACACTCCACAGAAGTCATCTGCATTGGTTTGGTTCCGATCGGTTGAAAAACCAAGGACTAGTTCGCGAAAGTAGATTTTTGACATCGTCAGCGATAACTCACGAACCGTTTGATCGACAGAGGCGCGTCCAGAGGCAAAGTTGTTCAGAATGAGAAGAGCTATCATATGATGTAAATAGTTTGAGTATGTGTCAAATGTCACGTGATACACAATTGTTTATGCACTCTAAAACCGTTACTTCGCCCCCCGGTGGCCGAATGAGTTCATATTTCTTACAGACCTTCAGGACCATGAGTCGAACAAGCCCAGCGAGTGTCGTTTCGATCGGCCTCTGTTAACCCTGTCTAATGAGGGCTCAAAATTCATTGGGCGATGGCGGCCATGTTTTTTTGAGAAACGTCAAAGTCCTTTTATACAGTCACGGTGCATGACACAAAGACACACCATACCAAATAATAAGTCGATCGGGCAAACGGTTGCGTAGTTATAGCCCTTTTCGAGTTCTTTGCTATTATAGCGCCACCTAGTGGCCAAACGCCAACTCCTTTTTACTGTGACCCTGGACTGAGAGTCTACACATAGGGTCCAAGGCCCGTGAAGATATCTCAAACGGTTCACGAGTTATGGCCATTTGAGTGAAACTGGCTACTTCCGGTTCGGACGTTTTGATGCCCCCTAGCGACCCTGAATCGAAATTTCAACTTCTTTTTATGATTATTCATATTCACACTCCACAGAATTCATCAGTCTTGGTTTGGTTCCGATCGGGCAAAAATCCAGGGACTAGTTCATTTTTTTTTTTTTTCATAAAATGCAAATTAGCGAAAAAATTTGCATACCGGAAATGAATTCGGAGATAGCCATTTTTTAAGTTTGGAGCCAAGGATTCCAATGACACCAAAAACTTTGTTGTGCGACATCCGGTTTACGAGCAATGAGCCCAAACGCATTGGCCATCGCTATAGCGCCCCCTATGGGCCGATTTGGCTGGGTCACTGTATCTGAGTAACCTGCACATATACAACCAATTGACAAAGTCTCGAGTTTTTACGACTTACGGTTTGGGCTGGGCGATGCGTTTTAGCGCGGAAAAATAATAATAAGAAGAAGAATAAATATAACTGCAAGCAGTAATAACGGGTTTCTCGTCATCTGAGCCATCTAAGGCACTGTGACATCATTGAACAGGCTCAGGGGTCACTCCCCAACACAACCACAACAGATCAAAGTCCTGCACACACAGAAAAATGACAGGATTAAGCAGCAATCCTCGGGTAGATGAGACGGGAATCACGCGAAGTTCAGAAGTGTGCGGTGTCAAACATTCCTTCAGGGTTCTTCATATGTATTATACTACTTAATTGCAAGTCAGTTGGATTATTTATTAAGTAGTAGCGACCTTAAACGTACATTCTTCACGTTAATATAATAAAGGACCCTGTAATGGTCACACAACAAAAAAACTCAACATGTTTTTGATCATTATTGACCTAGAGAGTCCAGAGAATTGTACTGTGGTGGAAATTAAGAAATTGCTTGAAAATCTAAGAAGTAGTTAGCAAAAGTATGTTTTTAACATCGTCACCGATAACTCGTGAACCGTTTGATTGACATCAATGGATCAAGAGGCAAAGTTGTTCAGAATGTAGAGGACTATCGTATGATATCATTAGTTTGTGTAAATGTGAAATGTCACGTGATGCACAATTGTTTAAGAAATGAAATACGCATCAATTTTGCCATTTTTACTGTTTTAGCGCCACCTAGTGTCCAAACGCCACCTTCTTTTTTAGGTGACCTCAGAGTGATGGTCTACACATATGTTCCAAGCCCCATGATGATGTGTTAATCCGTTCTGGATTTATGGCCATTTTAATGTGATAGGCTCCGCCCAGTTCAGTTTTTGGCCCCCCCTACCGTGTATGAATATAAATTTCAACTTTTTTTCAATGATTATTTACATTCACACTCCACAGAAGTCATCTGCATTGGTTTGGTTCCGATCGGTTGAAAAACCAAGGACTAGTTCGCGAAAGTAGATTTTTGACATCGTCAGCGATAACTCACGAACCGTTTGATCGACAGAAGTGTGTCCAGAGGCAAAGTTGTTCAGAATGAGAAGAGCTATCATATGATGTCAATAGTTTGAGTATGTGTCAAATGTCACGTGATACACAATTGTTTATGCACTCTAAAACCGTTACTTCGCCCCCTGGTGGCCGAATGAGTTCATATTTCTTACAGACCTTCTGGACCACAAGTCGAATAAGCCCAGCGAGTGTCGTTTCGATCGGCCCCCGTTAACCCTGTGTAATGAGTGCTCAAAATTCATTGGCCGATAGCGGCCATGTTTTTTGAGAAACGTCAAAGTCCTTTTATACAGTCACGGTGCATGACACAAAGACACACCATACCAAATAATAAGTCGATCGGGCAAACGGTTGCGTAGTTATAGCCCTTTTCGAGTTCTTTGCTATTATAGCGCCACCTAGTGGCCAAACGCCAACTCCTTTTTACTGTGATCCTGGACTGAGAGTCTACACATAGGGTCCAAGCCCCGTGAAGATATCTCAAACGGTTCACGAGTTATGGCCATTTCAGTGAAACAGGCTACTTCCGGTTCGGACGTTTTGATGCCCCCTAGCGGCCCTGAATCGAAATTTCAACTTCTTTTTATGATTATTCATATTCACACTCCACAGAATTCATCAGCGTTGGTTTGGTTCCGATCGGGCAAAAATCCAGGGACTAGTTCATTTTTTTTTTTTTTCATAAAATGCAAATTAGCGGAAAAATTTGCATACCGGAAATGAAATCGGAGATAGCCATTTTTTAAGTTTGGAGCCAAGGATTCCAATGACACCAAAAACTTTGTTGTGCGACATCCGGTTTATGAGCAATGAGCACAAACGCATTGGCCATCGCTATAGCGCCCCCTATGGGCCGATTTGGCTGGGTCATTGTATCTGAGTAACCTGCACAGATACAACCAATTGACAAAGTCTCGAGTTTCTACGAGTTACACTTTGGGCTGGGCGATGTGTTTTAGCGCGGAAAAATAATAATAAGAAGAAGAATAAAAATCCTTACAAAAACAATAGGTTTTCAGCACTTCGTGCTCGAAACCCTAAAAATCCTTACAAATACAATAGGTTTTCAGCCCTTCGGGCTCGAAACCCTAAATATAACTGCAAGCAGTAATAACGGGTTTCTCGTCATCTGAGCCATCCAAGCCACTGTGACATCATTGAACAGGCTCAGGGGGCATGCCCCAACACACCCAAAACAGATCAAAGTCCTAGACACACAGAAAACTACAGGATTAAGCAGCAATCCTCGGGTAGATGAGACGGGAATCACGCGAAGCTCATAAGTGTGCGGTCTCAAACATTCCTTCAGGGTTCTTCATATGTATTATACTACTTAATTGCAAGTCAGTTGGATTATTTATTAAGTAGTAGCGACCTTAACCGTACATTCTTCACGTTAATATCATAAAGGACCCTGTAATGGTCACACAATAAAAAAAACTCAACATGTTTTTGGTCATTATTGACCCAGAGAGTCCAGAGAATTGTACTGTGGTGGACATTTTGAAATTGCTTGAAAATCTAAGAACTAGTTAGCAAAAGTAAGTTTTTAACATCGTCACCGATAACTCGTGAACCGTTTGATTGACATCAATGGATCAAGATGCAAAGTTGTTCAGAATGTAGAGGACTATCATATGATATCAATAGTTTGTTTGTATGTCAAATGTCACGTGATACACAATAGTTTAAGTAATGAAATACGCGTCAATTTTGCCATTTTTACTGTTTTAGCGCCACCTAGTGTCAAAACGGCACCTTCTTTTGTAGGTGACCTCGGAGTGATGGTCTACACATATGTTCCAAGCCCCATGATGATGTGTTAATCCGTTCTGGATTTATGGCCATTTTAATGTGATAGGCTCCGCCCAGTTCAGTTTTTGCCCCCCACTACCGTGTATGAATATAAATTTCAACATTTTTTTCAATGATTATTTACATTCACACTCCACAGAAGTCATCTGCATTGGTTTGGTTCCGATCGGTTGAAAAACCAAGGACTAGTTCGCGAAAGTAGATTTTTGACATCGTCAGCGATAACTCACGAACCGTTTGATCGACAGAGGCGCGTCCAGAGGCAAAGTTGTTCAGAATGAGAAGAGATATCATATGATGTAAATAGTTTGAGTATGTGTCAAATGTCACGTGATACACAATTGTTTATGCACTCTAAAACCGTTACTTCGCCCCCCGGTGGCCGAATGAGTTCATATTTCTTACAGACCTTCAGGACCATGAGTCGAACAAGCCCAGCGAGTGTCGTTTCGATCGGCCTCTGTTAACCCTGTCTAATGAGGGCTCAAAATTCATTGGGCGATGGCGGCCATGTTTTTTTGAGAAACGTCAAAGTCCTTTTATACAGTCACGGTGCATGACACAAAGACACACCATACCAAATAATAAGTCGATCGGGCAAACGGTTGCGTAGTTATAGCCCTTTTCGAGTTCTTTGCTATTATAGCGCCACCTAGTGGCCAAACGCCAACTCCTTTTTACTGTGACCCTGGACTGAGAGTCTACACATAGGGTCCAAGGCCCGTGAAGATATCTCAAACGGTTCACGAGTTATGGCCATTTGAGTGAAACTGGCTACTTCCGGTTCGGACGTTTTGATGCCCCCTAGCGACCCTGAATCGAAATTTCAACTTCTTTTTATGATTATTCATATTCACACTCCACAGAATTCATCAGTCTTGGTTTGCTTCCGATCGGGCAAAAATCCAGGGACTAGTTCATTTTTTTTTTTTTTCATAAAATGCAAATTAGCGAAAAAATTTGCATACCGGAAATGAAATCGGAGATAGCCATTTTTTAAGTTTGGAGCCAAGGATTCCAATGACACCAAAAACTTTGTTGTGCGACATCCGGTTTACGAGCAATGAGCCCAAACGCATTGGCCATCGCTATAGCGCCCCCTATGGGCCGATTTGGCTGGGTCACTGTATCTGAGTAACCTGCACATATACAACCAATTGACAAAGTCTCGAGTTTTTACGACTTACGGTTTGGGCTGGGCGATGCGTTTTAGCGCGGAAAAATAATAATAAGAAGAAGAATAAAAATCCTTACAAATACAATAGGTTTTCAGCCCTTCGGGCTCGAAACCCTAATTAAAGCTGCAAGCAGCATTTATCGGGTTTCGAGTTTTAAGGCAGTCAAAAGCAGTCATGCATTCATGAACAGTTTAGGGGGTCACACCACAACAAACGCAT
Organism: Barbatula barbatula; assembly: GCF_947034865.1. NCBI lineage: Eukaryota > Metazoa > Chordata > Actinopteri > Cypriniformes > Nemacheilidae > Barbatula > Barbatula barbatula. The sequence goes on along the minus strand of NC_136778.1, from coordinate 18,546,322 downwards.
GAAGGATCAAAGTCCAACACACACACGCACAGAAAAATTACAGGTATCAACTCATAGAAACTATGCATGCTTACAGAAACATGCACATATACTACAAGAATGTTATTTTTCTGACTGTCAAATCATTTGGACAATTTGTTAATGAGTATCCGATTTTCATTGTTGTTGCCTTTTAAATTGAAGCGAAGGTGCTTTCAAACTCAAGAAGTCTGAAGTTCCTGGGCCGAGACGTTTATTTTCAAAGCGTATCAGAGCCTGTAGATGTATGTCACGTGATACACAATTGTTTAAGCACTCCAAAAACGTTATTTCGCCCCCAGTGGCCAAATGAGTTCATATTTCTTACAGACCTTCAGGACCAGGACAGGAACAAGCCCAGCGAGTGTCATTTTGATCGGCCTCCGTTAACCCTGTCTAATGAGTGCTCAAATTTCATTGGCCGATGGTGGCCATGTTTTTTGAGAAACGCCAAAGTCCTTTTATACAGTCACGGTGCATGACACAAAGACACACCTTACCAAATAATAAGTCGATCGGGCAAACGGTTGGGTAGTTATAGCCCTTTTCGTGTTCTTTGCTATTATAGCGCCAACTAGTGGCCAAACACCGAGTTATTTTTATTGTGACCCCGGACTGAGGGTCTACACATACGGTCTAAGCCCCGTGAAGATAGCTCAAACCGTTCTCTTGATATAGCCATTTTAGTGAAATAGGCAACTATCGGTTCACACGTTTTAGAGCCCCCTAGCGACCCTGAATCGAAATTTCAACTTTTTTTCAACGAATATTTACATTCACACTCCACAGAATTCATCAGCGCTGGTTTGGTTCCGATCGGGCAAGAATCCAGGGAGTAGTTCATTTTTGGTTTTTTTTATAAAATGCAAATTAGCGGGAAAATTTGCATACCGGAAATGAAATCGGAGATAGCCATTTTTTAAGTTTTGAGCCAATGATTACAATGATATAAAACACTTGGGTGTGCGACAAACGGTTTAGGAGTTACGAATGCATACGCGTTCAGCATCGCTGTAGCGCCACCTATGGGCCGATTTGTCTGGGTCACTGTATCTGAGTAACCTGCACAGATACAACCAACTGACAAAGTCTCGAGTTTCTACGACTTACGGTTTGGGCTGGGCGACGCGTTTTATGGCGGAATAATAATAATAATAATAATTAAAGCTGCAAGCAGCATTTATCGGGTTTCGAGTTTTAAGGCAGTCAAAAGCAGTCATGCATTCATGAACAGTTTAGGGGGTCACACCACAACAAACGCATGAAGGATCAAAGTCCAACACACACACGCACAGAAAAATTACAGGTATCAACTCATAGAAACTATGCATGATTACAGAAACATGCACATATACTACAAGAATGTTATTTTTCTGACTGTCAAATCATTTGGACAATTTGTTAATGAGTATCCGATTTTCATTGTTGTTGCATTTTAAATTGAAGCGAAGGTGCTTTCAAACTCAAGAAGTCTGAAGTTCCTGGGCCGAGACGTTTATTTTCAAAGCGTATCAGAGCCTTTAGATGTATGTCATGTGATACACAATTGTTTAAGCACTCCAAAAACGTTATTTCGCCCCCAGTGGCCAAATGAGTTCATATTTCTTACAGACCTTCAGGACCAGGACAGGAACAAGCCCAGCGAGTGTCATTTTGATCGGCCTCCGTTAACCCTGTCTAATGAGTGCTCAAATTTCATTGGCCGATGGCGGCCAGGTTTTTTGAGAAGAGCCAAAGTCCTTTTATACAGTCACGGTGCATGACACAAAGACACACCATACCAAATAATAAGTCAATCGGGCAAACTGTTGGGTAGTTATAGCCCTTTTCGTGTTCTTTGCTATTATAGCGCCAACTAGTGGCCAAATACCGAGTTATTTTTATTGTGACCCCGGACTGAGGGTCTACACATATGGTATAAGCCCCGTGAAGATAGCTCAAACCGTTCTCTTGATATAGCCATTTTAGTGAAATAGGCAACTATCGGTTCAGACGTTTTAGAGCCCCCTAGCGACCCTGAGTCGAAATTTCAACTTTTTTTCAACGAATATTTATATTCACACTCCACAGAATTCATCAGCGTTGGTTTGGTTCCGATCGGGCAAAAATCCAGTGAGAAGATCATTTTTGTTTTTTTTGAAAAAATGCAAATTAGCGGCAAAATTTGCATACCGGAAATGAAATCGGAGATAGCCATTTTTCAAGTTTTGAGCCAATGATTACAATGATATAAAACACTTGGGTGTGCGTCAAACGGTTTAGGAGTTACGAATGCAAACGCGTTCAGCATCGCTGTAGCGCCCCCTATGGGACGATTTGGCTGGGTCACTGTATCTGAGTAACCTGCACAGATACAACCAATTGACAAAGTCTCAAGTTTCTACGACTTACGGTTTGGGCTGGCCAACGCGTTTTATGGCGGAATAATAATAATAATAATAATAATAATAAAAATCCTTACAAAAACAATAGGTTTTCAGCCCTTCGGGCTCGAAACCCTAATAATAATAAAAATCCTTACAAAAACAATAGGTTTTCAGCCCTTCGGGCTCGAAACCCTAATAATAAAAATCCTTACAAATACAATAGGTTTTCAGCCCTTCGGGCTCGAAACCCTAATTAAAGCTGCAAGCAGCCTTTAAGCGGGTTTCGAGGTTTAAGGCAGTCAAAAGCAGTCATGCATTCATGAACAGGTTAGGGGGTCACACCTCAACACACGCGTGAAGGATCAAAGTCCAACACACACACACACACGCACAGAAAAATCACAGGTATCAACTCATAGAAACTATGCATGCTTACAGAAACATGCACCTCTATTACAAGCATGTCAAATAATTTGGACAATACGTTAATGAGTATCCGATTTTCATTGTTGTTGGCTTTTAAATTGAGGCGAAGGTGCTTTCTAACTCAAGAAGTCTGAAGTTCCTGGGCCGAGACGTTTATTTTCAAAGCGTATCAGAACCTGTAGATGTATAACCGTTGCATAATTACAGTATTTAGTGCCATTGTTCCCGTTATAGCGCCCCCTAGTGTCCAATCACCGCGATTTCTTTTGATGTGAGCTCAGAGCGAAGGTTTACACATATGTTTTAAGCCCCGTGAAGCTATCTCAAACCCTTCTCTAACAACGTATGTTTAAGTGTCTTAGGCTCCGCCCAGTTCAGTTTTGCCCCCCCCTACAGTGTACGAATACAAATTTTAATTTCTTTTCAATGATTATATACATTCACACTCCACAGAAGTCATCTGCATTGGTTTGGTTACAATCGGTTGAAAAACCAGGGACTAGTTTGTGAAAGTAGGTTTTTGACATTATCAGCGATAACTCACGAACCGTTTGATCGACATAAATGGTTCTAGAGGCAAAGTTGTTCAGAATGAGAAGAGATATCATATGATGTAAATAGTTTGGGTATATGTCAAATGTCACATGATACACAATTGTTTAAGTAATGAAATACGCGTCAATTTAACCATTTCTACTGGTCTAGCGCCACCTAGTGTCAAAACGGCACCTTCTTTTGTAGGTGACCTCGGAGTGATGGTCTACACATATGTTCCAAGCCCCATGATGATGTGTTAATCCGTTCTGGATTTATGGCCATTTTAATGTGATAGGCTCCGCCCAGTTCAGTTTTTGCCCCCCCCTACCGTGTATGAATACAAATTTCAACTTTTTTTCAATGATTATTTACATTCACACTCCAGAGAAGTCATCTGCATTGGTTTGGTCCCGATCGGTTGAAAAACCAGGGACTAGTTCGCGAAAGTAGATTTTTGACATCATCAGCGATAATTCACGAACCGTTCAATTGACAGAAGCGTGTCCAGAGGCAAAGTTGTTCAGAATGAGAAGAGCTATCATATGATGTAAATAGTTTGAGTATATGTCAAATGTCACGTGATACACAATTGTTTATGCACTGCAAAAACGTTTTTTCGCCCCCAGTGGCCGAATCAATTCATATTTCTTACAGACCTTCAGGACCACGAGTCGAACAAGCCCAGCGAGTGTCGATTCGATCGGCCCCCGTTAACCCTGTCTAATGAGTGCTCAAAATTCATTGGCCGATGGCGGCCATGTTTTTTGAGAAACGCCAAAGTCCTTTTATACAGTCACGGTGCATGACACAAAGACACACCATACCAAATAATAAGTCGATCGGGCAAACGGTTGCGTAGTTATAGCCCTTTTCGAGTTCTTTGCTATTATAGCGCCACCTAGTGGCCAAACACCGCGTCTTTTTTATTGTGACCCCGGACTGAGGGTCTACACATACGGTCTAAGCCCGGTGAAGATAGCTCAAACGGTTCACGAGTTATGGTCATTTTAGTGAAATAGGCTACTTCCGGTTCGAACGTTTTGATGCCCCCCAGCGACCCTGAATCGAAATTTCAACTTTTTTTCAATGAATATTCATATTCACACTCCACAGAATTCATCAGCGTCGGTTTGGTTCCGATCGGGCAAAAATCCAGGGACTAGTTCATTTTTTTTTTTTTTCATAAAATGCAAATTAGCGGAAAAATTTGCATACCGGAAATGAAATCGGAGATAGCCATTTTTTAAGTTTGGAGCCAAGGATTCCAATGACACCAAACATTTTGTTGTGCGACATCCGGTTTATGAGCATTGAGCTCAAACGCATTGGCTATCGCTATAGCGCCACCTATGGGCTGATTTGGCTGGCTCCGAGTATCTGAGTAGCGTGCAAGACTACTACCATCCGACAAAGTCTCGAGTTTCTACGACTTACGGTTTGGGCTGGGCTACGCGTTTTATGGCGGAATAATAATAAAGAATAAAAATCCTTACAAAAACAATAGGTTTTCAGCCCTTCGGGCTCGAAACCCTAATTAAAGCTGCAAGCAGCCTTTAAGCGGGTTTCGAGGTTTAAGGCAGTCAAAAGCAGTCATGCATTCATGAACAGGTTAGGGGGTCACACCTCAACACACGCGTGAAGGATCAAAGTCCAACACACACACACACACGCACAGAAAAATCACAGGTATCAACTCATAGAAACTATGCATGCTTACAGAAACATGCACCTCTATTACAAGCATGTCAAATAATTTGGACAATACGTTAATGAGTATCCGATTTTCATTGTTGTTGGCTTTTAAATTGAGGCGAAGGTGCTTTCTAACTCAAGAAGTCTGAAGTTCCTGGGCCGAGACGTTTATTTTCAAAGCGTATCAGAACCTGTAGATGTATAACCGTTGCATAATTACAGTATTTAGTGCCATTGTTCCCGTTATAGCGCCCCCTAGTGTCCAATCACCGCGATTTCTTTTGATGTGAGCTCAGAGCGAAGGTTTACACATATGTTTTAAGCCCCGTGAAGCTATCTCAAACCCTTCTCTAACAACGTATGTTTAAGTGTCTTAGGCTCCGCCCAGTTCAGTTTTGGCCCCCCCTACAGTGTACGAATACAAATTTTAATTTCTTTTCAATGATTATATACATTCACACTCCACAGAAGTCATCTGCATTGGTTTGGTTACAATCGGTTGAAAAACCAGGGACTAGTTTGTGAAAGTAGGTTTTTGACATTATCAGCGATAACTCACGAACCGTTTGATCGACATAAATGGTTCTAGAGGCAAAGTTGTTCAGAATGAGAAGAGATATCATATGATGTAAATAGTTTGGGTATATGTCAAATGTCACATGATACACAATTGTTTAAGTAATGAAATACGCGTCAATTTAACCATTTCTACTGGTCTAGCGCCACCTAGTGTCAAAACGGCACCTTCTTTTGTAGGTGACCTCGGAGTGATGGTCTACACATATGTTCCAAGCCCCATGATGATGTGTTAATCCGTTCTGGATTTATGGCCATTTTAATGTGATAGGCTCCGCCCAGTTCAGTTTTTGCCCCCCCCTACCGTGTATGAATACAAATTTCAACTTTTTTTCAATGATTATTTACATTCACACTCCAGAGAAGTCATCTGCATTGGTTTGGTCCCGATCGGTTGAAAAACCAGGGACTAGTTCGCGAAAGTAGATTTTTGACATCATCAGCGATAATTCACGAACCGTTCAATTGACAGAAGCGTGTCCAGAGGCAAAGTTGTTCAGAATGAGAAGAGCTATCATATGATGTAAATAGTTTGAGTATATGTCAAATGTCACGTGATACACAATTGTTTATGCACTGCAAAAACGTTTTTTCGCCCCCAGTGGCCGAATCAATTCATATTTCTTACAGACCTTCAGGACCACGAGTCGAACAAGCCCAGCGAGTGTCGTTTCGATCGGCCCCCGTTAACCCTGTCTAATGAGGGCTCAAAATTCATTGGGCGATGGCGGCCATGTTTTTTGAGAAACGCCAAAGTCCTTTTATACAGTCACGGTGCATGACACAAAGACACACCATACCAAATAATAAGTCGATCGGGCAAACGGTTGCGTAGTTATAGCCCTTTTCGAGTTCTTTGCTATTATAGCGCCACCTAGTGGCCAAACACCGCGTCTTTTTTATTGTGACCCCGGACTGAGGGTCTACACATACGGTCTAAGCCCGGTGAAGATAGCTCAAACGGTTCACGAGTTATTGTCATTTTAGTGAAATAGGCTACTTCCGGTTCGAACGTTTTGATGCCCCCCAGCGACCCTGAATCGAAATTTCAACTTTTTTTCAATGAATATTCATATTCACACTCCACAGAATTCATCAGCGTCGGTTTGGTTCCGATCGGGCAAAAATCCAGGGACTAGTTCATTTTTTTTTTTTTTCATAAAATGCAAATTAGCGGAAAAATTTGCATACCGGAAATGAAATCGGAGATAGCCATTTTTTAAGTTTGGAGCCAAGGATTCCAATGACACCAAACATTTTGTTGTGCGACATCCGGTTTATGAGCATTGAGCTCAAACGCATTGGCTATCGCTATAGCGCCACCTATGGGCTGATTTGGCTGGCTCCGAGTATCTGAGTAGCGTGCAAGACTACTACCATTTGACAAAGTCTCGAGTTTCTACGACTTACGGTTTGGGCTGGGCTACGCGTTTTATGGCGGAATAATAATAAAGAAATATAGCTGCAAGCAGCAATTATCGGGTTTCGAGAAGTTTAGGTAAGTAAACGTCGACCAGTCTCAGGGATGGCAAACTAACATGTCCACAATCGACAATACAACCCCACACCCAGAAAAATGAGTCAAAGGGTCAGCATTGGCTCATACAGACCCAGGCATGCTCACACACACATGCACATATAGGACATAGATTACATTTTCTCATATCAAGTCATTCGGACAATTCAGTAGCGAGACTCACGTTATCAGGATAAATTAGTCAAATCCATTTCAGAAATGGCCCTAACACACATCCTCAATGAATGATAGGCCTTTAGACCCAGAATTTTGACTTAGGTGATCAGTAACGGTCTATGCAGACTACACATGCTTACAAAGACATGTATGAAAAGCCCATTTGAATGAATATTTCACCTTTTGGACTTTTATGAAGGCATGCCTCTTCTGATGAGCATGCTTGTTTTGAGTCATAATATGTATAATACTACTTAATTGCAAGTCAGTTGGATTATTTATTAAGGAGTAGCAACCTTTAACGTACATTATTCACGTTAATATAAAAAAGGACCCTGTAATTGTCACACAACAAAAAAAACTCAACATGTTTTTAATCATTGTTGACCTAGAGAGTCCAGAGAATTGTACTATGGTGGAAATTTTGAAATTGCTTGAAAATCAAAGAACTAGTTTGCAAAAAGTACGATTTTAACATCATCAGCAATAACTCCTGAACCGTTTGATTGACATCAATAGATCAGGAGGCAAATTTGTTCAGAATGAGAAGAGCTATCATATGATATCAATAGTTTGTGTGTTTGTCAAATGTCACGTGATACACAATTGTTTAAGTAATGAAATACGCGGCAATTTTGCCATTTTTACTGTTTTAGCATCACCTAGTGTCCAAACGCCACTTTCTTTTGTATGTGACCTCGGAGTGAAGGTCTACACATTTGTTCCAAGCCCCATGATGACGTGTTAATCCGTTCTGGATTTATGGCCATTTTAATGCGATAGGCTCCGCCCAGTTCAGTTTTTGGCCCCCCCTACCGTGTATGAATACAAATTTCAACTTTTTTTCAATGATTATTGACATTCACACTCCACAGAAGTCGTCTGCATTGGTTTGGTTCCGATCGGTTGAAAAACCAGGGACTAGTTCGCGAAAGTAGGTTTTTGACATCATCAGCGATAACTCACGAACCGTTTGATCGACAGAAGCATTTCAAGAGGCAAAGTTGTTCAGAATGAGAAGAGCTATCATATGATGTAAATAGTTTGAGTATATGTCAAATGTCATGTGATACCCAATTGTTTATGCACTGCAAAAACGTTTTTTCGCCCCCCGGTGGCCGAATGAGTTCATATTTCTTACAGACCTTCAGGGCCACGAGTCGAACAAGCCCAGCGAGTGTGATTTTGATCGGCCCCCGTTAACCCTGTGTAATGAGTGCTCAAATTTCATTGGCCGATGGCGGCCATGTTTTTTGAGAAACCCCAAAGTCCTTTTATACAGTCACGGTGCATGACACAAAGACACACCATACCAAATAATAAGTCGATCAGGCAAACGGTTGGGCAGTTATTGCCGTTTTCGAGATATTTGCTATTATAGCGCCACCTAGTGGCCAAACACCGAGTCTTTTTTATTATGACCCCGGACTGAGGGTCCTCACATATGGTCTAAGCCCCGTGAAGATAGCTCAAACCGTTCTCTAGGTATAGCCATTTTAGCGAAATAGGCAACTTTCAGTTCGGATGTTTTGATGCCCCCTAGCGACCCTGAATCGAATTTTCAACTTTCTTTTATGATTATTTATATTCACACTCCACAGAATTCATCAGCGTTGGTTTGGTTCCGATCGGGCAAAAATCCAGGGACTAGTTCATTTTTTTTTTTTTTTATAAAATGCAAATTTGCGAAAAAATTTGCATACCGGAAATGAAATCGGAGATAGCCATTTTTTAAGTTGTAAGCCAATTATTACAATGATATAAAACACTTGGGTGTGCGTCAAACATTTTAGGAGTTAAGGATGCAAACGCGCTCAGCATCGCTGTAGCGCCCCCTATAGACCGACATGGCTGGCTCCGAGTATCTGAGTAGCGTGCAAGACTACTACCATCCGACAAAGTCTCGAGTTTCTACGACTTACGGTTTGGGCTGGGCAACGCGTTTTATGGCGGAATAATAATAAGAAGAAGAATAAAAATCCTTACAAATACAATAGGTTTTCAGCACTTCGTGCTCGAAACCCTAAAAATCCTTACAAAAACAATAGGTTTTCAGCCCTTCGGGCTCGAAACCCTAATAAATATAGCTGCAAGCAGCAATTATCGGGTTTCGAGAAGTTTAGGTAAGTAAACGTCGACCAGTCTCAGGGAGGGCAAACTAACATGTCCACAATCGACAATACAACCCCACACCCAGAAAAATGAGTCAAAGGGTCAGCATTGGCTCATACAGACCCAGGCATGCTCACACACATGCACATATAGGACATAGATCACATTTTCTCATATCAAGTCATTCTGACAATTCAGTAGCGAGACTCACGTTATCAGGATAAATTAGTCAAATCCATTTCAGAAATTGCCCTAACACACATCCTCAATGAATGATAGGCCTTTAGACCCAGAATTTTGACTTAGGTGATCAGTAACGGTCTATGCAGACTACTCATGCTTACAAAGACATGTATGAAAAGCCCATTTGAATGACTATTTCGCCTTTTGGACTTTTATGAAGGCTTGCCTCTTCTGATGAGCATGCTTGTTTTGAGTCATAATATGTATAATACTACTTAATTGCAAGTCAGTTGGATTATTTATTAAGGAGTAGCAACCTTTAACGTACATTATTCACGTTAATATAAAAAAGGACCCTGTAATGGTCACACAACAAAAAAAACTCAACATGTTTTTAATCATTGTTGACCTAGAGAGTCCAGAGAATTGTACTATGGTGGAAATTTTGAAATTGCTTGAAAATCAAAGAACTAGTTTGCAAAAGTACGATTTTAAGATCATCAGCAATAACTCCTGAACCGTTTGATTGACATCAATAGATCAAGAGGCAAATTTGTTCAGAATGAGAAGAGCTATCATATGATATCAATAGTTTGTGTGTATGTCAAATGTCACGTGATACACAATTGTTTAAGTAATGAAATACGCGTCAATTTTGCCATTTTTACTGTTTTAGCGCCACCTAGTGTCCAAACGGAACCTTCTTTTGTAGGTGACCTCAGAGTGATGGTCTACACATATGTTCCAAGCCCCATGATGATGTGTTAATCCGTTCTGGATTTATGGCCATTTTAATGTGATAGGCTCCGCCCAGTTAAGTTTTTGGCCCCCCCTACCGTGTATGAATACAAATTTCAACTTTTTTTCAATGATTATTTACATTCACACTCCACAAAAGTCATCTGCATTGGTTTGGTTCCGATCGGTTGAAAAACCAGGGACTAGTTCGCGAAAGTAGGTTTTTGACATCATCAGCGATAACTCATGAACCGTTTGATCGACAGAAGCATTTCAATAGGCAAAGTTGTTCAGAATGAGAAGAGCTATCATATGATGTAAATAGTTTGAGTATATGTCAAATGTCACGTGATACACAATTGTTTATGCACTGCAAAAACGTTTTTTCGCCCCCCGGTGGCCGAATGAGTTCATATTTCTTACAGACCTTCAGGACCACGAGTCGAACAAGCCCAGCGAGTGTCGTTTTGATCGGCCTCCGTTAACCCTGTCTAATGAGTGCTCAAAATTCATTGGCCGATGGCGGCCATGTTTTTTGAGAAACGCCAAAGTCCTTTTATACAGTCACGGTGCATGACACAAAGACACGCCATACCAAATAATAAGTCGATCGGGCAAACGGTTGCATAGTTATAGCCCTTTTCGAGTTCTTTGCTATTATAGCGCCACCTAGTGGCCAAACACCGAGTCTTTTTTATTGTGACCCCGGACTAAGGGTCTACACATAGGGTCTAAGCCCCGTGAAGATAGCTCAAACGGTTCACGAGTTATGGTCATTTGAGTGAAATAGGCTACTTCCGGTTCAGACGTTTTGATGCCCCCTAGCGACCCTGAATAGAAATTTCAACTTTTTTTCAATGAATATTTACATTTACACTCCACAGAATTCATCAGCGTTAGTTTGGTTCCGATCGGGCAAAAATCCAGGGACTAGTTCATTTTTTTTTTTTTTCATAAAATGCAAATTAGCGGAAAAATTTGCATACCGGAAATGAAATCGGAGATAGCCATTTTTTAAGTTTGGAGCCAAGGATTCCAATGACACCCAAAACTTTGTTGTGCGACATCCGGTTTACGAGCATTGAGCCCGAACGCATTGGCCATCGCTATAGCGCCCCCTATGGACCGACATGGCTGGCTCCGAGTATCTGAGTAGCGTGCAAGACTACTACCATCCGACAAAGTCTTGAGTTTCTACGACTTACGGTTTGGGCTGGGCGATGTGTTTTATGGCGGAATAATAATAATAAGAAGAAGAAGAAGAAGAATAAAAATCCTTACAAAAACAATAGGTTTTCAGCACTTCGTGCTCGAAACCCTAATAAAAATCCTTACAAAAACAATAGGTTTTCAGCCCTTCGGGCTCGAAACCCTAATAAAAATCTTTACAAAAACAATAGGTTTTCAGCCCTTCGGGCTCGAAACCCTAATTAAAGCTGCAAGCAGCATTTAGCGGGTTCGAGCACTTTTAAGGAATCCAACGCATCTTTGCCTTCATCAAGTAGGCCGAGGACTCTCATCCTAAAACACCCAAGTGGAAGATACTCCCAACGCCTGAAAAATTATAGATACGGTCAGCAACGGTTAACAGACACTACGCCTGATTACACACATATGCACATAGAGTACACTTGAGGGGAATCATTTTTTCAGGTTAATTTGGTCACATCCATTTAAGAAATGACCCCGTCTAAATGCCTAATTGCATTGAGTTGCTGCCATGTGACTGCTGAGTAGAAATTTAGGTTTACATGCAATTAAACTGGTGTACATAATAAAGGTTTGTGTTATGCTAAGCAAAACAGCATCTTACAACCAGCCAGACGTGTTCTATATTTATAGACGTGTGAATATGGAGCAACGTTTAATGTGTAGTGCTTTATATGTCTAACACCTTGTTCCTGTGAGACAGGAAACGTATCTCTTGTCCGGTAACCATCATATTTTGCATGCTTGTTTAGTCTAATAAGATGTATGATTGTACTTAATGGCAAGTCAATTGGATTATTTGTTAAGGAGAAGCGAGCTTTCAGGTACACCGTTCACATAATAAAGGACCCTGTAGTGGTCATGCAAATGAAAAAGTTGAAGATGTTTTGATAGTTATTGATCTAGACAGTCCAGAGAATTGTACTGTGGTGGAAATTTTGAAATCGCTTGAAAAACCTAGGACAAGTTCGCAAAAGTAGGTTCTTAACATCATCACAGATAACTCACAAACTGTTTGATCGACATGAATGGTTCAAGAGCCAAATTTGTTTGGAATTATGAGAGCTTTCATATGACATCGATAGTTTGTGTAAATGTCAAATGTCACGTGATACACAATTGTTAAGGCAACCAAAGATGTGTACATTCTGCCATTTATACTTTATAGCGCCACCTAGTGTTCTGACACCGTGGTATTTTGTAATTCACCTAGGAGTGATGGTCTTCACATATGTTCCAAGCCCCATGATGATATCTCTAATAGTGCTCGAGTTATGGGCATTTTAATGTAATAGGCTCCGCCTATTTAAAATGTTTACGCCCCAAAGCAACCGTGAAAAGAAATTTCAACTTTTTTTTGATAATTATTTACATTCACACTCCACAGAAGTCATCTGCATTGGTTTGGATCCGATCAAGTGAAAAACCAAGGACCAGTTCGCAAAAGTAGGTTTTTAACATCATCAGCCATAACTCACGAACCGTTTGATTGACAGAAGCGTGTCCAGAGGCAAAGTTGTTCAGAATGAGGAGAGCTATCATATGATGTAAATAGTTTGGGTATATGTCAAATGTCACGTGATACACAATTGTTTATGCAACCAAAGACACGTCAATTTTGCCATTTTTACTGTTATAGCGCCACCTAGTGTCCAAACGCGCGGTATTTTGTAATTCATCTCGGAGTGATGGTCTACACATATGTTCCAAGCACCATGATGATATCTCTAATAGTGCTCTAGTTATGGGCATTTTAATGTAATAGGCTCCGCCTATTTAAAATGTTTTCGCCCCTAAGCAACCGTGAAAGAAAATTTCAACTTTTTTTTGATAATTATTTACATTCACACTCCAGAGATGTTATCTGCATTGGTTTGGATCCGATCGGTCGAAAAACCTAGGACTAGTTCGCGAAAGTAGGTTTTTGACATCGTCAGCGATAACTCACAAACCGTTCAATCGACAGAAGCGTGTCTAGAGGCAAAGTTGTTCAGAATGTGAAGAGCTATCATAAGATAACAATAGTTTGAGTATAAGTGAAATGTGACGTGATATACAATTGTTTATGCACTCTAAAACCGTTACTTCGCCCCCCGGTGGCCGAATGAGTTCATATTTCTTACAGACCTTCTGGACCATGAGTCGAACAAGCCCAGCGAGTGTCGTTTCGATCGGCCTCCGTTAACCCTGTCTAATGAGTGCTCAAACTTCATTGGCCGATGACCGCCATGTTTCATTAGATACGCCACTGTCCTTTTATACAGTCATGGTACATGACACAAAGACACACCATACCAAATAATAAGTCGATCGGGCAAACGGTTGGGTAGTTATAGCCCTTTTCGAGTTCATGTATATTATAGCGCCACCTAGTGGCCAAGCGCCAAATCCTTTTTACTGTGACCCCGGACTGAGAGTCTACACATAGGGTACAAGTCCCATGAAGATTGCTCAAACGGTTGACAAGTTATGGCCATTTTAGTCAACCATGGGACTTCCGGTTCAGACGTTTTGGCGCCCCCTAGCAATGGTGAATCGAAATTTCAACTTTTTTTTGATAATTATTCACATTCACACTCCACAGAATTCATCAGCGTTGGTTTGGTTCCGATCGGGCAAAAATCCAGGGACTAGTTCATTTTAATTTTTTTGCATAAAATGCAAATTAGCGAAAAAATTTGCATACCGGAAATGAAATCGGAGATATACGTTTTTTAAGTTTTGAGCCAATGATTACAATGATATAAAACACTTGGGTGTGCGACAAACGGTTTAGGAGTAAAGAGTGCAAACGCGCTTTTCATCGCTGTAGCGCCACCTATGGGCCGATTTGGCTGGGTCCATGTATCTGAGTAGCGACAAGGACTACTACCATCTGACCAAGTCTCAGCTCTGTCGGCCTTACGGTTTAGGCTGCCCATGTAGTTTTAGGGAAGAATAATAACAAAGAAGAAGAATAAATATAACTGCAAGCAGTAATAACGGGTTTCTCGTCATCTGAGCCATCCAAGCCACTGTGACATCATTGAACAGGCTCAGGGGGCATGCCCCAACACACCCAAAACAGATCAAAGTCCTAGACACACAGAAAACTACAGGATTAAGCAGCAATCCTCGGGTAGATGAGACGGGAATCACGCGAAGCTCATAAGTGTGCGGTCTCAAACATTCCTTCAGGGTTCTTCATATGTATTATACTACTTAATTGCAAGTCAGTTGGATTATTTATTAAGTAGTAGCGACCTTAACCGTACATTCTTCACGTTAATATCATAAAGGACCCTGTAATGGTCACACAATAAAAAAAACTCAACATGTTTTTGGTCATTATTGACCCAGAGAGTCCAGAGAATTGTACTGTGGTGGACATTTTGAAATTGCTTGAAAATCTAAGAACTAGTTAGCAAAAGTAAGTTTTTAACATCGTCACCGATAACTCGTGAACCGTTTGATTGACATCAATGGATCAAGATGCAAAGTTGTTCAGAATGTAGAGGACTATCATATGATATCAATAGTTTGTTTGTATGTCAAATGTCACGTGATACACAATAGTTTAAGTAATGAAATACGCGTCAATTTTGCCATTTTTACTGTTTTAGCGCCACCTAGTGTCAAAACGGCACCTTCTTTTGTAGGTGACCTCGGAGTGATGGTCTACACATATGTTCCAAGCCCCATGATGATGTGTTAATCCGTTCTGGATTTATGGCCATTTTAATGTGATAGGCTCCGCCCAGTTCAGTTTTTGCCCCCCACTACCGTGTATGAATATAAATTTCAACATTTTTTTCAATGATTATTTACATTCACACTCCACAGAAGTCATCTGCATTGGTTTGGTTCCGATCGGTTGAAAAACCAAGGACTAGTTCGCGAAAGTAGATTTTTGACATCGTCAGCGATAACTCACGAACCGTTTGATCGACAGAGGCGCGTCCAGAGGCAAAGTTGTTCAGAATGAGAAGAGATATCATATGATGTAAATAGTTTGAGTATGTGTCAAATGTCACGTGATACACAATTGTTTATGCACTCTAAAACCGTTACTTCGCCCCCCGGTGGCCGAATGAGTTCATATTTCTTACAGACCTTCAGGACCATGAGTCGAACAAGCCCAGCGAGTGTCGTTTCGATCGGCCTCTGTTAACCCTGTCTAATGAGGGCTCAAAATTCATTGGGCGATGGCGGCCATGTTTTTTTGAGAAACGTCAAAGTCCTTTTATACAGTCACGGTGCATGACACAAAGACACACCATACCAAATAATAAGTCGATCGGGCAAACGGTTGCGTAGTTATAGCCCTTTTCGAGTTCTTTGCTATTATAGCGCCACCTAGTGGCCAAACGCCAACTCCTTTTTACTGTGACCCTGGACTGAGAGTCTACACATAGGGTCCAAGGCCCGTGAAGATATCTCAAACGGTTCACGAGTTATGGCCATTTGAGTGAAACTGGCTACTTCCGGTTCGGACGTTTTGATGCCCCCTAGCGACCCTGAATCGAAATTTCAACTTCTTTTTATGATTATTCATATTCACACTCCACAGAATTCATCAGTCTTGGTTTGCTTCCGATCGGGCAAAAATCCAGGGACTAGTTCATTTTTTTTTTTTTTCATAAAATGCAAATTAGCGAAAAAATTTGCATACCGGAAATGAAATCGGAGATAGCCATTTTTTAAGTTTGGAGCCAAGGATTCCAATGACACCAAAAACTTTGTTGTGCGACATCCGGTTTACGAGCAATGAGCCCAAACGCATTGGCCATCGCTATAGCGCCCCCTATGGGCCGATTTGGCTGGGTCACTGTATCTGAGTAACCTGCACATATACAACCAATTGACAAAGTCTCGAGTTTTTACGACTTACGGTTTGGGCTGGGCGATGCGTTTTAGCGCGGAAAAATAATAATAAGAAGAAGAATTAAAGCTGCAAGCAGCATTTAGCGGGTTTCGAGGTTTAAGGCAGTCAAAAGCAGTCGTGCATTCATGAACAGGTTAGGGGGTCACACCTCAACACACGCGTGAAGGATCAAAGTCCAACACACACACACACACACAGAAAAATGACAGGTATGAACTCATAGAAACTATGCATGCTTACAGAAACATGCACGTATACTACAAGAATGTTATTTTCTGACTGTCAAATCATTTGGACAATTCGTTAATGAGTATCCGATTTTCATTGTTGTTGGCTTTTAAATTGAAGAGAAGGTGCTTTCAAACTCAAGAAGTCTGAAGTTCCTGGGCCGAGACGATAACCGTTGCATATTTACAGTATTTAGTGCCATTGTTCATGTTATAGCGCCACCTAGTGTCCAATCACCGTGTTATTTTTACAGTGAGCTCAGAGCGATGGTCTACACATATGTGTAAAGCCCCGTGAAGCTATCTCAAATCCTTCTCTAACAACGTCCGTTTAAGTGTCATAGGCTCCGCTTAGTTCCGTTTTTGCCCCCCCTACCGTGTATGAATATAAATTTCAACTTTTTTCAATGATTATTTACATTCACACTCCAGAGAAGTCATCTGCATTGGTTTAGTTCCGATCAATTGAAAAAGCAAGTACTAGTTCGCGAAAGTAGGTTTTTGACATTATCACCGATAACTCACAAACCGTTAAATCGACATAAATGGTTCTAGAGGCAAAGTTGTTCAGCATGAGAAGAGCTATCATATGATATCAATAGTTTGTGTGTTTGTCAAATGTCACGTGACACACAATTGTTTAAGTATTGAAATACGCGTCAATTTTGCCATTTCTACTCGTCTAGCGCCACCTAGTGTCCAAACGCCACCTTCTTTTGTAGGTGACCTCGGAGTGATGGTCTACACATATGTTCCAAGCCCCATGATGTTGTGTTAATCCGTTCTGGATTTATGGCCATTTTAATGTGATAGGCTCCGCCCAGTTCAGTTTTTGGCCCCCCCCCTACCGTGTATGAATACAAATTTCAACTTTTTTTCAATGATTATTTACATTCACACTCCACAAAAGTCATCTGCATTGGTTTGGTTCCGATCGGTCGAAAAACCAGGGACTAGTTCGCAAAAGTAGGTTTTTGACATCATCAGCGATAACTCACGAACCGCTCGATCGACAGAAGCGTTTCCAGAGGCAAAGTTGTTCAGAATGAGAAGAGATATCATATGATGTAAATAGTTTGAGTATGTGTCAAATGTCACGTCATACACAATTGTTTAAGCACTGCAAAAACGTTTTTTCGCCCCCAGTGGCCGAATAAGTTCATATTTCTTACAGACCTTCAGGACCACGAGTCGAACAAGCCCAGCGAGTGTCGTTTCGATCTGCCCCCGTTAACCCTGTCTAATGAGTGCTCAAAATTCATTGGCCGATGGCGGCCATGTTTTTTGAGAAACACCAAAGTCCTTTTATACAGTCACGGTGCATGACACAAAGACACACCATACCAAATAATAAGTCGATCGGGCAAACGGTTGCGTAGTTATAGCCCTTTTCGAGTTCTTTGCTATTATAGCGCCTCCTAGTGGCCAAACACCGAGTATTTTTTATTGTGACCCTGGACTGAGGGTCTACATGTACGGTCTAAGCCCCGTGAAGATAGCTCAAACGGTTCACGAGTTATGGTCATTTTAGTGAAATAGGCTACTTCCGGTTCAGACGTTTTGGCGCCCCCTAGCAACGGTGAATCGAAATTTCAACTTTTTTTCAATGAATATTTACATTCACACTCCACAGAATTCATCAGCGTTGGTTTGGTTCCGATCGGGCAAAAATCCAGGGACTAGTTCATTTTTTTTTTTTTTCATAAAATGCAAATTAGCGGAGAAATTTGCATACCGGAAATGAAATCGGAGATAGCCATTTTTTAAGTTTGGAGCCAAGGATTCCAATGACACCAATCACTTTGTTGTGCGACATCCGGTTTACGAGCATTGAGCCCAAACGCATTGGCCATCGCTATAGCGCCACCTATGGACCGACATGGCTGGCTCCAAGTATCTGAGTAGCGAGCAAGACTACTACCATCCGACAAAGTCTCGAGTTTCTACGACTTACGGTTTGGGCTGGGCGACGCGTTTTATGGCGGAAGAATAATAATAAGAAGAAATATAGCTGCAAGCAGCAATTATCGGGTTTCGAGAAGTTTAGGTAAGTAAACGTCGACCAGTCTCAGGGAGGGCAAACTAACATGTCCACAATCGACAATACAACCCCACACCCAGAAAAATGAGTCAAAGGGTCAGCATTGGCTCATACAGACCCAGGCATGCTCACACACATGCACATATAGGACATAGATCACATTTTCTCATATCAAGTCATTCTGACAATTCAGTAGCGAGACTCACGTTATCAGGATAAATTAGTCAAATCCATTTCAGAAATGGCCCTAACACACATCCTCAATGAATGATAGGCCTTTAGACCCAGAATTTTGACTTAGGTGATCAGTAACGGTCTATGCAGACTACGCATGCTTACAAAGACATGTATGAAAAGCCCATTTGAATGAATATTTCGCCTTTTGGACTTTTATGAAGCTATGCCTCTTCCGATGAGCATGCTTGTTTTGAGTCATAATATGTATAATACTACTTAATTGCAAGTCAGTTGGATTATTTATTAAGGAGTAGCAACCTTTAACGTACATTATTCATGTTAATATAAAAAAGGACCCTGTAATGGTCACACAACAAAAAAAACTCAACATGTTTTTAATCATTGTTGACCTAGAGAGTCCAGAGAATTGTACTATGGTGGAAATTTTGAAATTGCTTGAAAATCAAAGAACTAGTTTGCAAAAGTACGATTTTAACATCATCAGCAATAACTCCTGAACCATTTGATTGACATCAATAGATCAAGAGGCAAATTTGTTCAGAATGAGAAGAGCTATCATATGATATCAATAGTTTGTGTGTTTGTCAAATGTCACGTGATACACAATTGTTTAAGTAATGAAATACACGTCAATTTTGCCATTTTTACTGTTTTAGCGCCACCTAGTGTCCAAACGCCACCTTCTTTTGAAGGTGACCTCAGAGTGATGGTCTACACATTTATTCCAAGCCCCATGATGATGTGTTAAGCCGTTCTGGATTTATGGCCATTTTAATGTGATAGGCTCCGCCCAGTTCAGTTTTTGCCCCCCCCTACCGTGTATGAATATAAATTTCAACTTTTTTTCAATGATTATTTACATTCACACTCCACAGAAGTCATCTGTATTGGTTTGGTTCCGATCGGTTGAAAAACCAAGGACTAGTTCGCGAAAGTAGATTTTTGACATCGTCAGCGATAACTCTCGATCCGTTTGATCGACAGAAGCGTGTCCAGAGGCAAAGTTGTTAAGAATGAGAAGAGCAAACATATGATGTAAATAGTTTGAGTATGTGTCAAATGTCACGTGATACAGAATTGTTTATGCACTCTAAAACCGTTACTTCGCCCCCTAGTGGCCGAATGAGTTCATATTTCTTACAGACCTTCAGGACCACGAGTTGAACAAGCCCAGCGAGTGTCGTTTCGATCGGCCTCCGTTAACCCTGTGTAATGAGTGCTCAAAATTCATTGGCCGATGGCGGCCATGTTTTTTGAGAAACCCCAAAGTCCTTTTATACAGTCATGGTGCATGACACAAAGACACACCATACCAAATAATAAGTCGATCGGGCCAACGGTTGGGTAGTTATTGCCGTTTTCGAGATATTTGCTATTATAGCGCCACCTAGTGGCCAAACACCGAGTCTTTTTTATTATGACCCCGGACTGAGGGTCCTCACATATGGTCTAAGCCCCGTGAAGATAGCTCAAACCGTTCTCTAGGTATAGCCATTTTAGCGAAATAGGCAACTTTCGGTTCGGATGTTTTGATGCCCCCTAGCGACCCTGAATCGAATTTTCAACTTTCTTTTATGATTATTCATATTCACACTCCACAGAATTAATCAGCGTTGGTTTGGTTCCGATCGGGCAAAAATCCAGGGACTAGTTCATTTTTTTTTTTTTTCATAAAATGCAAATTAGCGAAAAAATTTGCATACCGGAAATGAAATCGGAGATATACGTTTTTTAAGTTTGGAGCCAAGGATTCCAATGACACCAAACACTTTGTTGTGTGACATCCGGTTTACGAGCATTGAGCCCAAACGCATTGGCCATCGCTATAGCGCCACCTATGGACCGACATGGCTGGCTCCGAGTATCTGAGTAGCGTGCAAGACTACTACCATCCGACCAAGTCTCGAGTTTCTACGACTTACGGTTAAGGTTGGGCGACGCGTTTTATGGCGGAATAATAATAATAAGAAGAAGAAGAAGAAGAAATATAGCTGCAAGCAGCGATTCCCGGGTTCGAGCAGTCTAAAGCGTCAAGATTGTTCAGAACGAAGAGAACTAGCGGCCAAAAGGCGCTGCGTTAGTAGGTGACCTCAGAGCTAGTTCTTGAGTTATGGCCATTTTATTGTAAAAGGCTCCGCATAATTAGAACTTTTGGCGTGCGTCCCTTATCGACCTTGAAAGGAAATTTCAACTTTTTTTCGATAGTTATTGACATTCACACGCCACAGAAGTCGTCTGCATTGGTTTGGTTCCGATCGGTCAAAAAACCAAGGACTAGTTTGCGAAAGTAGGTTTTTGATATCATCGGCGATAACTCACGAACCGTTTGTTTGACAGAAGTGGTTCCGGAGGCAAAGTTTTCAGAATGAGGAGAGCTATCATATGATGTAAATAGTTTGAGTATATGTCAAATGTCACGTGATGCACAATTGTTTTTGCAACCAAAAACACGTAAAATTAGCCAGTTTTACTGTTATAGCGCCACCTAGTGTCCAAACGCCGCGCCCTTACGTATGTGACCTCTGAGTGATGGTCTTCACATATGTTTCAAGCCCCATGATCATATGTCTAATAGTTATTGAGTTATGGCCATTTAAATGTAATAGGCCCCGCCCATTTTTTTATTTTGGTCCCTCTAAGCGACCTTGGAAGGAAATTTCAACTTTTTTTCGATAATTATTGATATTCACACTCCACAAAAGTCATCTGAATCGGTTTGGTTCTGATTAATCGAAAAACCTAGGACGAGTTCGCGAAAGTAGGTTTTTGACATCATCAGCGATAACTCACGAACCGTTTGATCGACAGAACTGGTTCCAGAGGCAAAGTTGTTCAGAATGAGGAGTCCTATCAAATAATGTAAATAGTTTGAGTATATGTCAAATGTCACGTGATACACAATTGTTAAAGGACTCCAAAAACGTTATTTCGCCCCCAGTGGCCGAATGACTTCATATTTCTTACAGACCTTCTTGACCATGAGTCGAACAAGCCCAGCGAGTGTCGTTTCGATCGGCCTCCGTTAAGTCGGTCTAAGGAGTGCTCAAACTTCACTGGCCGATGGCGGCCATGTTTTTTTAGATACGCCAATGTCCTTTTCTAGAATCATGGTACATGACACAAAGACACACCATACCAAGAAATTAGTCGATAGGGCAAACTGTTGGGTAGTTATTGCCCTTTTCGAGAAAATGTATATTATAGCGCCACCTAGAGGCCAAACGCCGACTTTTTGACAATATGAGCTCGGACTGAGAGTATAAACATATGGTCCAAGCCCTGTGCAGATAGCTCAAACGGTTCACGAGTTATAACCATTTTAGTCAAATTTGCTCCTTCCGGTTCCGACGTTTTGGCGCCCCCCGGCCACCGCAAATCGAAATTTCAACTTTTTTTCGATAATTATTTACATTCACACTCCACAGAATTCATCAGCATTGGTCTGGTTCCGATTGGTCAAAAATCCAGAGACTAGTTTAATTTTTTTATTTTTGCATAAAATGCAAATTAGCGAAAAAATTAGCATACCGGAAATGAAATCGGAGATATACGTTTTTTAAGTTTTGAGCCAATGATCACATGTATCTAGAACACTGGGGCGTGCGACAAGCGATTTAGGAATTATGAGCGCAAACGCATTCAGCATCGCTGTAGCGCCACCTATGGGCCGACATGGCTGGCTCCGAGTATCTGAGTAGCGAGCAATACTACTACCATCTGACCGAATCTCAGCTCTGTCCGACTTACGGTTTGGGCTGCACGATCAGTTTTACGGCGGAAAAATAATAATAATAATAAAAGCTACAAATACAATAGGTTTCTAGCCCTTCGGGCTCGAACCCTAATAAAAATCCTTACAAAAACAATAGGTTTTCAGCACTTCGTGCTCGAAACCCTAATTAAAGCTGCAAGCAGCATTTATCGGGTTTCGAGTTTTAAGGCAGTCAAAAGCAGTCATGCATTCATGAACAGTTTAGGGGGTCACACCACAACAAACGCATGAAGGATCAAAGTCCAACACACACACGCACAGAAAAATGACAGGTATCAACTCATAGAAACTATGCATGATTACAGAAACATGCACATATACTACAAGAATGTTATTTTTCTGACTGTCAAATCATTTGGACAATTTGTTAATGAGTATCCGATTTTCATTGTTGTTGCCTTTTAAATTGAAGCGAAGGTGCTTTCAAACTCAAGAAGTCTGAAGTTCCTGGGCCGAGACGTTTGTTTTCAAAGCGTATCAGAGCCTGTAGATGTATGTCACGTGATACACAATTGTTTAAGCACTCCAAAAACGTTATTTCGCCCCCAGTGGCCAAATGAGTTCATATTTCTTACAGACCTTCAGGACCAGGACAGGAACAAGCCCAGCGAGTGTCATTTTGATCGGCCTCCGTTAACCCTGTCTAATGAGTGCTCAAATTTCATTGGCCGATGGCGGCCATGTTTTTTGAGAAAAGCCAAAGTCCTTTTATACAGTCACGGTGCATGACACAAAGACACACCATACCAAATAATAAGTCGATCGGGCAAACGGTTGGGTAGTTATAGCCGTTTTCGTGTTCTTTGCTATTATAGCGCCAACTAGTGGCCAAATACCGAGTTATTTTTATTGTGACCCCGGACTGAGGGTCTACACATATGGTATAAGCCCCGTGAAGATATCTCAAACCGTTCTCTTGATATAGCCATTTTAGTGAAATAGGCAACTATCGGTTCAGACGTTTTAGAGCCCCCTAGCGACCCTGAGTCGAAATTTCAACTTTTTCTCAACGAATATTTACATTCACACTCCACAGAATTCATCAGCGTTGGTTTGGTTCCGATCGGGCAAAAATCCAGGGACTAGTTCATTTTTTTTTTTTTTTATAAAATGCAAATTAGCGGCAAAATTTGCATACCGGAAATGAAATCGGAGATAGCCATTTTTTAAGTTTTGAGCCAATGATTACAATGATATAAAACACTTGGGTGTGCGACAAACGGTTTAGGAGTTACGAATGCAAACGCGTTGAGCATCGCTATAGCGCCACCTATGGGCCGATTTGGCTGGGTCACTGTATCTGAGTAACCTGCACAGATACAACCAATTGACAAAGTCTCGAGTTTCTACGACTTGCGGTTTAGGCTGGGCGACGCGTTTTATGGCGGAATAATAATAATAATAATAATAAAAATCCTTACAAAAACAATAGGTTTTCAGCCCTTCGGGCTCGAAACCCTAATAAAAATCCTTACAAATACAATAGGTTTTCAGCCCTTCGGGCTCGAAACCCTAATAAAACCCACAAATACAATAGGTTTCTAGCCCTACGGGCTCGAACCCTAAATAGCTGCAAGCAGCAATTATCGGGTTTCGAGAAGTTAAGGTAAGTAAACGTCGACCAGTCTCAGGGATGGCAAACTAACATGTCCACAATCGACAATACAACCCCACACCCAGAAGAATGAGTCAAAGGGTCAGCATTGGCTCATACAGACCCAGGCATGCTCACACACACATGCACATATAGGACATAGATTACATTTTCTCATATCAAGTCATTCGGACAATTCAGTAGCGAGACTCACGTTATCAGGATAAATTAGTCAAATCCATTTCAAAAATTGCCCTAACACACATCCTCAATGAATGATAGGCCTTTAGACCCAGAATTTTGACTTAGGTGATCAGAAACGGTCTATGCAGACTATGCATGCTTACAAAGACATGTATGAAAAGCCCATTTGAATGAATATTTCACCTTTTGGACTTTTATGAAGGCATGCCTCTTCTGATGAGCATGCTTGTTTTGAGTCATAATATGTATAATACTACTTAATTGCAAGTCAGTTGGATTATTTATTAAGGAGTAGCAACCTTTAACGTACATTATTCACGTTAATATAAAAAAGGACCCTGTAATGGTCACACAACAAAAAAAACTCAACATGTTTTTAATCATTGTTGACCTAGAGAGTCCAGAGAATTGTACTATGGTGGAAATTTTGAAATTGCTTGAAAATCAAAGAACTAGTTTGCAAAAGTACGATTTTAACATCATCAGCAATAACTCCTGAACCGTTTGATTGACATCAATAGATCAAGAGGCAAATTTGTTCAGAATGAGAAGAGCTATCATATGATATCAATAGTTTGTGTGTTTGTCAAATGTCACGTGATACACAATTGTTTAAGTAATGAAATACGCGTCAATTTTGCCATTTTTACTGTTTTAGCGCCACCTAGTGTCCAAACGCCACCTTCTTTTGAAGGTGACCTCAGAGTGATGGTCTACACATTTATTCCAAGCCCCATGATGATGTGTTAAGCTGTTCTGGATTTATGGCCATTTTAATGTGATAGGCTCCGCCCAGTTCAGTTTTTGCCCCCCCCTACCGTGTATGAATACAAATTTCAACTTTTTTTCAATGATTATTTACATTCACACTCCACAGAAGTCATCTGCATTGGTTTGGTTCCGATCGGTTGAAAAACCAAGGACTAGTTTGCAAAAGTAGGTTTTTAACATCATCAGCGATAACTCACGAACCGTTTGATTGACAGAAGTGGTTATAGAGGCAAAGTTGTTCAGAATGAGGAGAGCTATCATATGATGTAAATAGTTTGAGTATATGTCAAATGTCACGTGATACACAATTGTTTATGCACTCTAAAACCGTTACTTCGCCCCCCGGTGGCCGAATGAGTTCATATTTCTTACAGACCTTCAGGACCACGAGTCGAACAAGCCCAGCGAGTGTCGTTTTGATCGGCCCCCGTTAACCCTG
Organism: Barbatula barbatula; assembly: GCF_947034865.1. Taxonomy (NCBI): domain Eukaryota; kingdom Metazoa; phylum Chordata; class Actinopteri; order Cypriniformes; family Nemacheilidae; genus Barbatula; species Barbatula barbatula. Next base: position 18,520,662 of record NC_136778.1, on the reverse strand, counting down.
TCTAATGAGTGTTCAAAATTCATTGGCCGATGGCGGCCATGTTTTTTGAGAAACCCCAAAGTCCTTTTATACAGTGATGGTGAATGATACAAAGACACACCATACCAAATAATAAGTCGATCGGGCAAACTGTTGGGTAGTTATAGCCCTTTTAGAGTTCATGTATATTATAGCGCCACCTAGTGGCCAAACGCCAACTCCTTCTTACTGTGACCCTGGACTGAGAGTCTACACATAGGGTCCAAGCCTCGTGAAGATAGCTCAAACATTTCACGAGTTATGGCCATTTTAGTTACATTTTCTACTTCCGGTTCGAACGTTTTGATGCCCCCTAGCGACCATGAATCGAAATTTCAACTTTTTTTCAATGAATATTTACACTCACACTCCACAGAATTAATCAGCGTTGGTTTGGTTCCGATCGGGCAAATATCCAGGGACTAGTTCATTTTTTTTTTTTTTTATAAAATGCAAATTAGCGGAAAAATTTGCATACCGGAAATGAAATCGGAGATAGCCATTTTTTAAGTTTTGAGCCAAATATTACAATGATATAAAACACTTGGGTGTGCGACAAACATTTTAGGAGTTACGAATGCAAACGCGCTCAGCATCGCTGTAGCGCCCCCTATGGACCGGCATGGCTGGCTCCGAGTATCTGAGTAGCGTGCAAGACTACTACCATCCGACAAAGTCTCGAGTTTCTGCGACTTACGGTTTGGGCTGGGCAACGCGTTTTATGGCGGAATAATAATAATAAATATAGCTGCAAGCAGCAATTATCGGGTTTCGAGAAGTTTAGGTAAGTAAACGTCGACCAGTCTCAGGGATGGCAAACTAACATGTCCACAATCGACAATACAACCCCACACCCATCAAAATGAGTCAAAGGGTCAGCATTGGCTCATACAGACCCAGGCATGCTCACACACACATGCACATATAGGACATAGATTACATTTTCTCATATCAAGTCATTCGGACAATTCAGTAGCGAGACTCACGTTATCAGGATAAATTAGTCAAATCCATTTCAGAAATGGCCCTAACACACATCCTCAATGAATGATAGGCCTTTAGACCCAGAATTTTGACTTAGGTGATCAGTAACGGTCTATGCAGACTACGCATGCTTACAAAGACATGTATGAAAAGCCCATTTGAATGAATATTTCGCCTTTTGGACTTTTATGAAGGCATGCCTCTTCTGATGAGCATGCTTGTTTTGAGTCATAATATGTATAATACTACTTAATTGCAAGTCAGTTGGATTATTTATTAAGGAGTAGCAACCTTTAACGTACATTATTCACGTTAATATAAAAAAGGACCCTGTAATGGTCACACAACAAAAAAAACTCAACATGTTTTTAATCATTGTTGACCTAGAGAGTCCAGAGAATTGTACTATGGTGGAAATTTTGAAATTGCTTGAAAATCAAAGAACTAGTTTGCAAAAGTACGATTTTAACATCATCAGCAATAACTCCTGAACCGTTTGATTGACATCAATAGATCAAGAGGCAAATTTGTTCAGAATGTGAAGAGCTATCATATGATATCAATAGTTTGTGTGTTTGTCAAATGTCACGTGATACACAATTGTTTAAGTAATGAAATACGCGTCAATTTTGACATTTTTACTGTTTTAGCGCCACCTAGTGTCCAAACGCCACCTTCTTTTGAAGGTGACCTCAGAGTGATGGTCTACACATTTATTCCAAGCCCCATGATGATGTGTTAAGCCGTTCTGGATTTATGGCCATTTTAATGTGATAGGCTCCGCCCAGTTCAGTTTTTGCCCCCCCCTACCGTGTATGAATATAAATTTCAACTTTTTTTCAATGATTATTTACATTCACACTCCACAGAAGTCATCTGCATTGGTTTGGTTCCGATCGGTTGAAAAACCAAGGACTAGTTCGCGAAAGTAGATTTTTGACATCGTCAGCGATAACTCACGAACCGTTTGATCGACAGAAGCGTGTCCAGAGGCAAAGTTGTTCAGAATGAGAAGAGCTATCATATGATGTAAATAGTTTGAGTATATGTCAAATGTCACGTGATACACAATTGTTTATGCACTCTAAAACCGTTACTTCGCCCCCCGGTGGCCGAATGAGTTCATATTTCTCACAGACATTCAGGACCACGAGTCGAACAAGCCCAGCGAGTGTCGTTTTGATCGGCCCCCGTTAACCCTGTCTAATGAGTGTTCAAAATTCATTGGCCAATAGCGGCCATGTTTTTTGAGAAACGCCAAAGTCCTTTTATACAGTCACGGTGCATGACACAAAGACACAACATACCAAATAATAAGTCAATCGGGCAAACGGTTGCGTAGTTAGAGCCTTTTTCGACTTCTTTGCTATTATAGCGCCACCTAGTGGCCAAACACCGAGTCTTTTTTATTGTTACCCCGGACTGAGGGTCTACATATACGGTCTAAGCCCCGTGAAGATAGCTCAAACGGTTCACGAGTTATGGTCATTTTAGTGAAACAGGCTACTTCCGGTTCGGACGTTTTGATGCCCCCTAGCGACCCTGAATCGAAATTTCAACTTCCTTTTATGATTATTCATATTCACACTCCACAGAATTCATCAGCGTTGGTTTGGTTCCGATCGGGCAAAAATCCAGGGACTAGTTCATTTTTTTTTTTTTTTATAAAATGCAAATTAGCGGAAAAATTTGCATACCGGAAATGAAATCGGAGATAGCCATTTTTTAAGTTTGGAGCCAAGGATTCCATTGACACCAAACACTTTGTTGTGCGACATCCGGTTTACGAGCAATGAGCCCAAACGCATTGGCCATCGCTATAGCGCCACCTATGGACCGATTTGGCTGGTTCACTGTATCTGAGTAACCTGCACAGATACAACCAGCTGACAAAGTGTCGAGTTTCTACGACTTACGGTTTGGGCTGGGCAATGCGTTTTATGGCGGAATAATAATAATAAGAAGAATTAAAGCTGCAAGCAGCATTTATCGGGTTTCGAGTTTTAAGGCAGTCAAAAGCAGTCGTGCATTCATGAACAGTTTAGGGGTCACACCACAACAAACGCATGAAGGTTCAAAGTCCAACACACACAGACACAGAAAAATGACAGGTATGAACTCATAGAAACTATGCATGCTTACAGAAACATGCACATATACTACAATAATGTTATTTTCCTGACTGTCAAATCATTTGGACAATTCGTTAATGAGTATCCGATTTTCATTGTTGTTGGCTTTTAAATTGAAGCGAAGGTGCTTTCAAACTCAAGAATTCTGAAGTTCCTGGGCCGAGAGGTTTATTTTCAAAGCGTATCAGAACCTGTAGATGTATAACAGTTGCATAATTACAGTATTTAGTGCCATTGTTCCCGTTAAAGCGCCACCTAGTGTCCAATCACCGTGTTATTTTTACCGTGAGCTCAGAGCGATGGTCTACACATATGTTTAAAGCCCCGTGAAGCTATCTCAAACCCTTCTCTAACAACGTTTGTTTAAGTGTTATAGGCTTCGCCCAGTTCAGTTTTTGGGCCCCCTTACCGTGTATGAATTTAAATTTCAACTTTTTTTCAAGTACTTTTGATGTTCACACGCCACAGAAGCACTCTGCGTTTGTTTGGTTCCAATAGGGCGTAAAACCGCGAAGTAGTTAGCAATAGTAGGTATTTAACGTTATCATCGATATCTAATGGACCGTTTTATTGACAGCAATGCTTCAAGAGGCAAAGTTGTTCAGAATGAAGAGAACTATGATTTGATGTAAATATTTTGGGTATAAGTCAAATGTAACGTGATACACAATTGTTTAAGAATTGAAAAGCGTCTAAATTTTGCCATTTTAACTGGTTTAGCGCCACCTAGTGTCCAAACACCACTTTCTTTTGTAGGTGACCTCAGAGTGATGGTCTACACATATGTCCCAAGCCCCATGATGATGTGTTAATCCGTTCTATATTTATGGCCATTTTAATGTGATAGGCTCCGCCCAGTTCAGTTTTTGGCCCCCCCTACCGTGTATGAATCGAAATTTCAACTTTTTTTCAATGATTATTTACATTCATACTCCACAGAAGTCATCTGCATTGGTTTGGTTCCTATCGGTTGAAAAACCAAGGACTAGTTCGCGAAAGTAGGTTTTTGACATTATCAGCGATAACTCATGATCCGTTTGATCGACAGAAGCGTGTCCAGAGGCAAAGTTGTTCAGAATGAGAAGAGCTATCATATGATAACCATAGTTTGAGTATATGTCAAATGTCACGTGATACACAATTGTTTATGAACTCCAAAAACGTTATTTCGCCCCCAGTGGCCGAATGAGTTCATATTTCTTACAGACCTTCAGGACCATGAGTCGAACAAGCCCAGCGAGTGTCGTTTCGATCGGCCTACGTTAACCCTGTCTAATGAGTGCTCAAACTTCATTGGCCGATGGCGGCCATGTTTTTTGAGAAACCCCAAAGTCCTTTTATACAGTGATGGTGCATGATACAAAGACACACCATACCAAATAATAAGTCGATCGGGCAAACGGTTGGGTAGTTATAGCCCTTTTAGAGTTCATGTATATTATAGCGCCACCTAGTGGCCAAACGCCAACTCCTTCTTACTGTGACCCTGGACTGAGAGTCTACACATAGGGTCCAAGCCTCGTGAAGATAGCTCAAACATTTCACGAGTTATGGCCATTTTAGTTACATTTTCTACTTCCGGTTCGGACGTTTTGATGCCCCCTAGCGACCATGAATCGAAATTTCAACTTTTTTTCAATGAATATTTACATTCACACTCCACAGAATTCATCAGCGTTGGTTTGGTTCAGATTGGGCAAAAATCCAGGGACTAGTTCATTTTTTTTTTTTTTTATAAAATGCAAATTAGCGGAAAAATTTGCATACCGGAAATGAAATCGGAGATAGCCATTTTTTAAGTTTGGAGCCAAGGATTCCAATGACACCAAAAACTTTGTTGTGCGACATCCGGTTTACGAGCAATGAGCCCAAACGCATTGGCCATCGCTATAGCGCCCCCTATGGGCCGATTTGGCTGGGTCACTCTATCTGAGTAACCTGCACATATACAACCAATTGACAAAGTCTCGAGTTTCTACGACTTACGGTTTGGGCTGGGCGATGCGTTTTAGCGCGGAAAAATAATAATAAGAAGAAGAAGAATAAAAATCCTTACAAAAACAATAGGTTTTCAGCACTTCGTGCTCGAAACCCTAATTAAAGCTGCAAGCAGCATTTATCGGGTTTCGAGTTTTAAGGCAGTCAAAAGCAGTCATGCATTCATGAACAGTTTAGGGGGTCACACCACAACAAACGCATGAAGGATCAAAGTCCAACACACACACGCACAGAAAAAGGACAGGTATCAACTCATAGAAACTATGCATGCTTACAGAAACATGCACATATACTACAAGAATGTTATTTTTCTGACTGTCAAATCATTTGGACAATTTGTTAATGAGTATCCGATTTTCATTGTTGTTGGCTTTTAAATTGAAGCGAAGGTGCTTTCAAACTCAAGAAGTCTGAAGTTCCTGGGCCGAGACGTTTATTTTCAAAGCGTATCAGAGCCTGTAGATGTATGTCACGTGATACACAATTGTTTAAGCACTCCAAAAACGTTATTTCGCCCCCAGTGGCCAAATGAGTTCATATTTCTTACAGACCTTCAGGACCGGGACAGGAACAAGCCCAGCGAGTGTCATTTTGATCGGCCTCTGTTAACCCTGTCTAATGAGTGCTCAAATTTCATTGGCCGATGGCGGCCATGTTTTTTGAGAAAAGCCAAAATCCTTTTATACAGTCACGGTGCATGACACAAAGACACACCATACCAAATAATAAGTCGATCGGGCAAACGGTTGGGTAGTTATAGCCCTTATCGTGTTCTTTGCTATTATAGCGCCAACTAGTGGCCAAACACCGAGTTATTTTTATTGTGACCCCGGACTGAGGGTCTACACATATGGTATAAGCCCCGTGAAGATATCTCAAACCGTTCTCTTGATATAGCCATTTTAGTGAAATAGGCAACTATCGGTTCAGACGTTTTAGAGCCCCCTAGCGACCCTGAGTCGAAATTTCAACTTTTTCTCAACGAATATTTATATTCACACTCCACAGAATTCATCAGCGTTGGTTTGGTTCCGATCGGGCAAAAATCCAGGGACTAGTTTATTATTTTTTTTTTTTATAAAATGCAAATTAGCGGCAAAATTTGCATACCGGAAATGAAATCGGAGATAGCCATTTTTTAAGTTTTGAGCCAATGATTACAATGATATAAAACACTTGGGTGTGCGACAAACGGTTTAGGAGTTACGAATGCAAACGCGTTGAGCATCGCTATAGCGCCACCTATGGGCCGATTTGGCTGGGTCACTGTATCTGAGTAACCTGCACAGATACAACCAATTGACAAAGTCTCGAGTTTCTACGACTTGCGGTTTAGGCTGGGCGACGCGTTTTATGGCGGAATAATAATAATAATAATAATAAAAATCCTTACAAAAACAATAGGTTTTCAGCCCTTCGGGCTCGAAACCCTAAATATAACTGCAAGCAGTAATAACGGGTTTCTCGTCATCTGAGCCATCCAAGCCACTGTGACATCATTGAACAGGCTCAGGGGGCATGCCCCAACACACCCAAAACAGATCAAAGTCCTAGACACACAGAAAACTACAGGATTAAGCAGCAATCCTCGGGTAGATGAGACGGGAATCACGCGAAGCTCATAAGTGTGCGGTCTCAAACATTCCTTCAGGGTTCTTCATATGTATTATACTACTTAATTGCAAGTCAGTTGGATTATTTATTAAGTAGTAGCGACCTTAACCGTACATTCTTCACGTTAATATCATAAAGGACCCTGTAATGGTCACACAATAAAAAAAACTCAACATGTTTTTGGTCATTATTGACCCAGAGAGTCCAGAGAATTGTACTGTGGTGGACATTTTGAAATTGCTTGAAAATCTAAGAACTAGTTAGCAAAAGTAAGTTTTTAACATCGTCACCGATAACTCGTGAACCGTTTGATTGACATCAATGGATCAAGATGCAAAGTTGTTCAGAATGTAGAGGACTATCATATGATATCAATAGTTTGTTTGTATGTCAAATGTCACGTGATACACAATAGTTTAAGTAATGAAATACGCGTCAATTTTGCCATTTTTACTGTTTTAGCGCCACCTAGTGTCAAAACGGCACCTTCTTTTGTAGGTGACCTCGGAGTGATGGTCTACACATATGTTCCAAGCCCCATGATGATGTGTTAATCCGTTCTGGATTTATGGCCATTTTAATGTGATAGGCTCCGCCCAGTTCAGTTTTTGCCCCCCACTACCGTGTATGAATATAAATTTCAACATTTTTTTCAATGATTATTTACATTCACACTCCACAGAAGTCATCTGCATTGGTTTGGTTCCGATCGGTTGAAAAACCAAGGACTAGTTCGCGAAAGTAGATTTTTGACATCGTCAGCGATAACTCACGAACCGTTTGATCGACAGAGGCGCGTCCAGAGGCAAAGTTGTTCAGAATGAGAAGAGATATCATATGATGTAAATAGTTTGAGTATGTGTCAAATGTCACGTGATACACAATTGTTTATGCACTCTAAAACCGTTACTTCGCCCCCCGGTGGCCGAATGAGTTCATATTTCTTACAGACCTTCAGGACCATGAGTCGAACAAGCCCAGCGAGTGTCGTTTCGATCGGCCTCTGTTAACCCTGTCTAATGAGGGCTCAAAATTCATTGGGCGATGGCGGCCATGTTTTTTTGAGAAACGTCAAAGTCCTTTTATACAGTCACGGTGCATGACACAAAGACACACCATACCAAATAATAAGTCGATCGGGCAAACGGTTGCGTAGTTATAGCCCTTTTCGAGTTCTTTGCTATTATAGCGCCACCTAGTGGCCAAACGCCAACTCCTTTTTACTGTGACCCTGGACTGAGAGTCTACACATAGGGTCCAAGGCCCGTGAAGATATCTCAAACGGTTCACGAGTTATGGCCATTTGAGTGAAACTGGCTACTTCCGGTTCGGACGTTTTGATGCCCCCTAGCGACCCTGAATCGAAATTTCAACTTCTTTTTATGATTATTCATATTCACACTCCACAGAATTCATCAGTCTTGGTTTGCTTCCGATCGGGCAAAAATCCAGGGACTAGTTCATTTTTTTTTTTTTTCATAAAATGCAAATTAGCGAAAAAATTTGCATACCGGAAATGAAATCGGAGATAGCCATTTTTTAAGTTTGGAGCCAAGGATTCCAATGACACCAAAAACTTTGTTGTGCGACATCCGGTTTACGAGCAATGAGCCCAAACGCATTGGCCATCGCTATAGCGCCCCCTATGGGCCGATTTGGCTGGGTCATTGTATCTGAGTAACCTGCACATATACAACCAATTGACAAAGTCTCGAGTTTTTACGACTTACGGTTTGGGCTGGGCGATGCGTTTTAGCGCGGAAAAATAATAATAAGAAGAAGAATAAAAATCCTTACAAATACAATAGGTTTTCAGCCCTTCGGGCTCGAAACCCTAATAAAACCAACAAATACAATAGGTTTCTAGCCCTACGGGCTCGAACCCTAAATATAGCTGCAGGCAGCGATTCCCGGGTTCGAGCAGTCTAAAGCGTCAAGATTGTTCAGAATGAAGAGAACTAGCGGCCAAAAGCCGCTGCCTTTAGTAGGTGACCTCAGAGCTAGTTCTTGAGTTATGGCCATTTTATTGTAAAAGGCTCCGCATGATTAGAACTTTTGGCGTGCGTCCCTTATCGACCTTGAAAGGAAATTTCAACTTTCTTTTGATAATTATTGACATTCACACTCCACAGAAGTCGTCTGCATTGGTTTGGTTCCGATCGGTCAAAAAACCAAGGACTAGTTTGCGAAAGTAGGTTTTTGACATCATCGGCGATAACTCACGAACCGTTTGTTTGACAGAAGTGGTTCCAGAGGCAAAGTTGTTCAGAATGAGGAGTCCTATCAAATAATGTAAATAGTTTGAGTATATGTCAAAGGTCACGTGATACACAATTGTTTTTGCAACCAAAAACACGTCAATTTAGCCATTTTACTGTTATAGCGCCACCTAGTGTCCAAACGCCGGGGCCTTAGGTTTGTGACCTCGGAGTGATGGTCTTCACATATGTTTCAAGCCCCATGATGAGATCTCATATAGTTATTGAGTTATGGCCATTTAAATGTGATAGGCCCCGCCCATTTTTTTTATTCTGATGCCCCTAAGCAACCTTGAAAGGAAATTTCAACTTTCTTTCGATAATTATTGACATTCACACTCCACAGAAGTCATCTGAATCGGTTTGGTTCCGATTAATCGAAAAACCTAGGACTAGTTTGCGAAAGTAGGTTTTTGACATCATCGGCGATAACTGACGAACCGTTTGATCGACAGAACTGGTTCCAGAGGCAAAGTTGTTCAGAATGAGGAGAGCTATCAAATAATGTAAATAGTTTGAGTATATGTCAAATGTCACGTGACACACAATTGTTAAAGGACTCCAAAAACGTTATTTCGCCCCCAGTGGCCGAATGACTTCATATTTCTTACAGACCTTCTTGACCATGAGTCGAACAAGCCCAGCGAGTGTCGTTTCGATCGGCCTCCGTTAAGTCGGTCTAAGGAGTGCTCAAACTTCATTGGCCGATGGCGGCCATGTTTTTTTAGATACGCCAATGTCCTTTTCTAGAATCATGGTACATGACACAAAGACACACCATACCAAGAAATTAGTCGATCGGGCAAACTGTTGGGTAGTTATTGCCCTTTTCGAGAAAATGTATATTATAGCGCCACCTAGAGGCCAAACGCCGACTTTTTTATACTGTGACCTCGGACTGAGAGTATAAACATATGGTCCAAGCCCCGTGCAGATAGCTCAAACGGTTCACGAGTTATAACCATTTTAGTAAAATTTGCTCCTTCCGGTTCCGACGTTTTGGCGCCCCCCGGCCACCGCAAATCGAAATTTCAACTTTTTTTCGATAATTATTTACATTCACACTCCACAGAATTCATCAGCATTGGTCTGGTTCCGATTGGTCAAAAATCCAAAGACTAGTTCAATTTTTTTATTTTTGCATAAAATGCAAATTAGCGGAAAAATTTGCATACCGGAAATGAAATCGGAGATATACGTTTTTTAAGTTTTGAGCCAATGATTACAATTTTATAAAACACTTGGGTGTGCAACAAACGGTTTAGGAGTAATGAGCGTAAAGGCGCTTTTCATCGCTGTAGCGCCACCTATGGGCCGACATGGCTGGCTCCGAGTATCTGAGTAGCGAGCAAGACTACTACCATCTGACCGAGTCTCAGCTCTGTCGGACTTACGGTTTGGGCTGTACGATCAGTTTTACGGCGGAAAAATAATAATAATTAAAGCTGCAAGCAGCATTTATCGGGTTTCGAGTTTTAAGGCAGTCAAAAGCAGTCGTGCATTCATGAACAGTTTAGGGGGTCACACCACAACAAACGCATGAAGGTTCAAAGTCCAACACACACAGACACAGAAAAATGACAGGTATGAACTCATAGAAACTATGCATGCTTACAGAAACATGCACATATACTACAATAATGTTATTTTCCTGACTGTCAAATCATTTGGACAATTCGTTAATGAGTATCCGATTTTCATTGTTGTTGGCTTTTAAATTGAAGCGAAGGTGCTTTCAAACTCAAGAAGTCTGAAGTTCCTGGGCCGAGAGGTTTATTTTCAAAGCATATCAGAACCTGTAGATGTATAACAGTTGCATAATTACAGTATTTAGTGCCATTGTTCCCGTTAAAGCGCCACCTAGTGTCCAATCACCGCGTTCTTTTTACCGTGAGCTCAGAGCGATGGTCTACACATAAGTTTTAAGCCCCGTGAAGCTATCTGAAACCCTTCTCTAACAACGTCCGTTTAAGTGTCATAGGCTTTGCCCAGTTCAGTTTATGGCCCCCACTACCGTGTATGAATAGAAATTTCATCTTCTTTTCGAGTACTTTTGATGTTCACACTCCACAGAAGCACTCTGCGTTTGTTTGGTTCCAATAGGGCGTAAAACCGCGAAGTAGTTAGCAATAGTAGGTTTTTAACGTTATCATCGATATCTAATGGACCGTTTTATTGACAGCAATGCTTCAAGAGGCAAAGTTGTTCAGAATGAGAAGAGCTATCATATGATGTAAATAGTTTGGGTATATGTCAAATGTCACGTGATACACAATTGTTTAAGAATTGAAATGCGCGTCAAATTTGCCATTTTCACTGGTTTAGCGCCACCTAGTGTCCAAACGCCACCTTCTTTTGTATGTGACCTCGGAGTGATGGTCTACATATATGACCCAAGCCCCATGATGATGTGTTAATCCGTTCTGGATTTATGGCCATTTTAATGTGATAGGCTCCGCCCAGTTCCGTTTTTGGCCCCCCCCTACCATGTATGAATACAAATTTCAACTTTTTTTCAATGATTATTTACATTCACACTCCACAGAAGTCATCTGCATTAGTTTGGTTCCGATCGGTTGAAAAACCAGGGACTAGTTCGCGAAAGTAGGTTTTTGGCATCATCAGCGATAACTCACGATCCGTTTGATCGAAAGAAGCATTTCCAGAGGCAAAGTTGTTCAGAATGAGAAGAGCTATCATATGATGTAAATAGTTTGGGTATAAGTCAAATATCACGTGATACACAATTGTTTAAGCACTCCAAAAAAGTTTTTTCGCCCCCAGTGGCCGAATGAGTTCATATTTCTTACATACCTTCAGGACCACGAGTCGAACAAGCTCAGCGAGTGTCGTTTCGATCGGCCTCCGTTAACCCTGTCTAATGAGTGCTCAAACTTCGTTGGCCGATGGCGGCCATGTTTTTTGAGAAACCCCAAAGTCCTTTTATACAGTGATGGTGCATGATACAAAGACACAACATACCAAATAATAAGTCGATCGGGCAAACGGTTGGGTAGTTATAGCCCTTTTCGAGTTCATGTATATTATAGCGCCACCTAGTGGCTAAACGGCAATTCCTTTTTACTGTGACCCTGGACTGAGAGTCTACACATAGGGTCCAAGCCTCGTGAAGATATCTCAAACGGTTCACGAGTTATGGCCATTTTATTACAATTTTCTACTTCCGGTTCGGACGTTTTGATGCCCCCTAGCGACCCTGAATCGAAATTTCAACTTTTTTTCAATGAATATTTACATTCACACTCCACAGAATTCATCAGCGTTGGTTTGGTTCCGATCGGGCAAGAATCCAGGGACTAGTTCATTTTTATTTTTTTTCATAAAATGCAAATTAGCGGAAAAATTTGCATACCGGAAATGAAATCGGAGATAGCCATTTTTTAAGTTTGGAGCCAAGGATTCAAATGACACCAAACACTTTGTTGTGCGACATCCGGTTTACGAGCATTGAGCCCAAACGCATTAACCATCGCTATAGCGCCACCTATGGGCCGATTTGGCTGGTTCACTGTATCTGAGTAACCTGCACAGATACAACCAATTGACAAAGTCTCGAGTTTCTACGACTTACGGTTTGGGCTGGCCAACGCGTTTTATGGCGGAATAATAATAAAGAAGAATAATAAAAATCCTTACAAATACAATAGGTTTTCAGCCCTACGGGCTCGAAACCCTAAATATAACTGCAAGCAGTAATAACGGGTTTCTCGTCATCTGAGCCATCCAAGCCACTGTGACATCATTGAACAGGCTCAGGGGGCATGCCCCAACACACCCAAAACAGATCAAAGTCCTAGACACACAGAAAACTACAGGATTAAGCAGCAATCCTCGGGTAGATGAGACGGGAATCACGCGAAGCTCATAAGTGTGCGGTCTCAAACATTCCTTCAGGGTTCTTCATATGTATTATACTACTTAATTGCAAGTCAGTTGGATTATTTATTAAGTAGTAGCGACCTTAACCGTACATTCTTCACGTTAATATCATAAAGGACCCTGTAATGGTCACACAATAAAAAAAACTCAACATGTTTTTGGTCATTATTGACCCAGAGAGTCCAGAGAATTGTACTGTGGTGGACATTTTGAAATTGCTTGAAAATCTAAGAACTAGTTAGCAAAAGTAAGTTTTTAACATCGTCACCGATAACTCGTGAACCGTTTGATTGACATCAATGGATCAAGATGCAAAGTTGTTCAGAATGTAGAGGACTATCATATGATATCAATAGTTTGTTTGTATGTCAAATGTCACGTGATACACAATAGTTTAAGTAATGAAATACGCGTCAATTTTGCCATTTTTACTGTTTTAGCGCCACCTAGTGTCAAAACGGCACCTTCTTTTGTAGGTGACCTCGGAGTGATGGTCTACACATATGTTCCAAGCCCCATGATGATGTGTTAATCCGTTCTGGATTTATGGCCATTTTAATGTGATAGGCTCCGCCCAGTTCAGTTTTTGCCCCCCACTACCGTGTATGAATATAAATTTCAACATTTTTTTCAATGATTATTTACATTCACACTCCACAGAAGTCATCTGCATTGGTTTGGTTCCGATCGGTTGAAAAACCAAGGACTAGTTCGCGAAAGTAGATTTTTGACATCGTCAGCGATAACTCACGAACCGTTTGATCGACAGAGGCGCGTCCAGAGGCAAAGTTGTTCAGAATGAGAAGAGATATCATATGATGTAAATAGTTTGAGTATGTGTCAAATGTCACGTGATACACAATTGTTTATGCACTCTAAAACCGTTACTTCGCCCCCCGGTGGCCGAATGAGTTCATATTTCTTACAGACCTTCAGGACCATGAGTCGAACAAGCCCAGCGAGTGTCGTTTCGATCGGCCTCTGTTAACCCTGTCTAATGAGGGCTCAAAATTCATTGGGCGATGGCGGCCATGTTTTTTTGAGAAACGTCAAAGTCCTTTTATACAGTCACGGTGCATGACACAAAGACACACCATACCAAATAATAAGTCGATCGGGCAAACGGTTGCGTAGTTATAGCCCTTTTCGAGTTCTTTGCTATTATAGCGCCACCTAGTGGCCAAACGCCAACTCCTTTTTACTGTGACCCTGGACTGAGAGTCTACACATAGGGTCCAAGGCCCGTGAAGATATCTCAAACGGTTCACGAGTTATGGCCATTTGAGTGAAACTGGCTACTTCCGGTTCGGACGTTTTGATGCCCCCTAGCGACCCTGAATCGAAATTTCAACTTCTTTTTATGATTATTCATATTCACACTCCACAGAATTCATCAGTCTTGGTTTGCTTCCGATCGGGCAAAAATCCAGGGACTAGTTCATTTTTTTTTTTTTTCATAAAATGCAAATTAGCGAAAAAATTTGCATACCGGAAATGAAATCGGAGATAGCCATTTTTTAAGTTTGGAGCCAAGGATTCCAATGACACCAAAAACTTTGTTGTGCGACATCCGGTTTACGAGCAATGAGCCCAAACGCATTGGCCATCGCTATAGCGCCCCCTATGGGCCGATTTGGCTGGGTCACTGTATCTGAGTAACCTGCACATATACAACCAATTGACAAAGTCTCGAGTTTTTACGACTTACGGTTTGGGCTGGGCGATGCGTTTTAGCGCGGAAAAATAATAATAAGAAGAAGAAATATAACTGCAAGCAGTAATAACGGGTTTCTCGTCATCTGAGCCATCCAAGCCACTGTGACATCATTGAACAGGCTCAGGGGGCATGCCCCAACACACCCAAAACAGATCAAAGTCCTAGACACACAGAAAACTACAGGATTAAGCAGCAATCCTCGGGTAGATGAGACGGGAATCACGCGAAGCTCATAAGTGTGCGGTCTCAAACATTCCTTCAGGGTTCTTCATATGTATTATACTACTTAATTGCAAGTCAGTTGGATTATTTATTAAGTAGTAGCGACCTTAACCGTACATTCTTCACGTTAATATCATAAAGGACCCTGTAATGGTCACACAATAAAAAAAACTCAACATGTTTTTGGTCATTATTGACCCAGAGAGTCCAGAGAATTGTACTGTGGTGGACATTTTGAAATTGCTTGAAAATCTAAGAACTAGTTAGCAAAAGTAAGTTTTTAACATCGTCACCGATAACTCGTGAACCGTTTGATTGACATCAATGGATCAAGATGCAAAGTTGTTCAGAATGTAGAGGACTATCATATGATATCAATAGTTTGTTTGTATGTCAAATGTCACGTGATACACAATAGTTTAAGTAATGAAATACGCGTCAATTTTGCCATTTTTACTGTTTTAGCGCCACCTAGTGTCAAAACGGCACCTTCTTTTGTAGGTGACCTCGGAGTGATGGTCTACACATATGTTCCAAGCCCCATGATGATGTGTTAATCCGTTCTGGATTTATGGCCATTTTAATGTGATAGGCTCCGCCCAGTTCAGTTTTTGCCCCCCACTACCGTGTATGAATATAAATTTCAACATTTTTTTCAATGATTATTTACATTCACACTCCACAGAAGTCATCTGCATTGGTTTGGTTCCGATCGGTTGAAAAACCAAGGACTAGTTCGCGAAAGTAGATTTTTGACATCGTCAGCGATAACTCACGAACCGTTTGATCGACAGAGGCGCGTCCAGAGGCAAAGTTGTTCAGAATGAGAAGAGATATCATATGATGTAAATAGTTTGAGTATGTGTCAAATGTCACGTGATACACAATTGTTTATGCACTCTAAAACCGTTACTTCGCCCCCCGGTGGCCGAATGAGTTCATATTTCTTACAGACCTTCAGGACCATGAGTCGAACAAGCCCAGCGAGTGTCGTTTCGATCGGCCTCTGTTAACCCTGTCTAATGAGGGCTCAAAATTCATTGGGCGATGGCGGCCATGTTTTTTTGAGAAACGTCAAAGTCCTTTTATACAGTCACGGTGCATGACACAAAGACACACCATACCAAATAATAAGTCGATCGGGCAAACGGTTGCGTAGTTATAGCCCTTTTCGAGTTCTTTGCTATTATAGCGCCACCTAGTGGCCAAACGCCAACTCCTTTTTACTGTGACCCTGGACTGAGAGTCTACACATAGGGTCCAAGGCCCGTGAAGATATCTCAAACGGTTCACGAGTTATGGCCATTTGAGTGAAACTGGCTACTTCCGGTTCGGACGTTTTGATGCCCCCTAGCGACCCTGAATCGAAATTTCAACTTCTTTTTATGATTATTCATATTCACACTCCACAGAATTCATCAGTCTTGGTTTGCTTCCGATCGGGCAAAAATCCAGGGACTAGTTCATTTTTTTTTTTTTTCATAAAATGCAAATTAGCGAAAAAATTTGCATACCGGAAATGAAATCGGAGATAGCCATTTTTTAAGTTTGGAGCCAAGGATTCCAATGACACCAAAAACTTTGTTGTGCGACATCCGGTTTACGAGCAATGAGCCCAAACGCATTGGCCATCGCTATAGCGCCCCCTATGGGCCGATTTGGCTGGGTCACTGTATCTGAGTAACCTGCACATATACAACCAATTGACAAAGTCTCGAGTTTTTACGACTTACGGTTTGGGCTGGGCGATGCGTTTTAGCGCGGAAAAATAATAATAAGAAGAAGAATTAAAGCTGCAAGCAGCATTTAGCGGGTTTCGAGGTTTAAGGCAGTCAAAAGCAGTCGTGCATTCATGAACAGGTTAGGGGGTCACACCTCAACACACACGTGAAGGATCAAAGTCCAACACACACACACACACACAGAAAAATGACAGGTATGAACTCATAGAAACTATGCATGCTTACAGAAACATGCACGTATACTACAAGAATGTTATTTTCTGACTGTCAAATCATTTGGACAATTCGTTAATGAGTATCCGATTTTCATTGTTGTTGGCTTTTAAATTGAAGAGAAGGTGCTTTCAAACTCAAGAAGTCTGAAGTTCCTGGGCCGAGACGATAACCGTTGCATATTTACAGTATTTAGTGCCATTGTTCATGTTATAGCGCCACCTAGTGTCCAATCACCGTGTTATTTTTACAGTGAGCTCAGAGCGATGGTCTACACATATGTGTAAAGCCCCGTGAAGCTATCTCAAATCCTTCTCTAACAACGTCCGTTTAAGTGTCATAGGCTCCGCTTAGTTCAGTTTTTGCCCCCCCCCTACCTTGTATGAATATAAATTTCAACTTTTTTCAATGATTATTTACATTCACACTCCACAGAAGTCATCTGCATTGGTTTAGTTCCGATCGGTTGAAAAAGCAAGTACTAGTTCGCGAAAGTAGGTTTTTGACATTATCACCGATAACTCACAAACCGTTCAATCGACATAAATGGTTCTAGAGGCAAAGTTGTTCAGCATGAGAAGAGCTATCATATGATATCAATAGTTTGTGTGTTTGTCAAATGTCACGTGACACACAATTGTTTAAGTATTGAAATACGCGTCAATTTTGCCATTTCTACTCGTCTAGCGCCACCTAGTGTCCAAACGCCACCTTCTTTTGTAGGTGACCTCGGAGTGATGGTCTACACATATGTTCCAAGCCCCATGATGTTGTGTTAATCCGTTCTGGATTTATGGCCATTTTAATGTGATAGGCTCCGCCCAGTTCAGTTTTTGCCCCCCCCCTACCGTGTATGAATACAAATTTCAACTTTTTTTCAATGATTATTTACATTCACACTCCACAAAAGTCATCTGCATTGGTTTGGTTCCGATCGGTCGAAAAACCAGGGACTAGTTCGCAAAAGTAGGTTTTTGACATCATCAGCGATAACTCACGAACCGCTCGATCGACAGAAGCGTGTCCAGAGGCAAAGTTGTTCAGAATGAGAAGAGATATCATATGATGTAAATAGTTTGAGTATGTGTCAAATGTCACGTCATACACAATTGTTTAAGCACTGCAAAAACGTTTTTTCGCCCCCAGTGGCCGAATAAGTTCATATTTCTTACAGACCTTCAGGACCACGAGTCGAACAAGCCCAGCGAGTGTCGTTTCGATCTGCCCCCGTTAACCCTGTCTAATGAGTGCTCAAAATTCATTGGCCGATGGCGGCCATGTTTTTTGAGAAACACCAAAGTCCTTTTATACAGTCACGGTGCATGACACAAAGACACACCATACCAAATAATAAGTCGATCGGGCAAACGGTTGCGTAGTTATAGCCCTTTTCGAGTTCTTTGCTATTATAGCGCCTCCTAGTGGCCAAACACCGAGTATTTTTTATTGTGACCCTGGACTGAGGGTCTACATGTACGGTCTAAGCCCCGTGAAGATAGCTCAAACGGTTCACGAGTTATGGTCATTTTAGTGAAATAGGCTACTTCCGGTTCAGACGTTTTGGCGCCCCCTAGCAACGGTGAATCGAAATTTCAACTTTTTTTCAATGAATATTTACATTCACACTCCACAGAATTCATCAGCGTTGGTTTGGTTCCGATCGGGCAAAAATCCAGGGACTAGTTCATTTTTTTTTTTTTTCATAAAATGCAAATTAGCGGAGAAATTTGCATACCGGAAATGAAATCGGAGATAGCCATTTTTTAAGTTTGGAGCCAAGGATTCCAATGACACCAATCACTTTGTTGTGCGACATCCGGTTTACGAGCATTGAGCCCAAACGCATTGGCCATCGCTATAGCGCCACCTATGGACCGACATGGCTGGCTCCAAGTATCTGAGTAGCGAGCAAGACTACTACCATCCGACAAAGTCTCGAGTTTCTACGACTTACGGTTTGGGCTGGGCGACGCGTTTTATGGCGGAAGAATAATAATAAGAAGAATTAAAGCTGCAAGCAGCATTTAGCGGGTTCGAGCACTTTAAGGCGTCTAAAGCATCTTTGCCTTCATCAAGTAGGCCGAGGACTCTCATACTAAAACACCCAAGGGGACGATACTCCCAACGCCTGAAAAATTATAGATACGGTCAGCAACGGTTCACAGACACTACGCCTGATTACACACATATGCAGATATAGTACACTTGAGGGGAATCATCTTTTCAGGCTCATTTGGTCACATACATTGAAGAAATGACCCTGTCTAAATGCATTGAGTTGCTGCCATGTGACTGCTGAGTATATATTTGGGTTTACATGATATTAAACTGGTGTACATAATAAAGGTGTGTGTTATGTTTAGCAAAACAGCATCTTACAACCAGCCAGACATATTCTATATTTATAGACGTGTAAATATGGAGCAACGTTTAATGTGTAGTGCTTTATATGTCTAACACCTTGTTCCTGTGAGAGAGGAAACATATCTCTTGTCCGATAACCATCATATTTTACATGCTTGTTTAGTGTAATAAGATGTATGATTGTACTTCATGGCAAGTCAATTGGATTATTTATTAAGGAGAAGCGAGCTTTCAGGTACACCGTTCATTTGAATATAATAAAGGACCCTGTAATGGTCACGCAAATAAAAAAGTTGAACATATTTTTGATAGTTATTTATCTAGAGAGTCCTGAGAATTGTACTGTGGTGGAAATTTTGAAATCGCTTGAAAAACCTAGGACAAGTTCGCAAAAGTAGGTTCTTAACATCACAGATAACTCACAAACTGTTTGATCGACATCAATGGTTCAAGAGCCAAATTTGTTTGGAATTATGAGAGCTTTCATATGACATCGATAGTTTGTGTAAATGTCAAATGTCACGTGATACACAATTGTTAAGGCAACCTAAGATGTGTACATTCTGCCATTTATACTTTATAGCGCCACCTAGTGTTCTGACACCGTGGTATTTTGTAATTCACCTAGGAGTGATGGTCTTCACATATGTTCCAAGCCCCATGATGATATCTCTAATAGTGCTCGAGTTATGGGCATTTTAATGTAATAGGCTCCGCCTATTTAAAATGTTTACGCCCCAAAGCAACCGTGAAAAGAAATTTCAACTTTTTTTTGATAATTATTTACATTCACACTCCACAGAAGTCATCTGCATTGGTTTGGATCCGATCAAGTGAAAAACCAAGGACCAGTTCGCAAAAGTAGCTTTTTAACATCATCAGCCATAACTCACGAACCGTTTGATTGACAGAAGCGTGTCCAGAGGCAAAGTTGTTCAGAATGAGGAGAGCTATCATATGATGTAAATAGTTTGGGTATATGTCAAATGTCACGTGATACACAATTGTTTATGCAACCAAAGACACGTACATTTTGCCATTTTTACTGTTATAGCGCCACCTAGTGTCCAAACGCCGCGGTATTTTGTAAGTCATCTCGGAGTGATGGTCTACACATATGTTCCAAGCCCCATGATGATATCTCTAATAGTGCTCGAGTTATGGGCATTTTAATGTCATAGGCTCCGCCTATTTAAAATGTTTACGCCCCTAAGCAACCGTGAAATAAAATTTCAACTTTTTTTTGATAATTATTTACATTCACACTCCAGAGATGTTATCTGCATTGGTTTGGATCCGATCGGTCGAAAAACCTAGGACTAGTTCGCGAAAGTAGGTTTTTGACATCGTCAGCGATAATTCGCAAACCGTTCAATCGACAGAAGCGTGTTCAGAGGCAAAGTTGTTCAGAATGTGGAGAGCTATCATATGATAACAATAGTTTGAGTATATGTCAAATGTCACGTGATATACAATTGTTTATGCACTCCAAAAGCGTTATTTCGCCCCCCGGTGGCCGAATGAGTTCATATTTCTTACAGACCTTCAGGACCATGAGTCGAACAAGCCCAGCGAGTGTCGTTTCGATCGGCCTCCGTTAACCCGGTCTAATGAGTGCTCAAACTTCATTGGCCGATGACCGCCATGTTTCTTTAGATACACCACTGTCCTTTTAGACAATCACCGTGCATGACACAAAGACACACCATACCAAATAATAAGTCGATCGGGCAAACGGTTGGGTAGTTATAGCCCTTTTCGAGTTCATGTAAATTATAGCGCCACCTAGTGGCCAAGCGCCAACTCCTTTTTACTGTGACCCCGGACTGAGAGTCTACACATAGGGTACAAGCCCCATGAAGATTGCTCAAACGGTTCACAAGTTATGGCCATTTTAGTCAACCATGGCACTTCCGGTTCATGCGTTTTGGCGCCCCCTAGCAATGGTGAATCGAAATTTCAACTTTTTTTTGATAATTATTCACATTCACACTCCACAGAATTCATCAGCGTTGGTTTGGTTCCGATCGGGCAAAAATCCAGGGACTAGTTCATTTTAATTTTTTTGCATAAAATGCAAATTAGCGAAAAAATTTGCATACCGGAAATGAAATCGGAGATATACGTTTTTTAAGTTTTGAGCCAATGATTACAATGATATAAAACACTTGGGTGTGCGACAAACGGTTTAGGAGTAAAGAGTGCAAACGCGCTTTTCATCGCTGTAGCGCCACCTATGGGCCGATTTGGCTGGGTCCATGTATCTGAGTAGCGACAAGGACTACTACCATCTGACCAAGTCTCAGCTCTGTCGGCCTTACGGTTTAGGCTGCCCATGTAGTTTTAGGGAAGAATAATAACGAAGAAGAATAATAAAACCCACAAATACAATAGGTTTCTAGCCCTACGGGCTCGAACCCTAATAAAAATCCTTACAAAAACAATAGGTTTTCAGCACTTCGTGCTCGAAACCCTAAATAGCTGCAAGCAGCAATTATCGGGTTTCGAGAAGTTTAGGTAAATAAACGTCGACCAGTCTCAGGGATGGCAAACTAACATGTCCACAATCGACAATATAACCCCACACCCAGAAAAATGAGTCAGACGGTCAGCATTGGCTCATACAGACCCAGGCATGCTCACACACACATGCACATATAGGACATACATTACATTTTCTTATATCAAGTCATTCGGACAATTCAGTAGCGAGACTCACGTTATCAGGATAAATTAGTCAAATCCATTTCAGAAATGGCCCTAACACACATCCTCAATGAATGATAGGCCTTTAGACCCAGAATTTTGACTTAGGTGATCAGTAACGGTCTATGCAGACTACGCATGCTTACAAAGACATGTATGAAAAGCCCATTTGAATGAATATTTCACCTTTTGGACTTTTATGAAGGCATGCCTCTTCTGATGAGCATGCTTGTTTTGAGTCATAATATGTATAATACTACTTAATTGCAAGTCAGTTGGATTATTTATTAAGGAGTAGCAACCTTTAACGTACATTATTCACGTTAACATAAAAAAGGACCCTGTAATGGTCACACAACAAAAAAAACTCAACATGTTTTTAATCATTGTTGACCTAGAGAGTCCAGAGAATTGTACTATGGTGGAAATTTTGAAATTGCTTGAAAATCAAAGAACTAGTTTGCAAAAGTACGATTTTAACATCATCAGCAATAACTCCTGAACCGTTTGATTGACATCAATAGATCAAGAGGCAAATTTGTTCAGAATGAGAAGAGCTATCATATGATATCAATAGTTTGTGTGTATGTCAAATGTCACGTGATACACAATTGTTTAAGTAATGAAATACGCGTCAATTTTGCCATTTCTACTGGTCTAGCGCCACCTAGTGTCCAAACGCCACCTTCTTTTGTAGGTGACCTCAGAGTGATGGTCTACACATATGTTCCAAGCCTCATGATGATGTGTTAATCCGTTCTGGATTTATGGCCATTTTAATGTGATAGGCTCCGCCCAGTTAAGTTTTTGCCCCCCCCCCTACCGTGTGTGAATATAAATTTCAACTTTTTTTCAATGATTATTTACATTCACACTCCACAGAAGTCATCTGCATTGGTTTGGTTCTGATCGGTTGAAAAACCAAGGACTAGTTCGCGAAAGTAGATTTTTGACATCGTCAGCGATAACTCACGAACTGTTTGATCGACAGAAGCGTGTTCAGAGGCAAAGTTGTTCAGAATGAGAAGAGCAAACATATGATGTAAATAGTTTGAGTATATGTCAAATATCACGTGATACACAATTGTTTATGCACTCTAAAACCGTTACTTCGCCCCCCGGTGGCTGAATGAGTTCATATTTCTTACAGACCTTCAGGACCACGAGTCGAACAAGCTCAGCGAGTGTCGTTTCGATCGGCCTCCGTTAACCCTGTGTAATGAGTGCTCAAAATTCATTGGCCGATAGTGGCCATGTTTTTTGAGAAACGTCAAAGTTCTTTTATACAGTCACGGTACATGACACAAAGACACACCATACCAAATAATAAGTCAATCGGGCAAAGGGTTGCGAAGTTATAGCCTCTTTCGAGTTCTTTGCTATTATAGCGCCACCTAGTGGCCAAACTCCGCGTCTTTTTTATTGTGACCCCGGACTGAGGGTCTACATATACAGTCTAAGCCCGGTGAAGATAGCTCAAACGGTTCACGAGTTATGGTCATTTTAGTGAAACTGGCTACTTCCGGTTCGGACGTTTTGATGCCCCCTAGCGACCCTGAATCGAAATTTCAACTTCTTTTTATGATTATTCATATTCACACTCCACAGAATTCATCAGCGTTGGTTTGGTTCCGATCGGGCAAAAATCCA
Organism: Barbatula barbatula; assembly: GCF_947034865.1. Lineage (NCBI taxonomy): Eukaryota > Metazoa > Chordata > Actinopteri > Cypriniformes > Nemacheilidae > Barbatula > Barbatula barbatula. Next base: position 18,497,144 of record NC_136778.1, on the reverse strand, counting down.
GGGACTAGTTCATTTTTTTTTTTTTTTACAAAATGCAAATTAGCGAAAAAATTTGCATACCGGAAATGAAATCGGAGATATACGTTTTTTAAGTTTGGAGCCAAGGATTCCAATGACACCAAACACTTTGTTGTGCGACATCCGGTTTACGAGCATTGAGCCCAAACACATTGGCCATCGCTATAGCGCCCCCTATGGACCGACATGGCTGGCTCCGAGTATCTGAGTAGCGTGCAAGACTACTACCATCTGACCAAGTCTCGAGTTTCTACGACTTACGGTTTGGGCTGGGCGATGCGTTTTATGGCGGAATAATAATAATAAGAAGAAGAAGAAGAAGAATAAAAATCCTTACAAAAACAATAGGTTTTCAGCACTTCGTGCTCGAAACCCTAATAAAAATCCTTACAAATACAATAGGTTTTCAGCCCTTCGGGCTCGAAACCCTAATAAAAATCCTTACAAATACAATAGGTTTTCAGCCCTTCGGGCTCGAAACCCTAAATATAACTGCAAGCAGTAATAACGGGTTTCTCGTCATCTGAGCCATCTAAGGCACTGTGACATCATTGAACAGGCTCAGGGGTCACACCCCAACACAACCACAACAGATCAAAGTCCTGCACACACAGAAAAATGACAGGATTAAGCAGCAATCCTCGGGTAGATGAGACGGGAATCACGCGAAGTTCAGAAGTGTGCGGTGTCAAACATTCCTTCAGGGTTCTTCATATGTATTATACTACTTAATTGCAAGTCAGTTGGATTATTTATTAAGTAGTAGCGACCTTAAACGTACATTCTTCACGTTAATATAATAAAGGACCCTGTAATGGTCACACAACAAAAAAACTCAACATGTTTTTGATCATTATTGACCTAGAGAGTCCAGAGAATTGTACTGTGGTGGAAATTAAGAAATTGCTTGAAAATCTAAGAAGTAGTTAGCAAAAGTATGTTTTTAACATCGTCACCGATAACTCGTGAACCGTTTGATTGACATCAATGGATCAAGAGGCAAAGTTGTTCAGAATGTAGAGGACTATCGTATGATATCATTAGTTTGTGTAAATGTGAAATGTCACGTGATGCACAATTGTTTAAGAAATGAAATACGCATCAATTTTGCCATTTTTACTGTTTTAGCGCCACCTAGTGTCCAAACGCCACCTTCTTTTTTAGGTGACCTCAGAGTGATGGTCTACACATATGTTCCAAGCCCCATGATGATGTGTTAATCCGTTCTGGATTTATGGCCATTTTAATGTGATAGGCTCCGCCCAGTTCAGTTTTTGGCCCCCCCTACCGTGTATGAATACAAATTTAAACTTTTTTTCAATGATTATTTACATTCACACTCCACAGAAGTCATCTGCATTGGTTTGGTTCCGATCGGTTGAAAAACCAAGGACTAGTTCGCGAAAGTAGGTTTGTGACATTATCAGCGATAACTCAAGAACCGTTTGATCGACAGAAGCGTGTCCAGAGGCAAAGTTGTTCAGAATGAGAAGAGCTATCATATGATGTAAATAGTTTGAGTATGTGTCAAATGTCACGTGATACACAATTGTTTATGCACTCTAAAACTGTTACTTCGCCCCCCGGTGGCCGAATGAGTTCATATTTCTTACAGACCTTCAGGACCACGAGTTGAACAAGCCCAGCGAGTGTCGTTTCGATCGGCCCCCGTTAACCCTGTGTAATGAGTGCTCAAAATTCATTGGCCGATAGCGGCCATGTTTTTTGAGAAACGTCAAAGTCCTTTTATACAGTCACGGTGCATGACACAAAGACACACCATACTAAATAATAAGTCGATCGGGCAAACGGTTGCGTAGTTATAGCGCTTTTCGAGTTCTTTGCTATTATAGCGCCACCTAGTGGCCAAACGTAAACTCCTTTTTACTGTGAACCTGGACTGAGATTCTACACATAGGGTCCAAGCCCCGTGAAGATAGCTCAAACGGTTCACGAGTTATGGCCATTTGAGTGAAATAGGCTACTTCCGGTTCAAACGTTTTGATGCCCCCTAGCGACCCTGATTCGAAATTTCAACTTCCTTTTATGATTATTCATATTCACACTCCACAGAATTCATCAGCGTTGGTTTGGTTCCGATCGGGCAAAAATCCAGGGACTAGTTCATTTTTTTTTTTTTTCATAAAATGCAAATTAGCGGAAAAATTTGCATACCGGAAATGAAATCGGAGATAGCCATTTTTTAAGTTTGGAGCCAAGGATTCCAATGACACCAAAAACTTTGTTGTGCGACATCCGGTTTACGAGCAATGAGCCCAAACGCATTGGCCATTGCTATAGCGCCACCTATGGGCCGATTTGGCTGGGTCACTGTATCTGAGTAACCTGCACATATACAACCAATTGACAAAGTCTCGAGTTTCTACGACTTACGGTTTGGGCTGGGCGATGCGTTTTAGCGCGGAAAAATAATAATAATAAGAAGAATTAAAGCTGCAAGCAGCCTTTAAGCGGGTTTCGAGGTTTAAGGCAGTCAAAAGCAGTCATGCATTCATGAACAGGTTAAGGGGTCACACCTCAACACACGCATGAAGGATCAAAGTCCAACACACACACACACAGAAAAATGACAGGTATCAACTCATAGAAACTATGCATGCTTACAGAAACATGCACATATACTACAATCATGTCAAATCATTTGGACAATTCGTTAATGAGTATCCGATTTTCATTGTTGTTGGCTTTTAAATTGAAGCGAAGGTGCTTTCAAACTCAAGAAGTCTGAAGTTCCTGGGCCGAGATGTTTATTTTCAAAGCGTATCAGAACCTGTAAATGTATAACCGTTGCATAATTACAGTATTTAGTGCCATTGTTCCCGTTATAGTGCCCCCTAGTGTCCAATCACCATGATTTTTTTTATGTGAGCTCAGAGCGAAGGTCTACACATATGTTTTAAGCCACGTGAAGCTATCTCAAACCCTTCTCTAACAAGGTTTGTTTAAGTGTCTTAGGCTCCGCCCAGTTCAGTTTTGGCCCCCCTTACCGTGTATGAATAGAAATTTCTATTTTTTTTCAATGATTATTTACATTCAAACTCCACAGAAGTCATCTGCATTGGTTTGGTTCCAATCGGTTGAAAAACCAAGGACTAGTTTGTGAAAGTAGGTTTTTTACATTATCAGCGATAACTCACGAACCGTTTGATCGACAGAAGCATTTCCAGAGGCAAAGTTGTTCAGAATGAGAAGAGATATCATATGATGTAAATAGTTTGGGTATATGTCAAATGTCACGTGATACACAATTGTTTTTAGAATTGAAATGTGTGTCAATTTTGCCATTTTTACTGGTTTAGCGCCACCTAGTGTCCAAACGCCACCTTCTTTTGTATGTGACCTCGAAGTGATGGTCTACACATTTGTTCCAAGCCCCATGATGATGTGTTAATCCGTTCTGGATTTATGGCCATTTTAATGTGATAGGCTCCGCCCAGTTCAGTTTTTGGCCCCCCCCCTACCGTGTATGAATACAAATTTCAACTTTTTTTCAATGATTATTTACATTCACACTCCACAGAAGTCATCTGCATTGGTTTGGTTCCGATCGGTTGAAAAACCAGGGACTAGTTCGCGAAAGTAGGTTTTTGACATCATCAGCGATAACTCAAGAACCGTTTGATCGACAGAAGCATTTCCAGAGGCAAAGTTGTTCAGAATGAGAAGAGCTATCATATGATGTAAATAGTTTGAGTATATGTCAAATGTCACGTGATACACAATTGTTTAAGCACTGCAAAAACGTTTTTTCGCCCCCCGGTGGCCGAATAAGTTCATATTTCTTACAGACCTTCAGGACCACGAGTCGAACAAGCCCTGCGAGTGTCGATTCGATAGGCCCCCGTTAACCCTGTCTAATGAGTGCTCAAAATTCATTGGCCGATGGCGGCCATGTTTTTTGAGAAACGCCAAAGTCCTTTTATACAGTCATGGTGCATGACACAAAGACACACCATACCAAATAATAAGTCGATCGGTCAAACGGTTGCATAGTTATAGCCCTTTTCGAGTTCTTTGCTATTATGGCGCCACCTAGTGGCCAAACACCGAGTCTTTTTTATTGTGACCCTGGACTGAGAGTCTACACATACGGTCTAAGTCTCGTGAAGATAGCTGAAACGGTTCACGAGTTATGGTCATTTTAGTGAAACTGGCTACTTCCGGTTTCGATGTTTTGATGCCCCCTACCGACGCTGAATCGACATTTCAACTTTTTTTCAATGAATATTCACATTCACACTCCACAGAATTCATCAGCGTTGGTTTGGTTCAGATCGGGCAAAAATCCAGGGACTAGTTCATTTTTTTTTTTTTTTATAAAATGCAAATTAGCGGAAAAATTTGCATACCGGAAATGAAATCGGAGATAGCCATATTTTAAGTTTGGAGCCAAGGATTCCAATGACACCAAAAACTTTGTTGTGCGATATCCAGTTTACGAGCAATGAGCCCAAACGCATTGGCCATCGCTATAGCGCCCCCTATGGGCCGATTTGGCTGGGTCACTGTATCTGAGTAACCTGCACAGATACAACCAACTGACAAAGTCTCGAGTTTCTACGACTTACGGTTTGGGCTGGGCGATGCGTTTTAGCGCGGAATAATAATAAAGAAGAATAATAAAAATCCTTACAAATACAATAGGTTTTCAGCCCTTCGGGCTCGAAACCCTAAATATAGCTGCAAGCAGCAATTATCGGGTTTCGAGAAGTTTAGGCAAGTAAATGTCGACCAGCCTCAGTGATGGCAAACTAACATGTCAACAATCGACAATATAACCCCACACCCAGAATAATGTGTCAGACGGTCAGCATTGGCTCATACACACCCAGGCATGCTCAAACACACATGGACATAGATTACATTTTCTCATATCAAGTCATTCGGACAATTCAGTAGCGAGACTCACATTATCAGGATAAATTTGTCAAATCCATTTCAGAAATGGCCCTAACACACATCCTCAATGAATGATAGGCCTTTAGATCCAGAATTTTGACTTAGGTGATCAGTAACGGTCTATGCAGACTACACATGCTTACAAAGACATGTATGAAAAGTCCATTTGAATGAATATTTCACCTTTTGGACTTTTATGAAGGCTTGCCTCTTCTGATGAGCATGCTTGTTTTGAGTCATAATATGTATCATACTACTTAATTGCAAGTCAGTTGGATTATTTATTAAGGAGTAGCAACCTTTAACGTACATTTTTCACGTTAATATAATAAAGGACCCTGTAATGGTCACACAACAAAAAAAACTCAACATGTTTTTAATCATTATTGACCTAGAGAGTCCAGAGAATTGTACTATGGTGGAAATTTTGAAATTGCTTGGAAATCAAAGAACTAGTTTGCAAAAGTACGTTTTTAACATCATCAGCAATAACTCCTGAACCGTTTGATTGACATCAATGGATCAAGAGGCAAATTTGTTCAGAATGAGAAGAGCTATCATATGATATCAATAGTTTGTGTGTTTGTCAAATGTCATGTGATACACAATTGTTTAAGTAATGAAATACGTGTCAATTTAGCAATTTCTACTGGTCTAGCGCCACCTAGTGTCCAAACGCCACCTTCTTTTGTAGGTGACCTCGGAGTGATGGTCTACACATAAGTTCCAAGCCCCATGATGATGTGTTAATCCGTTCTGGATTTATGGCCATTTTAATGCGATAGGCTCCGCCCAGTTCAGTTTTGGCCCCCCCTACCGTGTATGAATACAAATTTCCAAATTTTTTCAATGATTATTTACATTCACACTCCACAGAAGTCATCTGCATTGGTTTGGTTCCGATCGGTTGAAAAACCAAGGACTAGTTCGCGAAAGTAGGTTTTTGACATCATCAGCAATAACTCACGAACCGTTTGATCGACAGAAGCATTTCCAGAGGCAAAGTTGTTCAGAATGTGAAGAGCTATCATATGATGTAAATAGTTTGAGTATATGTCAAATGTCACGTGATACAGAATTGTTTATGCACTCCAAAAGCGTTACGTCGCCCCCTAGTGGCCGAATGAGTTCATATTTCTTACAGACCTTCAGGACCACGAGTCGAACAAGCCCAGCGAGTGTCGTTTTGATCGGCCTCCGTTAACCCTGTGTAATGAGTGCTCAAATTTCATTGGCCGATGGCGGCCATGTTTTTTGAGAAACCCCAAAGTCCTTTTATACAGTCATGGTGCATGACACAAAGACACACCATACCAAATAATAAGTCAATCGGGCAAACGGTTGGGTAGTTATTGCCGATTTTGAGATATTTGCTATTATAGCGCCACCTAGTGGCCAAACACCGAGTCTTTTTTATTATGACCCCGGACTGAGGGTCCTCACATATGGTCTAAGCCCCGTGAAGATAGCTCAAACCGTTCTCTAGGTATAGCCATTTTAGCGAAATAGGCAACTTTCGGTTCGGATGTTTTGATGCCCCCTAGCGGCCCTGAATCGAATTTTCAACTTTCTTTTATGATTATTTATATTCACACTCCACAGAATTCATCAGCGTTGGTTTGGTTCCGATCGGGCAAAAATCCAGGGACTAGTTCATTTTTTTTTTTTTTATAAAATGCAAATTTGCGGAAAAATTTGCATACCGGAAATGAAATCGGAGCCATTAGGGTTTTAAGTTTTGAGCCAATGATTATAATGATATAAAACACTTGGGTGTGCGACAAACGGTTTAGGAGTTAGGAGCAAAAAAGCGCTTTTCCTCGCTGTAGCGCCACCTATGGGCCGATTTGGCTGGGTCACTGTATCTGAGTAACCTGCACAGATACAACCAACTGACAAAGTCTCGAGTTTCTACGACTTACGGTTTGGGCTGGGCGATGCGTTTTAGCGCGGAAAAATAATAATAAGAACGAGAAGTTTAGGTAAGTAAACGTCGACCAGTCTCAGGGATGGCAAACTAACATGTCCACAATCGACAATACAACCCCACACCCAGAAAAACGAGTCAAAGGGTCAGCATTGGCTCATACAGACCCAGGCATGCTCACACACACATGCACATATAGGACATAGATTACATTTTCTCATATCAAGTCATTCGTATAATTCAGTAGCGAGACTCACGTTATCAGGATAAATTAGTCAAATCCATTTCAGAAATGGCCCTAACACACATCCTCAATGAATGATAGGCCTTTAGACCCAGAATTTTGACTTAGGTGATCAGTAACGGTCTATGCAGACTACGCATGCTTACAAAGACATGTATGAAAAGCCCATTTGAATGAATATTGCGCCTTTTGGACTTTTATGAAGCTATGCCTCTTCTGATGAGCATGCTTGTTTTGAGTCATAATATGTATAATACTACTTAATTGCAAGTCAGTTGGATTATTTATTAAGGAGTAGCAACCTTTAACGTACATTATTCATGTTAATATAAAAAAGGACCCTGTAATGGTCACACAACAAAAAAAACTCAACATGTTTTTAATCATTGTTGACCTAGAGAGTCCAGAGAATTCTACTATGGTGGAAATTTTGAAATTGCTTGAAAATCAAAGAACTAGTTTGCAAAAGTACGATTTTAACATCATCAGCAATAACTCCTGAACCATTTGATTGACATCAATAGATCAAGAGGCAAATTTGTTCAGAATGAGAAGAGCTATCATATGATATCAATAGTTTGTGTGTTTGTCAAATGTCACGTGATACACAATTGTTTAAGTAATGAAATACACGTCAATTTTGCCATTTTTACTGTTTTAGCGCCACCTAGTGTCCAAACGCCACCTTCTTTTGAAGGTGACCTCAGAGTGATGGTCTACACATTTATTCCAAGCCCCATGATGATGTGTTAAGCCGTTCTGGATTTATGGCCATTTTAATGTGATAGGCTCCGCCCAGTTCAGTTTTTGCCCCCCCCTACCGTGTATGAATATAAATTTCAACTTTTTTTCAATGATTATTTACATTCACACTCCACAGAAGTCATCTGCATTGGTTTGGTTCCGATCGGTTGAAAAACCAAGGACTAGTTCGCGAAAGTAGATTTTTTACATCGTCAGCGATAACTCACGAACCGTTTGATTGACAGAAGCGTGTCAGGAGACAAATTTGTTCAGAATGAGAAGAACTATCATGTGATGTAAATAGTTTGAGTATATGTCAAATGTCACGTGATACACAATTGTTTATGCACTCTAAAACCGTTACTTCGCCCCCCGGTGGCCGAATGAGTTCATATTTCTTACAGACCTTCAGGACCACGAGTCGAACAAGCCCAGCGAGTGTCATTTTGATCGGCCCCTGTTAACCCTGTGTAATGAGTGCTCAAAATTCATTGGCCGATAGCGGCCATGTTTTTTGAGAAACGTCAAAGTCCTTTTATACAGTCACGGTGCATGACACAAAGACACACCATACCAAATAATAAGTCAATCGGGCAAACGGTTGCGTAGTTAGAGCCTTTTTCGACTTCTTTGCTATTATAGCGCCACCTAGTGACCAAACACCGAGTCTTTTTTATTGTTACCCCGGACTGAGGGTCTACATATACGGTCTAAGCCCCGTGAAGATAGCTCAAACGGTTCACGAGTTATGGTCATTTTAGTGAAACAGGCTACTTCCGGTTCGGACGTTTTGATGCCCCCTAGGGACCCTGAATCGAAATTTCAACTTCCTTTTATGATTATTCATATTCACACTCCACAGAATTCATCAGCGTTGGTTTGGTTCCGATCGGGCAAAAATCCAGGGACTAGTTCATTTTTTTTTTTTTTCATAAAATGCAAATTAGCGGAAAAATTTGCATACCGGAAATGAAATCGGAGATATACGTTTTTTAAGTTTGGAGCCAAGGATTCCAATGACACCAAACACTTTGTAGTGCGACATCCGGTTTACGAGCATTGAGCCCAAACGCATTGGCCATCGCTATAGCGCCACCTATGGACCGACATGGCTGGCTCCGAGTATCTGAGTAGCGTGCAAGACTACAACCATCCGACAAAGTCTCGAGTTTCTACGACTTACGGTTTGGGCTGGGCAACGCGTTTTATGGCGGAATAATAATAAATATAGCTGCAAGCAGCAATTATCGGGTTTCGAGAAGTTTAGGTAAGTAAACGTCGACCAGTCTCAGGGAGGGCAAACTAACATGTCCACAATCGACAATACAACCCCACACCCAGAAAAATGAGTCAAAGGGTCAGCATTGGCTCATACAGACCCAGGCATGCTCACACACATGCACATATAGGACATAGATCACATTTTCTCATATCAAGTCATTCTGACAATTCAGTAGCGAGACTCACGTTATCAGGATAAATTAGTCAAATCCATTTCAGAAATGGCCCTAACACACATCCTCAATGAATGATAGGCCTTTAGACCCAGAATTTTGACTTAGGTGATCAGTAACGGTCTATGCAGACTACGCATGCTTACAAAGACATGTATGAAAAGCCCATTTGAATGAATATTTCGCCTTTTGGACTTTTATGAAGCTATGCCTCTTCCGATGAGCATGCTTGTTTTGAGTCATAATATGTATAATACTACTTAATTGCAAGTCAGTTGGATTATTTATTAAGGAGTAGCAACCTTTAACGTACATTATTCATGTTAATATAAAAAAGGACCCTGTAATGGTCACACAACAAAAAAAACTCAACATGTTTTTAATCATTGTTGACCTAGAGAGTCCAGAGAATTGTACTATGGTGGAAATTTTGAAATTGCTTGAAAATCAAAGAACTAGTTTGCAAAAGTACGATTTTAACATCATCAGCAATAACTCCTGAACCATTTGATTGACATCAATAGATCAAGAGGCAAATTTGTTCAGAATGAGAAGAGCTATCATATGATATCAATAGTTTGTGTGTTTGTCAAATGTCACGTGATACACAATTGTTTAAGTAATGAAATACACGTCAATTTTGCCATTTTTACTGTTTTAGCGCCACCTAGTGTCCAAACGCCACCTTCTTTTGAAGGTGACCTCAGAGTGATGGTCTACACATTTATTCCAAGCCCCATGATGATGTGTTAAGCCGTTCTGGATTTATGGCCATTTTAATGTGATAGGCTCCGCCCAGTTCAGTTTTTGCCCCCCCCTACCGTGTATGAATATAAATTTCAACTTTTTTTCAATGATTATTTACATTCACACTCCACAGAAGTCATCTGTATTGGTTTGGTTCCGATCGGTTGAAAAACCAAGGACTAGTTCGCGAAAGTAGATTTTTGACATCGTCAGCGATAACTCTCGATCCGTTTGATCGACAGAAGCGTGTCCAGAGGCAAAGTTGTTAAGAATGAGAAGAGCAAACATATGATGTAAATAGTTTGAGTATGTGTCAAATGTCACGTGATACAGAATTGTTTATGCACTCTAAAACCGTTACTTCGCCCCCTAGTGGCCGAATGAGTTCATATTTCTTACAGACCTTCAGGACCACGAGTTGAACAAGCCCAGCGAGTGTCGTTTCGATCGGCCTCCGTTAACCCTGTGTAATGAGTGCTCAAAATTCATTGGCCGATGGCGGCCATGTTTTTTGAGAAACCCCAAAGTCCTTTTATACAGTCATGGTGCATGACACAAAGACACACCATACCAAATAATAAGTCGATCGGGCCAACGGTTGGGTAGTTATTGCCGTTTTCGAGATATTTGCTATTATAGCGCCACCTAGTGGCCAAACACCGAGTCTTTTTTATTATGACCCCGGACTGAGGGTCCTCACATATGGTCTAAGCCCCGTGAAGATAGCTCAAACCGTTCTCTAGGTATAGCCATTTTAGCGAAATAGGCAACTTTCGGTTCGGATGTTTTGATGCCCCCTAGCGACCCTGAATCGAATTTTCAACTTTCTTTTATGATTATTCATATTCACACTCCACAGAATTAATCAGCGTTGGTTTGGTTCCGATCGGGCAAAAATCCAGGGACTAGTTCATTTTTTTTTTTTTTCATAAAATGCAAATTAGCGAAAAAATTTGCATACCGGAAATGAAATCGGAGATATACGTTTTTTAAGTTTGGAGCCAAGGATTCCAATGACACCAAACACTTTGTTGTGTGACATCCGGTTTACGAGCATTGAGCCCAAACGCATTGGCCATCGCTATAGCGCCACCTATGGACCGACATGGCTGGCTCCGAGTATCTGAGTAGCGTGCAAGACTACTACCATCCGACCAAGTCTCGAGTTTCTACGACTTACGGTTTGGGTTGGGCGACGCGTTTTATGGCGGAATAATAATAATAAGAAGAAGAAGAAGAAGAATAAAAATCCTTACAAAAACAATAGGTTTTCAGCACTTCGTGCTCGAAACCCTAATAAGAAGAAGAAGAAGAAGAATTAAAGCTGCAAGCAGCATTTATCGGGTTTCGAGTTTTAAGGCAGTCAAAAGCAGTCATGCATTCATGAACAGTTTAGGGGGTCACACCACAACAAACACATGAAGGATCAAAGTCCAACACACACACGCACAGAAAAATTACAGGTATCAACTCATAGAAACTATGCATGATTACAGAAACATGCACATATACTACAAGACTGTTATTTTTCTGACTGTCAAATCATTTGGACAATTTGTTAATGAGTATCCGATTTTCATTGTTGTTGCATTTTAAATTGAAGCGAAGGTGCTTTCAAACTCAAGAAGTCTGAAGTTCCTGGGCCGAGACGTTTATTTTCAAAGCGTATCAGAGCCTTTAGATGTATGTCACGTGATACACAATTGTTTAAGCACTCCAAAAACGTTATTCCGCCCCCAGTGGCCAAATGAGTTCATATTTCTTACAGACCTTCAGGACCAGGACAGGAACAAGCCCAGCGAGTGTCATTTTGATCGGCCTCCGTTAACCCTGTCTAATGAGTGCTCAAATTTCATTGGCCGATGGCGGCCAGGTTTTTTGAGAAGGGCCAAAGTCCTTTTATACAGTCACGGTGCATGACACAAAGACACACCATACCAAATAATAAGTCAATCGGGCAAACTGTTGGGTAGTTATAGCCCTTTTCGTGTTCTTTGCTATTATAGCGCCAACTAGTGGCCAAACACCGAGTTATTTTTATTGTGACCCCGGACTGAGGGTCTACACATATGGTATAAGCCCCGTGAAGATAGCTCAAACCGTTCTCTTGATATAGCCATTTTAGTGAAATAGGCAACTATCGGTTCAGACGTTTTAGAGCCCCCTAGCGACCCTGAGTCGAAATTTCAACTTTTTTTCAACGAATATTTATATTCACACTCCACAGAATTCATCAGCGTTGGTTTGGTTCCGATCGGGCAAAAATCCAGGGAGTAGATCATTTTTGTTTTTTTTGAAAAAATGCAAATTAGCGGCAAAATTTGCATACCGGAAATGAAATCGGAGATAGCCATTTTTCAAGTTTTGAGCCAATGATTACAATGATATAAAACACTTGGGTGTGCGTCAAACGGTTTAGGAGTTACGAATGCAAACGCGTTCAGCATCGCTGTAGCGCCCCCTATGGGCCGATTTGGCTGGGTCACTGTATCTGAGTAACCTGCACAGATACAACCAATTGACAAAGTCTCGAGTTTCTACGACTTACGGTTTGGGCTGGCCAACGCGTTTTATGGCGGAATAATAATAATAATAATAATAATTAAAGCTGCAAGCAGCATTTATCGGGTTTCGAGTTTTAAGGCAGTCAAAAGCAGTCGTGCATTCATGAACAGTTTAGGGGGTCACACCACAACAAACGCATGAAGGTTCAAAGTCAAACACACACAGACACAGAAAAATGACAGGTATGAACTCATAGAAACTATGCATGCTTACAGAAACATGCACATATACTACAATAATGTTATTTTCCTGACTGTCAAATCATTTGGACAATTCGTTAATGAGTATCCGATTTTCATTGTTGTTGGCTTTTAAATTGAAGCGAAGGTGCTTTCAAACTCAAGAAGTCTGAAGTTCCTGGGCCGAGAGGTTTATTTTCAAAGCGTATCAGAACCTGTAGATGTATAACAGTTGCATAATTACAGTATTTAGTGCCATTGTTCCCGTTAAAGCGCCACCTAGTGTCCAATCACCGTGTTATTTTTACCGTGAGCTCAGAGCGATGGTCTACACATATGTTTAAAGCCCCGTGAAGCTATCTCAAACCCTTCTCTAACAACGTTTGTTTAAGTGTTATAGGCTTCGCCCAGTTCAGTTTTTGGGCCCCCTTACCGTGTATGAATTTAAATTTCAACTTTTTTTCAAGTACTTTTGATGTTCACACGCCACAGAAGCACTCTGCGTTTGTTTGGTTCCAATAGGGCGTAAAACCGCGAAGTAGTTAGCAATAGTAGGTATTTAACGTTATCATCGATATCTAATGGACCGTTTTATTGACAGCAATGCTTCAAGAGGCAAAGTTGTTCAGAATGAAGAGAACTATGATTTGATGTAAATATTTTGGGTATAAGTCAAATGTAACGTGATACACAATTGTTTAAGAATTGAAATGGGTCTAAATTTTGCCATTTTAACTGGTTTAGCGCCACCTAGTGTCCAAACACCACCTTCTTTTGTAGGTGACGTTAGAGTGATGGTCTACACATATGTTCCAAGCCCCATGATGATGTGTTAATCCGTTCTATATTTATGGCCATTTTAATGTGATAGCGTCCCCCCAGTTCAGTTTTTGGCCCCCCCTACCGTGTATGAATCGAAATTTCAACTTTTTTTCAATGAATATTTACATTCACACTCCACAGAAGTCATCTGCATTGGTTTGGTTCCTATCGGTTGAAAAACCAAGGACTAGTTCGCGAAAGTAGGTTTTTAACATCATCAGCGATAACTCATGATCCGTTTGATCGACAGAAGCGTGTCCAGAGGCAATGTTGTTCAGAATGAGGAGAGCTATCATATGATAACCATAGTTTGAGTATATGTCAAATGTCACGTGATACACAATTGTTTATGAACTTCAAAAACGTTATTTCGCCCCCAGTGGCCGAATGAGTTCATATTTCTTACAGACCTTCAGGACCATGAGTCGAACAAGCCCAGCGAGTGTCGTTTCGATCTGCCTACGTTAACCCTGTCTAATGAGTGCTCAAACTTCATTGGCCGATGGCGGCCATGTTTTTTGAGAAACCCCAAAGTCCTTTTATACAGTCATGGTGCATGACACAAAGACACACCATACCAAATAATAAGTCGATCGGGCAAACGGTTATGTAGTTATAGCCCTTTTCGAGTTTATGTTTATTATAGCGCCACCTAGTGGCCAAACGCCAACTCCTTTTTACTGTGACCCTGGACTGAGAGTCTACACATAGGGTCCAAGCCCCGTGAAGATATCTCAAACGGTTCACGAGTTATGTCCTTTTTAGTTAAATTTTCTACTTCCGGTTCGGACGTTTTGATGCCCCCTAGCGACACTGAATCGAAATTTCAACTTTTTTTCAATGAATATTTATATTCACACTCCACAGAGTTCTACAGCATTGGTTTGGTTCCGATCGGGCAAAAATCCAGGGACTAGTTCATTATTTTTTATTTTTATAAAATGCTAATTAGCGGAAAAATTTGCATACCGGAAATGAAATCGGAGATAGCCATTTTTTAAGTTTGGAGCCAAGGATTCAAATGTCACCAAAAACTTTGTAGTGCGACATCCGGTTTACGAGCATTGAGCCCAAACGCATTAACCATCGCTATAGCGCCACCTATGGGCCGATTTGGCTGGTTCACTGTATCTGAGTAACCTGCACAGATACAACCAATTGACAAAGTCTCGAGTTTCTACGACTTACGGTTTGGGCTGGCCAACGCGTTTTATGGCGGAATAATAATAAAGAAGAATAATAAAAATCCTTACAAATACAATAGGTTTTCAGCCCTTCGGGCTCGAAACCCTAATTAAAGCTGCAAGCAGCATTTAGCGGGTTTCGAGGTTTAAGGCAGTCAAAAGCAGTCGTGCATTCATGAACAGGTTAGGGGGTCACACCTCAACACACGCGTGAAGGATCAAAGTCCAACACACACACACACACACAGAAAAATGACAGGTATGAACTCATAGAAACTATGCATGCTTACAGAAACATGCACGTATACTACAAGAATGTTATTTTCTGACTGTCAAATCATTTGGACAATTCGTTAATGAGTATCCGATTTTCATTGTTGTTGGCTTTTAAATTGAAGAGAAGGTGCTTTCAAACTCAAGAAGTCTGAAGTTCCTGGGCCGAGACGATAACCGTTGCATATTTACAGTATTTAGTGCCATTGTTCATGTTATAGCGCCACCTAGTGTCCAATCACCGTGTTATTTTTACAGTGAGCTCAGAGCGATGGTCTACACATATGTGTAAAGCCCCGTGAAGCTATCTCAAATCCTTCTCTAACAACGTCCGTTTAAGTGTCATAGGCTCCGCTTAGTTCCGTTTTTGCCCCCCCTACCGTGTATGAATATAAATTTCAACTTTTTTCAATGATTATTTACATTCACACTCCAGAGAAGTCATCTGCATTGGTTTAGTTCCGATCAATTGAAAAAGCAAGTACTAGTTCGCGAAAGTAGGTTTTTGACATTATCACCGATAACTCACAAACCGTTAAATCGACATAAATGGTTCTAGAGGCAAAGTTGTTCAGCATGAGAAGAGCTATCATATGATATCAATAGTTTGTGTGTTTGTCAAATGTCACGTGACACACAATTGTTTAAGTATTGAAATACGCGTCAATTTTGCCATTTCTACTCGTCTAGCGCCACCTAGTGTCCAAACGCCACCTTCTTTTGTAGGTGACCTCGGAGTGATGGTCTACACATATGTTCCAAGCCCCATGATGTTGTGTTAATCCGTTCGGGATTTATGGCCATTTTAATGTGATAGGCTCCGCCCAGTTCAGTTTTTGGCCCCCCCCTACCGTGTATGAATACAAATTTCAACTTTTTTTCAATGATTATTTACATTCACACTCCACAAAAGTCATCTGCATTGGTTTGGTTCCGATCGGTCGAAAAACCAGGGACTAGTTCGCAAAAGTAGGTTTTTGACATCATCAGCGATAACTCACGAACCGCTCGATCGACAGAAGCGTGTCCAGAGGCAAAGTTGTTCAGAATGAGAAGAGATATCATATGATGTAAATAGTTTGAGTATGTGTCAAATGTCACGTCATACACAATTGTTTAAGCACTGCAAAAACGTTTTTTCGCCCCCAGTGGCCGAATAAGTTCATATTTCTTACAGACCTTCAGGACCACGAGTCGAACAAGCCCAGCGAGTGTCGTTTCGATCTGCCCCCGTTAACCCTGTCTAATGAGTGCTCAAAATTCATTGGCCGATGGCGGCCATGTTTTTTGAGAAACACCAAAGTCCTTTTATACAGTCACGGTGCATGACACAAAGACACACCATACCAAATAATAAGTCGATCGGGCAAACGGTTGCGTAGTTATAGCCCTTTTCGAGTTCTTTGCTATTATAGCGCCTCCTAGTGGCCAAACACCGAGTATTTTTTATTGTGACCCTGGACTGAGGGTCTACATGTACGGTCTAAGCCCCGTGAAGATAGCTCAAACGGTTCACGAGTTATGGTCATTTTAGTGAAATAGGCTACTTCCGGTTCAGACGTTTTGGCGCCCCCTAGCAACGGTGAATCGAAATTTCAACTTTTTTTCAATGAATATTTACATTCACACTCCACAGAATTCATCAGCGTTGGTTTGGTTCCGATCGGGCAAAAATCCAGGGACTAGTTCATTTTTTTTTTTTTTCATAAAATGCAAATTAGCGGAGAAATTTGCATACCGGAAATGAAATCGGAGATAGCCATTTTTTAAGTTTGGAGCCAAGGATTCCAATGACACCAATCACTTTGTTGTGCGACATCCGGTTTACGAGCATTGAGCCCAAACGCATTGGCCATCGCTATAGCGCCACCTATGGACCGACATGGCTGGCTCCAAGTATCTGAGTAGCGAGCAAGACTACTACCATCCGACAAAGTCTCGAGTTTCTACGACTTACGGTTTGGGCTGGGCGACGCGTTTTATGGCGGAAGAATAATAAATATAGCTGCAAGCAGCAATTATCGGGTTTCGAGAGGTTTAGGTTAGTAAATGTCGACGGGCTTCAGGGATGGCAAACTAACATGTCCACAATCGACAATACAACCCCACACCCAGAAAAATGAGTCAGATGGTCAGCATTGGCTCATACAGACCGAGGCATGAGCACACACACATGCACATATAGGACATACATTACATTTCCTTATATCAAGTCATTCAGATAATTCAGTAGCGAGACTCACGTTATCAGGATAAATTAGTCAAATCCATTTCAGAAATGGCCCTAACACACATCCTCAATGAATGATAGGCCTTTAGACCCAGAATTTTGACTTAGGTGATCAGTAACGGTCTATGCAGACTACACATGCTTACAAAGACATGTATGAAAAGCCCATTAGAATGAATATTTCACCTTTTGGACTTTTATGAAGGCATGCCTCTTCCGATGAGCATCAGATGTTGCATGCTTGTTTTGTCATAATATGTATAATACTACTTAATTGCAAGTCAGTTGGATTATTTATTAAGGAGTAGCGACCTTTAACGTACATTTTCAGGTTAATATAATAAAGGACCCTGTAATGGTCACACAACAAAAAAAACTCAACATGTTTTTGATCATTATTGATCTAAAGAGTCCAGAGAATTGTACTATGGTGGAAATTTTTAAATTGCTTGAAAATCAAACAACTAGTTTGCAAAAGTAAGTTTTTAACATCATCAGCAATAACTCCTGAACCGTTTGATTGACATCAATAGATCAAGAGGCAAATTTGTTCAGAATGAGAAGAGCTATCATATGATATCAATAATTTGTGTGTATGTTAAATGTCACGTGATACACAATTGTTTAACTGATGAAATACACGTCAATTTAGCCATTTCTACTGGTCTAGCGCCACCTAGTGTCCAAACGCCCCCTTCTTTTGTAGGTGACCTCGGAGTGATGGTCTACACATATGTTCCAAGCCCCATGATGATGTCTTAATCCGTTATGGATTTATGGCCATTTTAATGTGATAGGCTCCGCCCAGTTCAGTTTTTGGCATTTCCTACCGTGTATGAAAACAAAGTTCAACTTTTTTTCAATGATTATTTACATTCACACTCCACAGAAGTCATCTGCATTGGTTTGGTTCCGATCAGTTGAAAAACCAAGGACTAGTTCGCGAAAGTAGGTTTTTGACATTATCAGCGATAACTCACAAACCGTTTGATCGACAGAAGCGTGTCCAGAGGCAAAGTTGTTCAGAATGAGAGGAGCTATCATATGATGTAAATAGTTTGAGTATATGTCAAATGTCACGTGATACACAATTGTTTAAGCACCCCAAAAACGTTTTTTCGCCCCTGGTGGCCGAATGAGTTCATATTTCTTACAGACCTTCAGGGCCACGAGTCGAACAAGCCCAGCGAGTGTCGTTTCGATCGGCCCCCGTTAACCCTGTGTAATGAGTGCTCAAAATTCATTGGCCGATGGCGGCCATGTTTTTTGAGAAACCCCAAAGTCCTTTTATACAGTCATGGTGCATGACACAAAGACACATCATACCAAATAATAAGTCAATCGGGCCAACGGTTGGGTAGTTATTGCCGATTTTGAGATATTTGCTATTATAGCGCCACCTAGTGGCCAAACACCGAGTCTTTTTTATTATGACCCCGGACTGAGGGTCCTCACATATGGTCTAAGGCCCGTGAAGATAGCTCAAACCGTTCTCTAGGTATAGCCATTTTAGCTAAATAGGCAACTTTCGGTTCGGATGTTTTGATGCCCCCTAGCGGCCCTGAATCGAATTTTCAACTTTCTTTTATGATTATTTATATTCACATTCCACAGAATTCATCAGCGTTGGTTTGGTTCCGATCGGGCAAAAATCCAGGGACTAGTTCATTTTTTTTTTTTTTCATAAAATGCAAATTAGCGGAAAAATTTGCATACCGGAAATGAAATCGGAGATAGCCATTTTTTAAGTTTGGAGCCAAGGATTCCATTGGCACCAAACACTTTGTTGTGCGACATCCGGTTTACGAGCAATGAGCCCAAACGCATTGGCCATCGCTATAGCGCCACCTATGGACCGATTTGGCTGGTTCACTGTATCTGAGTAACCTGCACAGATACAACCAACTGACAAAGTGTCGAGTTTCTACGACTTACGGTTTGGGCTGGGCGACGCGTTTTATGGCGGAATAATAATAATAAGAAGAAGAAGAATAAAAATCCTTACAAAAACAATAGGTTTTCAGCACTTCGTGCTCGAAACCCTAATAATAAAAATCCTTACAAAAACAATAGGTTTTCAGCACTTCGTGCTCGAAACCCTAATAAAAATCCTTACAAATACAATAGGTTTTCAGCCCTTCGGGCTCGAAACCCTAATTAAAGCTGCAAGCAGCCTTTAAGCGGGTTTCGAGGTTTAAGGCAGTCAAAAGCAGTCATGCATTCATGAACAGGTTAGGGGGTCACACCTCAACACACGCGTGAAGGATCAAAGTCCAACACACACACACACACGCACAGAAAAATCACAGGTATCAACTCATAGAAACTATGCATGCTTACACAAACATGCACCTCTATTACAAGCATGTCAAATAATTTGGACAATACGTTAATGAGTATCCGATTTTCATTGTTGTTGGCTTTTAAATTGAGGCGAAGGTGCTTTCTAACTCAAGAAGTCTGAAGTTCCTGGGCCGAGACGTTTATTTTCAAAGCGTATCAGAACCTGTAGATGTATAACCGTTGCATAATTACAGTATTTAGTGCCATTGTTCCCGTTATAGCGCCCCCTAGTGTCCAATCACCGCGATTTCTTTTGATGTGAGCTCAGAGCGAAGGTTTACACATATGTTTTAAGCCCCGTGAAGCTATCTCAAACCCTTCTCTAACAACGTATGTTTAAGTGTCTTAGGCTCCGCCCAGTTCAGTTTTGGCCCCCCCTACAGTGTACGAATACAAATTTTAATTTCTTTTCAATGATTATATACATTCACACTCCACAGAAGTCATCTGCATTGGTTTGGTTACAATCGGTTGAAAAACCAGGGACTAGTTTGTGAAAGTAGGTTTTTGACATTATCAGCGATAACTCACGAACCGTTTGATCGACATAAATGGTTCTAGAGGCAAAGTTGTTCAGAATGAGAAGAGATATCATATGATGTAAATAGTTTGGGTATATGTCAAATGTCACATGATACACAATTGTTTAAGTAATGAAATACGCGTCAATTTAACCATTTCTACTGGTCTAGCGCCACCTAGTGTCAAAACGGCACCTTCTTTTGTAGGTGACCTCGGAGTGATGGTCTACACATATGTTCCAAGCCCCATGATGATGTGTTAATCCGTTCTGGATTTATGGCCATTTTAATGTGATAGGCTCCGCCCAGTTCAGTTTTTGCCCCCCCCTACCGTGTATGAATACAAATTTCAACTTTTTTTCAATGATTATTTACATTCACACTCCACAGAAGTCATCTGCATTAGTTTGGTTCCGATCGGTTGAAAAACCAAGGACTAGTTCGCGAAAGTAGGTTTTTGACATCATCAGCAATAACTCACGAACCGTTTGATCGACAGAAGCGTGTCAAGAGGCAAAGTTGTTCAGAATGAGAAGAGCTATCATATGATGTAAATAGTTTGAGTATATGTCAAATGTCACGTGATACACCATTGTTTATGCACTGCAAAAACGTTTTTTCGCCCCCAGTGGCCGAATCAATTCATATTTCTTACAGACCTTCAGGACCACGAGTCGAGCAAGCCCAGCGAGTGTCGTTTCGATCGGCCCCCGTTAACCCTGTCTAATGAGGGCTCAAAATTCATTGGGCGATGGCGGCCATGTTTTTTGAGAAACGCCAAAGTCCTTTTATACAGTCACGGTGCATGACACAAAGACACACCATACCAAATAATAAGTCGATCGGGCAAACGGTTGCGTAGTTATAGCCCTTTTCGAGTTCTTTGCTATTATAGCGCCACCTAGTGGCCAAACACCGCGTCTTTTTTATTGTGACCCCGGACTGAGGGTCTACACATACGGTCCAAGCCCCGTGAAGATAGCTCAAACGGTTCACGAGTTATGGTCATTTTAGTGAAATAGGCTACTTCCGGTTCGAACGTTTTGATGCCCCCCAGCGACCCTGAATCGAAATTTCAACTTTTTTTCAATGAATATTCATATTCACACTCCACAGAATTCATCAGCGTCGGTTTGGTTCCGATCGGGCAAAAATCCAGGGACTAGTTCATTTTTTTTTTTTTTCATAAAATGCAAATTAGCGGAAAAATTTGCATACCGGAAATGAAATCGGAGATAGCCATTTTTTAAGTTTGGAGCCAAGGATTCCAATGACACCAAACATTTTGTTGTGCGACATCCGGTTTATGAGCATTGAGCTCAAACGCATTGGCTATCGCTATAGCGCCACCTATGGGCTGATTTGGCTGGCTCCGAGTATCTGAGTAGCGTGCAAGACTACTACCATCCGACAAAGTCTCGAGTTTCTACGACTTACGGTTTGGGCTGGGCTACGCGTTTTATGGCGGAATAATAATAAAGAATAAAAATCCTTACAAAAACAATAGGTTTTCAGCCCTTCGGGCTCGAAACCCTAATAAAAATCCTTACAAAAACAATAGGTTTTCAGCACTTCGTGCTCGAAACCCTAATTAAAGCTGCAAGCAGCATTTATCGGGTTTCGAGTTTTAAGGCAGTCAAAAGCAGTCGTGCATTCATGAACAGTTTAGGGGGTCACACCACAACAAACGCATGAAGGTTCAAAGTCCAACACACACAGACACAGAAAAATGACAGGTATGAACTCATAGAAACTATGCATGCTTACAGAAACATGCACATATACTACAATAATGTTATTTTCCTGACTGTCAAATCATTTGGACAATTCGTTAATGAGTATCCGATTTTCATTGTTGTTGGCTTTTAAATTGAAGCGAAGGTGCTTTCAAACTCAAGAAGTCTGAAGTTCCTGGGCCGAGAGGTTTATTTTCAAAGCGTATCAGAACCTGTAGATGTATAACAGTTGCATAATTACAGTATTTAGTGCCATTGTTCCCGTTAAAGCGCCACCTAGTGTCCAATCACCGCGTTCTTTTTACCGTGAGCTCAGAGCGATGGTCTACACATAAGTTTTAAGCCCCGTGAAGCTATCTGAAACCCTTCTCTAACAACGTCCGTTTAAGTGTCATAGGCTTTGCCCAGTTCAGTTTATGGCCCCCACTACCGTGTATGAATAGAAATTTCATCTTCTTTTCGAGTACTTTTGATGTTCACACTCCACAGAAGCACTCTGCGTTTGTTTGGTTCCAATAGGGCGTAAAACCGCGAAGTAGTTAGCAATAGTAGGTTTTTAACGTTATCATCGATATCTAATGGACCGTTTTATTGACAGCAATGCTTCAAGAGGCAAAGTTGTTCAGAATGAGAAGAGCTATCATATGATGTAAATAGTTTGGGTATATGTCAAATGTCACGTGATACACAATTGTTTAAGAATTGAAATGCGCGTCAAATTTGCCATTTTCACTGGTTTAGCGCCACCTAGTGTCCAAACGCCACCTTCTTTTGTATGTGACCTCGGAGTGATGGTCTACATATATGACCCAAGCCCCATGATGATGTGTTAATCCGTTCTGGATTTATGGCCATTTTAATGTGATAGGCTCCGCCCAGTTCCGTTTTTGGCCCCCCCCTACCGTGTATGAATACAAATTTCAACTTTTTTTCAATGATTATTTACATTCACACTCCACAGAAGTCATCTGCATTAGTTTGGTTCCGATCGGTTGAAAAACCAGGGACTAGTTCGCGAAAGTAGGTTTTTGGCATCATCAGCGATAACTCACGATCCGTTTGATCGAAAGAAGCATTTCCAGAGGCAAAGTTGTTCAGAATGAGAAGAGCTATCATATGATGTAAATAGTTTGGGTATAAGTCAAATATCACGTGATACACAATTGTTTAAGCACTCCAAAAAAGTTTTTTCGCCCCCAGTGGCCGAATGAGTTCATATTTCTTACATACCTTCAGGACCACGAGTCGAACAAGCTCAGCGAGTGTCGTTTCGATCGGCCTCCGTTAACCCTGTCTAATGAGTGCTCAAACTTCGTTGGCCGATGGCGGCCATGTTTTTTGAGAAACCCCAAAGTCCTTTTATACAGTGATGGTGCATGATACAAAGACACAACATACCAAATAATAAGTCGATCGGGCAAACGGTTGGGTAGTTATAGCCCTTTTCGAGTTCATGTATATTATAGCGCCACCTAGTGGCTAAACGGCAATTCCTTTTTACTGTGACCCTGGACTGAGAGTCTACACATAGGGTCCAAGCCTCGTGAAGATATCTCAAACGGTTCACGAGTTATGGCCATTTTATTACAATTTTCTACTTCCGGTTCGGACGTTTTGATGCCCCCTAGCGACCCTGAATCGAAATTTCAACTTTTTTTCAATGAATATTTACATTCACACTCCACAGAATTCATCAGCGTTGGTTTGGTTCCGATCGGGCAAGAATCCAGGGACTAGTTCATTTTTATTTTTTTTCATAAAATGCAAATTAGCGGAAAAATTTGCATACCGGAAATGA
This sequence comes from Barbatula barbatula, assembly GCF_947034865.1. Taxonomy (NCBI): domain Eukaryota; kingdom Metazoa; phylum Chordata; class Actinopteri; order Cypriniformes; family Nemacheilidae; genus Barbatula; species Barbatula barbatula. The sequence goes on along the minus strand of NC_136778.1, from coordinate 18,473,439 downwards.
AATCGGAGATAGCCATTTTTTAAGTTTGGAGCCAAGGATTCAAATGACACCAAACACTTTGTTGTGCGACATCCGGTTTACGAGCATTGAGCCCAAACGCATTAACCATCGCTATAGCGCCACCTATGGGCCGATTTGGCTGGTTCACTGTATCTGAGTAACCTGCACAGATACAACCAATTGACAAAGTCTCGAGTTTCTACGACTTACGGTTTGGGCTGGCCAACGCGTTTTATGGCGGAATAATAATAAAGAAGAATAATAAAAATCCTTACAAATACAATAGGTTTTCAGCCCTACGGGCTCGAAACCCTAATAAAAATCCTTACAAATACAATAGGTTTTCAGCCCTTCGGGCTCGAAACCCTAATAAAACCAACAAATACAATAGGTTTCTAGCGCTTCGCGCTCGAACCCTAAATATAGCTGCAAGCAGAAATTATCGGGTTTCGAGAAGTTTAGGCAAGTAAATGTCGACCAGCCTCAGGGATGGCAAACTAACATGTCAACAATCGACAATATAACCCCACACCCAGAATAATGTGTCAGACGGTCAGCATTGGCTCATACACACCCAGGCATGCTCAAACACACATGGACATAGATTACATTTTCTCATATCAAGTCATTCGGACAATTCAGTAGCGAGACTCACGTTATCAGGATAAATTAGTCAAATCCATTTCAGAAATGGCCCTAACACACATCCTCAATGAATGATAGGCCTTTAGATCCAGAATTTTGACTTAGGTGATCAGTAACGGTCTATGCAGACTACACATGCTTACAAAGACATGTATGAAAAGTCCATTTGAATGAATATTTCACCTTTTGGACTTTTATGAAGGCATGCCTCTTCTGATGAGCATGCTTGTTTTGAGTCATAATATGTATAATACTACTTAATTGCAAGTCAGTTGGATTATTTATTAAGGAGTAGCAACCTTTAACGTACATTTTTCACGTTAATATAATAAAGGACCCTGTAATGGTCACACAACAAAAAAAACTCAACATGTTTTTAATCATTATTGACCTAGAGAGTCCAGAGAAATTGTACTATGGTGGAAATTTTGAAATTGCTTGGAAATCAAAGAACTAGTTTGCAAAAGTACGTTTTTAACATCATCAGCAATAACTCCTGAACCGTTTGATTGACATCAATGGATCAAGAGGCAAATTTGTTCAGAATGAGAAGAGCTATCATATGATATCAATAGTTTGTGTGTTTGTCAAATGTCACGTGATACACAATTGTTTAAGTAATGAAATACGCGTCAATTTAGCAATTTCTACTGGTCTAGCGCCACCTAGTGTCCAAACGCCACCTTCTTTTGTAGGTGACCTCGGAGTGATGGTCTACACATATGTTCCAAGCCCCATGATGATGTTTTAATCCGTTCTGGATTTATGGCCATTTTAATGCGATAGGCTCCGCCCAGTTCAGTTTTTGGCTCCCCCTACCGTGTATGAATACAAATTTCCAAATTTTTTCAATGATTATTTACATTCACACTCCACAGAAGTCATCTGCTTTGGTTTGGTTCCGATCGGTTGAAAAACCAAGGACTAGTTCGCGAAAGTAGGTTTTTGACATCATCAGCAATAACTCACGAACCGTTTGATCGACAGAAGCATTTCCAGAGGCAAAGTTGTTCAGAATGAGAAGAGCTATCATATGATGTAAATAGTTTGAGTATATGTCAAATGTCACGTGATACAGAATTGTTTATGCACTCCAAAAGCGTTACTTCGCCCCCTAGTGGCCGAATGAGTTCATATTTCTTACAGACCTTCAGGGCCACGAGTCGAACAAGCCCAGCGAGTGTCGTTTTGATCGGCCTCCGTTAACCCTGTGTAATGAGTGCTCAAATTTCATTGGCCGATGGCGGCCATGTTTTTTGAGAAACCCCAAAGTCCTTTTATACAGTCATGGTGCATGACACAAAGACACACCATACCAAATAATAAGTCAATCGGGCCAACGGTTGGGTAGTTATTGCCGATTTTGAGATATTTGCTATTATAGCGCCACCTAGTGGCCAAACACCGAGTCTTTTTTATTGTGACCCCGGACTAAGGGTCTACACATACGGTCTAAGCCCCGTGAAGATAGTTGAAACGGTTCACGAGTTATGGTAATTTGAGTGAAACAGGCTACTTCCGGTTCAGACGTTTTGATGCCCCCTAGCGACCCTGAATCGAAATTTCAACTTCTTTTTATGATTATTCATATTCACACTCCATAGAATTCATCAGCATTGGTTTGGTTCCGATCGGGCAAAAATCCAGGGACTAGTTCATTTTTTTTTTTTTTTATAAAATGCAAATTAGCGGAAAAATTTGCATACCGGAAATGAAATCGGAGATAGCCATTTTTTAAGTTTGGAGCCAAGGATTCCAATGACACCAAAAACTTTGTTGTGCGACATCCGGTTTACGAGCAATGAGCCCAAACGCATTGGCCATCGCTATAGCGCCCCCTATTGGCCGATTTGGCTGGGTCACTGTATCTGAGTAACCTGCACATATACAACCAGTTGACAAAGTCTCGAGTTTCTACGACTTACGGTTTGGGCTGGCCAACGCGTTTTATCGTGGAAAAATAATAATAAGAAGAAGAATAAAAATCCTTACAAAAACAATAGGTTTTCAGCACTTCGTGCTCGAAACCCTAATAAAACCAACAAATACAATAGGTTTCTAGCGCTTCGCGCTCGAACCCTAATAATAAAAGCTACAAATACAATAGGTTTCTAGCCCTTCGGGCTCGAACCCTAATAAAAAACGAAAATAGCACATGTACATAAATATTCCCAGCCTTTGCAATGACACTCAAAATCGAGCTCAGACCACTGATCTTCATTGAGATGTTTCTACAACTGGATTGGAGTCCACCTGTGTTAAATTCAGTTGATTGGACATGATTTGGAAAGGCACACACCTGTCTATATAAGGTCCCAACAGTGCATGTCAGAGAACAAACCAGGTAATGAAGTCCAAGGAATTGTCTCTAGACCTCCGAGACAGGATTGTATCGAGGCACAGATCTGGGGGAGGGTACAGAAACATTTCTGCTGCATTGAAGGTCCCAATGAGCATAGTTCCATCTCTGCAGCACTCCACCAATCAGGCCTTTATGGCAGAGTGGCCAGACGGAAGCCACTCCTCAGGAAAAGGCACATGACAGCCCACCTGGAGTTTGCCAAAAGACACCTGAAGGACTCAGACCATGAGAAACAAAATTCTCTGCTCTTATGAAACAAAGATTGAACTTTGGCCTGAATGGCAAGCGTCATGTCTCGCATCAAGCGCACTGCTGATCTCCCTGCCAATACCATCCCTGGTGGTGGCAGTATCGTGCTGTGGGGATGTTTTTCAGAGGCAGGAACTGGGAGACTAGTCAGGCACGAGGGTAAGATGAATGCAGCAATGTACAGAGACATCCTTGATGAAAACCTGCTCCAGAGCGCTCTGGACCTCAGACTGGGGGGCGAAGGTTCATCTTCCAACAGGACAATGATCCCAAGCACACAGCCAAGATAACAAAGGAGTTCTCCAATCAAGGAGAAACTGCCCAAAAATGGGTGTAACAAGCTTGTAGCATCAGACTAAAAAATACTTGAGGCTGTAATTGGTGAAAATAATGAATTGAATCCATTTTGGAATAAGGCTGTAACAAGTGAAGCGCTGTGAAAACTTTCCGGATGCACTGTATAGTCTGTTTAATATCTGACCTGTGTTTCTCTCTCCTTATCTTGGGTGGGTGGTTCTAGGTGATGGCCACTGTGCTTGCGTCTGCGTGTCTGTTTGTGCGTTTTGTTTGTGTGTTTGTGTGTGGTGTGTAGAGTGTTTAGTGTGGGGGAGTGTCTGAAGTCTGTCTTCTTTGTTTGTACCTTTTTCTGTTTTTACTTGTATTATTGTATTATGATTTGCTTATAGCCAATATGTTTCTTGCACAGCTGCTTTGTAACAATGATAATTTTAAAAAGCCCTATATAAATAAAGGTGACTTGACTCCCTCTTTAACATCTCTATTATGATGCCCATGCAAGATCCAATAATTTGTCTGTCAGGCTCTAAACTAGCAACATGCAGATTTCAGGGTTCTCAAGTTTTATCAAAAGCTTAGAGTGAGATCACATGCGATTAGGGGAGGAGCCCTAATGGCGCCCGCCCCCCATATTTTACCCATTGTTCATAATTAACCAGCACAAATTACATGTAGCATTATTAATGTAACTAGAAAGACTATTAATATTGTATATAATTTTTAATAAAATGAAGAAATACATCTTCATTCCATCCCATATCCTTTAACATTTCCTTTAGTTTTCAGATAAAGTTTTGACTGCATCAATATGTATATGATGGGCTATATATTAAATGTTCTAGCCTAAAATGTAAGACAAGCTTTCTTCCAATTTACCTTCTCCATCACTACGTGTGTTTGCGCGATATTGTTGGTTACCTAGTAACAAACGTACGGTGGCCGAGAATGTTCCGTCAACTTCCGTGTGTTCGTGCATCTATGTTGCCTAGTAACAAACGCAATCTGGCCGAGATACGTGCTGCGGCAGGAAACTTCACTTTGTGTGCCTGCGCCTCATAGGCCTATACAACGTTATATATAGGCTAATATAGGCGATGTGGAGCGCGAGCGCGCGCCTGAACACGTAGCGCCGCCTATTGACTATAACCGACTATGCCACCTTGGGATTTTCACCCAAAGATTTCTACTAGCTAAAGCTAAGCTACTCGCAAGGACTAACACAGGTTTGAATCACTTTGGGCAGTGACAGAGATAAAAAAGTACAAAAATGTTTATTAATGCTATAACAATCTCACGAACATCTTTATCCCATTCGTCACAATAAAACCAATTAATGGCCAGGGGCTGGGGCTTACCCGCCAGGGCAGAATTAAACTACTTCTAAATAAAAGAACACCACAGTCACTTTCGTGCACACGTATTTCATGTGAGCTGATATCAATAATGAGCCTACACGCGGTGAAGAAATCACTACCACCAAGATAGAAAGCGATCACACAATGCCTCTTGGTGCCCAGGCCCTACCAAAAAAAGAAAAACAGGTTACAAATGGAAAAGAAAATTGCACGCCATTTATACACAAATCAAAACAACAACCAAAATGATAAATCAACCAAGAACCCAAAAGCACAGAGCTCGTCTGGCCACTTTTCGACCAACTGCCACTAGTCACTAAAGTGTGATGCTGATATATAAAATATCTGATATATAATTGGTTAAAAATGTAAACAAGCCTCCACGAATTGAGGTGGAGTCCACGCACTGGCTACGTCACATCATAACGTTAACATGCCGAAACGTCCGACATCATTTAGTCCGGAATGGACAAAATACCACAAATTCATATAAAAAAGCAGTAGAGATGCTTTCCATGGATTTTGCACACTATGTCGCTGTGAAGTGGACGTTAGTAGTAAAGGGAAAGCCGCTATTGACCGACATAAATCTGCGCTGCAGAGCTTTGTAAAGTCTATCATGCAGTCAAGCATCACCAGTCATACAGGGACCCGTTTCAATAAGGAGGTTCAAGCAACACTGAGTTAAAATATGAACTCTTGAGTTTATTTACTCAGATAATCGCTACTCTGAGTTTTCTGTTTCAGAACAGCTGGTTTCAATGAGTTCAATCCACTCTGAGTAAGTTTACTCTAGGTTAAGCGCGTTCATCGCGGCTTTAAAAAGCCATCATCAATTGAGCGAAGATAACACGATTCACCATGGCAACGCCACGTGACAAAAAGCGCGCCGTTTATTTCTCGCCAGTCGAATTGAGGGCACCATATATATATGTGTATATATATACACATTTACATGTAAGATATACATACATATATATATATATAAACACATATATACCTAGGATTTTTGTCATGTAGGTGCAATCCTTCTGCAATAAAAAGAACATGGCAGCAGCTGAAAATATAAAAAGATCCTTCAGTCCGGTGAGTTTAAATGCTCTTGCTTGTAGGATGCCTGACTGGGAAATATTTGATATATTTAATAAACTGGCCTTGAAAGTTATGAGGATATGAGAACCGAGCACTGTGGCTATAGAAGACAAAAAACTGGCCATGCTTGCCCCTGCTCCAGCTATGTGTAACAGAGGCCAGCTAATGAAGAGTTGTGCAGTGTAAGCCTCACTCCCCGACCAACAGAGACGCTCTAGGGCTCATCGTTAGAGTGCCCGTCTCCCATTCGAAGACCGCGCAGAGTGGGACTGGCTACATGTGCACCCAATCACATTGGGAAATCCTAAAGGGTATTTAAATTATTCGCTTACTTCCAGAGTTGGCAGCAAGACCACATTTATTTGATCAGCTTATTCAGAAAGACATTCACCATTCACCTGCAGTCCTATGAAACTCATCTTTGATGGCTCTCACAGGAAACTTAACACAAATGTATAAAAAGTGCTTGAGAGCGATGCACACTTTTCTTACTGCTCTGCATACAGTTGCCTTGCTAACGTGTTCTGCATCCCCGGTGTTATAAAGAAAGCTTCCATTAACAAAGAAACGTAAGGCCATACAGATAACCTGCTCAGATGTAAGAGTGAGGGTTGTGATGTAAGGATGAAGCAGATTGTGGATATATGTAATGGACTGTAAAGAAACACGGTATCGCTCAAATAAAAAATCCTCCGGATATGATAAAACATCCAAACGGGGCTTCAACATATATTCTCTACCGACGTAAATTTAACGCTCTCCGAATGAATGCAGCTTCCTCATCTACGGGTTCCTGAATAAACGGACATTTATTGTCTGTGTTACGAACTTGTGCGCGATTAAGGAAAACGAATGAAAAAACTAACGACGTAGGCTAGTTCAACACCGCTCGCGCTTCGAAAAGGGGGCGGCGATTGTAACAAACCTCGGGTTAGTGGAAAAAATAGACTTAACGTATACAGACGCTATAATGCCTAAAGATGTAATTTCGTGTGCAGACGTAAGACGCGTAATTGCGTGTAGACGCGTAAACCCAAAACTTCCGCTGTCAAACTAAAAGTTAAGTTATTTTGCTTAAAAGCATGGCGAAAATACAGCTTAATATTATTATATAAATGATTAAATGTATAATTACCAAACATAGTATTTTGTGGAAAAAACTCTCTTTTGTTTACTGGTTAACCAATATCATATGCTGCATTTATTTTGCATTTCAAAACAAATATTTTAACAAAACATATTATTCACAATGCAAAACTCAGTATATACAGTACACTTATAAAACAAGAAGGCATAGGTCAAGCACCAAGAGAACATGATCAAACACAAATAGGGCAATACTCAAAAACCAGCAACTAGGCAATGAATTGGCCTGGCAATGGTTTTTTTACACTTTAGTCACTTTTCTTAAAAAGATAATAGATCCTAACACATTTTTATATTTAGGGAAATACCAGTAGATACAAGCAGGATGAGAATTACGCTAAGTGAGAACACTGTGAGGAGTAGCAGATCACTTGGCTGTTAAGGAGACAAAACCTCCACATTATCTGACATGCAGGTGTCACCGGGTGAACAAACCAGGAACCAAAAAGATTTCGACTCATTGCTAGGGGGAAGAAATGCCGGTGCGACACCATAACAAGCACCAGCTGAAGCCAATGATTAAGAAACCACTATCCTTTGGATCATGCACCCTATGAAGAGGAGAGAAACAAGTTGATTAATCGCTGTAAAGATAGAGTGAGTTTGCAGTGTCTGAAAGACTGAAACCAACACGTGTGAGGATTTACCAGAGTGATAATGCACGAGTGTGGTGAGATCAAACAACTGTGTTCTCTGAGTCTCTGGATGAAACTGGTCCATAACTTTGAAGATGCTTTCAAATTGAACTGTCCTCGTAGTTGTTTCCAGGTCCCTAAAGATCGTGTGCATGGTATAGAAGAGGAAGGAAAACTCATCGCACCGTTGTTGCCACAAGTCACGAGCACTGCATCCCACATCAACGAAAGTCCAGCCTTACCATTCTTCTGACGATGCTGTTCCATTACACCCAGAACGAGAGCGAAGGCTGGTAAAGTACCCCGTTTTCTGTCTAACCTACTACTGTCCGCCTCACTGTCGAATTGTCCGTCCCTTACAGGGAGCAAAGAGGGAGCTATTGTGAAGAGTTGAATGGTGGCTTTGCGAGTACGTCAACGAATCCGAGCCCGGAAGCTGCCTGCCCCACGAGTACTTCCACGAGTCTGACGACAAGGAAAGTCCCGGTCTGTCCCACGAGGCCTACCTAGAGAGGAATATACTTACCTGAAGAACGGAAAAGTACCTACCGGCACCCCCCCCCCTCCTCACTTCATCAACGCTACAGCCATAGGCCACCTAGAGAGGAATATACTTACCTGAAGGACGGAAAAGTACCCACCAGCCCCCCCCCTTCATTGCGTCCAGGCTACAGCCACGAGCATCCCCACCCCTGCTTTTTATCCCTTTTTAGGTTAATAAAAACTTACCTTTTTAAACTCATCCTTGTTGTCCGCCTCTTGGTGTTTTCTGGTGTCTGCTCCTCCGGAGTGTGGTAAATAACCCTCGGCCCTGTCACGGGGTGACACAAAGATGTACACATTCTTGAAAAACGCATATGCAATTGTCAAGAGAATTTCGCAAAGCCTTTGTTTTCCCTTTTGTACTTCTACCGCTTCTATTTTGAAATGCTCTCTTTTTCCTTGTCCTAAAAATGACGTATATGCTGACGCATCCGGAACTAGGACCATATGCAATGCCACATATAACGGCACGTCACGTTTAAATGCATAATTCTTGAATGACACGTGTCTACATGAACGATGACGTCATGGCTATATGTTTAACAAATTTTATGCAAATCCTTCCATTTTGGGGCTTACCATTGGCTAAACAAATGTCTGTACGCGAAATTACGTCTTTAGGCGCATTTTGGTGTAATGGAAATGGCCACCCTACTGCGGAGACTCACAGAAAGTGACGCACAACCGGTGCCAATTTCACTTATCCTTTTATACTTATAAGGAAGTGCCCTAATTCGCTAAGCCCAACAGTACAATGGGGAAAGGCCACGCCCATACATCACAATCAACATGATAGCAACATGTTAATCGCATTAGCATCATGCTAGCAACATGTTAATCGTGTTAGCATCGTGGTAACAACACATCATGTTATCATCATTAACCTTATGTTAGTAAGATTCAGTTTGCTAACAACATGTCTTAACATAACTTAATCATAACTTGGTAACTTGAAGTTAAACTTTGATGTTAGTGTCCGAGTTTTACCATGACAATCACCTCTCACACATCTAGTTATGTGTATTATTTTCCATTTCTGTTAATAGATCTTCCAAACACTATACACTGGTCCTTTAAAAACTGACCTACTGAACTGTATGAGCTTATTTTCTTTCTGTATGAAGAGAATTGCAGAGACATGAAAAACACTGTGGGCAAAACAGTAATGCTTATACACACAGATACACAGAAGGTGCACAAGGGACACAAGCAGTGTGGTGAAGACATTAGAAGGTATTTTGAACAACTTTAATGCAGAAATGTGAAGAGATGCAAAGCACAGAGTATTTGCATCATCTGCTTTAGTGTGTTATGATTGGCCCAAAGCAGTCAGTGCATCCTGTGTTGTATGTGTCTTTTACTTGTAATCCTCATTCTTCATTCACAAAGGGCCTGGTACTGGTAATTTGCCGGTAATGTTACAACACCTATTTCTGGTTCAAACATGATCTGCTAACTGTTATTTGTCAGTAAAAACTGTACTGTATGTGTGAAAGGATCCATTAACTCTCAAGCTCTGGATTTATTTTATTTATATCTCTGTATGAGGTCTGGGCCATACTGAATTTCTTTATTAAAACAAGTTTCTTAATCTGACATGAAGCTGAATAAAATGTTCTATAATTAGTAATTAATAAGAAAGTGTTGATGCTCTCTGGTTCTAACACTGAAAATTAATTTTTTAGACAGTTCAAAATGTATACCCTGCTTAGGCGAGGCCTCACTGCTGCAATCCTCTTTCTCAGCATTCCCAGAGTCTCTTATTCCCAATCCACTTCTCTGCTGTTGTGAGTCAGTCTCGGCGAAACCTATATCTGGATCCCCATCTAAGGACAAATATAAAATTGAAACATAAAAATATGATTGCTTCCATCCATGTTTTCAAAACACTTTTATTTACCTGTTCATGTTTTAGGAAAGTGTTTCTGTCTATCAAAATATGCAAGACATTAAACAGATTACATTTAACATAAACAATGTACACTTGCTTGAAAAGTGTACCAGCAAATTCTCATTTTTCCATATTTAACAAGTTTTCAACTGAGGGCATCCATAAGCCCATCACGCAGTCTCGCCTTTAACATTTTTATTCTTTTCATTTGATTTAGAGATATTTTCGTAAATATATTCCTGACCCTCATCACTGTATACTTTTCCTTTTGTTTTTAGTTTACCTCTTGATGAGTCCCCATTATCATTGTTTCTGGGTCAAGAGCTTGGTGGTTTACCTTCTTCAAATGATGCCTCGTCTTCATTTTCCCTTTCATTTTTCCTCCTGCATGTGCCTTGGATAGATGTCTCGGGTCTTTCAGGACTATCTTCTTCCATGTGTTCTCCATTCTCTTCATTCTTTGCTGACTCTTTTGATGTATTTAGATCGACATGCTTACTTAGGGGCATCCTGTCAATGTTTTCATTATGTTTGTTTCCTTCATTCCTGCATCTTTCAAAAGTAACAGGCTCTTCTTTTGATGTTTGATCACAGTTCCCTTTCTGGTTGTCTATGGAATGAGATGCATTATGTGGTTGGTTTGGGTCTCTCCTTATACGATACCATCCTTTATTTGCGGCATAACACCACTCCCACTGTTCTTCATCAGCTCTCCTTGCTTCTTCTTGCCTTTCTTTCTCTCTCAATATTTCCTCTGTGTCGACTTCCATAGACCACATGGAGTTCTTTTTTCCTTTTCTGCTTTTTCGTCCCTCCACATCATTACCTAGGTCCAAACCATAACCTTCTGTTTCCTTCTGCTTCAAATTGTTCTTTTGGATTTCCTCAGCAAAACAAATGTCAGCCTCATTTTTTTTGTCGTCATCATCAGTTTGTACTTTGCTGATGATTGTATTGACCTGCTCTGTAAGCTGATCACTGACAGTGTAGGTCACATCACTCACAGCTGAGGACAAATCTTCCATGGTACTAGAGACAGCTGTTGACACAGAGTCCATGAGGGAACTGACTGAAGGAAGGCTCTGTTGGAAATTCTTGAAAAATGCCATTGGTTTGTGCCTTTGATGTGTCTGCTAAATGACTGCAAATTCTGTTGAAGAGAAAGCTTTAATGTTAATTTTCTGAATTTCAATCAAAAACATTTTGTTTATAATCAATGTTTAAAAATACATATGTTGCGTTATGAAACCTAACGAGCTGACTTAATTCCCACTACTAAACATTGAGAATATAACAGGTAGGACACAGGCTATAGATAACGAGGCAAGGTAAAAATATAATAGATTAATAATCTCTGTGATATAAATTACAGTACATCAAATTGTGCAAACCAAGCATGACGCACATGTCAGCAAAAGTGAAGCCAAAGCATTTTGATAACCCTCTGGTGGCTGGCTGCAATAAAGGTCATAAATCACACCCTCTCTATGTAAATGAACAGACTGTATGCCAAACAAAAAAAACAATTTCAATTGAAATACATTTAATTTTTTTATTATTTTTTGTTTGTTCTTATGATGTTACATATGTCCAAGTGTTCGTTTCAGTTAGTTAAATTGTTATAAAAAGTGGCAACATGATTATGTCTGCAGCATGTGCTTGCACCAAATGAGAGGCAGAGGCCTCTACATCGCAAGGCAAGGTGTCAGCAATTGGATTGCCACTGCAGGTGGGGGAAAACTATAATAATCAGGGCGATGTAAACTTTCGACCTGGGCTATTTTCAGAAATTCTGCTATTATTCTTTGATATGAACTTTATGTTAACATTTCTTTCCTGAAATTATTTTTCCCCAACCTTTAACATTTTCATTGTCATTGTTAGATCCAACTTTAACTAGGTTTAATTTGCTCAAAGGTTGCTTTTACTGTTGGAAACCTATTCCAATTGAGACCTCTACAGGATCTCATCTTCAATGATGAGAGTGTTCCATTTCAACGTGATTTACCAAAGCATGCAGAATTTGGGATATTGTGTTTTTGTGTTGCTACTGCAGATTGCAATGGTAAATTCTGATGACAGCCTGGGACGCAGGGGATAAAGAAAATTATCACTGTAATTCCCTTACGGCACTGCACTTTTCTTGTGTTGGCACATAGTGTCAGGACTCTGTCCTTCCTGTCTCGAGCTTTCTAGGTCCTTGTTTCTCCGTTAGTCTTGCCATTAGTGTCAATCCCTTTAGTGTTTCATTCCCCTCACCTGCTCCGTTCAATCCTCCTGTTAGTTTTCCCTTAGTGTTTCATCCTTGTCACCTGCTACAACTCTCCCTTTATAATCAGCCCTCGTTAGTGTCTCCCTTTTATATTGCACCAGTTTCCCCTCAGTCCTTTGTCGGGTCATTGTTGTCTGAATTTTGGATTACCCTGCTTCAATTTCAAAGTTTGTGGACTTCTTACATAGTTTTTCTTAAGGACTTTGTTTCATTTTGTCCCCCTCGTGGTAAGTGTTTGTTTGCTAGTGTTTTGTTCATGTTTTCCCCATTGTGGGTTTTTCATTTAATAAAGTTTTCTAAGTTAACCCTTCGTTTGCCTGCATCTGGGTTCTGTCCTAACCGTACCGTGACACATAGCACATAAATTGCTAATCTAACAACAAATTGTAGTACAATTTTTTTTGACATAATACATTTTACAACCATACAGTACTATTTGCTATAAATAGAGATCAAATAACACAATCACTCCAAATATTTACCTTAAATACCTTTGTTTAATCCTTTAACATATGGCAGCTCTCCACTGACAGCTCACTGCGGATGTTAAGAAAAAAGAGAAATCTTATTATTTTCCCATCAACTGTAAAATTAAGCACATGAAATTTACAACCAAGAACCTGCATATGAAGCAAAACCTCAGTTAGTTACCAGCAGCATTTGTAAAGTTTTACTATTTTGCCCTATCAGATTGTCTTAGCAGTATGAAAATGAACAGGTAAGATGAAAAAAATTTTTAATATTGATGTGGGAATGCCTGGTAGGGCAATCTGATGGGTAAATAACCCGCCAAAATAAAAGTCTTCTTATTTTTAACCATATAATAAAATAATAAACTGTAGTTAAAACTATGGTGTAATATAATATTTACAATAGTAATATTTAAATATACCATAGTACACAATAATGTTAGTGCAGTCTACAATACTGCCCTACAAAGTCAAAGTGCAGTAACTACACATTTGGTCAAAATTAAGATAAGGTTTGAAATTGGCTTTGTAATATCTCTTTTGTCTTTCGACCAGTCTCCTGGTTAAATTTTGTCCCGTATCAGAGAAACAAGGGTATCTAAATTGCAGTAACTGGGTGCAATAACCAGCTGGTGTGAAAACTTTGAAGGCATTTTTGTCAGTTTCAGTGTTTGTGTAGTTACTGCACTTTGCCTTTGTAGGGCAGAATAGTATACAGTATGTTTACGCACAAATGTTTTTAGAGCATTGAAATACACAACTTTATTGGTTAAAATATGGTTAAAACAAAAAATAATTAAATGGCCCAAATTTATCCATTTGTATAATGTTAATTTCCTTTTTCAGTTGCCTGTCTATTAGTGTGATGACCCGCACTTGTGTTTTTTAAAAGATGATAAGAGATGTATACTTGTGTAAACAGAATGGGCTACAACTGTTTGGCCTGTGCTACAAAATTGTAAACTCTGTAGCACCGGTGCTATGTGCAAAAATTTCACGCATAGTCCTGTTAGTCACATAGAAATTTGTCACTTTTTTTGCTTCAGCCACTATACATTCATGAAAATTTAAATACATTTCAAAATGTTTTGCAATCACAAAAAAAGTAAAAACACTGGACAGTCCAGCAGGTATTACCATAATTTGCAGGTAACAGGAGTCTATTGATGTCTCTAAAATCCAATGATCTCTCTGCTCAGTCAGTTTGAAGTGATTCTCCTTTACATTTTCTCTGTCAAAGTTCTACTCGTCTGCTTAAAGATTAGTTGAGGCACGATTATTAAGGCCATGCGACGTTTGCCTTCCAGCTCTTGCTGTAAATCTACAGCACTCATCTTCATTGTATCTCTCCCAACACTGAATAATTTACTTGTTGAAGGTAATCAGATGCCACTCTACACTTTGCGCAATCCCACTGGAGCATGCCTTGTAACGTTCTCTGCATTAACTTAAATGGGTTAGTAATCATAGAAGGCTTATTGCCTAATCTAGAAAGGGCGAGACAAATCTGATATATTATAGTGCTGAAAGTTTTGTGTTTACGTTTATGAATTTAACAGACATTGTTTGATCAGAACCTTTATTTACTTACAGTTTGTTTTCCCAGGAATTTAAGCCATATTTTTGGCTTCACCATTTGAGCTACATGAACAACTTTTTGGCACAAAAACTACATAAGAAAATACAAAACTCTGCACACCCCTGGGGGTTTGTGGAGGAACTACAAATATTATGCAAATAAGATGAAATCATTTTTACAGAGTATATAAAATTATATAAAAAAACACATTACATGAAAAATTATTTAGTTTTTAGCAATATGTGTAACGTAAACACGCTGTACAATTTATTACTCTATATTACTTATCTTTTGTGCTCGTAAAGATATTTCAAACATACAGGAAAATTAGTCATGGGGTCATTTGGATCATATAGTTTTGAAGGGAAAAAATATTGTAAAAGATCGATACTATTAAAGCACAGCATGTACTATTCTGTATTACACTAATTAGCATTTTGTATACAGATACCTGTATAGCTTTCAATAGAATGACTTTTGTGTTTGTGCAAATAAAATATTCTTATTTTTAGTAGATTGTGGAAGACGTGGAGAACACAGAGAAAGATGAGGAACAAACACACAGACGTGGGACATTCAGGTAGGTACTAGTATAGTGTAGTTTGAGTCCGTATATTTACCAAGACCAGACAAAGGGCGTTTCTCAATGTGCTTTCTTTAGCGGTCTTGTGCCCTGGTGTTCTCGTCATCAATTACACGGTCATGCCGATTTGCTTTATTTAACGTTAGAAAGGTTAGACCTAATCTCACTGAGCATGCGGCACAACTCCTTGTCCAGGCCCTTGTAATCTTAAAGTTGGACTACTGCAATGCCCTCCTTGGTGGTCCTTCCTGCAAAGGCTATCAAACCAATCCTGCTGGTTCAGGATGCAGCAGCACGCCTTGTCTTCTAAGACCTCAAAATGGCTCATGTGACACCCCTTTTCATCTCTCAGCTGACTACCGGTTAAAGCCTGTATCAGATTCAAGTCACTTATGCTTGCCTACAGGACTATCACTGGATATGCACCGGCATTCTTACACCCCATCAAGAACCCTGCGTCCATCAAACGAGTGACGTCTTATATTGCCTTCTAATAAGGGCGGTAAATCGCTTTCCTGCTCATTCTCCTTCACTGGTTGAACATTCTTCCTAACTCAGAACAGTCAACCACATCTCTCACAACATTCAAAAAACTACTTCAAACCTATTTCTTCTGTGAATGCTTGACAGGCAAATGAAAAAAAGTCTGGTAACACTTCAGTATAGTTATGCCGTGATGAGCCAGGCTCATTATATATTTATTTGACAGGGACAATGCATACATTCAAAGCTACTAGGGATGTTCATTTCGGATAATTTTCTTAACCGATAACCGACGCTTGTTAACCGAACGTTAACCGTTAACTGACATTTTTATATAAATCGAACTTTGAAAAAAAATACAGTTGCCGATTGTCTGTGACTCAGTAAAAACTAATTATTATGGGTTTATTATGAAAGTGCAAACAGTAGCGTACAAAACGGATCAACAACGATCACAAGAGAACCTTGATAACAATGAACAAACATAATATTATTCACAATATAAATGAAGAATATAATTTCAAAATTTCAAAAATAAAGAAACTAAATAAACCTAAACTGAAAAAAAATCACATAAATTAAATAGTTAACAAATTAAGATGTAAAATATTTTTTAAACAGGAGCATATCCACATGCTGCGGGGATAATCTGGACCGCAGCCTGTTAAAAAGTAACTGTTATGCCCGCGCTTGTGCAGCCGCATCATCCGACACCGCTTGTTCATCTTCTGTAGTGGCCATTGACAAAGATGCACACATTTCTGTCGGAATGCTCCCACACATTACTTTTTTTCGCTCGCTTCATTTTGCGTTCTCAGTGAAATGTCTGTTGGCACGTGTGGTAAGTTAACAAGTATTTGCACATCTTTCGTTGTCATGCAAAAAACATGAAAATCTATTATTTACTATCTGCATTGTCATACCAAAAAATATATATTTTTCTCTATTAAAAGAAATTAAACCGTTTAACTGATAGTAGAGGTGGGCGGAATGGTCAAAAATCTATTTCACGGAATGAGTAAATTATTTTACAGTGACGACATATTCATGAAATCTCGCATTATAATGCTATATTTTACATCAAATTTTTCTTAGATTGATTTAACTAATTTATTTATTACAGTTTATTTAAATGATCACCATAGTTAAAATGTAGGCAAGTTATGAAAATGTACTGAAGATATGAAATTAAGTTCTGACAATCAGATGTATTATTTATTCATATCTATATCATATGTATACAGTAGGAAGATAGACAGCATGTATAATAATGAAGTTTTAATATGCACAAACAATGAGAGTACAGTATTTCACTCGTGTTATAAACTGGTGTTCATGGGGTCTGTACTGTAGGTGTTTATCGTTTTCACTCTCTATTAGATGAGGAATATTCGTGTGTTGCTCTCTGTCTTTAGGTTTGTTTATTCTCTATGTTTACTCCTCACGCGTCTCCCAAAACTGGATGTTAGCGCGTCACATCAAAGCGCTCACGCGGCGAGCATCATCGCGCATTTCAATGCAAGTTTCACCTTAGCTTGCCTGAAGTAAAATTTTATTAAAGCTATTAACAGCTTTACAAAACAACCTGACTTCTGCAAAATTAGTTGAGAATGAGCTTTTTTTCTATGCTGGAGCAGATCCCTGCACGAGCACTGTGGGTGAGAGAAGAATCGCCAGACTGGAGTGGATCACTAAACTACAGACTGAAAGAAGGTCAAAAGAATGTTTGATAGGTTCATTTTTTACGGGTGGATATAATTATTTTTTTTTCAGAATAGCGCCCAATTTGCAGAGCGCCGAGCTAAACACGCCATCTTATTTACATTCCGCATAATACACGGAATAGAAAAATCTCGGAACGGAATATTCTGCCCAGCCCTAACTGATAATAGTAATCGGTCATAGGGTTATACTATCGGTTAATGGTTAAACGATTAATATGAATATCCCTAATAGCTACAATACAAGTGTGGTGAGGAAGGCGGGACGAGAGCCGTGACGCGGGGCCGGTGGCGTGAGTGATCAGTGCAAGCAGCTGTGCGCGCACCGGTCCCGCATCTTATCACGGAGGAGATTGGGAGCTTAAAAGGATGTTCGGCAGGACTGTTGACGAGAGAGGGCCGGGCCAGGACATATGTTTAGTTTGTGTATGTTTTATGGCCGGCAGTCTACCGTGAGGTGGCTGCCGGTTACTTCAGTGTTTATTGTTTATTTAATTAAAGTTTGAAAGTTTGAATGTTCGCCGGTTCCCGCCTCCTTCCTTCCCTTCTATGGATCTTTATTACAACAAGAACTGCAACTGATGCGCAGCATATAGAGTTCACTAGTGCTAATTCTCAGCTCCTGTCCCTGGTTGGGCTTTTCGAAATACATTCTAAAACATATACACTCACTTTATTAGGAACACTATACTAATACTGTGTTTGACCCCCTTTCACCTTCAGAACTTCCTTGATTCTACGTGGCATTGATTCATCAAGGTGCTGAAAGCATTCTTTAGAAATGTTGGCTTATATTGATAGGATAGCATCTTGCAGTTGATGGAGATTTGTGGGATGCACATCCAGGGCACGAATCTCCCATTCCACCACATCCCAAAGATGCTCTATTGGGTTGAGATCTGGTGACTGTGGGGGCCATTTTAGTACAATGAACTCATTGTCATGTTCAAGAAACCAATTTGAAATAATTTGAGCTTTGTGACATGGTGCATTATCCTGCTGGAAGTAGCCATCAGAGGATGGGTACATGCAGGGATGGGCA
Source organism: Barbatula barbatula (assembly GCF_947034865.1). Classification (NCBI taxonomy): domain Eukaryota; kingdom Metazoa; phylum Chordata; class Actinopteri; order Cypriniformes; family Nemacheilidae; genus Barbatula; species Barbatula barbatula. The sequence continues at coordinate 18,455,074 of NC_136778.1, read as the reverse complement.
GTATTTGAAATACATGTATTTAAAATACGTATTTGAAATACATGTATTTAAAATACGTATTTGAAATACAAAATAGTATTTTGTATTTTAAAGCTTTTGGAAAAATCTAATGTAATTTGTATTTAAATCACTTTTTATTAGGGTGTTTTCGTGCATCAACTAGCCTAGTTCAGACATGCCCTTCCACCAACCCCAACATTCATACACGTGAGCTTCAGCTGTAGCTACAACCCAGCATTGGATCTGCGACTTTTCTGGAATAAGGAGAGGATTTCATGGTCAAGTTTATTTGTGTTTAAAATATTAACATTACTGCATGTTAGTTATGGGTGATGATGTCATAACAACATCAACATGTCGTAAATTCGTAGCGATTATATAAATTGTGAATTGATTTAACTTTTTCTAAATAGTTTATAGAGCTATTGGGTAAGTAAATATACACTCACTGGCCACTTTAATAGGTACACCTTACTAGTACCGGGTTGGACCCCCTTTTGCCTTCAGAACTGCCTTAATCCTTCGTGGCATAGATTCAACAAGGTACTGGAAACATTCCTGTTTTTTGGTCCATATTGACATGATAGCATCACGCAGTTGCTGCAGATTTGTCGGCTGCACATCCATGATGTGAATCTCTGGTTCCACCACATCCCAAAGGTGCTCTATTGGATTGAGATCTGGTGACTGTGGGGGCCATTTGAGTACAGTGAACTCATTGTCATGTTCAAGAAACCAGTCCGAGATGATTTGCCCTTTATGACTGTGGTGAGGAAGGCGGGCCTAGAGCCGTGAGGCGGGGCCGGTGGCGTGAGTGATAGTTGCAACCAGCTGTGATCGCACCGGTGGATGGACATTGTCAGCAACAATACTCAGGTAGGCTGTGGCGTTGACACGATGCTCAATTGGTACTAATGGGCCCAAAGTGTGCCAAGAAAATATCCCCCACACCATTACACTACCACCGTTGAACCGTTGATACAATGCAGGATCGATCCATGCTTTCATGTTGTTGATGCCAAATTCTGACCCTACCATCCAAATGTCGCAGCAGAAATCGAGAGTCATCAGACCAGACAACATTTTTCCAATCTTCTATTGTCCAATTTTGGTGAACCTGTGCGAATTGTAGCCTCAGTTTCCTGTTCTTAGCTGTCAGGAGTGGCACCTGGTGTGGTCTTCTGCTGTTGTAGACCATCCGCCTCAAGGTTCGACGTGTTGTGCGTTCCGAGATGCTCTTCTGCATAACTCGGTTGTAACCAGTGGTTATTTCAGTTACTGTTGCCTTTCTATCAGCTCGAACCAGTCTGGCCATTCTCCTCTGACCTCTGGCATCAACAAGGCATTTGCGCCCACAGAACTGCCGCTCACTGGATATTTTCTCTTTTTCTGACCATTTTCTGTAAACCCTAGAGCTGGTGGTGAAAATCCAAGTTGATCAGCAGTTTCTGAAATACTCAGACCAGCCAGTCTGGCACCAACAACCATGCCACGTTCAAAGTTGCTTAAATCACCTTTCTTCCCCATTCTGACGCTCGGTTTGAACTGCAGCAGATCGTCTTGACCATGTCTACATGCCTAAATGTATTGAGTTGCTACCATGTGATTGGCTGATTAGAAATTTGCGTTAACGACCAGTTGGACAGGTGTACTTAATAAAGTGGCCAGTGAGTGTATATGTGCACCTTTCAGTGGGCAGGAATAATTGGAACATTAGAGTGGAAAAAGAAACAAGTGTGAATGAGTAATTGTGATTTGTGTTATTATAACTGCCGCAGAAATTATAACTGCCGTTTTTGTGCACACTCTCCGAGACGGAGTTTCACGTGTGACGCGTTGGAATAAGCGCACAGTTGCCGCTATCTCTTGTAGCTTTGTGCAGTTGAAGCCTTGTTTATACTTTCACAGTTCGCATGGATACGCCTCGAACCTGTTTACTGCGTGCACTCATTAAACCAACGAGGCTTTTATGCTTGACATGCTCTCCGTTGTATAAATATGTACACCACCTGGAGGAGTACACCATCAGTTATTTAAAATATAATTGACTGTGTTATTGAGTTTTTTTTACTGAGTTTGAAGTAATGATGGTGATGAAATATAATAAAATTAATTAGTTTTTTTTGTAGTTGTGTATTTCCTACCGGGCAGGGGAATGGAAGAGGTAAATGCTTAGAAACTTTCTTTTTGATTTTAGTTAAACACATCATGCTTTTTGGCATTCAGAATAGGCCATGATAGATTTCAGCCTAATAGGGGTACCTGCACTGAATCACCAATTTCACATGTATTTTGTGTATTTGTATTTTAAATACATGTCCATGTATTTATGCCCATCCCTGGGTACATGGTGGTCATAAAGGGACGGACATGGTCAGAAACAATGCTCAGGTAGGCCGTGGCATTTAAACGATGCCCAATTGGCACTGAAAATTGTGCCAAGAAAACATTCCCCACACCATTACACCACCACCACCGTACAGTGGTAACAAGGCATGATGGATCCATGTTCTCATTCTGTTTATGCCAAATTCTGACTCTGCCATCTGAATGTCTCAACAGATATCGAGACTCATCAGACAAGGGCCACAATTTTCCAGTCTTCAACTGTCCAATTTTGGTGAGCTCGTGCAAATTGTAGCCTCTTTTGTGGTACCCGGTGGGGTCTTCTGCGGTTGTAGCCCATCCGCCTCACGGTTGTGGTGGTTGTGGCTTCACAAATATTTTGCTGCATACCTCGGTTGTAAACGAGTGGATATTTCAGTCAAAGTTGCTCTTCTATCAGCTTGAATCAGTCTGCCCATTCTCCTCTGACCTTTAGCATCAACAAGGCATTTTCACCCACAGGACTGCCGCATAGTGAATGTGTTTTTCCCTTTTCACACCATTCTTTGTAAACCCTAGAAATGGTTGTCCATGAAAATCCCAGTAACTGAGCAGATTGTGAAATACTCAGACCGGCCCGTCTGGCACAAACAACCATGCCATGCTCAAAATTGCTTAAATCACATTTCTTTCCCATTCTAACATTCAGTTTGGAGTTCAGGAGATTGTCTTGACCAGGACCACACCCCTAAATGCATTGAAGCAACTGCCATGTGATTGGTTGAATATGTAGAGTATTGGATCATTGAAAAACAGTCCAGAGGAACTCATCTGACTATTCTTTGATCTTAATAAGTTTTATGAGAGGACACCAATCACCTTCCACTTGCAAAGCAAGAGCTGGAAGACAAAGACAATTTACTTTCCCTCCAAAGGTGCCATCGTCTGATTGGGAGAGTCACAGCTATAGGGCGTAACATCCTCACAACTTAAATAAGAGATCACTTGTTTCTCTCTTTTTTTCCTTGTTTCGTCTCTTTTACTTTGGACCTGCCTTGACCAGAAACCAGTTCTTGGCGTCTCTTCAGAGACCGCCTTCACCCCCTTTGGGGGGGGGGAGAAAGAACAATTGATTGCAGCCTACCATGTGCCCATGAGGCCAGGAACTTTTCCAGCGAGACCTGCAACCTGAAACCAATTGCCACCTTTTTTCTTGGTGAGCTAAGCTCATCACTATTTTAACATGCAGCTAAAACTGCTACAATTAGATAATTGCATTAATGAAAACTTGAACAGGTGTTCCTAATAATCCTTTAGCAGAGTGTACATACAAGTATAAAACATTCACATTTCTTCAAACATATACATGTGCAAATATAATGTAACCGTTCAAGACCGTACTTAGAACGGTTCAAGACGATGGTGGAAAAACGCTCTAGGATATGATTATTTAAATATCAGGTAAGTGACAAAAATGTATACAAGAGTCTTCCAGCTCATTGTAAGATTATCTTTTGGTTTTGTTATGACTGCTGGACATTTTTCTTTTCACTTAACTTTATATTTTTGTAACACTTTATGGTACCCTTTGTAAAGCAAAATGTGTTCATTATTGATTAATAAGTTGTTTACAAATGCATTATAAAGCAGATAAAACTGCATGAATAAAATAGAGAATTCTAACGAAATAACTTCCAAATAGATAGCCCTGGAACTCACATATTATAAATGCTTAATAAATGTATTTATTATTTATTTATTTGACTCGCAAGGGGATTCTTTTTTGATTATTGTATATATAACATCCCTGTTCGGGCCCCACTATATAACCACTACTCTAAAACACTAAAGTTTAGGCTTTACATCTATTTTAGGGAGGGTGCAATGTAAGTTAAATCAGATATTCAATTAAAGTTTCACCTTCTAAAAAAACCCCAACAAGGACAAATAAAAAAGCCATATATTCTTTTGAATGTAATCAGTACCAGATTAAATGTCTCACCAATCAGAGATGGAAAATATCACAATCTCATAAGAGCAAGAAACAACAAGTCTTATCTGAAATATGATGGTATAGAAGATAAGTGTCCATAATCCATATAGCTCATAGTCTTGTAGACTTCGTATAAATCCAAGAGTTATGCGCATGCCCAGTGGAGGTAGCAGTATCCCTCCTAGTCAATATCGTTAAGCCCTTCATACCTCCTTAACATACTATCTCCCTTTTTGTCTATACAGAGTTATATTACTAGCTACCCAAACTCAATGGTAGGAAAGAGGAACTACAAGGAAAACACGGACTCTAAGACTCTGTTACATCTTCTTGTTCACATACTGTATACATACATGCATACTTTCTAAACAAACAAAAACCTTAACTTAACCTCTCATCTATCAATTATAAATAAATTATCGGTAACACTTTACAAAAAGGTCTCATTTTTGGCATTAGCTAACATGAACTAACAATGAACACTTTTTGTTACAGTATTTATTAGTCTGTTAGTTGTACAAATGTCCATGTACTAATGTACATTAACTATACATTTTATTTATTAACGTATTGGTATAAATTATTATACACAAATTAAAAATATATAAATTAATACAAATAAAATGGGGAAAAAATGTAATATAAAGTATAACCACTACATGGTCGTGAAAAACTTTTTCTACTGAGAATTGCTTTTGTAAATATAATTACATGCTTTTATAAGTTATTGTATTTGGATGTTTATTTAGACTTCGTCAGACTACTGACTACTTTTATTCATTTTGAATGTTGTTAAATCTTCTGGCTCAACTACCTGGTAAACAGTATCCAACTGATTAGGTAATCTCACTCTACCTCTGTTTGTGCGTGTTTCATACTTTTGATAATAGTGTAACATGTATATGTCATGATTCTGCTGCATCATGTCATGTTTCTCTTAGTATAGTGGCAGGATCATGACAGAACCTCATGTTTAGTGTGGAGAGTGGCAATTATTGTTATTGCCTTACATACACTCTCTCTGGTCTCGTCTTTGTTCCCATCCTCTCGTTACCCTCGTTATTGATTAATGCCCTTCACCTGTTCCCCTCTTGATTTGTCCCTTTTTTAATGCCCTCGTCAAGTCAAGTCAAGTCAGCTTTATTTATATAGCGCTTTTTACAATATTCATTGTTACAAAGCAGCTGTACAAGAAAACATTGACTAATGTAAAACATAAAAGGTTATGGAAGTAATTAGTCTTGATGTCATAAAGGCATGTATAAGCTTCTCTGAATCTGATGATGACAGCATATGACGTAGTTTAGATATATTTTTAAGATGGAAAAACGCAATTTTACAGGTGTTGGCGACCTGGTTCTCAAATGACAGAGTACTATCGAATATAAAGCCAATATTCTTAGCTGAAGATGAGGGTTTTATGGAAGATTCATCAATTGTTAAGCAGTATTCTTGGTTGTTATGTAGGGCAGTTTTCGGTCCGATAAGTAACACTTCAGTTTTGTCCGAGTTCAGTAATAAAAAATTGCTACTCATCCACTTTTTTATATCGACTATGCATTCCACTATTTGATGGAATTGCTGTGTTTCATGAGGCTTCGAGGAAATATAGAGTTGCGTATCATCAGCATAACAGTGAAAGCTAACTCTGTGTCGCTTTATTATATCTCCTAGAGGTAGCATGTATAATGCGAAGAGCATAGGCCCTAAGACTGAGCCCTGTGGTACACCGTACTGGACTTGCGAATTTGCGTGATACCTCATTGTTTATTGCTACATATTGAAAACGGTTGCATAAATAAGATCTAAGCCATTTCAAAGCTATTTCCTTAATACCAACATCATTTTCGAGTCATTTGTAACTCTGATCAGAGCAGTCTCTGTACTGTGATGTCCTCTAAATCCAGACTGGAAATCTTCATTAATCTCATCCCTTTGGAGGAAGGAGCATATTTGAGTTGAGACTACTTTTTCCAGAACTTTAGATAAGAAAGGTAGATTCGAAATAGGTCTTTAGTTAACTAGTTCTCCAGGGTCCAGATGGGGTTTTTTGACAAGGGGCCTTATAACAGCCACCTTATATGCTTTAGGCACATGTCCTAATGTCAGAGATGAGTTAATAATGCTAAGTAGAGGATCTACAATTTCTGGGAGCATCTCTTTCAGTAGATTTGTAGGTATAGGGTCTAACATGCATGTTGATTTAGATGATCTAATGATTTTGAGAGTTCATCGTGATCTATAGTAGAAAATAAACATAATTTCTCCTTAGAGGCGCTGTAGTTAGTCGTTTGTTCAGTGGGATTCAATTCTGGTTGCATAGTTATAATTTTTTCTCTAATATCTTGGATTTTAATTGTGAAATAGTTCATAAAATCATCACTGCTATGCTGGTATACAGAATCAGAAGTCGCTGACGATTTATTTTTGGTTAATTTAGCCACTGTATCCAATAAAAACCTAGGGTTATGCTGGTTTTCTTCTATTAGTGATGAAAGGTAGGCAGATCTAGACGTTTTTAGGGCTTTCCTGTATTTTTTAATACTATCCTTCCAGGCATTATGAAATACCTCTAATTTAGTTTTCTTAAAGTTGCGCTCCATTTTTCGTGCCGCTTTCTTTAGAGCCTGAGTGTGTTCATTATTCCAAGGTGTCGGTCTGTCATTTTTAATCTTTTTTAAGCGCAGAGGAGCAACTATGTCTAGCGTTTCCGAGAAGGTGGCATTAATATTTTCAATGGTAAAGTCAAGATCTTCAACGTTATTACTCATGCTAGAGATTTGAGACAATTCAGGCAAATTATCAAGAAACGCACCTTTTGTAGTCGAAGTTATTGTTCTACAATATTTGTAACTTGGAGTTTGATTTGCCACCATTGGGTAGTGAAGCAAGCATGATACCAGATAATGATCCGAAATGTCTTCACTCTGCTGAAGGATTTTTACGTCGCCCACGTTTATACCGTTAGACAATATTAAATCTAAAGTATGATTATGAAGGTGAGTAGGTCCTGACACATGTTGACTAACGCCCATGGAGTTAAGAGTGTCTTTAAAAGCCATTCCTAAAGCATCTGTATCATTATCTACATGAATGTTAAAGTCACCAACAACAAAGGACTCTGTCTGCAGCCAGTACTAGTTCTAATAAGAACCCACGAAATTCTTTAATAACATCTGTGTGGTGCCCTGGAGGCCTATTTACAATAGCCAGAATAAATTTTAAAGATGTTTTGTCCTTAGTATTAAGTATTGATGCATCAAGTACCATGACTTCAAAAAATTTTATTTAGGATTAGACTTCTGAGAAATGCTAAAAGAGTTACGGTAAAGTGCAGCAACTCTCTCTGCCTTTTAGGCGAGGCTCGTGTTTATAATAATAATCTTGGGGGACAGACTTATTTAAAGCAATATAATCATCTGGCTTTAGCCATGTTTCTGTTAGACAGAGCATATCTATTTTATGATCTGTTATCATATCGTTAACAAAAAGTGCTTTATTAGAGAGAGATCTAATATTTAGCAATCCGAGTCGTAACAGTTGATTATCTGTATTATGTTCATGTTTAGTTAGTTTAACGTTAATTAAATTACCTTTGAGAGGTTTACGCATTATTTTATGTTTGCTAATCCAGGGGACAGACACAGTCTCTATTTTATGATGTTTGGGAAAAAGTATTATTGCATGTTGTGTATTTAGTGTGTTCTGCAACGTGAGACGGCAAGCGGTCTGTTGGTTAAGCCATTCTGTCTGCTCCCTGACCTGGGCCCCAGTGAGTCAAGTTTTAGCATTAAGACTATGTGCCATATTGCTAGACAGTAGAAAATCTCCAGCCCAGGAGGGGTGGAGACTATCACTTTTCAACAGGTTAGGTCTGCCCTCAAAATTCTTCCAGTTATTTATAAAAACGATATCATTCTACAGGCACCACTCAGACAACCAGCTATTTAGATATGATAATCTGCTATGTATCTCATCACCACGATAAGCGGGGAGGGGGCCAGACAATATTACAGTGTCTGACATCGTGCTTGCGAGCTCACACACCTCTTTAATATTATCTTTTGTGATCTCCGATTGACGGAGTCGAACATCATTTGTGCTGACGTGAATAACAATCTTACTAAATTTACGATTAGCCTAAGCCAGCACATTTAAATTTGACTTGATGTCAGGCGCTCTGGCTCCTGGTAAACATTTGACTATGGTGGCTGGTGCCTCTATGTTAACGTTCCGAACAATAGAATCACCGATAACTAGGGCACTTTCAGCAGGTTTCTCAGTCGGTGCGTCACTGAGCGGGGCAAACCTGTTCGTGACTGTAGTCGGAACGATTGAGTGGTGTTTTGACCTGCGACTAAACCGTCTCACAGTCACAAAGCTTCCCAGCTGCGGGGGTCGTTCAACCGGAACCGAACTGTGCGCGCTAATATTGCTCGCATCCAAAGTGTTTTCTAAGATCCTTACATTCTTACTATCCTCAGATAAAGATTGGATGCGAGACTTTAATTCTGAGATCTTCTCTGTCAGCCTAGCTATTTCCCTGCATTTATCGCATTTAAAGCCCTCGCCGCTGACAGAGAAGGCTAAGCTAAACATTTGACATGAGGTGCAAGTGACAATAATAAGAGAAGAAGCCATAACTCACCGGGTTTGAAGAGTAATTCCAACTTACCAAGGCTGCTCTGTGATTCTTAGTATATACGCTTAAGAGAGTGTGTCATCTGTCTTGTGGTGAGTTCACGTGTCTTGTTAGTTTAGTCTAGTGCAGTTTTGATGTTCATCTTTAAAGTTTATTTTAGTCTTGTTTAAGTGTATTTAGTATTAGTCCTGTCATGTTATTGTATCCCTGTTTTGTTCTGTTACCCCCACGTGGGTCTTTGTTTTATTATTGATTAAATATATGTTAACCCCTTACCCGATGTCTGCACCTGGGTCCTCTCTCCGTGTCTCACCACTCGAGAATCATGACAGAATGAACCAGCCATAATCGGACCCAGCAGACAGAGGGATCAATGCGGCAGTGGTCGAGGCCGCCGGGTTCCCCTACAGGGCTAGAGGCTGCCGGACTCCCTTCTTGAGTCTCACCACTCGAGAATCATGACAGTATAGTGTGTATATTTTCTGTGATGCTAAATGGCATAGACCTTGAATGTTCATATGCCGGTTTCACGCACAAATTTGTGTTCATGCATTCTTAGTGAATTAGACCCATTGTCCAGTCTGCTCCAAACTTAACATGTTCATAAGAGTCATCCCCTGAAAGATATACAGTTTTATGCTACAAATTGGCAGCAGAAAATCTGGTACATTCAAATAAATAACAGCTTTTCTATAATTTAACTCCCAATGCAAATTGTCCACAGTTCGCTGTTTCTGAGGCCGATAGGTGGTGGTGGCTAGGGCCTGATCATCGCAAGGGCCTGATCATCACTGACAGCAGCTTTAATTTTTCTTCTACTGCCTCTTTGATCGCAATTTTTAGGGCCTGAACATGCTCAAAAACTCACAAATATGTGCACACGCATTAGACCTGAAATTGTATGTCTAATAGGGTTTTAAAAATCCTAGACCAGAAATTATTTTTCCTCTTTCCCCTCTCTCGTCTCTGTCGCCATTGTAGAGTCTGGTTTGATCAGGGCACATTCCGACACTCTCCCCGAGCTTCAAAGGCATTCTTGGGGGGGTCCCGAATGTGTCCTAAGGTGACAAAAGCCTTGTGGCGCCAGGCACAGAGAGAGATTCAAATTCTACTAAAAACACCTAAGAAAGGCTTAAAGTGTAAATAAATGTATCTCTAACGTGTATGTTTGTTTCCATGGTACGCTACCCTAACTATAATATTAAAGGCATAGGTGTTTCACCGTAGCTATGCTCATAATTGTGTTCTTGTACACATTATAGGTCAATGTTCTAATAACCCTATAATGTTTCATATATAAATGTTCCCCTTTTCCTTCTTTAAATGATGGTGTATAGCACAGTAATGTATTTTATACCATACTCCTTTTATCTTCGTCTAAGAATATTACAGTGCCAAAACTTCCAGGCGACCATAAATGCAAATGAGCTATTGAGCCAGACAAAGGAACATGTTTCCCGCTCGTTGCTGTTCCTTCAAACTCTCGAGACCTGTCTCCTCCCCGGAGACAGCCTTTTTTTCGTCAGTTTGCTTCGGCTAAGTTCGCTCTTCCTTCATCAGCCAATCCGGTTCTCAGGGAGAATCCCTGCTCACGGCTCGCTTTAAATGCACCAGGTGTCACGGTGTGTGGACAGAACCCAAACGCAGGCAGCAGAGTTAAATAACAAAAACTTTATTTAAACAAAAGACCCTCGATGGGGAGAACATGATCTAAAACAAGACAAAAATGTAAACTAAAACTTTCCACAAGGGGAACAAAACAAACAAAGTCCTTTGAATAATAAATCAACAAAATCCACAAACTTAGAACAGGAACAAACACGATAATCCATAGACAGGAATAATCCAACAAGGTGACGTGAGGAGGTACGATAATGACAAAATGACAATGAACCGACCAGGGACAGAGGGAAAACTGGGGCTTGATAAAGGGAAAACACTAACAAGGACTGATGACACAGGGAGAGTGGCCACAGGTGACAAGGATGAAACACTAAGGGAAAGCTAACAGGAGGATTGCACGAGGCAGGTGAGGGGACTGAAACACTAAGGGAAGGATGGATCAGGGCTGGAGACAAGACTAACACTAATGGACCGCTAACCGGGGAAACAAGGGGGCGGGGCTAAAAGACGCGACACTGGAGAGAGAGCATGGCTTCTCAAACCAAAACAATGCTCTTTCTCCACACAAAACACATGGGACTGACATGATCCTGCCACAAGACTCGAAAACCAAGACAAGGAGAGGCAGGATCATGACAGAGCGCCCGCCTTAAAGAACTCCTCCAGGAGTTCTTCAAGATCACACTAAACATGACAAGACTGACAGACAGGAGGACAGACACCATAAACACAGAACAGAACACACTAGGGGCAGGGCTGACATGACTAGAAAGGGATTGGGGTTGGACAATAAAATAAATATCAATGGGAAGGGGGGAGGCGGAATTGGTGGGAAAAACTTGGGAACATAACTGGGTGGGAACTTAGGAGGGACAGGACCCTGCTTCCTAGAGCTGGGCGGAGGGGTGGGGTAGGAAGGTCTGGGCATGGAAGAGATACCTCTCTTGGAGTGGGAGGAACTAGAAGGGGTAGGGCATGACAGGACGGCCATAGTAGGGAACGGCTGGGGCAAGGCTGACTGGTTTGTAGGTTGGAGGGCCGGCTGGGCAGGACTTGACACTGGACTGGGTGCAGCAGGGACCACCGGACTGGACGGGACCACCGGACTGGACGGGACCACCGGACTGGACGCCTGGGCAGGGCTGAATACCGGCTGCTGGGCAGGACAGAATGGTGCCACTCTCCTCTGCCTCTTCCTCTTTGACCGGCTCACAGGACGTGTGGCCGGCTGCATAGTAGCGGTGGGGGACCCCACTATCTCCGTGCTGGAAGAGTCGGACGGGGAGTCCCACGACTCCCTCCGTCCACGCCTACCACGGAGGCTAGCTGGTGGTGGAGCAGAGGCTGGTGGCGCGGCGGTTGTCAACACCCCGAGCTTCAGGGCAAGACCCTCAGGGATGGGGCCCAACGGAGATGCAAAACATGGAGCAGTTGAGACCCTGGGCTCCGGTCGGCTCATGACAAACCTGAGCACACCCTCGAAGTCCAGCGGTCTCAGCCTCCTCGTCTCCGCTGGAGATAGGGGAACCCTGAGGCCGTGGATGAATGCTGCGGTCACCTCCTCCTCTCCGAGGACCACCTCTCCTGCAGCTTCCAGAAACCTATCAAGGTAGTCCGCCAGGTCTGAGTTATCCTGGTGAACGCTGCAGAGGGGACGAGGCTGGCAGGACCTTGCAGCAAACACTGCTGCCTGCTGGGTTCTTCTTGGTCGGTTCATTCTGTCACGGTGTGTGGACAGAACCCAAACGCAGGCAGCAGAGTTAAATAACAAAAACTTTATTTAAACAAAAGACCCTCGATGGGGAGAACATGATCTAAAACAAGACAAAAATGTAAACTAAAACTTTCCACAAGGGGAACAAAACAAACAAAGTCCTTTGAATAATAAATCAACAAAATCCACAAACTTAGAACAGGAACAAACACGATAATCCATAGACAGGAATAATCCAACAAGGTGACGTGAGGAGGTACGATAATGACAAAATGACAATGAACCGACCAGGGATAGAGGGAAAACTGGGGCTTGATAAAGGGAAAACACTAACAAGGACTGATGACACAGGGAGAGTGGCCACAGGTGACAAGGATGAAACACTAAGGGAAAGCTAACAGGAGGATTGCACGAGGCAGGTGAGGGGACTGAAACACTAAGGGAAGGATGGATCAGGGCTGGAGACAAGACTAACACTAATGGACCGCTAACCGGGGAAACAAGGGGGCGGGGCTAAAAGACGCGACACTGGAGAGAGAGCATGGCTTCTCAAACCAAAACAATGCTCTTTCTCCACACAAAACACATGGGACTGACATGATCCTGCCACAAGACTCGAAAACCAAGACAAGGAGAGGCAGGATCATGACACCAGGACTTCAATCAGCGAAAACCAGAACTTGTCCCAGCACATCTAAAAGCCAATGCAAGTATCTGATCTATTTCTAAATAGCTTTGCCCCTTTTTAATAAGGAGATTGTCCGTGATGGTTTATGCAGATGTGAATTGCTGATGTAATACTGCCACTCTTACTTTGTCTATTAATTTCATTCTTTACTGCTTTTACGTTTCATGTGTGTTTTGTCTTAGTGTTCATCATTGTTTAGTTAGTTGGTTTGTTTCCCCTTTTACGTAGTCAATAAACCCCAATTTGTATGCCACGCTAGAATTGTTTCTGTGTTTATTGATCACATCTTAACGTCACTTGAAACTGCTTGATTTCGTTATAAGACTGAAGTGGTACTGTATTACAGTAAGAGTATTGTTTTCCAAGGCCAGGAAGGTGATATCTCTTAGAATTAATAGTCGGTGTGCTGATCACCCGCTGGACGAGTGTATTTTAGTTGTCGCTATTAATGATTCTGCTGCATCAGGTAAAGTGTAAAAGATAGGTATGGTTAATCACCATTAATTATACATATCTTACTGTGGTTAACTTCATAGTTTCCCGAGATGCAATACACCGTTGATGCGAGTGATAATGAATGTCAGCTGCGCATTGCACCGGTCTTGCATCTCTCACAGAGGAGCTTTTGGTGCATAAAAGGACAGGAGGATACGGCGAGAGAGGACCAGGAATTTATGTTGTGTTTTAATATTTTTATGTGGCCGGCAGTTGACCGTGAGGGAGTTTTATTGTTTATTTTATTAAAAGCTTATGTTACTCATAACAAGTTTTATTAAACCGCGTTACAGCCACCAGCTGGCAAAAGGGCACATACACTCACCTAAAGGATTATTAGGAACACCTGTTCAATTTCTCATTAATGCATTTATTGCAATTTTGAGCGTGGCATGGTTGTTGGTGCCAGACGGGCGGACGAGTATTTCACAATCTGCTCAGTTACTGGGATTTTACAAAGAATTGTGTGAAAAGGCAAAAACATCCAGTATGCAGCAGTCCTGTGGGCGAAAATGCCTTCTTGATGCTAGAGATCAGAGGAGAATGGGCCGACTGATTCAAGCTGATAGAAGAGCAACTTTGACTGAAATATCCCCTTGTTACAACCAAGGTATGCAGCAAAGCATTTGAGGCGGATGGGCTACAACAGCAGAAGACCCCAGCGGGTACCACTCATCTCCACTACAAATAGGGAAAAGAGGCTACAATTTGCTTAAGCTCACCAAAATTGAACTGTTGAAGACTGGAAAAGTGTTGCCTGGTCTGATGAGTCTCGATTTCTGTTGAGACATTTAGATGGTAGAGTCAGAATTTGGCGTAAACAGAATGAGAACATGGATCCATCATGCCTTGTTACTGTGCAGGCTGGTGGTGTAATGGTGTGGGGGATGTTTTCTTGAGACACTTTAGGCCCCTTAGTGCCAATTGGGGTCAGCTGTGGCATAATGGTTAGAGCGATGGGCTTGTGATCAGAAGGTTGCCGGTTCTAATCTCAGTGCCAGCAGGTCATGACTGAAGGGCCCTTGAGCAAGGCACCTTACCCCTGATTGCTCTGCAGTAATGTGCCACTGTATAAAAAAAAACTACTTGTAAGTCGCTTTGGATAAAAGCGTCTGCCAAATGAATAAATGTAAATGTAAATGTTAAATGCCACAGCCTACCTGAGCATTGTTTCTGACCATGTCCATCCCTTTATGACCACCATGTACCCATCCTCTGATGGCTACTTCCAGCAGGATAATGCACCATGTCACAAATCCCGAATCATTTCAAATTGATTTCTTGAACATGACATTGAGTTCACTGTACTAAAATGGCCCCCACAGTCACCAGATTTCAACCCAATAGAGCATCTATGGGATGTGGTGGAACGGGAGCTTCGTGCCCTGGATGTGCATCCCACAAATCTCCATCAACTGCAAGATGCTATCCTATCAATATGGGCCAACATTTCTAAAGAATGCTTTCAGCACCTTGTTGAATCAATGCCACGTAGAATTAAGGCAGTTCTGAAGGCGAAAGGGGGTCAAACACAGTATTAGTATGGTGTTCCTAATAATCCTTTAGGTGAGTGTATGTGGCACATATAAATAAATAAATAACAAATCCTACTATAATTTACCTGCATTAATTTCATTGCCTACCATTAACTGTATTCCTAACACAATACAGTGGATCCATGCTCTAAACCCACCGGGAGGTCATTTATTTTCATTTGCCACTACAGGTTCTGTATAGTTTTTGCTATTTCCAAGAGTCATACTTTTATGTAAGTATCACAAACTCCTCCAGAGCTTTAATAAGATCAACATCACATAGTCTCACGTGAAGTTTTTTGTGATGCTAAATGGCGTAGACCTTGATATTTCATTGAAGAGTGTGTTCGCTGGCGGCCTGCAGAAGTCCAGTTTCTTGCCAAGAAGAATTTGCTGTATGGAAAGTATCCGCCTAATTTTTATTTTGACGTTATGTGTGATGCACATAGGTTCACATGATGTTCCGAACACGTATCTTGACATGATGCGGCACAAACATGATGGGCTACACACATATTTTTACGAGCTTCCTATTACTGCTTCCCCTGAAGAGCAGGCACAGATCGCCACTGTTCAAAGAGTACATTTTATTTAAAACAATCTTGGTTTCTTTTCACAATTTCGAAGACATTCTAAATAAAAGCAAAATTGAGCCAGAAGGGACCAATCAATGCCACTTCCTTAGTCTCTGAAACATTTGTCAGCTGTCTTCTGTTGGGCAACAGACTCTCTATGTGAGCTCTGCCTGTCCTCTAGTTTCCATGGATACTTCAGCACTGAGTCTAGGAGAAGTGAGTGGGCTCAGTATGTTTGAAACATAATTAATGACAGTAGATTACAGTCAGTGGGTGCCATGAACTTCAACAAGAGAAGTTTAACCTCACACACAATATAATTAATGTATAAAACATTACTAAACATTAAACTGACCAACAGTCTGGCTGAATTGCACTTTCCTTTTGGCATTATAGGATGAACATAAAAGGTGAACATTCAAATTGTTACTCATACACTGCTTTTATCAATTACAACGGATTTGCAAAAATCAACATGGAAAAGCTCAAAGCATAGCAGATAATATTTCTGATGAATTTACATAATATAGTCTTGATTAAATTGTAGTTTTTAGTTTCTAGAAAACCAAACACACATTGGATTTTAAGAACAAACTAAATATGTAGAGTAAATTTAGGATTAACCATAGACTACTGTTTTCCCTTGCTTTTTTTTATAATGTAATGAAATTCATTCAGGTCAGACCTCACGTCTTGCCTCTGGGACTGCCTGATCATAATGCTTTCCAATAGCTCAGTGGTAAGAGCAAGGTTGTGGGTTCGATCCCAGGGGATTGCTATGTATAGGATAATGCAATGTAAGTCGCTATGGATAAAAGCGTCTGCCAAATGCATAAATGTTTCCAGGTCAACAGGAACCAGAATCAGCAATCAGTAAAACACCATGGCAGCCTGTACATTTACAAGATCTGTAAAACTTTGTCTGTCAGGTCTAGTTTCCAGCATTTTGTGGGTTGTCCATCACTGAATCATATTTAAAGATGAATTATATCAGCATGTGGTTTCAAATGCCATGAAGATGTCTCTTAAGCATAGTTTTTTTTGGAGACTCCTGTTAAATAAAATAAAAGAATTGTTTGCTATTGTGCATTGCACATAGCAAACATCCTCACAAAGCACCAGAAATAGAAGAAATCACTAAATTAACATATTTTCCATAATTAGCAACTGGAGAGATTCTGCTATGCAGCAGAGGTGATTTGGTTCTGTCACAAACTTCTATAGTGAACAGCACCTACAGAAACTTATTGTGTCACTGTTCATTTTCTATCAAATATGTTGACATTAACAGCATGGTAAATAAAAATTATAAAGAAAAAAATATTATATATATATACTGTATATTGCGTGTGTGTGCGTGTGCATGTGCATGTGCGTGTTTGCGTGAGTACGGTTAAACGGGAAAAAATACAAGCAAATTCAACCTAACGACCCTATACGCTCTTACTTCCTTCTTTAAAAGACTGTCATACTAGCAACGGGGTCAGCCCCGCCTACCAGGGATGGGCAATATTTAAAATACATGTATTTAAAATACGTATTTCAAATACAAAATAGTATTTTGTATTTTAAAGCCTTTGGAAAAAATCTAATGTAATTTGTATTTAAACAATTTAAGATGAGTATTTTTGTATTTTCAAAATACACAAAATACTTTGAGCCAGTCAACCTTTTTATCAGGGTGTTTTCATGCATCAACTAGCCTAGTTCAGGCCAGACACGCCCTTCCCCCAACCCCAACATTCATGCACGTGAGCTTCAGCTGTATGTTGTGTTTAAAATATTAACATTACTGCTTGTTAGGTATGGGTGATGATGTTATGACAACATCAACATGTCGTAGATTCGTAGCGATTATATAAATTGTGAATTTAATTAACTTTTTCTAAATAGTTTGTACAGCTATTGGGGTAAGTAAATATATATGTGCACCTTTTAGTGGGCAGGAATAATTGGAACATTAGAGTGGAAAAAGAAACAATTGTGTATGAGTAATTGTGATTTGTGTTATTATAACTGCAGCGAAAGGAAATTCAAATTCTCACTTTACACGTTGACAGGCAGTTTTTTTTGTGCACGCTCTCCGAGAGAGAGTGTCACACGTGGTGCGGCAAGCGTTGGAATAAGTGCACAGTTGCCGCTTTCTCTTCCAAATTCCACTATCACTCCCTCCGAATCAGCCTGGAACCTCGGAATCATATTTGATGAACAGCTGTCCTTCAATGATCACATTGCAAAGACAACGCGATCATGCCGATATGCCTTATTTAACATTCGCACGGTTAGACCCTACCTCACTGAGCAATGCGGCACAACTCCTTGTCCAGGCCCTGGTAATCTCAAGGTTGGACGACTGCAATGCTCTCCTTGCTGGTCTTCCTGCAAAGGCTATCAAACCACTTCAGCTGGTTCAAAACGCAGCAGCACGCCTCATCTTCCAACAGCCCAAAAGGGCTCATGTGACACCCCTTTTCATCTCTCTCCACTGGCTACCGGTTAAAGCCCGGATCAGATTCAAGTCCCTGATGTTTGCATACAGGACTATCACTGGATCTATTCACATGTATTTTGTGTATTTTCAAAATACAAAATACTGTATTTGTATTTAAATACATTTTTCCACACAGTATTTTGTATTTGTATTTAAATACACTTTTCCACACAGTATTTTGTATTTTTATTTAAATACACTTTTCCACACAGTATTTTGTATTTGTATTTAAATACACTTTTCAACACAGTATTTTTAATTTTAATTTTAAATACATTATCATGTATTTATGCCCATCCCTGCCGCCTACTCACTAAGATCAAAGTTTTAATATTTTCCTTGCTCAAAGTTGCGCTCAGATTGGTCCTGAATCGCTTTAAAGTTTCTTTAAAAGCCTCTAGCACCTGATCAAAGAATTAAAAGATTAAGTAAGGCAGATAGTCTAAAAGAGACTTTTATAAAGAAGAAGAAAATTCTGTCATAATTTACTTATCGTTCTAAACATTTATAAGGAATATTTGGAATAATGTCAGTTACCAAACAGATCTCATCCCCTATTTACTGCCATAGTAATGACAGTTCTATGGGAGTCAATGGGGATGAGATCTGCTTGGTTTAAGATATTATTTCATTTGATATATTGTCCATATATTCATTACAGAAAATGTACTGTGGTCCAACAAATTTGAGTGAAAATGTAAAAAAATGCTGGCGCTGGCAGCTTACAAAAAAAGCCAGTGGGGAAAGAGTGAAGTGTTGGGAACTAAGGACAATAATGATTTAAACACAAAATAGCCCTTGACCTCTGACTCAGCCGATAGTGAGCCTGCAAGGGTGAAATCAATGCAGCATGGTACCGTGTATTTATAACTTAATTAAGACAATACAAATTTTTTATTATTATAATTAGGAATTATAATAAATATTTTTTATATATTGTATTGTAGTCTATCTGTCCTTCCGGGTTTCTTCCCTCCTCTGCCTCACTTTCGATTTCAACTTTGAAGCAGAGCGAAATCAGTCTACTAGAATCAGTTCCAGCCAAGGCTATTTTAGTAGTGTCCACAGCAGTAAGTAGTAGCATGGATTTGGATTAGTTTTACGGGTAACTATTGGTACATTTACACTGAAATTACCTGGAACAACGATGACGGACAATTATATTTTCTTAGTGCGATACTGCTATGTACAATGCTGCGTCAGACATAACTTACTCTTATTATAGGGAGATAGAAGGGTCTGTAACAATTCCAATGGGAGAAAGCTTAACCTGCGATTCAAAGGTTGCAGGCTTTCCATCTAGTGGCTTTGACTGCATAGAGTCATCCAATGGAAATGCTCTAGAAACTCAACCAATCATCATATTCAGTGTCCAAGTCCCATCCCCGAATGTTCCTGAACTTGAAAAAGTACTACCAAGCAGGCATGGCGACAATAATATTTTATATTAAAATTTACATTTTTATTTAAATATGTCAGCATGTTCCATCTTTCTATAATTTTTCTATAATTAAATTACTGACAGAGACCCAGCACCTATCAGCCAATCACTGTGGGCATAGACATTAAGCTTGCTGACATCCTCCATAGCAATGAGGTCAACCCTGCCCTTTATCTTAGCTTGAGGTTTCTTTCTACTCCTTAACAAAAGTTGCTCTCAGCAACGTTGTGAATAGGTTTTAAGATGAAACTCTTAACTAAAAACTTTTACTGCTGTTAAGCAGGACTAGTGGTGCTCATTAAAAGAAATTTTGTGGATACGTGCCAAGGTGTTTTTGATTGGTGGCTTTCCAGGAGCACGTTTGGAGAACCCTGCAGTAGGTTTTCTCTCCAGTATGGGTGAACAACATTTAGTCAATGGCGGGCAAGATCGGTTTGGTTGTAAGCATTCTTCCAAATATCTTTCTGTTAGTTCATCAGAACAAAGAAATCTAAACAGATTTGGAACAACTAGAAGATGAATTAATGGTGACAGAATTTTCGTTTTTGGGTGAAGTATACTCATTTTTTTTATTCAGCATGGGCAACCAGGAGAGGGCGCAATTAGACCAGCTATATTTGTAATCCAAATGCCTGTTTAAAAGATTACGTTTTATTAAAACAATCTTCAGGTTTGGGGTTTCTTTTCAAAATTAAAAAGACATTCTAAATTAAAGCAAAATTGAGCCATAAGGGACCGATTATTGCCACTTCCTTAGTCCCTGAAATTTTGTCTGCTCTCTTCTGTTGGGCAACAGACTCTATGTGAGCTCTGCCTGTCCTCTAGTTTCCATGGATACTTCAGCACTGAGTCTAGGAGAAGTGAGTGGGCTCAGTATGTTTGAAACATAATTAATGACAGTAGATTACAGTCAGTGGGTGCCATGAACTTCAACAAGAGAAGTTTAACCTCACACACGATATAATTAATGTATAAAACATTACTAAACATTAAACTGACCAACAGTCTGGCTGAATTGAACTATCCTTTGGCATTATAGGATGAACATAATAGGTGATCATTTATACACTTCTTTATATCAATTATAACAGATTTGCAAAAATCAACATGGGAAAGCTAAAAGCATAGCAGATAATATTTCTGATGAATTTACATAATATAGTCTGGATTAAATTGTAGTTTCTAGAAAACCAAACACAAAGTGGATTATAAATACATTCCATTACAAGGGAAACAGTAGTCTGTGGTTAATCTTAAATTTACTCAACACATTTTGATAATGCATTCAGGTCACACCTTGCCTGTGGGACTTCCAGATCACAATGGTCAACAGGAACCAGAATCAGCAGTACACCATGGCAGCCTGTACATTTACAAGAACTGTTCAACTGCGTGTCAGGTCTAGTTTCCAGCATTTTGTGGGTTCTCCATCACCGAATCATATTTTAAGATGTTATATCAGCCAGCTAGTTTTTCAAATGCCATAGTTTTTTGGAGACTCCTGTTGACCAAAAAAAATATAACATTGTTTTTGTTCACAATTGTCAGTCAAGTCCGCCTTGCTCTGATGTCATGCTTACGTGTGGCAGAGGCACAGGCACCATGGCCGAAACCCATAGTCAAGCGCAGTTGCTTCCGCGATGACTGCGTTGATGAAAAGCATGATGGGAGACGACTTGCTGACGAGAGCCTAAATGCCCATTGAGCAAGAATGTCAGCTAATATTTTTTTTCTGAAGTGTTCCATTAACTGAAGTAGTTTGTATTTTTTGTGATTTATATGCAGGAAAAAAAAACACCTTTGTGAAAAATATTGTCCTCAAAACCACCTTCATGTAAAAGGGCAATTCAATTGCATCGATTTCACCCACGATAAAAAGCAATATTTTTCATTAAAGTTGAATAAAAACCGTTACAAAACAAGATGGTATACAGTTTCCATACAAAACACCTCAATTTTCACAGTTTCCATATTTATTTTATAAACACATTTTATTCATTTAACCACAATTATTGCACTTTGTCCAGGAACGAAGGAAAAATGTGCTCCAAAATAAAATATGTGTTTTCTGGAAATGAATTACAGAATTTACACTATAGGAACTCCCCAGAAGGACTAATATCAGTTAAAGTTAATTTCTTACATTTTTGGGATAAACTGGAAACTTTAAATACAAGGTTCGAAGCATTCGTTTGTCTAAGAAAATATCCAAATTCTTTCTTACAGACTTGATTGAGAGTTTGTCTAATATAAGTTTTAGAACATTTCTCAATTTTAAACTCACTTTGCACAAGAAAATGCGATAGAAAACGCGAACGCGGTCTATTCCATTGCTGACGTTTCCAGTCGACTCCACAGCGCGATTTGGGAAGTCTGTCTTGGCTGCGCTGTTTTCACTCCTCCCCTTACTGCAGGCAGCTACTCTCATCTTCTTATCGGTCTTGGCAAGGTGCATCTCAAACAATCTTATTGTGTATTGAACTAGCTGGGTATTTATAGACGCGAGGAGATGACGTCACAAATGACGTCACGAGGGACGCGAATACCGGAAGATATAAATAGACCGCGGTAAACAGGGAAAATCAGCTTCTGCCATTTCAACAAAGTACTGTGTAAGTTTCTTGTCCCTTGTCCAAAGTTAGCAAAGTGTTATGTTGGTACATGGGCCAAGCAGTAAAAGATAAGGGCATAGCAAAAAGTTCCCAAGATTTTTTTTTGTTTTATTAGAACAATAATCAAATTAACATTTTAAAAAGGTAAACTATATAGTTTAACTTAAGAAAACCAAGTTCAACAAGATAAACGTAGAAGCTACAAAACTGAGCTTCCTCCATCAAACAAATGTATATGGAGTAGTCCAACTAAACACACATGGGGTAACCATTAACAAACTAAACAAGACAGTTAACCCAAATATCACAAAAACATTTTAAACTACTAAGTTAAATAAATACTATAATTAATAAGTATTAAGAAAATAAAGAGCCAACAAAATAATTTAGAAGTCGCAGTACCAATCACTTCTAGGGTGGCCATACGTCCGGCCTCAGGCCGGACAGTCCGGATTTTAAGCTCCCTGTCCGGCGTCCGGCGCAGCCTCAAGCCGGACACTCATTTGTCCTCCTTTTCGGAGTTGCGCTGAATCGGCCTTAAAAAACGCAGTGTAAAAACTCTATTGGGACACAGCAGCATAGCGTCTGACACCGTAAGATCTCTGGTCAAACAAATGATTGGCTGAAAGAGGTGTCAAATAAATATCTGATATATAATTGGTTAAAAACGTAAACAACCTCCACGATTTGGAGGTGGAGTCCACGTACTGGCTACGTCACATAATAACGTTAACATGCCGAAACCTCCGACATCATTTAATACGGAATGGACAAAAGAGCACGAATTCACATCAAAAAGCAGTAGAGATGCTTTCCATGGATTTTGCACACTATGTCGCTGTGAAGTCGACGTTATTTGTAAAGGGAAAGCCGCCATTGACCGACATGCCAGCACTGAAAAACATAAAGGTAACCGACGAGCTGCTGATACGTCTTCCCTTAGGTCTTAATTTCGAGAGGCAACATCACCTCAGGGTGACAAAATCTCCGCTGCAGAGCTTTGTAAAGTCTATCATGCAGTCAAGCATCACCAGTCCTACAGGAGTGTCTGTGAACAAACACTTTTTTGCCTCTTCTGTTACACATAGGTCTACATCAAGATATGTTGTTGATCAAATTGTCTGGCAATGAATAGAGTAGGCTATTTCATAATCACTGTATCATGATACCATCGATATGATAGACAAAATTGTATTTTGTCGAGAGGGCCAAAGTTACATAAAATCAGCCTGACGAGGCTAATGATACAAGCTACATGATCCATCCCTCCATCTAGCGTTCCAGCCAGGATTGCGTTTCTCTGTTCGCCGGTGTACTATACCTTTCTTTTTTTCTGCTGATCACTGATCAACCACATCTCTCAAAGCTTAAAAAAACGAATTAAAACCCATCTCTTCTGTGAATACTTGACAGACAAATGAAAAGAAAAACACTAACACTTCTCTCAACAGGTAGTGGTCTAGTAACTAGTAACTTTGTATTAGCACCTATGGTACTATGACATATCGCTTATTGCTCCCTGAATTCTTTGTAAGTCGCTTTGGATAAAAGCGTCTGCTAAATGACTAAATGTAAATTTAGCCTAGTCTTTCCAGGCGCAACTGGCAGTCCTAAGCATGACCCAGTCTATTATTGACATAATTAACAATAATTAGTAACATGAACATTTGTGCAGTTCCCTTTCTGTTGATCTCTCGACGTTGTGTTGAACCGACAGATGGGGTTTGACTTGAGAACCTATCATCTTCTGACTAGTTTTGAGAAGGCCAATGAAATTGGCGAATGAAATTTGCATGCTGGACTTCACCCCCGGATATACGGGTATAAAAGGGAGACGGTCTGCTCATTCACCTTTTGTTCTTCGGAGCCTTGCGCATCTGATTACTACAATAATATTGCTGAATCTACGACGTGGTGCAGCGGAGTGTCCCTTCTCAGCGGCTTCCCCTGGGCATCTCGGTAGTTCCGTAGGTTTTCTAGTCAAGTCAAGTCAGCTTTATTTATATAGCGCTTTTAACAATTTTCATTTTCAAGAAAACATTGACTATAAGCAAAACATATAAGGTTATGCAAGTCAAAACACAAGTCAAATATCAGACAGACTATAAATTCCTATATGCAGTGTTAATTAAATATAGCTATAAAATTCTAGCAGCCCTCCCGGCCTGGCAAACAGTGCAAAACAGTATGCAAACGGTGGCGAGGAACCCAAAACTCTGTTGGAGGAGAAAAAACCTGGGAAACCAGGCCTAACCAGGGGATTCCAGTTCCCCTCTGGCAAAAGCTGCAGCCTCTGCACAAGCTTGACAGTGCTTGCACAACAAGACAAAATAAAAATAATTAGATTTAAGATTATCATTAATAATTTTGTAGAGTCGCCACGTCCTTTGTCCAGCTCTATCATCATAACATTTGTCAGGTCTGGGTATGGACTGCGCTCTGCCCGCTGTGGTAACCTTGGACTGCATCCTGCCCATTCTAGTAACCTCTAACTAGTGCAGCCTAAACCTTCGGAATATATATATATATATATATATATATATTATGATAGTGTAGTAAGGTAGGCGGATCTTAACGTTTTTAGGGCTTTCCTGTATTTTTGAATAATACTATCCGAAATACCTCTTCTTAAAGTTGCGCTCCATTTTCCGCACTGCTTTCTTTAGAGCCTGAGTTTGTTCATTATACCACGGTGTCGGGCTGTCTTTTTTAATATTCTTTAAGCGCAGAGGAGCAACTGTGTCTAGCATTTCCGAGAAGCTGGCGTTAAAATTTTCAATGGTAAAGTCAAGATCTTCGACGTTATTACTCATGCTAGATATTTGAGACAAATCAGGCGAATTATCAAGAAATGCACCTTTTGTTGTCGAAATTATTGTTCTACCATATTTGTAACTAGGAGCTTGATTTGCAGCCATAGGCCAGTGAAGCAAACATGATACCAGATAATGATCCGAAATGTCTTCGCTCTGCAGAAAGGATTTTTCAGAGGCACCTGGGACAAATGGTCGCTCTGCTGAAACTTTTTCAGAGGCACCTGGGACACATGGGTCGCTGGACGGGGCCCCGCCTGCGTCGGCATATCAACTGCCTAGAGTTGCTAGCTGTTCTGCTACACTCAGGAGGCTACGGTCTCTCTTGTAAAAAAATTGTGTTATTTAATTCATGTGTATTAAAATAGGCGATATGAATAGATTTGAACACTTTATACTTACTGCATGCATTGAGTCATTTAGAAATTTCTTGCTAATCTTTCCCTCTGGTTTGATTATTTGCAGTGGTATTACCTATGATAGTTTTGTACCTTTGACGATTAAATTCTTCACACGCTTTGCAGAAGGTGTCGGTAATGTACCAATACGCTGGATGTCAACCACTGTTAAATACATTAGAAGAAGAAGCTCCAATCGCCATCTGTTTTCCTTAGCGGATCGATTTGATCAACGCTAGACTTGTAGGGCTGCTGATAGCTTCCTCACGGTCGACTGCCGGCCACCCAAACCCAATAACACATCACATAAAGTCCAGGCCTGGTCCTCTCTCCCCTTTCCCTGTTGTCGCTCCTCTCTTATGCTTCCGGAGCTCCTCTGTGATAGATGCGAGACCGGTGCACACAGCTCTCGTCCTGCCCTGGTCGCCCCAAGCACATTGCCCAATAAAGCCGTTCTTGTGTACATGTTCTGCTTCATATTTATATTTCAAACCGTCATTAAGAGTTTCCCGTTTTTTGAAACAAAAGATTTATTTATTTCACGAGTTTGCCGCCGTACGGTGAACTGAATGTGCTGCTTCTCTGTACCACTTACTGCCCAGAGTATTAGAGGCTGAGAGAGAGGCGAAGTCTGCACAGTGTTGCCAGATTGGGCCGGTTTTTGGTGCGATAAAGGATCAGATATTGTATATTGAAGCGATTGCAATGCCAAAGTGGTCCAACTATACTGTATGTTGCATGGTAATTAGTAGGAAAGTACCTAAAATATTTACCCTATATATACCCTATATACGATATAGGACGAGTTCCGCTGCTCTGCGTAATAGATCCAGTAGGAATCGAAGATTGCTCAGCATAAGCCTCGCAAAAAGGTGAGTGAATGGGTGACTGGCGTGCCATCCCATTTGCAACGTTCATTGGCCTTTTAAAAGCACAATCGGAGATGATAATCAAACCCCATTCCCCATTCTCAAGTCAAACCCCATTCTGTCAGTCTCGAAATAACGTTGAGAGACCGACAGATAGTGAAACAGAGCTATGCAGAAAGCTAACATCCTTCAAAATTTGCTGAAAACACTGTCATTTCCTATCGCAAAACCAATGCTATTAATGTAAATATATTCGCTGCTTCTGGCGCCTCCTCTGCTATTTCTGATGTTTCCAAGTTCAGCTGTCCTTCAGACTTCTGTTATTGTTGATGTTTTAAATGACCATGGTCCAATTGTGAATAGGTCAGTTCCTCTGTCCCGCTTATCCCCTCGGTATAATTCTGAACTTTCGTGCTTTGAAGGCCAAAGGCAGACAACTTGTACGCCTCTGTAACATGACTGTCCTTCTATTAATATCCCCTGAACATGTAGATGCACTACAAAACTACCCTAAATATGGCAAGATCTTCTTATAGTTGTGGTATAAAAAAGCTGTTTAAAAATACTGTTGAATATGGTTAACAAATAGTTAGTCTAGTCATAGCCCCAGTTGAATGATTTGTGTGACTCTTTTCTGCACCACTATCAACTAAAAATAGATGCTATATGTGGGTCTCTTGTCACCGAACCAACCACTTCTTCTCGTGAGCAAGCTCAACCTACTGGGCAAATGCCATACCGTCCATTTAACTGACACATTTGATGGTGAAATGTCTGTCTAAGATCTGTTAATCAACTGTCTAATAATTGTTCACTTGACTGTCAACTGATTATGAAATTATATGTATTGATACAGTGTACTGTCTATGCACAGCGTCCTTGAGCCTAGGAAAGGCGCTATATAAATTAAACATTATTATATGGCTTTATATTTGTTCTATTTCTTGTTTTTCAAACAAAACCATAGCTAAGTTATCGTTTTCAAGTGGGGGTTCAAAAATCTGCCGAGATGCACAGCATCGTAGCTGGAGATGGGCAAATGGGCCAGCGAGGCACCGAAACTGCCACTTGTTTGGTTTTGAAGAGTAAAAAATAATTTTGAACTGCAAAAAAAGTTTAAATCAACAGAAAAAAGTTTTGAAGAGCAAAAATAGTTATGAACATTGAAAAAAGGAAGGATCTAAGACACTGATTTTATTTTTCTCCCCACAATACATTTTTTCACAATCTGGTTCAGGGCTTTTATAACATTGCACTTTGCGATAATGGGAGAACCAGAATGAAAGCAGAACTTAACCATATCACTTTGCAACCAAAAACACATGGTTATTCATAAAGCTCCTGTAGTCTCAGTGCATGTGACATTGAACTGTCAAAGCAAAGGAAACTCTAGGCCTATGTGTAAAGGATAATCAGATCAATAACTAATCAAGTTTTTCAGAAGTGTGTATGGATCATACAATCTATTTACTAACTAGTGATAATGTTTAATAGAACAAACATAGATGAGCATGTGTGTGTGACTATTTCGTCTCAATGGGTATGACGTGTCGTGTGGTCTGTAAAAAACTTCAAACTAACCATAATAAACATATATGTTTTTCATTTTAACCGTTTTATTATGCAGCCTTCTAAATTTTTCTTTGTGAAAAATGTTCCCTTCATTTATTGCCTGATGAAAATGCCGTCTTTTCTATCACCTTAGCAACTGCTTCAAAAAAGGTGGGCGGTGAGGGGGCAGAGAGACATGTCTGTTTGTATGTGAGAAGAGAGAGAGTGTGTGTGTTCCTGTCAAATGAAACTTGCAGTGCTCCCATGCCATTTGTCGAAGAGTTACATTTTTAGTCATTGCCAGAAACAACCTTCATTTAAAAGAAGAGGTTGATCTTTATATCAGAATATCAGAGTTTGTTTATATGGTGTAATAAACAGCTGAATCTGCACAACATCATTTTCTATTCTTTATCCAGATCAACCAAAATTTTGTTATTGTTATTTTATGAACATTCTTTATAAAATGTTGCTCTATATGTTGAAATATAACATTACATTAAAGTCTTTAAAAATACATAAAGAATAACAAGGAAAACCATCTAAAGACTTAAAGAGCCCATTAAC
The DNA here is from genome assembly GCF_947034865.1 of Barbatula barbatula. Classification (NCBI taxonomy): domain Eukaryota; kingdom Metazoa; phylum Chordata; class Actinopteri; order Cypriniformes; family Nemacheilidae; genus Barbatula; species Barbatula barbatula. The sequence continues at coordinate 18,426,742 of NC_136778.1, read as the reverse complement.
ACCTGGTCACTTCATGCATTTTCTCTGATCGAAAAGGTATCCGATGGTGAAAAGAAAAGATATAAATTCCCTTTGATATGTTTTTTTTTAGATGTATTTAAATCCGATCATGCAAACCACTTTAGGAGGTGGTCTAAGACAAATTCCAGACAAAACTTGACAGGCGTTAATGCATCTGTCTGTTGAAGACACATACCTTAGCATTTTACTCTTCCCAATTGGAAGTATGCTGATCCTGATGCAAATTAACTGTCAAATGAACACTCAGAGGCGGAGCAGGTGCGAAACAAAGACACTGACTGCTTTTTGTAATGAATCATCAGGCTGGCAGGTATGCTTTATTAAGAATAGTCGGTCAGACGGGAGTAAACAGGTATAACAGTAGGCAGGCAGAAGGTCAGGACAGGCAGATATCACTCACAGTACAACGTTACAGACAAGGGTCAGAGGCAGGCAGCAACGGGTCAATAATGAGTATGAGATAGGATCGGTAACAGATAGTCAGACTACAAGATAACGCTCAGTAAAGTTCACCACGGTAAAACAAGACTTCGCAATGAACTGAGAGGTAAGATCCCAGTGACAGTTCCCACTCCTGGCGTGAGGAGGGAACCGTTGCCGAGGTCTTCCACGAGGCCGAGGGGCTGGTCTTTCTGGATGTGCAGTGTGGAACTCCTCCACAAGATTGGGGTCCAGGATATCCTCTGTGTTGACCCAGGTGCGTTCCTCCGGACCATATCCCTCACAGTCCACTAGGTACTGGAGTACTCCTCCTCGGCGTCTGGAGTCCAGTAGTTCACAGGCTCGGTAAGCCTCCTCACCCTCCACCAGGATAGGCGGGGGACCCTGATCACCAGACACCTCCTCTCCCTCCTCGCTGGGACCATCGGCAGGTTTGAGCAGGGATACAAGAAATGTGGGGGAGATGCAAAGGTTGTTGTGGCAAAGCAAGACGTTGTGATACGGGAGTAATCTGACGAATGATTTGGAAAGGACCAACATACCTTGGACTCAACTTTTTACAGGGGAGTTTACCCATTGACCCGGTTGGTAGGTGGGACCGGGACGACGGTGGCGATCAGCTTGTTCTCTCAGACGGCGGACAGCGTGTTGCCGGTGAGTATGGGCTCTATTCCAGGTTTCTTCACTTCGAATCCAATCATTGATGGCAGGAACATGGGTGGGTTTGCCGGACCACGGCAATAGTGGTGGTTGAAACCTCAGAACACATTGAAACGGGGTAATACCGGTTGCTGCTTTACAAATTGAATTTTGTGCATATTCGGTCCCAGATATCGGGAGCAGTCGTTCTGATTGTGGTTACAGTAGGATCGTAGGAAACGGGTTAAGTCTCTCAACCTGTCCATTAGACTGGGGGTGATACCTGGAGGTAAGGCTGTCGTTAATGTTCAGTGCCTGGCAGAAAGCTGACCAAAGTCGGGAGGTGAACCGTGGGGACCACGGTCAGACACAATGTCCTCAGGCAAGCCGTAAATCCTGAAGACCCAAGTGCAGAGCTGCTCGGCCGTTTGCATGGCGGTAGGTAGCTTGGATAACGGAATGAGGCGGCAGGCTTTGGAGAAATGAATGATGACTGTAAGTATGTTAGTGTATCTGTCTGATTTTGGTAAGTCTGTGAATAAGTCAATGGCAATGTGAGACCAGGGATGGTGTGGTAAGGGTAGGGGTTGCAACAGACCAGCGGGAACCTGATGGAATGGTTTGTTTTTATTGCAGATGTGGCAAGCTTTGACAAATTGTGTAGAATTATTGGGTAATGATGGCCACCAGAACCGGTTCTGCAGGATCTGAATGGTAGCAGTGATGCCCAGATGACCAAAAGCAGGTGAGTTATGGACCATCTCGAGGATGTGGTTGCGAAAATTAACGGCTACGAACACCTAAGTGGGAGGACAGTCAGGAGGTGTCTCGACCGTGAGAAGAATAATGACCAACGAGGGTTGAGACTTTTAGGGTTCTTGTGATCTGTTAGAACGATGAAATGATGTGCTGCTGTCTTTCCGGTTTGAATGGTTCTAATGCACAAAGGAGACGAGCTAGACAGACATTTTGATAAATAGTTTGAGTCCCATTGAATAATCTGTCCTTCTCTCCAACAGATATGAGGATTGTGAGTAGGAAGCCATGGTAATCCTAGGATAACATAGACGTTGGTAAGACATGGAATTGAATGCTCTCAGTGTGAAATATACCCGTCTGCATAGTAAGGGGTTGAGTTATGGTGTTCACGCGTCCAGTGCCCAGAGGCCGGCCGTCTATTGCCTCCACTGCGAGAAAAGAAGAACAGGGGGTCAGTGTGAGCTGGTGCTGTTGTGCAAAGATCTGGGAAATAAAGTTCCCCACAGCCCTGGAATCCAGCAATGTGGTAATTACCAATCGCACAGCGTTAACCATTAGTGTTATGGGTACAGATACACACATCTCGGAACTGTAATAAGGATTGCCATCACACACCGGCCGTGGGTTTTCTGGAAGGGTGCGAACTGAACAGTTATTTCTTACATGACCGGGAATGCCACAGTACAGACACAGACGGTGAGTTCATTATCGGCTTCTCTCCTCCTCAGACAAAACGGTAAGCATTAACCTGCATGGGTTCAAAACGGTCAGGGTCTTCAGGGGATTGTGTGCAATCAGTGCGCCACTGACCTGCCTTGCGTGCATGCATAAGGTTATTGATCTGTATGGTGAGTTCAATGAATTGATCAAGATTCTTGCCATTATCGCGACAAGCTAGTTCCATCTCATGAGTTAGACCTCTTCTGAAGCAAGTTTTCAAGGGATTCATCGGCAGTGTTGTGCCAACCGCGTGGTTAATAGCGGCTGGGGTAGGTGGTGAAGGCGTCGTGGGCACAAATAATTAATGCCTTGTAGCGCGTTTACCAGTTCCTCCGTGAGACTTGTGAGGCGATTGAGCTGGTGTTGGTGGGCAGCCAGTTGATTGGCTTGAGCTGACATAGACGCACATAGATGAGAAAAAGCAGCTGGATCTTGCGTTGGCGAAGTCTTCTGTAATGAATCATCAGGCTGGCAAGGATCCATTTGCATGCTTTATTAAGAATAGTCGTATTGGCAGGGTCAGACTGCAGTAAACAGGTATAACAGGAGCATGCAGAATCGTAAACAGTAGGCAGGCAGAAGGTGAGGACAGACAGATATCACTAACAGTACATTACAGACAAGGGTCAGAGGCAGGCAGCAACGGGTCAATAATAAGTATCAGACTGAACTTCTGAAATCTCATAATCCTGAAGAACACGGCTTGTGGTTGGTCAACAATGACAGACGCCATGAACACAAACTCCCGAGCAATTTGGAATGAAGGAGAAAAGATAGCGATCCGTGTTTTCCAAGGATTTTTTTAAACACGGCTGCATTTGCAGAAGCAAATAAAAGCAAAATAACAGTGCCTGCCATTTCATTTAAGAGGAAATAAATAATATTTATTAACATTTTGGGCAGGAATAAAACATCAGATTTATATCAGTTTAGCTCAGGGGTGGGGAACATTGATCCTGTAGGGCCACTGTCCTGCAGAGTCTAGCTCCAACCTGTTAGCAACAACGCACCTGTTGTGTTTGATTAGTATTGTCATAATCCCGGTCTTTTGTGGGTTTTTGTCTGCCACAGGTGTGTGTTTTGTTTTTGTGGAGCACATATGCATGTTGTTTTGAGAGCTCACCATGCGCTTAGTGTCTGAGTCATTCGTCCTGCCCTTTTGCTTCCCTGTCAGGCAATCCCTCTAACCAGTTTTCCATCACCTGCCAATTCCCCACAGAATGAATGAATGATAGTTTATAGAAAACCGCTTCGCGTCGGCCCAGAGTTTTGTTTTTTTTTACTGCTCATGCCGGTGCCGCCCCCCCGTGACATGAAAAAATGCCCGGTTCGCCCGTGCCTAAAACCGCTACTGGGTTCTCTCCCCAAGTGGGTCCTGCTCTCTCCTCTGTGAGTTTGTCTTCTCTCTCGTCACATGGAGTTCTAACCAGGTCCAGAAAATGCTATCACATAACCCCAATGTTATCAACCCTTCACTGGCTACCCATTAAGTATTGACTTTAAAGTTTTTTTAAGCACTCATAAAGCCTTAACCGATTTAGCCCCTACCTAGCTACTATGGCCGTTCATGTCGAGTACGACGAACTGCTTCCCGTTTTGAGCGTCTCTCTTCCAAAAATGACTTAAGGCCTCCTGAGAGTCCCTGTGGCCTTTGTTAATTGCTGCACGCCAGTTCGGTCTGTCATTTGCAAGTGCCTCCCAGTTATACAGGTTGATGGAGAAGGCCAGAATATCTCTCTTAGTGACGTCTTTAAAACGTAGATGGGGCGACGTTGTTTGCGGGGGGCCTTTGCCAGCTCGCCATATAGCAAAATGTTTGGAAGGCGAGTGTCATTCATTTTATTAATATGCCCGATCCAGCGGAGGTGGTGTTCACGAAGGATGGTGTACAAGTCACTGGAACGAGTTCTCTCAAGTATGACAGAGTTTGGCACATGATCCTTCCAGCATGGAACGCAGGCAGCGAAAATGAAAGGCATTGGGGCGATGTTCGTGCATCCTGTATGTTGTCCACGTCTCACTTGCATATAGTAAGGTGCTAAGTACACAAGCATGGTATACACGGACCTTAAGGAGTAATAAGAGGTTCTTGTTGTGCCAAACGTGCTTGCTCATTTTTCCAAACATAGATGATGCCCTGCCCATGTGCATTTCAAGCTATGCATCAAGATTATTATTGTTTGATACTGTGGAATAACTGTCTTTTTAAGACTAATCTACAACCATACTCAAGACATGCAGCGGCAAAAGATGAGAAGAGTAGTTGTAAATCGGCCTCTGAGTGGGCAATAAAGGCAGCATCATCAGCATAAAGCAGCTCACGTACCAGAACATGGCATACTTTAGTCTTCGCCCGCAGCCTGGCCAGATTGAACAGTTTTCCTGAGCTGCGGGTGTGTAGATGTATACCCGAGTCATCAGGGAAGGCACGGCCTAGTAGGGCAGAGAAGAAGATTCCGAAGAGAGTAGGAGCAAGGATACATGCCTGCTTTACCCCACACCTTATCTGGAACTCGTCAGAGCGAGTGCCTTCAGATTGTACAGTTGCCTTCTTGCCCTCATGAAACTCAATGATCACCTTCAGTAATTTTGGAGGGCAGCCAAGTCTTTGTAAAATGAGAAAAAGTCCAGATCAACTAATGTAGTCAAAGGCCTTGGTCAAGACCACAAACACCAAGAACAGAGGTTTATGCTGTTTGTGATGGCCCGCGATGCAGCCACACATTAGCAAGCGGTAATGCTGCGCACACCTACACACATGCACCTAATTTGTATATTTGTATATTGTATATTGTCCGATTTATTTTCAGGACTTGCGTGTTAAGGGGTAGCTTGCGCTACCAATCAGCAGATTGACTATGGGGGGAATATAATGTGTGGATCCGGATTTCTTGTTTGCTTGCTTTGTTTCTTCATTGACTTAAGTTAGGCATTTATTTATATTTTCTAATCATGGAACTGATCTTGTTTGTATTAATTTTGAGTGTATTTTGAAGTTTGTGGTTTGTCTTCCCCTTGTGTGTTAATGTGGACTAGTCCATTTGTATAAATGTTCCTCTGTTTCCTTAGTAGAGCAGTTCAGGTTGGTTTTCCCTATGTATTAAATTATTTGAGGTTTGTTTGTTTTGTTGACCTCAGTTATAGGCCTAAACTTTTGATTTGTTCATTTGGACTTTAGTTTCCTTTGTTGAATCAGTTGTGTAAACGCCTGACTTTATATTAAATATATTTTTTGGAAACTATTTTTCATTGCCTTCCTTACCTTGACTGTTCGGTCCCTCACAATTGGTGGCAGCGGTGGGATACGCCAGTAGGAGGCATAGTTTACCAGAACTATACAAATTTGGGCTGTATTGCTGAAGGTTGTATTCCTGTTACAATGAATCGCGGAGGAAGAAAAGCCGCCCTGAGATCTGCTCCAGTAGAGCCACCTGGGGAATTGTCCCAGGAGCTGGGGAAAGATGAAGAGGCACAAGAAGTCGGGGAGGTAAATGAGATGGAGTCTGAAAGCAGGGAGCCCACAATAGTCGACCTGACTGGCCTTTTCAGAGCTCATATGGCAAAGGTGGATGCCCGAGAAACTCACCGGACACAAGAGTATGCCCAGCAAGAGCATCGCTTTAAATCTCTGCATCATCAGTTTAATCTGCTGCAATTGGAGGTGCAGGCTCGCACCACTCCAACTTTAAATCCACTGCTGACTGATGGGGACCCCTTGGAAGGTCCAGATGGTGATGAAGCAGTCGTCCTTGGCCGCCTGTTGTCTCCGTCCATTACTGGTCGGAGGGATCTGTCAGAAAGCCGTGATAGAGGTCAGTGTCAGTTTAAAGAGTTTGATTCCACTCTTGACAGGCAAGGCCAGAGCTGCGTATGTCCATATGGATAGTGATGAGGCGCTCGACTGTGAAGAGGTGAAATCTGCAATTTTGAGAAAATATGATATAAATCAAGAAACATACAGACAACAGTTCCGTTTCCTGGAGGTTGAACCTACGGAGAGTACTAAAGAATTATATGTGCAGTTAAAAGAACTCTATGGGAAGTGGGTCCAGCCACGGGGTAAAACAGTGGAGGAGGTTGGTGAAATCATAATTCTTGAACAATTTCTGAGAATGCTTTCCTCTGAGCTCCAGTTGTGGATCCGGGAGCATGATCCTAAGACGGCTGCACAAGCTGCAACGCTTGCCGACGTGTTTGTGGCCGCACGCAGGAGGAACCAGCCCTGGGAGTGGAAAACTAGCAGGGATGATTACAGACAAACCCTCCCTCAGCAAACACAAAGACATTTCCCCGGCAGGGTATGCCTCCTGGAGGAGGACCTTCATTTCCGACCCCCTTTAAAAGCCAGAAGAAAGTGCAGATCTGTTATCTGTGCGGTCAGGAGGGTCATACAAAACCCATGTGCCCTAGGAATTCTGCCAAAACCGCTCACCTGTGTTATGTGCCCAGGGGTTGTACGACGTCACCTGGGAATGCTGACTGGTCGCCACCAATGACCAAAGTGGAGGTGAATGGAAGAGAACTGCAGGCCCTTGTAGACACCGGAAGTGATCAGACCCTGGTACATCACAAGTATATACCATCTACTTCACTTACCTTCAGTGGGAAATCAATCCGCTGTGTTCACAGTGATGAGAAACTGCTGCCTACAGCCGAGGTGTACCTCAAGGTGAAAGAACAAACTTATCTATTGGAGGTGGCCGTGGCGGACAACTTACCATTTCCGGTGGTGTTGGGTCATGACCTGCCAGTGCTCTGGGACTACAGCCAGTACCCTTGTGTAATATGGTCATCACACGATCCAAAGCAGGTCAGGAGGATGGGGAGCAGGGGCTTCGGGTCCTACCCTTCTTTGACAATGAGGTGGAAACTGCGGAACCGGCGAAGCCCAGGAAATCCTGTCGACAGAAGAGGTTGGAAAAAATTAAATATAATGCTTCTAGAATGCCAGTTGACTCCATCTCGGAGTGTACCCCAGAATTTAGGCTGCCGACTAACATTGCCCAGTTGCAACAGGAGGATGCCAGTCTTGTCCCTTGCCGGGAAAGGGCAAAGCAAGAGGATGCAGAAAATGATGTGGACTCTAACTTCAACAGGGAAAGATTCTTCCTTCAACAGGGAATCCTTTACCGTCAGTCGGGGTCTGGGACACAGCTAGTGGTTCCACAGGGAGTCCGCCACACTATCCTTAGTCTGGGCCATTCAATTGCCTGGGCTGGCCACCTGGGGAAATCTAAAACACTTGCACTGATTAGAAGACACTTCCATTGGCCCGGCGTGAAGGCAGAGGTAGCCCAATATTGTAGGAGTTGTCCAGTGTGTCAAAAAGTCTCTGCACATGGCCCCTGTCGGGTTCCTCTCCAACCACTTCACATCATAGGCACTCCGTTTGAAAGACTGGGGATGGATGTTGTCGGGCCTGTCGAGAAAAGTGGATCAGGTAACAGATTTATGCTTGTTGTAACTGACTATGCAACCAGGTATCCAGAAGTGTTTCCCTTGAGATCCATCAGAGCAAAGTATGTGGCAACCTGTCTGGTGCAACTGTTTTCCAGGGTTGGATTTCCTTGTGAAATTTTGACGGATCAAGGGACTAACTTTATGTCTACCCTTCTGAAACAGTTGTACACATTGCTTGGTATCAAAGGTCTGAGAACAACCCCAAACCACCCCCAGACAGACGGGCTCATTGAAAGATTTAACCAGACCCTCAAACAGATGCTGCGCAAGTTTGTTTGTGACTCCAGTAAAGACTGGGACCAATGGCTCCCCTACATCCTGTTTGCTTATAGAGAAGTGCCCCAATCATCGACTGGTTTTTCTCCATTTGAACTTTTATATGGACATGAGGTGAGAGGTCCGCTTGCTCTGCTCCGAGAAATGTGGGAGGGAGACAAAAGAAGGGATGAGCCGATGAATGTCGTGTCCTATGTGGTGCAGATGCGAGAGAGCGCTTGGAGAAGATGAATGCACTGGCCCAATCTCATCTGGCTGAGGTGCGAACCCGCCAGAAGACCTGGTATGATAAGTCTGCTCGGGAGCGACATTTTGAACCCGGACAGAAGGTACTGGTGATGCTGCCCAGCCATGAGAGTAAGCTGCTGGCCAAATGGCAGGGCCCGTTTGAAGTAAGGAGGAAACTGGGTCCTACCACCTATGAAGTTTCACTGTCAGGCCAGGATGGGCCAGTACGAAGGCTGCACATTAACCTCCTTAAGGAATGGTTCCTCGTCCTGATCAGACGGCGCAGAGCTTGATGATTCGGCAGGTGAGGGAAGAGGAAGACTTTGATGACCAATACTTACCCCAGCCTGCTCAAGGGGAGGTCAGTCTGGGTCACTTTTCATCGCAGCACCAGCAGGAGGTGAGAGCTCTTTGCCCAACGGGGGTGTTTTCTGAGTATCCAGGGTACACCACTTTAATAGAGCATGACATTGTGTTGAAACCAGCGGCTGTTGTGAGGAGAATGAGCTATTGGGTTCCAGAGCGTCTACAAGAGTCACTGAGGAAGGAAGTGGATTTGATGCTGAAGCTGAAGGTCATAGAGCCCTCCAGACACCCTTCTCAAAGAGCTTTCATGCTCGCAGTGCTTATCGCCAAGTCCATCAAGAGCTAACTGTGCATTCTGCACCCCCAGACACACACACAATTATAGTATTGACAGGGAGGAATGCAGTTTCAAACACACGCAGTCACTTGTTGAGGCACAAAAAGCTGAGTTATTTATATATATTATATTATATACATTATGAGTTTGAGATTATTAAATAATGTCAGTTTGATGGTTTGGGTGGAACATCCATTTATCACTTCCCTCAAACTCCCCTAAGCTTTTTCTGTATAGGCATACGCAATATTAAACCACAGTTAGTTTACATTTTCAAACAGTGCTGTAATTTTGGTTTGTTGATATTTATGATTGTTGATATTGAACCGATTAATATTACTGTGTGCAGATTTTTGGTTCAACAGCACTTTCTTTTGAGATATTGCTTAAACAGAACAGCCCCTTGAGCCCCACCTCATTGCCTCAGTTTGCTAGTTTGTGAGTGTACAGAAATAGCAAAACGCCATTATATAGTACAATATATGTACCGTATACATCTATATAATAATATAATGTTAAACCTGCCTGAATTTGCTAAACCATTTTGCATCACATGCTTTCTGCAGGCCTGTGGGAATAACCCTTGGTCATTGATGCACACTTAATATGAATGAGAATGTGAATTCCTCTGCCATAATCTTACTCTTGCATTATTCATGAATAGGAAAGCAGAAAGAAGGGGGAGCAGTAGCACACAGTAGATGTGATAACTGTTGTGCCTGTTCATCCCTCCAGGTCTTCCATCAACAGATGAGCCCAGCTGTTTTATTTTTCTTTGTTTCTTACATTTGTTCTCTCACCCTCCTTTTCTTGCCCTCTCCCTGGTCTGCTATCTTTCCTTTCATCACAATATACTCTAGGGAGGATATAGAAGTGGGTGGCATGTGTGATGTTGTATATCTGCATTCTGGCTATGACTGTATTTTCGTTTTGCACATAATCTGGCCAGATTTCTCCCCGTTCGTACATGATATCAGCATACTGGCATTGTGCATGAGAGAGAGAGAGAGAGAGAGAGACGATGAGACAGACAGAAAGAGAGCAATTGAGAGAGGGAGAGAGTGTGTGCCTGTATGTACCTCAGACTGCGGAATGATGCTTTGAGAGCTTTAAACCCCAAGTGCTTTTTCCTTTCAGTAATATTTTTCTGTTCTTTTTCATCCTTTGGATGAGGAGATGGAGACAATAAGGTAAGCAGCTTCCCCTTTTTATGTTTTGTTTATTCTCGTCATCTCGTCAAGCTTATTGCAGGACTGCAGCAGGATTTACACTCACTGTGGCATAGGGTGGATCACTTTTATTTCACTAAAAATTTAATTTTATGTTAAATAATTTGGTGCTTTAAATGCTTCTCTAGCCTCATGAGAAAACACAATTCCTTGTTCGGTTTGTTTTTACATTGCAAAGCAGGTGTGTTTGAGTTGCATAGCATAAAATGCTCTAAAAATTAATGACATTGGTTTATTTGCTATTAAATATTCATGACATGCATGTGCTTTTGTGTCACTGCTGTTACCCAAGGCAGCATGAGAGCAATTCTTTATGTGGATAAGCATTTAGAGATGATGCTGTACATTATAGTATATAAGTCATAGGGGGAAGGTATGACTCAAGCTGTGGGTGTATGTGGGGAAGATGTTTGAGGGGGTGCTAGATGGATTTATTGGGGATTTTCCCCGTGCTGATGGATTACATCAGGATATTGTTTGTGTTGCTAGAAGAAAAGAAAAGAAAGTAAATCTTCTTGCAGTCCCTCCATATTATACTCCAAAATCTCGCGTCAATCTATATAGCTATAATTGGCACAGACATTGCATGCTATTTGAAATGGCTGTACTTTATCTTTTGCAAAACAATATGGCAATAACAAAAAACCCAAATCTTAAAGAGATTGCTTTCTTTTGTATTTCATTTGTAACAAACAACACAAAAGAACATATGTAAATGTGATGATCTGAACCAGGGCCGTAACCACTACAGACATTGAGGGGGACAATATCCCCCATTATTTGGATAGTGAATAAAATCCTCATCTGTCAAGAACAAACGCGAATGACACCTATAAAAACTGAGACAAAATGTTTTCCGACCTCGGTTCTAAAGCAGGCAGAGACTCCCCCCTCCCAACCAAAATGGTTATTTCCCTCCAATGTTTAAAAGGTTGATCCGATTTTATTTTGCCTAATTGATGCAGTCATGTTTAAATGTGTAATTTTTAATAAGGTTTTGTGAATATTGTAGCCTTTAAAAATATAATTTGACAATGCATTTAATCTAAATGTGACTGTAAATACTAAATTAATAAATTGATCATATTTTGATTACTAAGAAAAAAATAGTTTCAGGTTTGATTAAATGGTAAATCAAAGCTCTGAATTATTGGCTCAGTACTATATTCATGAGGGCTCACATATATCGAATAAACATAAGGTGAAACATCAATTATTATCAAACTTAATGCAGATGCCCCTGATCCCACAGTGCAGCAAATCTGATGTCACGCGCTGAAATTGTTTCTTGTCCCTTTTCTTGAAAAGGTTCCTTATGGTCTATAATGGTTCCTATAAATGGGTGTAACAAAATTATAGATATCCTTGGGAATAACATTTTACAATATTCTAAAATTAATATTTATTTATAATAACTGTTTATTAAACTAGTGTATACCAGTACATAATTTTTTTTTTACATATTCTGCATTTCAGTTTCTCATCATATTCTTAATGTTTATCAAATAACTAAATGCTATTAGCATTTGTACTATAGTATTGCATGTATACTGTATCTATTAGCTGATCCATGCGTCATAGTTCTTTTACTGTAAGATGTATGTCTGTTTATTCATTGTGTTTTGAGGTCTGTTTCAGTTTGACCTAGTTTCTAGTTTGTACAATCGTTCATTGCTCGTTGTGTTTACCTGTCTCACCGATTAGCTCATTAGTTACCTTTGTTTACCATGTGAATTTAAACCCTGTGTTCTCACCTGTTCTCTGTCTGGTATTCCACTTATATTAACATGGTGTGTTAACCCCTTTGTTTTCTGTGGATTTACTATTTACACCAGTTTTTGATACTCCTTCATCATGCGTGCGCTTTGGATGCCGTGACAGAATATTCTTTCTTTCATTTGTTCCTTTTTTTTGTCTATCATCTACTGGAATGGCTTCCCCAGCCATCCAGCCACTCTGCTTAGTGCAGGGAGACCATCTGCTGGAGAATCACACTTGGAACTTTTTAAACCTGGCATGCCTCATGCGCCATGCATTTATTATCACCACGGCCTGAGCAAGCCATGTAAGGCACGCACGCCTCCAGTGGAGGGTCCTAAAGAGGATGTCTCTGCCTTTGTGGACTGAGTGCTGGAGAGCAATGGACTATTGTTCTTTGTTTGCTAGGCTGAGGACATCTCCAGTCTCACTCCTAACCCAGAAACCAGCCTACCATCACCCTGCTGCACAGAGCGTAAGCCAGAGTCCGCCATCGCCCCGGAACCTGAGCCTCAAGATGCGTATGGTCAGGTGCGTGAGCCGGCAACACTGTGCAACGGCGCGGGAGTGCTTGTGAAGTTTGAGAATGTAGAGCAAGGGGTCGGTAACCTTTGCGACCAAAAGAGCAATTTTGGGCCCTCTCCCACCAAACAAAATTTGTCTGGAGCCGCAAAATATATGTAACCTTTAAATTACTGTAACACAGGTTGTCTTTTTTATTCATATAAGGTAGTGGTTACCCAGTTGCACGACTAGGTGGCAATATAGTGCGATTTCGATTGTATTTACATCTTAACAGTTTATACATTTTTGTCCCTAGCAAGAAGTGGGAGTGTTTTAGTAGGAAGCTAGCCTCGCGGTGTTGCATGCTTTACTTAGACTTCACCTTTTTTTCTATGATCTTTTGTTTTGTGCAGGGTTCGATAAACTGACACAGTCTACTCTCCGCATATGTACATCATGCATCAACATTATGAGAAGCGCGCTAGCCAGACAGGATTTAAACTATGTCGCTAAAGACCTGAAAGTTTGGTATAAAGATGAAAAACATACCAAGCAGAATGTTTTTTCACCATTCCATTTCTAACACACGCATACAGTGTTTGGCGCTGTCTCACATCTGTCAAAGCAGAAATAAAACCGCTGCTCTCTGTATTTTTTTTATCTCTGGTCACTCTCTTATTTTGTCTTTTTGAATGAAATATCTGAAAAAGCAGGCTGGGTAAATGTGTATGCTTTTTCAGAAAAAAATACGTAATTTAGCAGCAGCAGGTGTAAATTAGGGAAATGTGCCTCTTTCGTCCACTTGTTATCCGATCGACTAAAACGCATCTTAATACCAAGTATAACACAGGGCCTTATAAAGACAGCAGGCAGCCCGGGTAGCCGACCCCTCCCCTAGAGGGAAGCCCCGCCCACACAGAGGGTGAACTACGTTGGGCTTCTGACATAATGGACTGGATTTTAGGCTGCTCCCTTCCCCGTTGGTCCCGTCCAGCGCTCCTTCATGTTCCAAGTCTCTGCTGATCCCACTCATCTCTTGTTTGTCTTCTGATTCTCCACTGGTTCTGCCCAGCTCTCATTTGTCTCCCAAGTCTCCACTGGGCGCGTCCAGCTCTCCGTCAGCCAGCACCTCCTTTTTAGCCTCCCACTCTGTCTCTGACATCCAGTCTAAAAGCCCTGGGTTCACTGTTGGGTTTGAATGGCTTTTTGGATGTCCAGGGGCAAGCTACCTCGGGGGTTTAGTAATCCCATGTCTCCGCCTCCAACCTCCCTAGGACTCCACCTCGGCCCTTTGACACACCAGCTTAACTTTGGCTCTTGTCTCCACCGTGGCCCCTCATCCCACCAGCTCCACCAGGCTCCATTCTCCCTCTGGCTCCGCTTTGGTCAGTCGTCCAACATCTTCCACCTCGGGACTCCTATCCTCCGGCTGCACCTTGTCACTCCGCCCTAAAGCTCTGTTAGTCTCCTCCCTGCTCCCATTCTTCGATGCTCTGGCTCCACCGCGGTCTTCTGGGTCCCTGCCTCCACCTTGGTTGCCTGAGCCATCTGTTCCTCTCCGACCTTCCGGATCCTTGCAGTCATCATGGCTTTTAATCTGTTGGTCTCCACCCTGTGCTCCTCTTCCACAGTCTCTATCAGTCAGCCCCCTGTGTCACCAGCCATTCCTCCACCATGGCTCCTTCCTCTGTGGACCTCACCATGAGCCTTCACCCTGGCTGGTCTTTGGTCTTCCATCAGGCTCCTCCTGCTCCAGACTGCCCCCTTTCTCCTTTATCTGACCCTCATCTGCCCCACGCCCGCCTCCTGAACCCCCTCCCTCCTTTGTTGGACATTGTGTTCTATGGCGTGATGATGCGCCTTTCAGAGAGGGGGAGAACTCAAACATGTCTGTCTGTGTATTCATTGTGTATTGAATTATGTTTCAGTTTGATGTTTCTGTATCTTTTCTTGATCACTGTGTTCAGCTGTCACCCAATTAGATCATTAGTACCCTTTAGTACCCTTTGTGTACCATGTGTTTATAAAAGATAAAGTGTTCTCATCTGTTCTCTGTCTGGTTTTATATTTATGTTAATATGGTGTGTTCGCTCCTGTGTTTTCTGAGGATTTACTATTAAAACCTGTTTTTGTTTTATATAGCATCCCATGAGAGTTTGTGGATAGATGTGTCAGGGTCCCCATCTAGTGTATTTTTTGATTCCACTCTTCTGTTAATGTTTTGTTTCATGTGAGCACATGATCTGGTTGACAGCCTACAGTGTGCTTGTCATTGTGGTGTGACCCCGCCCCCTCGTTACCCTGTCAATCTTCTTGTTATTGTTTCACTCTCCTTGTTTTCTTTCTCTCCCCTCCTGTTCCTCATTAGGATTTTGATTTCCTTTCCTTTATATTCCCTCTGTTTCGCTTGTCCTGTGTCTGACCGTTATAGATGTTTTTCCTTACGTCGTGGCCCAGATCTTGTTATCGGATCGCTGCCTAGCACTGACTACCTGTAGTCCAGTCTTGCTCCTATTTTTTAGTGTAGCGTTTCTCCATCAGCCCCTTGTCTCATCTCTAGTCCCCAGTTTATCTTGCCTGTGGTGTTTCCCCCAAGGACTGTATTTTTGGTTGTTTTTTGTTCTAATAAAGCTTTTTGTTACCCCCGCACCTGCATCCAGACTCCCTTTCACGGCAGATTTGTCTTTTAATTTGTTTAAAATCATTCATTTGTGTTTGAACTGAAGAGATAAATAACTTTTACATTGCATAAAGACATTAAAGCCTAGTTTTAGGACCCTAAGGACCGATTAGGAACTGTCACAGTTTCGTCTTGTTTTAGAGTTCCTGTTTTTCCTGTGTTCATTTGTTTGTTTCCATAGTCGTTAATTATTCCCGCACCTGTTTTTGTTTCCCTTGATTACGTTTCCCTGTGTATTTAAACCCTGCGTTCTTCTCAGTTACTTTTGCGGTGTTGTTTTTGTTTATAATTTTGTGTGGTTCTGTTGCCCTGTTGTACTCCTGTAGAATTATTAAACCTTTTTTTGGAATTCTACTCTGTTGTCGTGCGTTTTATATACAGACACACGTGAAATGGACCCATTTGTTATTATTTATAAGATTATTATTTTCCACACCCCTCTGCCAACTTGAGAGAAAAAAAGTTGTAATTCGTTAATGCATCATGGTAATATTTGTTAAAGTGGTTTCATTTGTGATCTTAAAGTGTATCCGGAGAAATGACTCTGACTTAAACATTAAACATAAAAATGTTACAATCCAAAATTGTTTCACGCTTAATACCTATATTTTTTAAGTGTTTGTCTTTCTGATATATAGCCACGGAACAATTAAGAGACCATTCCAGTTTTAGTTTAAAATAAGTATTTCTAGATCTATTGTGGCTATTCCTGTCAAGTGTCTGTTGTATTTCAATAAAATCACACCCCGGAAGTAACAAAGACATCCAATGGCGATGTGAAAGACTGGCAGCATGACAAGACACATGAAAACTGTTGTACTGTGTACAGTGTTGTACAGTGTTGGGCATGTAACTTTGAAAAAAGTAATTAATTATAGTTACTAGTTACTTCTCACAAATAGTAACTGAGTTACATCATTATAAGTAATTAATTACCAGGGAATGTAACCATAGCGTTACATTTGAAAGATTTTCAAATGTGTTAAATAACTTGGATGCCCCAAAATGAAATAGACACTAAATCGAACATATTATTTTTATAAAACATTGTGAGAGACACATATTTAATTAAATATTTTATATATTAATATATTATAATTGTAAATATTATCATTACTGGAAAAAAAAAACACAATTCACTTTTGAAACCTTTGAATATTTTGCACATACCCAAACTTTACAACAAATTAGTCTAAAAATTAATTATGATAATCAAAATGATAAAACTGTCATACAACTTCATAACTGCTGTACTACTTACTTTTTATATTTTCCCATAAAAGTAAACACTTGAACAAGAAGAGCTCTCAATGTTTTGACCACTTTCCAGTTTGAAAGCGGTAATGTTGGTTTGTGCATAATTTAGATTGCATTTTAGGAGACTATTAAATTAAACTAGGATAATATTTACCCACATTTGTTTGACAGTGCAGCGTGAGGATAGTGTCACTTTCGCTTACCCACAGCAGCATTACATACCCTACATTCCATCCATTTAAATAGTCTCTCTGCCTTTCCTTCACATTGCCGTGACATAAGGCAGAATGTAAACACACGAAATGCCTGAACTAAATTAAATGGGTTTGAAGAGTGTGTATGCACAGTATACATTTTCAGATAGTTTTAGTATGAACAGGGCGAAGAGCATTTTAAATACCTTGCCTCAATTCATTCTGGTTGATGATGTGCACAGCTGTGTATGAGTGATTTTGACAGTGGTCAGTCTTAAATTTACCTGAGATTACTGTGCATATTTTCTGTTATTCTGCATTAACAGTAGAACATTTACCATTTATCTGATAAAATGTGACAGTCAGTTCCACATGTTGAGGTCACTGTACCAGTTTAATAGTGTTTATATCCAACTTTATTGCTCCTTAAAGGAAACTGAATTGTTTAAATTGTCTTCTTTAATCATCTGTCTGAGTAGTATCAAACAGTTGTTAAGTGAGAACTTTTTGCTTCTGAACTCTGACAAAACAGAAACACTAATGATCTCCCCTGAAAGTAAAATCCCAAAGATAATACAACAATTGGTGACTTAGGTTCGTCTGTCCAACCGAGCCTCAGGAGCTTAGGTGTAGTTTTTGAGTCAGCTATGTCCTTGGAGGTTCACTCTAAACAATTAGTTAGAAACTGAGGAACATTTCCAAATTAAGATAATTTGTGACTAAGGGTGAGTTGGAGATGATCATTCATTCGTTCATCTCCTCTCGTTTAGACTACTGTAACAGTCTCTTTACTTGTTTGAGTAAGAAGGAGCTTTATCATCTCCAGGCTGTTCAGAACTCTGCTGCTAGGCTTTTAACAAACATTAAGAAAAGAGAACACATCACACCGGTTTTAGTAGCGCTGGTTACCAGTCCAGCATAGTATTTATTTTGAAATCCTGGTTCTTACCTTTAGAGCCTTCCATGGCCAAGTCCCTTCCTACATCACGGACTTGATACAGCTTCATACTCCTACCTGGAGTCTCAGGTCTTTAGATCAGAGGCTTTTAGTTGTTCCACACACTCATTTTAACACTAAAGGGGACCAGTCATTCCAAGCAGTCGCTCCTAAGCTGTGGAATGCTTTGTCACTTGTTCTGCGTTGTGAGACCTCAGTTGATTCTTTAAAAAAACAGCTAAAGACTCTGCTCTTCAAGCAGGCTTTTGGTTAGTTGAGGGTTTTTATTGTAACGGTTGTTTATTGTGTTTGCTGTTTGTATTTTGTAGAATGTATTTAAATTGTTATTGTATTATATTTGACTGTGAAGTACTTTGTGATATTTATCTGTGAAAAGTGCTATATAAATACATTTTACTTACTATTAAGATTTATTATAATCATTGTTTTTTTTGCTGGTGAATCTCTCTTTACTGTCTGCTAGTCATCGATTTTCTTTGCTGAAAGCGCTCTCATGATGTGTCGCTTTTTATACTGGTATTGTATGTTAGACTGTGTTGGTTTAATGATCAGAAATGGAGGCAGTGTCTATCATGTGTTCAACCCGGTCCAATATTCCACTGAAAAGCACCTACACTCTGATCATAATGAATATGTTTAATAATCATTTGTATTTGTAAATGTATCATGTGGTAAGTGTGATGGTATAATTATGTATGTGCACTTCAATAGGAAAGCACAATAAGGTATTACCTTACTGTACTGTACTGTGGTAAGTGTGTATGTTGGGGGGGGGGGTTGGGTGCGCGTGCACAGATGGCCAAGGCTTAAACATCATGGTTCCCTGTTGCACAATACATACACATTCTTCCCTTTCACCTTAACCCTTCACTGGTGTAAATTACAACTGCACTAATCTGCTATTAATGGACAAATTTATAGACACTTTGTGATTCCATTTATAATTTACATTATTGTCATAAAACTATATTTTTTATCTTTAAGTTATGGATTTATTTGGCTCAATTACTAAATTTATTTGAATGTAAAAATAAGTTTTTTACGTATTTCACCCAAAATTCACATGAACACATGATTTTCAATAAAAACTGAATTCCACTAATTAAAACGCAGTGAGAAAATAGGTTAAAATAAATGACGCTTCTGTTTTTTGTGACATCTTTTGGACAAATAGCAATTACATTAATTATCAATGTAAATAAAAATAAGCATTTTTAATGTTATATTTATCTAGAATTCTCTTTTAAATATTCTCATAAAAATCTTCATTCAACTAATAAAAAAATCAATGAAAACCCTCAAAATATGTCCCACTCATGGGCGTAAACCCGAGGTCCCATCCGAGGGTTTTCCCCTCTCCAAAATCATAAAGAATTGAGTGCCCCGCCCCTGCCTCACAGTGGTTTTGCCCAACTGCCTGCTTTCCCAGTTCATCTCAAATACGCTATGCACTTAATACTTTTTTTGGTATGGGGCTCATCATCAGTGTTAGTTGAACTCAATTAGGTAGGCTATTTTATTAACTTTAAATTAAGTGATTCTCTTTAATGTAGTTGAAGCTGATGCATTAATACATTAATTGTGGTTCGACGCCCATGCGAAAAAGGCTGGACGCAGCTCTGCAGATGTCTGCTAGAGAGGCGCTCGGAGCCAGTGCCCACGAGGAGGCTGCACCCCTGTGAGCGTCACTACAGTGGGCAGGGGCCTGAGATCGGTAAGCCAAGTGATGGCGTCCATAATCCAGTGCGCCGGTCTCTGCTTGCAGACAGCCTCCTTGCTGTCCCCTGACAGAGGCAAAGAGCTGCTCAGAGCTCTGTGTTTGGCCTGAGTAGAGGTGCAGGGCGCGTACTGGACACGACAGAGAAAGGGTTGGGACTTCCTACCAGGGGGAGCGCCTTCAGGTTCCCCACCTCCTAGTCCGCGGTGAGAGTGGTGGGGACTCTGGGAGAGTGCGTGCTGTTCCCCACCCTCCTGATGGAGTCGAGCGCCAACAGGAGAAGCGTCTTCATCATTAGAGAGAAAGATCGGGTTCTCCAGTGTCTTGAACAGGACCTTACGCAGACCCACCAGGACCATGTTAAGGTCCCAGTAGGGTACGGATACCTTAGGAATATGCTGATCGAGTCATGCTGCCCTGCACGACACAGATCGGGGCACTCTGTGGTCGAGAAGAGGCACCGCTTATAGCGACAGTCACCTAGTGGTTGGACAGTCACCTAGGAGCTGGGGACAGGTCACTTCGGATCTCCTTGTACCTGTGCAGGGAGGCTAACTGGGGGGGAAGATGTACTCCCGCTTGTCCCGCAGCCAGCTGGGCGCAAAGGCCTCCTAAGGCCTTGACATACGCTAGGGCAACCATGCTGTCTGCGGCATGTGCTTGCACCAAATGAGAGGCAGGGGTCTCTACATCTGTCAGCAACTTCCAGCGCCCCGACACTGCCTGCCCGTTGCACACCGCACCCCAGCCGAGCAGGGAGTTGTCTGCCGTACCACGGCACGCCTCACCAACTGCTGAAATGGGACTCCAGCCCGGGGTGGGACATGTTTGTCCGAGGGGCTAGGGTGCGCCGGCAGACAGATGTGATGGAAACATGCCTCTGGGTGTTTCAGGGTGACCGCTGACTACTGCCTGACAAGGGCCAGGCAGCACAGCATCGACTGGGCACGCTCTTGTGAGGCATGCTGCATGGTAACACAGTCTAGTTCCATACCGGGAAAAGAGATGCTCCGACAGGGGATAGCATGCTCTTGTCCAGGTTGACCCGTAGGCCCAATCGCTCGAGGTGCACAAGGTCCCTATGCGTAGGCCTCAGATCCCACGAGTGAGCTAAGATAGGTCAGTTATCAAGATAGTTAGCATACACACGCCCTGCTCCCGGGGGGAGTTGTGACTCAGCATAGCGCCGTGGCATTTTCATAGGAACCCCATTCTGTCGACACAATGTCTAGAGACCGACAGAAAGGGAACGTCTCGGTTGCGTATGTAACCTCCGTTCCCTGATGGGGGGAACAAGATGTTGTGCCCTTCATGCCACAACCGGCCTGCACATTTGATTCGCCAATTTTCATTGGCCTTTTCAAGTCAGTCAGAGATGATAGGTTCTCAAGTCAAACCCCATTCTGTCGACACAACCTCTCGATCCCTACATCAGGGAACAAACGTTATATACATAACAGAGACTTTTTCCTACTGGGGTTTCAAAAAGATCTAAGGGGATTGATAATGTGTAATATGACTTAGCAGTCTCCCTTACAAGAATAGTTGCACCTTTTGTAGTGGTATCCATAAACATTTAAAGTTCTCTAGGTGTTAAACAATTTACTTAAAAAAGCTGTGTCAAGTGGTTCCAAGTACAATATTAGGTCATTTGAACAAATAATTATTTAGTTGAATGAACAAAATAAATGTATATTATGTTGACAAAACTTTGAGTAAATCCAAATCATTCCGATTGTACCAGTAATTTTAAGTTAGTTATACTAAATATGTATCTTTCTATATGGTACTTTTTGTTGTCATACATAAACTATATACAGACTTACTGCATGTAAGTCAAAACACAATAAGCAAATCAGATGAGAGTCATCTCAGTACTGGAATTAGCACAGTTAAAGCTCATTTAATGATGCAATACACATCATGGGCGCGCATAAACCTCGTAAAGCCTAAGAATATGTACCACTCTTCAAAACAATGGCAACCCTTCAATAAAAACAAAAACTCTTTTAAATCTCAAAGATCAATGAAAATTAAGCACAAACAAGTATTTTTTCTTTACTGAAAAACACTTAAAATATATATTTTTTTTAATTTACTGCCTAAATGCAAAGATCTCATGCTGGGAACTGAAAATCTCACTCAACCAGTGATGTTGAATTAACTTAACAATAGGTCCAATACTCAACAATGTTTAGTTTATCAGGCAAACGCTGGTTAAGTAAAGCTGACGGATCTAAATTATTAGTATAAATAACATGGTTAACTAACGTTAATTCCGCAAAAGCCGTTTCCCATGCATTGTTTATTTGTGGCAACCTGGCATAATGTTAACATTAAAGACCACAATTAGCCACCGATCCTTGCCAACCAGGTCCTGTGTCACACACAGTCGCGCACATACTGGTTAGAATTTAATGACTTTGGCACTATATTCAGCGAATTTCAGACCAGTTTTGTCCACAAAAGGTGCACAGCTTTCATTCAGTGGGAAAAGGTCATTTTCACTGCTATTTTATGCCGTGTGCGGTGTTGCTAGAATGGTTGGACAATTTCCAGCCCAAAGGCTCCCTAAACCCTCCTACTCCGACAAAAGCCAAAAATCTATTTTAACTGCCAAAATAATGTGATGGATTGCTATTTGAATCAACGATGATGATGATGATGATATTATCTGCCTAAAACAAAGTGTGACAAGATCACAAAATATAATAAAAAGTGCCTACTATAATTAATTGGAAGCAACATGAGTAGGCATTTTACACTCGTTCATGAACTTCATGCACACACCACAACAGTGCACTACATGGGAAAAAAGAACCACCACTCTTTAATGTAGATATATAGTGACTTCTTTTATATATCCTTTTACAATAACAGTCATTGCATTTAAATTGCATTGTATGTTGATGGCTTGATTGTAAACAACTTAAAAAACATTGCAATAAATAGTTTTGAAGAAAAATCCACTTTTCATTGAACCAGAGAGAAACTTAAACAAATAACAAATAACCAAGCATAATCAAAACTTGCAGTGGGACTTCAATCTCTCTTTGAAGTGTGTGTGTGTTCTGTACGGTTGCTGACTGGATGTTTTTTTTGCACAGTTATTGTCTTAGTACATATCTTCTTTATTTTATGTGTGAGAAGCTGCGTTTATTTTACAAAATACAAAAAAGCACTGTGTTATAGGCTCTGTTCTCTGTTTGTGGATGTGTGTGTGTTTGTGTGAATGTTGGTCACATTGAGAATGTTGTATAGGCTCACCCCTTCATTTATGTGTATGAATGTATGACCTGCATTGTGTAGTATTTATACATTTACATTTATTCATTTGGCAGACGCTTTTATCCAAAGCGACTTACAGTTAGTTTTTCTACAGTGGCACATTACTGCAGAGCAATCAGGTGTAAGGTGCCTTGCTCAAGGGCACTTCAATCATGACCTGCTGACACTGATATTCGAACCGGCAAACTTCTGATCACAAGCCCAACTCTCTTGTGATCACAAGCTGATCACAAGCCCAACTCTCTAACCACCAGGCCACAGCTGACCCCATTTTTTGTCATTTCCCATTCATTTCCTAGGGGCACTAACAGCTCATTAGGGAAAAAAAATCACTTTAGGGTTAAAGAGGGAAAGTAGTGCTTATTTCCAGTTTCCGAAAGCAACATTTGAACGTGTTGCTCTTGCCATCGCTCTATGACTCCTAGGCGTTGGTGTGTGAGACTGTACTTTTGTGTGAACACAAACTTGTAATCAATGTATAATTTCTGATAAAATATTTTGTAGATTTTTAAAAAGTGCAAGATCATATGAACTGAAAGAATAATTGCATAAATAAACATTATCTAATGATATGTTGCAAGCATTATATACTGTTTCATTTATCTGCCCTCTGCAGGCTGCACAATCCATTTAAATCATAGCTGTTCCCTGCTATTTGCAAGTGGGTGGCGGTTGGAAAGAGGGATGATGTGATATTTTGAAGGTGAGATTAAGCATATTAAATCTAGTCCCAGATTAATCTAAATGTTATAGGTGTCCCTGAAACAATTCGCACTGAAATTTCTTTTTATATATTGGCCTATGAGTGATTGTTTTGTCTCAAAATGTACAGCAGTAATGTTTTCTTGTAAAGTGTGTTTTTAAAAATGACTCAACAGTTATGCAGTTTGGGGTGTACTGTTCATTCAAAGACTTTGGGTTCTCTAGAGCCCCAGGCAACAAAATGTAATTTTGTAACAAATTGTTAGTTTTTTAACAGGTAATTTAATTCTGTTTATTAGAGTTTTAACCCCAAATTTGTGCCGTTTTGGGATTATTTGTGATATATGCTTTATTTATTTAAATAATAGATACAAAATCAGCTTTTATGTAAAATTAACTTTATAAAGACCTATATTTTTTCATTCATGGGGGAAATATGGGTAATCTGAAAATGCAGTTCCAAAAAAAGGTACAAAAAAGTACTTTTATCACTAGGTGGCTGGAGGGCTCCACTATTTGCCATTTCACCAAAGTGAAAGATATATTTTACATTTTTCCCAGTTTGATTCATATTATTCACCCAAAAAATTGTGTCATCACCATTGAGAATCCGTATAAATTTCTTTGTTCTGATAAATACAGAGAAATATATTTGGAAGAATGCATTTCACTGTGGTCATTATTTATTTAGTTTCCTAAAACTGATGCATGTGGTGAATCTTTGTCGCAAAGATTGTGAATAAAGGCTTTTTTTACATTCTGCTGTCTCAATTTAGTCCCTCTAATCCAGTGCTTCCCAACCCTGGTCCTCAGGCCTGCCTCCCAGAATGCTTTAGATATCTCCCTATCAGTGAACCGTTAACACACACACTTACCACAGTATAGTAAGGTATTTTAACTTTCTGTGGTCTCCTATATAAGTGCGCTTACATCATTATACCATCATACTTACAACATTATACATTTATAATGCTACTCCAGACTTAAAACGCAACAAGCCAAACAGTACAGCATGAAAGTTATCACCTAAAAAAAGACGCAATACAAATCATCATAACACATATGCATTATGATCGGCGTGCCGATCTTCAACGGAATAATGGACCGCATGACAGACACTGCCTCCCTGTCTGATCATAAAACAAACATACACTAATGTAAAGACTGACTTAAAGACTGAACACAAGCAACCAGAATGAATTGAGGCATGGCTGCCTAATAAATCATAAATAACTTACATGCTGTTTTGAATTTCAAAATAAGCAAAACATATAAGGTAATACAAGTGAAGACAGACACAGACACACAGATTCAGCCACACACAAAACACTCCACACACACAACATGCACAAACACACACACAAACACGCACAGGGGCCATCACCTGGAACCACTCACCCAAGATTAGGAGAGGGAAACACGTCAAATATCAAACAGACTACAAATCCCTTTATGCAGTGTTAATTAAATAAAACTTTACAATTCTAGCAGCCCTCCCAGCCAGGCAAACAGTGCAAAACAGTATGCAAACGGTGGAGAGGAACCCAAAACCCCATTGGAGGAGAAATAAAACTCAGAGAGAAACCAGGCCTAAACAGTGGATTCCAGTTCCCCTCTGGCAAAAGCTTGACAGTGCTTGTACAACAAGGCAAAAGAAAACATTGATTTAATATTATCATTAATAATCTAATAGCGGCTGAAATTTTGTAGTGAAGACATGTCAAGTCACCGCATCCTTATTTATCCGGCTCTATCATCTCAGCTTTTGTCACGTCTGGGCATGGAATGCGTCCTGCCCGCTTTGGTAACCATGGAACAATGAAACAAGACTGGCTGAGAGTAGACTAGTGTTTTGCACTCTTTGATGCAACAAATACATCAGTTGTTATTGGAAGTGTTCCTAGTTCCTGTTGATCTAACTAGTGCAGCTTAATTCAATTCAATTCAATTCAATTTTATTTATATAGCACTTTTCACAATTTGCATTGTTCCAAAGCAGCTTTACAGTGGAAAAAACAAAAAACCCAAAGAAAGGGTAAAACACACTACATGGTGTGTTATATAATAAATCCAATTATTCTAGTAAATAATATCTAATGTCAGCTTCTCCTGGTGGTTTATTTAGCATATTTGCATTAAGTGAATGCTTGGCTGAAAAGATGCGTTTTTAATCTAGATTTAAATTGGGCGAGTGTGTCTGATCCTCGAATAATATCAGGAAGACTATTCCAGAGTTTTGGTGCTACGTATGAGAAAGCTCGACCCCCTTTGGTGGATTTAGTTATTCTAGGTATTATCAAAAGTCCTGCATTTTGAGATCTTAGAGAGCGTGATGGGTTGTAGTGTGATAGAAGCTCTGTTAGGTAGGTAGGGGCTAAACCCAGTGGTGGAAAGTGTTTGCCGGAGGACGTCCACCAATTCTTGAAAGGGATCTGTGGCACTCATGTCGACACTCTGTTTTTCGGTCCGGTCTTCTGTTACGACAGAGAGACACGGAGAACAGAAGTCTGAAACACAATAGTGTTTATTAACAAATAAACTTAAGACCTCACTTAAACCTTCGTAATAGTTATATTATGATAGTGTGGTGTATGCAAGATTATAAAGATGCGTTTTTAGTCTAGATTTAAACTGACAGAGTGTGTCTGCCTCCCGGACTGTGCAGGGAAGACTGTTCCAAAGTTTATGCGCTAGATAGGAAAAGGATCTGCCATCTGCACTTGATTTTGAAATTCTAAGTATTACCAACTGACCGGATGCCTGAGAGCATAGTGCACGTGAAGGACTGTAATATAAGAGAAGTTCACCTAAGTAGTGAGGAGCTAAACCATGTAGGGCTTCATAGGCAATAAGCAAGATTTTAAAGTTAATGCAATGCTTTATAGGTAACCAGTGCAAGGTTGACAGAACCGGGCTAATATGCTCATACTTTTTCTTACGTGTAAGAACACAAGCTGCCACATTTTGTAACAGTTGGAGTTTTTGTAATAAGCTTTCAGTGCAACCACCTTATAGTGCATTACAGTAATCTAGTCTTGATGTCATTAATGCAAAAACAGATTACTACCACTCGAGGATCTGCAACTCTCCGGACTCTCGAACGCTCTTCAAAACCTTCTCTGCTCTCCTCTGTCCGCCTGCTCCCGCACCTTCATCGGAGTTAACAGCTGCTGATTTTGCATCGTTCTTCGTAAAGAAAACTACTGCCATCAGCAGACAGTTCTCTACGCCACCATCTGTCGAACCCGCCCACATCCCTGACACGTGTGTGCTCCCCGCCTTTTCTACTCTGTCTGAAGCTGATGTCTCAAAGGTCATTGGCTCCAACCACCCTACCACCTGCCCACTGGATCCCATCCCCACCCATCTCCTCCAGGCCATCTCTCCAACGGTTGTGCCTGCTCTGACCCACATCATCAACTCTTCGCTCACCACTGGGACATTTCCCACAGCGTTCAAAGAGGCCCGCATCACACCGCTTCTAAAGAAACCCACCCTGGACCCTACACTGCTAGAAAACTACAGGCCTGTCTCCCTTCTTCCCTTCATCACCAAAGCCCTGGAGCGAGTTGTGTTCAATCAGCTCTCCTCCTTTCTCATGCAAAACAACCTCCTGGACAGCAATCAGTCTGGGTTCAAGACCGGTCATTCCACAGAGACTGGCAAAAGCATCATCCATGTCATCTGTGCTTATCCTACTGGATCTGTCTGCTGCCTTTGACACTGTCAATCATCACATCCTCCTGGCTTCTCTCAGTGCTATGGGTGTCTCTGGAATGGTGTTGCAATGGTTTGAGTCCTACCTCTCGGATAGGTCATTCAGAGTATCCTGGAGAGATGAGGTCTCCGCGTCCCAACAGCTCAACACGGGGGTGCCACAGGGCTCAGTGCTTGGAGCGCTACTCTTCTCCATTTACATGACATCCCTCGGCTCGGTCATTCAGAAGCATGGCTTCTCCTATCACTGCTATGCCGACGACACACAACTTTACTTGTCATTTCAACCGGATGATCCGACGGTCGCTGCTCGCATCACGGCATGCCTGAGTGACATCTCGCTTTGGATGAAGGATCATCACCTGCAGCTAAACCTTGCAAAAACGGAACTGCTTGTGATCCCGGCCAACCCAAAGATTCAACACAACCTTGCCATTCAACTAGGCTCATCAACGATTACACCGTCCAGCACAGCCAGAAACCTGGGAGTGGTAATCGATGATCGGCTTAACCTCACAAGTCATGTTGCCAGCACCACCCGGTCCTGTAGATTCATCCTCTACAACATTAGGAAAATTAGACCTTTCCTATCGGAGCACTCTACGCAAGTCCTAGTCCAGGCTCTTGTCCTGTCCAAACTGGATTATTGCAATGCGCTTCTGGCTGGACTTCCTGCTTGCACAATCAAACCTCTCCAGATGATCCAGAATGCGGCAGCAAGAGTGGTCTTCAATAAACCGAAGAGAGCGCATGGAACTCCGCTCTTCATCAGGTTACACTGGCTCCCTGTTGCCGCCCGCATAAAGTTCAAAGCTTTGCTCCTGGCCTACAAGACCAACACCGGATCTGCACCATCGTATCTCCACTCGCTAATGCAGATCTATGCTCCTGCCAGATCACTGCGGTCTGCAAAGGAACAACGACTAGTGGTACCATCCCAAAAAGGAAAAAAGTCACTCTCCCGTACCTTCTCTGGATCTGTTCCACATTGGTGGATTGATCTACCAGCTGCTACAAGATCAGCAGACTCGGTTGCCATCTTTATAAAACGCCTAAAAACGCATCTCTTCCGTCAACACGTCGCTGATTGATTTTTCCTAATTCTATTCCCTTTACTTCTTTATTAAAAGAAAAAGAAAAAAATAAGAAAAATTTACTAACCTCACTATTCTTAGCTTTTTATACTGTGCTAGGCTTTAATGGACTAGTTTCATGCACCTATGTATTTTGTTGCCTATGTTGTTTTAATTGCTTCCAATGTTTCCTCATCTGTAAGTCGCTTTGGATAAAAGCGTCTGCTAAATGACTAAATGTAAATGCATGAATTAACTTCTCTGCATATGATAGTGACAGCATATGACGTTGTTACGAACACGCCAGGCTCCACCCAAGCATCACGACCAAACTTTCCCGAATTCTGATCACGCTCACCTGCAACTCATCAGCACCTCGTCAATGCCTGCACTTAAGCACGACAGATTCCCTCACTCCCTGTCTGGTCTCGTTAACGCTACACGTAATGTCAAGGACTCCTACAAACAACAAACCTGCTTCCAAGGCTCTTGTGTATCTCCTTGTATTCCTCGTCATCCTCCTCGTCTCCTGTCTCCGGTGTCCTCCCTGGTTCCTGTTTTGCACCTTCCTAATCCTCCTCCGTG
This sequence comes from Barbatula barbatula, assembly GCF_947034865.1. Lineage (NCBI taxonomy): Eukaryota > Metazoa > Chordata > Actinopteri > Cypriniformes > Nemacheilidae > Barbatula > Barbatula barbatula. The sequence goes on along the minus strand of NC_136778.1, from coordinate 18,397,893 downwards.
AGGTCTTAAGTTTATTTGTTAATAAACCCTATTGTGTTTCAGACTTCTGTTCTCCGTGTCTCTCTGTCGTAACAACCGAGTGTCGACATGAGTGCCACAGATCCCTTTCAAGAATTGGTGGATGTCCTCCGGCAAACACTTTCCACCACTCCACCCGTCTCAGCATCAACGAGCAACACCAGCACGAACATCACGCCTCCTTCGCCCACGGTGAACGCCAGTCCCATGGCCAAACCGGCACCCTTCTCTGACTCGGCGGAGGATTGCAATGGATTTTTACTCCAATGCTCGCTGGTCCTGGAGATGCAATCGCACCTGTATCCTACAGAGCGATACAAAGTGGCATTCATTATTTCCCAGTTGTCCGACAAAGCTATTCGGTGGGCAGAACCCCTGTGGTCTCAAAACCATCCTGTTACACACTCTCTCTCTGGATTCATCGATCACTTCAAAGAGGTCCCTCATGGGAACCCTCGTGGGATTCAGCAGTGGGTGAACAACTATCTCAATTAAGACAAGGTACTAACCCGATAACGGAGTGTGCCATAAAGTTCTGTACTCTAGCCGCCGCGAGTGGGTGGAACGAACAAGCCCTGTTGACGTCATATCGTCATGGATTAGATCCTCAGGTATGATTGCATCTCGCTGCATACGAGGATACCATCGGGCTAGAGAATTTCATTCAGCTATCTATACGATTCGCCACTCGTATGCAGTCGTGTGTGGTAGAGCAACAGGGCCAGCAATTCAGCATGCCATTCCTCCGCCGACCAGATCCTGTCAGCCCTCCAGAACCAGTCCACGAACCCATGCAGATAGATTCCTCCCGGTTATCTATGGCAGAGAGGCAACGACGGCTGACCCAGAATCTGTGTTTGTACTGTGGAGCATCGGGACATTTCATCACTGAATGTCCTATCCGTCCTTCGCGACCAGTGGTGAGTGATGTCATCCCTTCTCTTCGTCAGATGAAACCCCTCACTACCACTGTAACGCTTACTGCTGCTGATTTGTCTCTCACAGTTGTCGCCCTCCTCGACTCTGGGTCGGCCGGGAACTTCATCTCGGGACCTCTCTGCCGCCAGCTTAAACTCAAGACGAAACCCCATCTGTCTATCAAGTACACTCGATAACCGGAAAACCTCTCAGCCGCAGACAAGTGCGTTCCTCCGTGGGTCCGTTACAACTAATGGGACTTCTACATGCAGAACAACAATACTTACTGGTTCTGGAGGAATCCACCGCTGACATCATTCTAGGGCGCCCGTGGTTGGAACAGCACAATCCGGTGATTTCTTGGAGGACCGGTGAAATCTTAAAGTGGGGTGACGGCTGTTTTCCGGACTGTTTCAAGACGCTTCCTGTACCCACGAAGTTGTCCCTCTGTTCCACGTCAATCGAAAGTCCTGTTGAGAAGCGGTCCGTAGATATCACAGCCTGTTATAATCCCTTTAAGGACGTCTTCTGCCCACACGTGCCTCCAAGCTTCCTCCACACTGGCCATGGGACTGTGCCATCGATCTGCTGCCAGGTGAGCCATTCCCCCGTGGAAGGATATATCCATTATCACGACCGGAGGAGAAGGCCATGGAAGAGTACATCAAGGAGGCACTAGAACAAGGTTATATCCGTCCATCTACTTCCCCTGCTGCATCCAGCTTCTTCTTCGTGGCAAAGAAAGATGGGCTCTTAACAAGATCACAGTCAAATTCCGTTATCCACTTCCTCTCGTCCCTGCTGCGCTGGAACATCTCTGTGGTGCCACTGTGTTCACGAAGCTGGACCTCCGCAGCGCTTACAATCTCATCCGGATACGTGAAAGGGATGAATGGAAGACCGCATTTGTTACACCCACGGGCCATTATGAGTATCTCGTCATGCCATATGGACTAGCCAACGCTCCTTCCGTATTCCAGGATTTCATACATGAAGTGCTTCGGGAGTTTCTCCACAAGTCCGTACTCGTCTACATTGATGACATCCTGATTTACTCTCAGAATATGGCTGACCATCGCCGTCACGTTGCGGAGGTCCTCCAACGCCTGAGAAGCTTCCATCTCTTCTTGAAAGCCGAGAAATGCTCGTTCCACCAATCCTCAGTGCAGTTTCTAGGATACTTCATTGATCACAGTGGCATCCGGATAGACGAGAGGAAGGTAGAAGCCATCCGGTCCTGGCCAACCCCCATCAACATCAAACAGTTACAACGTTTCTTGGGGTTCGCCAATTTCTATAGACGGTTCATCAAGAATTACAGCTCCATCGTCAGTCCGCTAACTCATCTTCTCCGCAACCAACCCAAGTCCCTGTCCTGGTCCCCAGCAGCCACGAAGGCCTTCGAAATTCTTGAAGACAGCCTTCACTACCGCTCCCCTCCTCGTCCACCCCAACCCAGAGTTCCCGTTCATCGTAGAAGTGGACGCGTCTACCACCAGAGTGGGAGCGGTCCTATCCCAGCAGCAGGGGAACCCTAGTAATCTCCACCCATGTGCCTTGTCCCGCAAGCTCAGCCTGGTGGAGGTAAACTATGAAACGGAATTACTAGCCATCAAGCTGGCCTAAGAAGAATGGATACATTGGCTGGAGGGTGCAAAACATCCCTTCTAAGTAATCACAGACAACAAGAATATGGGATATCTGGGAACCCTCGCCAGGCAAGATGGGCGCTATTCTTCACCAGATTTAATTTTAACATTTTCTATCGACCGGGATCCAAGAACGTAAAAGCAGATGCTCTGTCCCGTATTTTCAGCCCAGAAGAAAGATTCCGAAGCCGTTCTCCCAGACCAAATCTTTGTCAGTCCCATTATCAGGTCTGAAGAAACCTTGCCCGCCTCCAATACCTCCACAAAAGCCTTAAAAGCCAAGATTTTTTAACTAACCTCCCTGCCTCTGAAAAACATCTGCATCCTGGTGGTGGTGGATTGGTTCTCCAAGTCTTGATTCCATTGAAAGGGATACCCACTGCCATGGAAACGGCAGGACTCCTGTTTAACCACATATTCCGGTATTTCGGCATTCGTGAAGACATTGTCTCAGACCGAGGCCCCCAGTTTATTTCCAAAGTCTGGAAGGCCTTTCTTCAGCTCCTAGGTGTGACCGTCAGCCTCACATCGGGATACCATCCACAGTCGAACAGGCAGACTGAGAGGAAAATCCAGGAAATCGGTCGCTTGCTCCGTACCTTCTGCCACGGCCACCAGAACTCCTGGAGCCAGTTCCTCGGTTGGGCCGAGTATGCACAAAATTCCCTTCATCAACCTTATATGGGTCTCACTCCATTCCAGTGTGTACTCGGCTACCAACCCCCGCTGTTCCCTTGGTATGGGGAGACATCGGATGTTCCAGTTGTGGATTACTGGTTCCGGGAGAGTGAGAGGGTCTGGGACTCAGCACACAAACAACTGCAACGTGCCCTCCGACAACGGAGGATGACAGCCGACCTTCGACCGCTCAGACACTCCACCATTTCAAATAGGACTGAAAGTCTGGCTGTCCACCCGGGACATCCGTCTACGGCAACCTTGTAAAAAGCTGAGTCCCAGGTTCATTGGCCCGTTCCCAATAATCCAGCAGATCAACCCGGTCACTTATAAACTTAAACTACCTCCTCACTAGCGGATTCACCCCACATTCCATGTATCCCTTCTCAAACCTCACCATCCCTCTGTTTCTGTTTCCCCAGAGTCTGGTGCAACCCCGGAACCCCCCCTTCCACTCATCATGTAGGACGGCGCAGCATATCTGGTACAGGAAATCTTGGACTCCCGGCGGCGTGGTGGTCTTCTCGAGTACTTGGTGGATTGGGAGGGCTACGGTCCGAAGAACGATCTTGGGTACCCAGAAATGACATCCTTGACCCCAACCTGCTCGAAGAATTCCATGCATCCCACCCGGATCGACCAGCACCTCGAGGCAGAGGCCGACCACCATGTCGTCGAGGTCTTCGGCCCTCGGGTGCGGGCCGTGGAGGGGGGGTTATGTTACGAACACGCCAGGCTCCACCCAAGCATCACAAGCAAACTCTCCCCAATTCTGATCACGCTCACCTGCAACTCACCAGCACCTCATCAATGCCTGCACTTAAGCACCACAGATTCCCTCACTCCCTGTCCGGTCTCGTTAACGCTACACGTAATGTCAAGGACTCCTACAAACAACAAACCTGCTTCCAAGGCTCTTGTGTATCTCCTTGTCTTCCTCGTCGTCATCCTCCTCGTCTCCTGTCTCCGGTGTTCTCCCTGGTTCCTGTTTTGCACCTTCCTAATCCTCCTCTGTGAGGTCTTAAGTTTATTTCTTAATAAACCCTATTGTGTTTCAGACTTCTGTTCTCCGTGTCTCTCTGTCGTAACAGACGTAGTCTAGATATATAATTTTAAGATGGAAAAACAAACTTTTACAGGTGTTGGCGACATGGTTCTCAAATGACAGAGTACTATCGATTAAAAAGCCAATATTATTTTCTGAAGACGGGGGTTTAATGGAACATCCGTCAATAGTTAAGCAGTATTCTTGGTTGTTACGTATGTCGGTTTTTGGTCCAATAAGTAACACTTCTGTTTTGTCCGAGTTCAGTAATAAACATATTTACTCATCCACTTTTTTATATCGAATATGCATTCCACTATTCGATGGTGGACTATCGGCTGTGTTCATGAGGCTTCGAGGAAATATAAAGTAAATGCGTATCATCAGCATAACAGTGAAAGCTAACGCTGTGTTGCTTAATTATATCTCCTAGAAGTACATGTAAAATGCGAAGAGTATAGGCCCTAAGACGGAGCCCTGAGGTAAACCATACTGGACTTGCGATTTGCATGACACCTCGTTGTTTATTGTTACATATTGAATATGGTCGGATAAATAAGATCTAAACCATTTTAAAGCTATTCCCTTAATGCAGACAAAATGTCTAAAATGTGGTGAAATATTTTAAGATATTAGGTTACTTGTGTACACTGTATTGCATGGAGGAATGACTTGAAGAAAATTCATTACAAAAACAATAGTTTAAACATCACTTATTGTTGGTTTTGGTCCCGAGACGAAAGAACAGGGGTCTCATTTATAAATGTTCTTGCAAAGGTTGTTATCTAATAAAAAGCAAACATGACGGGAAAATGTGCGCACCTGTAAGCAAACTCTGACCTAAGCGTACGCACATTCTGGAGACAAGGGGCTACACAAATAGTGAGTTTGAACTCTGTAGACTGTACAAAGTAAGTGTGATAAGTACGATTTTAAGAATTAGTGCAACACAGAAATTCTATTTCATCTCATATCCGTTTAATATCCACATGATCACGAAGATTAAATCTGAGTTTTTTTTCGCTTGTAGAGTGATAATTGTTTCATGGAACTCCTTGTAAAATCCATCTCAAATCTTTAATAAAAATTAAATCCAAATATTTAATCAGCGCTGTCTCACCATCACACTATGTGCGCATGAGGAGTGCAACATATTATGTCCATCCAGTCATCCATATTCTTCCGCCTATCCGCTGCCTCGTCGAGGGGGCAGCAGTCTAAGCAGATATGCCCAGACATCCCTAGATACTTCCTCTAGCTCTTCCGGGGGGACACAGAGGCATTCCCAGGCTAGCCGGAAGACCTCCAGACCTCTATGTCTTCTCCGGGGTTTCCTCCCAGTCGGACGTGCCCGGAAGGTGGAAGGCGTCCAGGAGGCATCCGGAACAGGATGACCCTATCATCAGAATGTCTCAGCAGAAATCGAGACACATCAGAACAGGCAACGTTTTTCCAATCTTCTATTGTCCAATTTTGGTGAGCCTGTGCGAATTGTAGCCTCAGTTTCCTGTTCTTAGCTGTCAGGAGTCGCACCCGGTGTGGTCTTCTACGGCTGTAGCCCATCCGCCTCAAGGTTTGACGTGTTGTGCGTTCAGAGATGCTCTTCTGCATACCTCGGTTGTAACGAGTGGTTATTTCAGTTACTGTTGCCTTTCTATCAGCTCGAACCAGTCTGGCCATTCTCCTCTGACCTCTGGCATCAACAAGGCATTTGCGCTCATAGAACTGCCGCTCACTGGATATTTTCTCTTTTTCGGACCATTCTCTGTAAACCCTAGAGATGGTTGAAAATCCCAGTAGGTCAGCAGTTTCTGAAATACTCAGACCAGCCCGTCTGGCACCAACAACCATGCCACGTTCAAAGTCACTTAAATCACCTTTCTTCCCCATTCTGATGCTCGGTTTGAACTGCAGCAGATCGTCTTGACCATGTCTACATGCCTAAATGTATTGAGTTGCTTCCATGTGATTGGCTAATTAGAAATTTGCGTTAACGACCTGTTGGACACGTGTACCTAATAAAGTGGCCAGTGAGTGAATAATGACATCCATAGTCACGTGTGTATGTTGGGACGGGGGAGTAAAAAGAATAAAGGTTGGTGATAACACACGTGCTGGGGTTTGTCGGTCTGTATAAAGAACAGAACAAGGAGGAGATGGCAAACTGCATGGAATATGAGAACATCAAATACGATAACTGCAGAACACAGTGCAAATATACTATATTATTTATATATTTTCCTTAAATACTGTGCTTAATCATTACCAGAGGTGGTGGACTCGAGTCACATGACTTGACAATTTTCAGGACTCGCGACTTGCTTGATTAAAGTTAGAAAATGACTTGACTTTGACTTGAGAGCAAGTGACTTGAGACTTGACTTGACTTTAAATGGAAGACTCGACAATGACTTGAACTTTTAATATAAAGTAATGGAATTAGTTAAAATAATTATTGTGACTCAACAACACTACAGCGCCTGTGCCTTTAACGCTGCTCAACTCAAACCGCGCCAAACAAGGTGTACCGGCCAATTAGAGCAGTTACGATAGAAAGGAAACTGCTCATGCGTCTGGCGGCTTGAAATAGTTGTGGCGGTACAATGGCAGACAACATTCGAGCTCCACAAATAGTCACGTTTGGCTACAAGGACTTTAAACTGGACCGTGAAAATAAAAAAAGATTTGCCAGATGCAGAGTATGCAACGCAAGTATTTCGGACACGACAACCACAACATCGAATTTCATCTGACATTATAAGAAACACAAGGAAAGGTAAGAAATTAATTTCTTTATAGTCAGTGTAATAAAACGATTACTAATGTAATGAATTAATCGTTTCTGTATGTCATAATTTTGCCGTGGTTGTTTTTTTACTATTAGTAATGTGATCATCCCTGATAGGCCTACATCTCATCTCATAAGTAGATGAATTGAGAATTCTAGCTATCTAACGGCGTAGGCCGAATTTTTATATTCTTAAAACATTAAAATCATCTTAAAATAAGGAAGGGCTTCTCTGTATTACATATAGGCTAATGTCTATATTAAATGCGCGCATGTTCAAGTGGACAGGAGCTGAATAGCAGCTCGCTTGTAGCCTACTGCATGACAGGCTGATGGACGCGCCGGTGCGATCACTTGCACTTAAATAACTCTTTAAAAACGTTTCGGTCATACTGACGAGAATAATTTCAAAGTTCGAATCTGTTAATTGTCTGCATTTTTTAATACTCACAATATCAACAAAACGTCTTGTGCTGTAAATAATGAAACAAGTTAAAATAGAAAACAAATATTCTCAGATTATATATTACGTATGAAACGTGCATTATTGCGCGTCTATAACACCGACTCCGCCGACCACGCCCCCTACAACAGAGCTCTCTCACCCTCCGCACAGATCACACTCCCCGGAATTCTAATTACACCCGCACCTGCTGCTCGTCATCTAATTTGTTTGGACACTATTTAGTTTGGGAATTTCACTTCAGTCTTTGTTCGGTGTTGATGTCGTTATGTGTTACTTGACTTACACGTTGTGGAATTAATCCGTTGTGGAAATGACCTGTGTTTTTTGAAGGAATTTATCCATTGTTTTTGAAGGAATTTATCCATTGTTTTTGGAGTTTACCCGCTTTCTTTGATACCTGTTATGAATTGTGTTACATCCTTTTTTGAAGAAACGTCCTTGGTTTTTTGTACGCTCTGGACTGCTTTGTGTGCTTGGATAACTCCATTAATAAAATCTCTATTGATATCTCCTGTTCGCCTGTGGTGTGTACATCGGTCCGAGCCTGGCGTGACAGCGTCCACCGCAGAGGTGATGATTAAGCATCATAACTTCATCACTGGGCTATATTAACATACATTTTATTTATATTCTGCCGAAATTAAAAAGATTCATTCTGATTAACAAGATTCAAAATCGAAGTCCATAAAATGCTCCGAGATTCCCATCACTAGATGCAAATTTCCTATAGGCCTACTGTGCACTTTAATGGACAGCACAAGTATTACAGAATCATATATTTAAAACATATAATAGGCAGATTTTCAGTCACTATACTTATTTTATAAGCTTCATAGCCTGTATAAATGCTTAAGTCTTAAGTAATTCTGTCAGATACAAGTATTTCCATTTCTGTGTCTATTAAAAACATATGAAAATGTGTGACTGCTGGAACCAAACTTTAAGCACATACATAGGCAAATGATCATCACTTAAAATTAATTTATATTTTCAATAGATTTTCCTTACATTTAAAAATACATAGAACCGTATTTTCAGACTGGATTTCTTTTGTGTAAGCAACACTATTATTTTCAAATATTAATGTTACACAGATATGCTTATAATTAATATATAGCAATGTGAATAAGATACATAATGTATGTATATTAGTTCATCTTTTCTGTGCAAAAATAAACATGTGTTGAAAAATAATAAGGATTATTGTATTGAAGGTGTATCTAAAATCGACTAATAACATTTGGTTCTTAATGTGCCTCGGAATAAGCCTCTCGAAGCATTTCATAATTAAAGGGATCAAAGCCACTGGTCGATAGTCATTAAGGCAGGTAAGAGCTGACTGTTTTGGCACAGGTACAATAATGGAGGATTTAAAGCAAATATGGACAACGTTGAGCAGAAGTGAAAGGTTAAAGATGTCCTGAAACACTCCTGCATGTTAGTCTGCACATAATTTCAATGTCTGTCCTGACACTCGGTTCGGCCCCACGGTCGAAGCGTGCAAAAAACTCTTACCATAGGCTGCCGTCCTGTCAGCTCGATACACGGAGCAGTCCTCCAATTAAATAGCCTTGTCGGGTATGTTGTTATTAAGCCCAGTCTTTGTGACGATCATCCTGCAGCTATCCATAGCATGCAACGTAATCCTGAGCCCTAACTCATCCATCTTGTTGACCATTGACCGGATTTGTGAGAGAGACTCGGAAGGGCAGTTCTATGTAAGTTAGAATGTAGCTTAGCATGTAGGCCGCCTCTCCTACCCTGCATTTGCCTCCGCTCCGGTGGTATAAAGTCAAGCTTTGTATGTACATAAAGTTGGCATCGTCTCCCAATATCTACAAGTTTAGCTCTTCCAAATTGAGTAACAGCGTTCAGTGTCTGAACTAACAATAACAAGTGTAGAGTCTGGTCGGACCAAAAGGCCAACACCTGGGATCGTAAAATGTTAATGGCCGAGCTATCACCTATCTGGAGTGACCAGGGCACATTCCAACACTCTCCCCGAGCTTCAAAGGCATTCTTGGGGGGGTCCCGAATGTGTCCTAAGGTGACAAAAGCCATGTGGCGCCAGGAACAGAGAAAGATTCAAATTCTACTAAAGAATGTCTCTTTCTCCCCTCTCGCCACCTAAGAAAGGCTTAAAGTGTAAATAAATGTATCTCTACCGTGTATGTTTGTTCCCATGGTATGCTACCCTAACCATAATATCAAAGGCATAGGTGTTACACCGTAACTAGGCTCAAAATTGTGTTCTTGTACAAATTATGGGTCAATGTTCTAATAACCCTATCACGATTCATATATAAATGTTCCACTTTTCCTTCTTTAAATGATGGTGTATAGCACAGTAATGTATTTATACCATACTCATTTTATCTTCGTCTAAGAATATTACAGCGCCAAAACTTCCAGGCGACCATAAATGCAAATGAGCTATTGAGCCGGACAAATGAACATGTTTCCCGCTCAAAAATCAGCTCACTACATTGGATCGCCCACTCTGGAGAGGTGTGACGCCCTCAGGGTTAAAACATCTGTGCACGGAAGAAAATGCGCTCGTTGTTGTTCCTTCAATATCTCGAGACCTGCCTCCTCCCTGGAGACAGCCTTTTTTCTGTCAGTTTGCTTCGGCTAAGTTCGCTCTTCCTTCGTCAGCCAATCCGGTTCTCAGGGAGAATCCAACGGACTCACCGCTTGCTTTAAACGCACCAGGACTTCCATCAGCGCAAACCAGAATTTGTCCCAGCACATCTAAAAGCCAATGCAAGTATCTGATCTATTTCTAAATAGCTGCGCGTAAGCTTTGCCCGTAAACTTTATTCTTTGGGTATAAGTCTTGGTATAAGTGATGTTATGGCGTTGTCATCAAATTAAAAATCTTATCTTGTAGAGGAAGTTAGAAAGAGAGGACAAATTAAACCTTACAAATTACTTACATAGATACAACTGATTTAAAACTGACCATTTTAATAAAAACATATTATATCGCTATCCATTACCATCTAGTTCAAGCTGTGCACATCACTAATTGTATTAGTTCCTCTTTTGCAGATTTACACATTTTTCCTTACACACACATTTCTCAATTAACATTTCAAGGTTCCACTGCTGCAGGGTTTCCCTTAAACATGAAATGTGATTTTTCCCCCTGAAGGCCACTTTGGGAATTGAACCCCACACAGCTTCAGATAATGTGAAAATTACAATGTTTTATGTAATGTTTGGTCATTTTGACAAGTTAATTTTAAACGGACATATTTGGAGACACAGTTGTGCTATTCCCTCCTCATTTTATAAACTAGGAGATCTGCTCTTTGAATGAAGTAGGGTGTTAAAAACATAATCTTTTGAATATGTCATGATTTTTCGACTATGAGTGTATTAAGTTTAGACCGTTCAGACAAAGTGAGGCAATGTCTTTCATTTCAATGGTAGCCTAGCAACACAAGCGACAGTGACTGTTGGCGATATGAAATGGACGTGTCTAGTGATTTGCTCAACTTTATGCAAATGTTGAAATTTAGATATATTTTTAAGATGGAAAAACGCAATTTTACAGGGTTCTCAAATGACAGAGTACTATCGAATATAAAGCCAAGATTCTTAGCTGAAGATGATGGTTTTATGGAACATCAATCAATAGTTAAGCAGTATTCTTGGTTGTTACGTAGGGCGGTTTTCGGTCCGATAAGTAACACTTCAGTTTTGTCCGAGTTCAGTAATAAAAAAAAATTGCTACTCATCCACTTTTTTATATCGACTATGCATTCCAGTATTCGATGGAATTGTTGTGTTGAGGCTTTGAGGAAATATAAAGTTGTGTATCATCAGCATAACAGTGAAAGCTTACTCTGTGTCGCTTTATTATATCTCCTAGAGGTAGCATGTATAATGCGAAGAGCATAGGCCCTAAGACTGAGCCCTGTGGTACACCGTACTGGACTTGCGATTTGCGTGATACCTCATTGTTTATTGCTACATATTGAAAACGGTCGCATAAATAAGATCTCCTTAAAACCGACATCATTTTCGAGTCTATGTAGGAGCATGCTGTGGTCAATGGTGTCGAATGCAGCACTAAGATCTAGCAGCACCAATAAGGAGATACAACCTCGGTCAGACGCCATAAGCAGATCATTTTAAACTCTAATCAGAGCAGTCTCTGTACTGTGATGTGCTCTAAATCCAGACTGGAAATCGTCATTAATCTCATTCCTTTGGAGGAAGGAACATATTTGAGTTGAGACTACTTTTTCCAGAACTTTAGATAAGAAAGTTAGATTCGAAATAGGTCTGTAGTTAACTAGTTCTCCAGGGTCCAGATGTGTTTTTTGACAAGGGGCCTTATAAAGGCCACCTTATATGCTTTAGGCACATGTCCTAATGTCAGAGATGAGTTAATAATGCTAAGTAGACGATCTATAATTTCTGGGAGCCTCTCTTTCAGTAGATTTGTAGGTATAGGTGATTTAGATGATCTAATGATTTTAGATAGTTCATCTTGATCTATAGTAGAAAATAAACGTAATTTCTCCTTAGAGGCGCTGTAGTTAGTCGTTTGTTCAGCGGGATTCACTTCTGGTTGCATAGTTATAATTTTTTCTCGAATATCTTCGATTTGATTTGTGAAATAGTTTATAAAATCATCACTGCTATGCTGGTATACAGAATCAGAAGTCGCTGACGATTTATTTTTGGTTAATTTAGCCAATGTATCAAATAAAAACCTAGGGTTATGCTGGTTTTCTTCTATTAGTGATGAAAGGTAGGCGGATCTAGACATTTTTAGGGCTTTCCTGTATTTTTTAATACTATCCTTCCAGGCAGTATGAAATACCTCTAATTTAGTTTTCTTAAAGTTGCGCTCCATTTTCTGTGCCGCTTTCTTTAGAGCCTGAGTGTGTTCATTATTCCACGGTGTCGGTCTTTCATTTTTAATCTTCTTTAAGTGCAGAGGAGCAACTATGTCTAGCGTTTTCCGAGAAGGTGGCATTAATATTTTCAATGGTAAAGTCAAGATCTTCAACGTTAATACTCATGCTAGAGATGCCGGTTCGAATCTCAGTGCCAGCAGGTCATGACTGAAGTGCCCTTGAGCAAGGCACTTTGCCCCTGATTGCTCTGCAGTTATGTGCCACTGTAAAAAAAAACTACTTGTAAGTCCCTTTGGATAAAAGCGTCTGCCAAATGAATAAATGTAAATGTAATACCGTAAGACAATATGAAATCTAAAGTATGATTACGAAGGTGAGTAGGTCCTGACACATAATGACTAATGCCCATGGAGTTAAGAGTGTCTTCAAAAGCCATTCCTAAAGCATCTGTATCATTATCTACATGAATGTTAAAGTCAACAACAACAAGGACTCTGTCTGCAGCCAGTACTAGTTCTGATAAGAACCCACCAAATTCTTAAATAAAATCTGTGTGGTATATACAATAGCCAGAATACATTTTAAAGATGTTTTGTCCTTAGTATTAGGTATTGATGCATCAACTACCATGACTTCAAAAGAATTGTATTTAGGATTAGACTTCTGAGAAATGCTAAAAGAGTTTCGGTAAATTTCAGCAACACCACCCCCTCTGCCTTTTAGGCGAGGCTCGTGTTTATAATAATAATCTTGGGGAACAGACTCATTTAAAGCAATATAATCATCTGGCTTTAGCCATGTTTCTGTCAGACCGAGCATGTCTATTTTATGATCTGTTATCATATCATTAACAAAAAGTGCTTTATTAGAGAGAGAGATCTAATATTTAGCAATCCGAGTCATAACAGTTGATTATCTGTATTATGTTCATGTTTAGTTAGTTTAACGTTAATTAAATTACCTTTGAGAGGTTTACGCATTATTTTATGTTTGCTAATCCGGGGGACAGACACAGTCTCTATTGGAGCACTTCGAATAGGAGTAAAGCAGTAAAAGCAGCTGAGCTCACATCATCATTTCCCGTCAGTTACGGCAGGGTTTGTTTATCACTGTTTCTAGGCCAACCTAAGCAAGGACCGCCTTAAAGGGGATGTGCAATGGTGCATGCATTCACAAATAATAATAACTGATACTGTAGATGGATCGGTCCCAGCTCGAAAAGATGCCAGACATGAACCACACATGGTAAGTGAGTCATATATCTGTGTTTTGTTGGCAATGGCACCGCACATGCTTTAGTTCCACTTCCGCGATTTTACAATGTTTAATTATTATAAAAGCAGCTTTACAGAAAGACAAAAAAATATACTAAAGTTAGTACAGATGTGCTCAAGTTTATTTGGTACCCTTACAGCTTATTGAAAAATGCTGCATCCCTCCTGAAGTGTGATGAAATTTAAAGCTATTGTATCATGTATACTGTATGTCGCTTTGGAATGGCATAGAATAAAGCAAAGAAGCTGTGTAAAGAAATTAATTATTGTTTATTCTACAAAGATATTCCAAAATGGCCTGGACAGATTTGTTGGTACCCCTTAGAAAATATAATGCATATTTCAAACTAATTTGTTTATTTAAATAGTATCACACATGCATCCAATCTTGTAATCATTTCATTTAACCAGTGATTTAAAGGGAGGAAAGTAGTCAGTGTGCTGTTTGTGTGTAGATAATGTGTGTAGATAATGATACAGATGCTTTAGGAATGGCTTTTAAAGACACTCTTAACTCCATGGGCATTAGTCAACATGTGTCGGATCCTACTCACCTTCGTAATCATACTTTAGATTTAATATTGTCTTACGGTATAAACGTGGTGTAGAACATTCTAAATATGTTCTTGCGTGTTCAAAATTGGAGGGAGGCCAGTCAAAGTAAATCTTGAAGTTTATTGATCAGAAGATTAAAAAATACAGCCGGGAAAATGGTTTCACAACATCTTTATAGTATTTGTAGTCGAATCTCTTCTTGCTGTTGGGTGCGGTGCTGCCTGGTATTTGTCCAGCTGTCACCTGCTACTTCCTCTTTTACATGCTCTCTACACCCACCACTTCCTCTTTGAAGTACACTTAATATTAGCTCTTAAGTTTAGCTTGATTTCACTCTCAATTAACCAAAAATAAATCGTCAGCGACTTCTGATTCTGTATACCAGCATAGCAGTGATGATTTTATGAACTATTTCACAAATAAAATCCAAGATATTAGAGAACAAATTATAACTACGCAACCAGAAGTGAATCCCGCTGAACAAACGACTAACTACAGCGACCGTTTTCAATATGTAGCAATAAACAATGAGGTATCACGCAAATCGCAAGTCCAGTACGGTGTACCACAGGGCTCAGTCTTAGGGCCTATGCTCTTCGCATTATACATGCTACCTCTAGGAGATATAATAAAGCGACACGGAGTAAGCTTTCACTGTTATGCTGATGATACACAACTTTATATTTCCTCGAAGCCTCATGAAACACAGCAATTCCATCGAATAGTGGAATGCATAGTCGATATAAAAAAGTGGATGAGTAGCAATTTTTTATTACTGAACTCGGACAAAAAAGAAGTGTTACTTATCGGACCGAAAACCGCCCTACGTAACAACCAAGAATACTGCTTAACTATTGATGGATCTTCCATAAAACCCTCATCTTCAGCTAAGAATCTTGGCTTTATATTCGATAGGACTCTGTCATTTGAGAACCAGGTCGCCAACACCTGTAAAATTGCGTTTTTCCATCTTAAAAATATATCTAAACTACGTCATATGCTGTCACCATCAGATGCAGAGAAGTTTATACATGCCTTTATGACATCAAGACTAGATTACTGTAATGCACTATTAGGTGGTTGCCCTGCAGGCCTATTACAAAAACTCCAACTGGTCCAAAATGCGGCAGCTCGAGTTCTTACGCGTACAAAAAAGTATGAGCATATTAGCCCGGTTCTGTCAACCTTGCGCTGGTTACCTATAAAGCATCGCATAAACTTTAAAATCTTGCTTATTACCTATAAAGCCTTGCATGGTTTAGCTCCTCACTACTTGAGAGAACTTCTAACGTATTATAGTCCATCACGTGCACTTTGTCTCAGGTGTCAGGTCAGTTGGTAATACCTAGAATTTCAAAATCAAGTGCAGGCGGCAGATCCTTTTCCTATTTAGCGCCTAAACTTTGAAATAGTCTTCCCTGCACTGTCCGGGAGGCAGACACACTCTGTCAGTTTAAATCTAGACTAAAGACGCATCTTTTTAATCTTGCATAGACTACACTATCATAATATATATATTTCAAAGATCTAGGCTGCACTAGTTAGATCAACCGGAACCAGGGACACTTCCAATAAGGGGGATGTATCAAACGGCCCAATCATAAAACCTTATTTTTGTTAGGACTCTGTCTTCCTGTCTCGGGCTTTCTGGCTCCCTGGGCAGAGTCATGACATTGCCACGTTTTTCGGGTTTCTGTTGTGTTATGTGTGGAGACATGTGGCTTTATGTTGTTACTTGATGCCACGTGTCTTCCTGTTATGTCTCTCAGCCCCACCCTCGTATCTCCTGTAATTTCATTAGGGTTTCATTCCCATCGTCTGTTTTGTGTTTCACCTTCGTTAGGATTTTATTCCCATCACCTGGTAGTTGTTTCACTCGTTATGGTTTCATTCCAATCACCTGTCACCACTCTCCCCATGTAATCACTCCTCGTTAGTGTCTCCCTTTATATAGTCTCAGTTTCTCTCTGTTCAGTGTTGGTGCATTATCTTTTGTCTGATGTTAGAGTTTGCTATCAACGCTCACGGTAGTATCCCCGTTTCTCGTCTTGTTGGACTACCCTGTTTCCTGTTTCAATTTTGTGAACATATTGTTTCCAGTGTTTGTTTTCTAGTGTGTTTTTGTTCTTGTTTTTCCCATTGTGGGTCTTTTATTTAATAAACATTTATACTTAACCCCTCGTCTGCCTGCATCTGGGTTCTGTCCAAAACCATTTCGTGACAGAATGCACCAACCGGTAAGAACCCAGCAGGCGGCGATTTTCCCTGCAAGGTATCCACAGCCTGGTCCCCTCTGCAGCATTCGCCAGGGGAACTTGGACCTGGATGTGTACCTGGACAGGTTCCTGGAGGCCGCAGGGGAGGTGCTCCTCGGGGAGGAGGAGGTGACTGCGGCGTTCAACAGCGGCCTCAGGGTTCCCCTATCGCCAGCGGAGATGAGGCGGCTGAGACCTCTTGACTTTGAGGGCGTACTTGGTTCGCCATGAGCCGACCGGAGCCTAGGGTCTCCATCCTACCGAGGGTCTCTTCTCCGTTGGGCCCAATCACTGAGGGTCTCACCCTGAAGCTCGGAGTCGTGACTACCTTCTCGGACCCTGCAACCTCTCCACCAACCACCAGTCTTCGGGGCAAGCGTGGAAGGAGAGAGTCCTGGGGGTCCTCTTCGGAGGCCTCCAACGCGGAGCCAGCCCCGTCCTTCACCTCCTTCCTCCAGCCGACTACCAGGCAATTGGCTCGGCAGAAGAGAAAGAGGCAACGGAGGGGGGCACGTAACCCAGCCCAGCCGGGTCTACAGCCAGCGATCCAGCAGGCGTCCAGACCTGCCTTTCCGCAGGTTTCCAGACCTGCCTCTCCGCAGGCGTCAGGACCTACCTCTCCGCAGGCGTCAGGACCTGCCTCTCCGCAGGCGTCAGGACCTGTCCTTCCGCAGGCGTCAGGACCTGTCCTTCCGCAGGCGTCAGGACCTGTCCTTCCGCAGGCGTCAGGACCTGTCCTTCCGCAGGCGTCAGGACCTGCCTTTCCGCAGGCGTCAGGACCTGCCCTTCCGCAGGCGTCAGGACCTGCCCTTCCGCAGGCGGCCTTCCAGCCAGTGCCTCAGCCAGTTCTCCGGCCGGCATCACTTCAAGCGTTTTTCCCCCTTGGACACACACCTCTCCCTAGCCCCTTCAAGTCCCCGCCGGTCTCGTCCGGTTGTCTCAAGTCCCCGCCGGTCTCGTCCGGTTGTCTCAAGTCCCCGCCGGTCTCGTCCGGTTGTCTCAAGTCCCCCCCGGTCTCGTCCGGTTGTCTCAAGTCCCCGCCGGTCTCGTCCGGTTGTCTCAAGTCCCCGCTGGTCTCGTCCGGTTGTCTCAAGTCCCCGCCGGTCTCGTCCGGTTGTCTCAAGTCCCCACCGGTCTCGTCCGGTTGTCTCAAGTCCCCGCCGGTCTCGTCCGGTTGTCTCAAGTCTCCGCCGGTCTCCTCCGGTTGTTTCAAGTCTCCTCAACCTGTCCCACCCTTTTCTGGTGTCCCCATGGTTTGGCCTCCCATTCCCCCACCCCCCCTCCCATGTTTGTTGTTTTTGTTGACCCACCCAAACCCCTTCATAGCCTCCCTTATGTTACCTTTAGTTTGTTCTGTGTTGTGCTTGTGGTGTTTGTCTTTGTGCTTTTGTGTTTTGGCCCGCTGAAGTTTCTCCCTTGAGACGCCATGGGGCGTTTCTGGGGGCGGGGGTAATGTTAGGACTCTTTCCTTCCTGTCTCTGGCTTTCTGGCTCCCTGGGCAGAGTCATGACATTGCCACGTCTTTCGGGTTTCTGTTGTGTTATGTGTGGAGACATGTGGCTTTATGTTGTTACTTGATGCCACGTGTCTTCCTGTTATGTCTCTCAGCCCCACCCTCGTATCTCCTGTAATTTCATTAGGGTTTCATTCCCATCGTCTGTTTTGTGTTTCACCTTCGTTAGGATTTTATTCCCATCACCTGGTAGTTGTTTCACTCGTTATGGTTTCATTCCAATCACCTGTCACCACTCTCCCCATGTAATCACTCCTCGTTAGTGTCTCCCTTTATATAGTCTCAGTTTCTCTCTGTTCAGTGTTGGTACATTTTGTTTCTAGTGTTTGTTTTCTAGTGTGTTTTTGTTCTTGTTTTTCCCCATTGTGGGTCTTTTATTTAATAAACATTTATACTTAACCCCTCGTCTAACCCCTGCATCTGGGTTCTGTCCAAAACCATTTCGTGACAATTTTAACCTCCTTTCCAAACAATGAATCTACTACTTCAGGTTCTTTTGAAGCAGAAAACAAGTTATTACAGACGATAGAGGACTTAGGTAACAAACATTATCCTGCAAAAAAAACATGGACAAGACCAGTTAATAAATAATTGACAAAACTGCGATTGGGATGATTATGATGACCATCCCCGCAGTAACTACAAGCATGAATATATTTACAACTATAGAATTTGCAAACATTTTCATTAAAATTATACCACATTGGAGTTGCAAATGGCATCACCTTAGAATCACCAGGCTGGGGATTTGGGTTATGCTTAGCTTGTAGGAACACAGTTTTTGGGAACAGATTGGAAGTGTGAGAGTGAGAGCTACAAATCGAGCAGGAAAGAGCTGCTTGATATGATGTCATCACCCTGCTCAGGGTCCAAGGGCTGCGGCAATTTAGCAGGTGTGGAGTGTGATGTAGATGACCTTAGAAATGGGTATTTGTCGGATGACAGATTCTAGAGCCTGATTCCAGAGCCTGGATTCTGGAGATCATGTCGGAGAGTTAGTGAATGCTGAAAACACTGGGTCGTTGCTTTGGACCCTAGCATGGCTTGTTTGAGCTGAACCGGCAGGACTTAAAGGGTTAAGGTTGTGATCAGCTGATGACAGCTGATAGCTGAGCTTGACTACAAAGCCTGCCTGAACTAACACCGATTCTTAATTAGTAAGTTACTACTGTCATGGTTTTTGAAAAATGACTTGTAAGTTTTACTGTTTGCACTTAAAATTCAATAGCCTCCATAACTGATATGACTTTCTGGTCCCTTTTGGCTTAAAAGTTAATGTCATAAGTTTATTTACAAATTAGTAAGGGTGACTATATATTTAGTTGAAACAATGTAGCAATCACACATGATACATCATTATGATTTGGGCACCTATACCCAGTACTTTTAAGGTTGGATGAGTGTCATGTTTACAATGGGTGCATGATCATATTTTCTGTGCCATCCCAAAGTAACTGCTGGCCCCTACCAGGCCACCCCTATGAAAAGTCCCTGGCTCTGCCACTGATCCTGATGTTCAATCAGTCCGCAGGCTCTCACAGGAGGATGACACAAGGTGGTCCTACTTGAGCCGGCATAATCTGTGGTTACCTCAGGATGGGTATCCTGTGGTTACCTCGGGATGGGTATCCCGAGGTAGGTTGGGTCTTTCTTAACTATTTTTATTCCGTATTGCTTGAAAAACATGTGGCCTTTGAATGTTAACCTGTAAATAAGCTCTTTGGCTAACTTTGGTAAATTCGGGTGTGTGACCTGGTCAGCACAAGTGAGCAGCGCGAGACAAACCACACTGATCGTGAGAAACACAGACATGCTCAACAGGGCTCAGCGAAGGATTCAAATGAAAACATATTTTGTAGACCTGGTCAGAGGGGACGGCACAGTGCTGAGTGTGGAATTCAATTCTAGAATAAGACAAACTGTTTCTGGTTTTGATTTCATTTTGTTTACTTCTGTGGGCTTATTTCATTATTTGATCAGAGATAATGCAAATGAATGCAGAAACGATGCAGAAATTTCCACCATTATTAAAGCTACATTTTCAAGGATTATATATGTGATATTTATTGGATGTATATTTTAATAAATCACGGAGACACTGTTTCATGCGACTTGTCGTTCAACTGAACTCTTGTTTATTTATTCTTTTGCAGGTTACAACCTAACACATCCTAGACCGAGAGCGCCATCCTCAGGTAAGGAATAATAACACAATCAACATACATCACATCTCCTCTCTTAAGAAATAGATTACACAACACAACTGCTATTATTAATTTCTCAATTAACACTATAACTTACATAAATCAGTGTTGTTTCCATAACCCATTAACTATAAACATCTCTTTACTCTTTAACTCCTCTTTATGCTGTCATGGAGAATAGAGTTTTGGTTGCCTAATCAGTCTACCCCAGCTTGACCTTTTGACCTGTTCTTGCTTGTCCACAGTTGGTGTTACAGGACTTTTCACTGGTGACAGTGCAGGTGACTGCACTCGTATACTACTCTCTTCACTCTCACTGTTTGCTGAAGAACATTCATCCAACTCTATAGAGCTTGGTTGTGAAAAAATAGTTTCTCTGGTTTTAAGCAGGTGTCTCTTATTTCTTCTGAAAGTGTTTCCGTCAGGCCTTTAAATCAAATGTGATCTTTGTTGTTCATGACTCCTCAACACCAATGCTAGTTGCCAGTTGTTTTTGACTTTTACACTCACTTTTTCTCCATCTGCTATAGGTGGTAACTGTTTTGCTCCACAGTCAAAGTATCTTTTCTGTTTCAGCTGTCTGGCCTTGATGTCTTTATGTACATTTCTGTACAGTTGTGATCTCAACAGCTGTGTTGATGTAGGTATTTTTGTTTTCAGTCTTCGACCCATAAGCATCTGTGCAGGAGATAGTTTCACACCATCCAAAGGAACATTTCTGTACTCCAATAAAGGAGATCTCTTTGGCTCTCCTGTGCTTTCTTTAACAGGTTCTTGACAGTCTGGATTGCTCTTTCACTTTGCCCATTAGCCTTTGGAAATCCAGGACTCGAGGTGGTATGTCCAAACTCCCAGTTTTCTGCAAATGCTTTGAATTCTGCACTTGAGAATTGCGGACCATTATCCGAAAACACTTCATCCGGGATCCCATGTCTCGCAAAAATGGATTTAAGAGCTGTCACCACATGTTTGCTTGTAGTCTGTGTGAGTTTAGCAATCTCTGGAAATTTTGTAAAGTAATCAACACACATCAAATACTCCCCTCTGTCGAAGTGGAACAAGCCTACTCCTACTTTCGCCCATGCTCTGTCTGGAATGTCATGGAAAATGAGTGGCTCTTTGGTGTTAGTCCGTCTGAAAGTATTACAGAACATCACATCTCTTGCCCTCTCTTTGATTCATGAACTCTTTTTAGCATCTCTGCTCTCAAGCTTTGTGGAACTACAATTCTCCAGTTCTTAAAGAGTAACCCTTCTGAACAGGTAATTTCATCTCTGTAAGTCCAGTACTTTTTTATGTCTGCTGGAACTTGTCTTATGTCTGCAGGCCATCCTGACTGAACTGCTTCCACAACTTTTTGCAACTCTTCATCTTCTGCTGTTGCTGTTCTGAATGTATTCTGCTTTTCCTTTGAGATTGGCAGACAAACTGACAACGTATGAACTTGTAACTCATATTCCAGGAGTGGTTTCGTTTGTTCTCTTAGGTAAGCTCAGAATGTAATTTTGGTCTTTGTTCTCTACTTTGTACACTCTTTTAATCAGTCCAAGTTTTGAGCATGCTTCTCTTCCCAGAATTGCTGGTGAATCTTCATCTACAACTTGAAATTCTAGATCAAACTCAGTGTCTTTGTAACCACATTTAAGCCTTGCTTTACCCTTTGTCTCCATCGTGTGGCCAGAATAAGTAACTAACGTGCAGTTTGAAAGGTAAGTATGCAGTTGTTTATTCTGAATTCTTGAGTCCATTTCTTGTTTTTACTTTCCATGGTAGAGACCGTATTCATTTGTGTCAGCCATTTGCTAGCTGTTTGCTCAATTTGTTCAACTTCGATGGTACCTATAAACAATTCAGCATCTTCTTGATGTTCTATCTCATGGACTTTTTCCTCTAATCTTCTCGGTTTGCCTTTTTGTTGTGGTGTTTTGCATATGCACTCATCACATATTTTTCCATAAGCTGGACACTTCCTTGGTTCATGTACATAACCACATCTTGTGCACTCTTCCTTTTCTTTCCCTGCGTTTTTGAAATTCGCATGTCTGACAGTTGACTTTGTCCTCGTTATTCTGTTCACAGCCACTTCTGCTACTTCATGCAGCACTTTCATATGGCTTTTTGTTATTTCGTTTGCATGACCGATATCCACAGCCTTTGCTAGGTTCAAATCTGTTTCTCTGAGAAGCTCTCACTGTGTCATTGTTAACACCACAGACAATGCGATATTTAATCAAGTCATCATTTTATCTTCCAAATTCACAGTCTTTCGCCTTATTTTTTAGGTCAGTTACGTTTGCATCAATGGTTTCGTTCGGTCCCTGCGCTCACGTGAAAAACATATGCCTCAGATACGTAATATTCTTTCTTGGCTCACAGTACTCTCGAAACTTCTCTTTGAGCACATCAAAATCATCCACATCATCATCAAAATCCATGGTATTAAATACCTTTATTTCATCATCTCCCGCCACGTGAAGCAATGTCGCACATTTTACCTTGTCACTCTTTTCTGCAATGCCAGTTGCAATCAGATACAGATCAAACTTTTGAATCCATGTTCGCCAGTTTTCCGCTAGATTTCCCTCGAAATCCAAACTGTTAGGAGGCTTTAACTGCTCCATGGTTTTCTTCTGACACCATGTGATGTTTATTGGATGTGTATTTTAATAAATCACGGAGACACTGTTTCATGCAACTTGTCGTTCAACTGAACTCTTGTTTATTTATTCTTTTGCAGGTTACAACCTAACACATCCTAGACTGAGAGCGCCATCCTCAGGTAAGGAATAATAACACAATCACCATACATCACAATATAAATAATGCGCAACCCGCGCTAAAATTCAAACCCTGCTTCAGCCATGCGTGGCATAAACAAAATATCACCCCTTTTACTTTTAATAATATGAAACAAAAACCCACAATGGGGAGTAAACAGGAATGAAACAAAAGACTTCCCACAATGGGGCAAAACAAGAAACCAAAACATGGCAAGAATCCAACAAAGGGTGTAAATTCAACAAGGTAGGGTAGCAGGGTAACATGGTTACATAGACACAAGCTTGAACACAAGCCGTAAAAAAAACGAATCCGGACAGGACAGAAAACCCAAGGGCATTAAATAAGGAGACTAACAAAGGAATAATTAACAAAGGATATGTGTCGGGAATGAAACACTGAAGAGAAGCTAAACAAGGTAAAGAGAGGGGCGGGGCCGGAATGAATAAAATTTATGTCATGACCATCAATAATATGTTTCTCTTCACACAAAACACGAGGTTCTGTCATGATCCTGCCAAAAAGAAATGACATGAAAAGGCAGAACCATGAAAAAATGTACATGCGTACATACATGTATAAAATATTTTTCTTTAAGTTATTATTGGCTTTGTTCAAACCTGACATTACAACTTAAAAAGGAAACTAAAATACCTGTGCATGGATATGTGTAATAGGGTATTTTAATGGGATACATGTGCCTGGTTTTGGGAGCACAGTCTCTGGATACGGGGGTAGATTGTGGATCGTGGTCCACTTCTTTTGTTTTTCATGTACAACAAGGATTAGAACGCTAGCTCACAAAAGTAGAGGGTTGGAAACGGCAACAGCACACTGACGGGGCAGTCTGGAGCTTTCACATTAGACATTTTGGTGTGATTAATGTCAGAGTTTATTATTAGATTATTATATGTTACTGGAAAAGGATTATTATATGGTACCTGAAAAAAGCTGAGATTCAGTGGCACCCATACCCAGTTGTCACGGCACCCACTTTGGGAACCACTGGTTTAGAGTACCTTTCTGCTGTTAAGTGAGCTTTATGGCTGTAGAATATATCATGTCAAGTTTACCAAATAATACAAATTATATATGATGTATCTGTAGCTAATTCACAGGTACAGCCAATATTATGAGAGTAAAACAACAATACAAACGTAAAACCTGTTGCAAATGTTTTTGTTAACTCAACCTTTAAGTAAGTCGCAGGCTGTCCTAGTTCCATTTTATAAATCATCTTATTGCTTGACAGTCTCGTGCATGAAGGTATAAGATGCTTCACAGTCAAGTGAAACATTGGAAAACACTTTCTTAATTGATGTCTCAGATCATTTTGTAATGTTTTTGCAACCTGCCACGAACCCCTGCCACTCTCTTTGCTCTGTTGCCAGGGTCTCCAGTGGCCAATCATGACGGCAAAGAAAAGGTAATAGATTCAACAAGGATTAAATGGGATCCATGTTAGGGAGTGGATAATAGAAGTACAGACCTTCAGGAGAGGTGGCCTACTGCGCAGAACCATGAAAAAGATATATATTGGGAAAACAGCTCTTAAAACCTCTCGAAATGGTTGTAAACACCAGAAAAAAAGGTAAGATACTATTCTAGCTTTGCTGTCTGCCCACCACAGTCATCTCATCTGCATCTCTCATAGATTGACCACCCTTGCCATTATGACTTTTTCCAAGTGTGAAATAATAAACATAAACCAACCAACAACAAAATTTATAAGGAACCTAGGGTATAGAGAGATGCATGGCTTAATACGTTGTAATAGCCTTACACTACCAGCATTAGAAATACGTCAAATATTTTCTTTTCAATTACGTAAAATGATGGCAGCCAAACTGAACACAGACAAAATAATCAGTTCTTCAGTAAATAAAAGGGGATGTTTGTATAATAAAGAAATAATAAAGAAATAAACGACACTATTTTCATACATTTTAATATTGTTGGTCAGAAACAATTAAAACATGCATACGAATAACCAAAATCATTGCAAATTTGATATATACACAGTGTTTTAGTCATTATAAATGCATTTTATCAAGATTTAGACTTTTTGATGTTGATTTACATCAGTAGCCTATTGTCTTCTCTCTCTCGTTCATAAGCTGACGGGGACTAATACAGAATAAATAACCAAACTGCAAGCATCTTATGTTTTGTGTTTATAAGTATATTGTCATAATGTTTAAAGTATATGATAATTGTGGATTGTAATGTCTTAAATAGTCTCAACTATCTAAAAGGCGGTAGTTCCCTTTCTGTCGGTCTCTCGACGTTGTGTCGAACCGACAGATGGGGTTCGCCCTTGAGAACCTATCATCTTCTGACTATTTTAAAAGGCCAATGAAATTGGCGAATGAAATTTGCATGCCGGGCTCCGCCCCCGGATATCCGTGTATAAAAGGGGAGCCGGCGTGCTCATTCATTCACCTTTTGTTCTTCGGAGCCTTCGCATCTGATGACATTCTTCGAATTGCCGAATTCTACGACGCGGTGCAGCGGAGATTCCCCTAGGCGTCCTGGCAGTTCCAGAGGTGTTTTTCTAAAAGAGCAATTTCCTCAGCGTGGCATTGCCCGCTGATCTCTTGGGTGCAGTACACTCATTGAGGACGCGGACGGACACGGTGGTTTCCGCAGGTGTTCGGGGGTCCGACCACTGTGGCAGCCTCGTGGATTCGTCCTGCCCGCACTGTGGGCGGATGGCTATTCAGACGTTGTGTCACGGTGGCTGTGTTCTGTCAAGATCCAGCCACCACCTCGTTTGCTTCCCATTCTGTGACCACAGCGGCTACGGCCCTGCCGTCAGCGGCGGCGAGCAGCGAGGGTGATGTGGGGATTATCTTGAGCGTTAATCCGTCAGCCGGCCGGCTCTCGGACCGCTCGCGCCCCGTCTCGCATGTTTAGCGGTTCCCCAAAGATGGTCCTAAGCCGTCTTATTCCTCAGCCACGCGCTCGGACACGAGCCGTGGAGATGAATTGTCTCTTGCAACATCGGAGCGCGACCTGCTGGCATCAGACTCTGGCGATTCCCTGAAGCTCCCTCCCTCGAAAATTGAGCACAGGTGAGAGCAGACGTCAAGATGTCAGCCATGCTCGCTCGGACCGCCGTGAGTGTCGGATTGCGGTGCACCGCAGCCCTGGCGCTCGTGGCTGGGTACTTCGCACATTGGGTCCGGGCGCGACTCCAAGCCGTGCCCGGCTCAAGTGCCGAGTTTTACCGAGCTGCATAAGGAGTTCAGTAAGACCTGGAGCACCCCCTTCGGCGCGCTTCTGTCTAGCTGACTCTATCGCCCTCTCTTTCCTCGGGGAGGCAGCTAGGGACTATGTCAATGCACCCTGGGTGGAGCATGCAGTCGCGGGTATTCGCAGACGGCAGCCACCTGGGGAGCTTGACCTAGACTCACCGTCCAGGGCATGTAAGGTCTCGACATCTCTGGTGTTGAGGCTGGCAGTGCCGTGGGCCAAGCTGCCACCACTCTTACGCCATGGCCATCCTGCAGGCCAGGGCGCTAAAGAGAGCCCCACGGGGTAAGACCGACCCATGTAGTGCCGCCGCCGACTGGCCCTCTGGGGACCACGGTGGCAGCGCAGGCTGGGTCGGACGATGTCCACATCAGTGGCCCGGAAAGACGCCTCGGACTCAATCTTGCGCAGGTGGGCGATGTCGAGAAAGGCCACTTTCCCGACTCCCCTCTCGCAAGGTCGGCTGATTGGTGGCGCTGTCAAGGACTGCTCCAGCAGCCTTTTGACAGTGTAGAAACAGACCGGCCTGCTGTGACCTGGCCACCTTTCGGCCGTAGAGGTCTCACGTGGTCTGCCCCCAGCAGCCCCGGCCTTCTCCAGCGTCTACTCCGGCTCTGGTGCCCCCGCAGGTGGCCCCCCGGAAGAAGACGTCGAGAGAAGGTCCCCCTAGAGAGATTGAACCATCGGGCCCGACCCAGCCTTGGTCGCTGGATGGTCGGTCTGGGGCGGTCCCTGCCGCATCCCAACACCTTCTGGGCCCCTCCGGGGGCCTAGTGCCCGCCTTCTCACAAGGAGAGGTCTCTCTCTGGGTCTCACCCTCTGAAAGATGGTGTTCGGAAACTCGACGTTGCTTCGTGGCGGCACGCAATGGCGAGTATAAAGCAGCCCTCAGCACTCTCGCTTCGACGGTGCGTCGAGCTGCGCCATCGCCTGGCAGGTGATTTAGTGGAGCTGTTCCCCGGGTCTGGCTCCTGGATGGGACGAGGAGTTCCTGGATGATCTACCCCCCACAGTGGTGGAGACTATCACTCAGGCAAGGGCCATGCCCACAAGGCTGGATGCCTTTAAGTGGCGCCCCTTCTCGTCCTGGTGCTCTTCTCGAGGAGAAGACCCGCGGAATTGCTCGCTCAGGAACGTGCTGTCCTATTGCAGGAGAGGCTGGGGAGTAATCTCCCTTTCCACATTGGAACGTGGGTACCCGCTTTCGCCAGATATCACGTACCAGTTGCTGGTGAGCCTCTGGGGCGGCATGACCTGATTATTAGGTTCCTCTAGGGCGCGAGGGGCTAAGGCCTCGTCCACGCCCCGTACCCTCTTGGGGCCTTAAGGTGAACCTTTGGTCCCCTTTTTTCGGGCCCTGCGGAGAGCTCCCTTCCTCGTTCTGCGAGGGTGAGGCACCTGCAAGCATTCCGTGTCCACCGATTGCAAAAATTCAGGCCCGGTGACTCTCACGTGATCCTGAGACCCTGGGTGTCCAGTAAGAGCATTGCGCCTCTACTCGAACCACAGGGCTTCAAGGCCTTGAGCCGCTCTTGTCTGTTATGGAGGTCAGCAACGGGAGTGCTGTCTCCGAGGAGAGTTGTCGCGCTGGATCGCACACGCCGTCACTATGGCGTGCCGATCCTTGCCCGTGCCCATTTGAGTAACGGTACACTCCGCTCAGTGCGCCTCTCTGGCAGACATCTGTAGAGTTGCGGGTTGGGCTACGCTATACCTCACAGAGGCTTGCAACCTCCGTGGGGAACCGGCAGCTCGAGTCTTGCCAACAGGTGACACCAGCGGTCTTAGGGCGTACGCCTGCGCATAGCGCCATTCCCATTCTTAGGTGGATCAGTGCGCTATGGGCTGCCTCCCTTCTTTACCCAAGGGTGAAGAATAGGCAGTCCGTCCATACATCAATAAGCACTCAGGGCGGCGGGCTCGGCGGAGCAGCCCTGCCGCCTATGGCCGGGTATCAAGCTGAGTTATTACATGTAGCTCTAACCGGACCTAGTGCCCCACACGTAGTAACCCCCCACTAGGGTGGTTCCGTCTGAGATGTCGTCATGAGATGGTTCCCCGCGTGGCAACCCATGACCTCCCCCAGGTGGACATCCACCTTGCGGCATTCCGCACATACCTCCCATGAGTTCTCCCCTATTTGGTGAGACTATGTTGGTGTCTCCACTGTATTCCCCCTATGGTGGGAAGTGGTCTCCGTAGCGCACGTCCACATTGAGGGAACAGCGCTTACCCAGTAGACCTAGGGTACCGGACGGCTTCTCGTTTAGAGAACAAGGCCTCCGTCTGTGGTGGCCGAGGGCAGGGGCTACTCATCTTTGCCAAAAGCTCCGGGAGCCCCTGCCTGCCCACTGGAAGGTTACAAATTACGCGATAGCGCTCACGTGTGGTTCGCCCAGGCCGGTCAACGTCGCTTCGCTAGAGCTTGTGACGCGGCTTAGTGCTGTGGCGTTTTCAATAGGAACCCCATCTGTCGGTTCGACACAACGTCGAGAGACCGACAGAAAGGGGACGTCTAGGTTACGTATGTAACCTCTGTTCCCTGATGGAGGGAACGAGACGTTGTGTCCCTCATGCCACAACACTAGCCGTCCGCTGCAGCAATCGTGAGATGCTCTCAGGCTCCTCAGCACAAAAGGTGAATGAATGAGCACGCCCCTTTTATACCCAGATATCCGGGGGCGGAGCCCGGCATGCAAATTTCATTCGCCAATTTCATTGGCCTTTTCAAAATAGTCAGAAGATGATAGGTTCTCAAGGGCGAACCCCATCTGTCGGTTCGACACAACGTCTCGTTCCCTCCATCAGGGAACAGAGGTTACATACGTAACCGAGACGTTTAAAGCTATGATTTAATGCATGTTTACCTTGAACAAACACTTACTGCCAAATGAATAAATGTTATGTAAATGTAAAGAGAACATGTCCCTGTCTATTTTTATATCTGATCTTATGTTTGAGGTATCATATTTTACTATTATATATGGAAAACATGTGTGCTTTGCTGTAGCTTTTGCTGTTTTAAAATGTCACTTATAAAAAGCCAATGCCATTGCTTATACTGTATATTAAGCCATACATCTCTTTATACCCAAGGTTCCATTTAAGCATTTATTGATCTTAATACATGATTCATTTTGCTGTGATTATGCTGTGCTTAAGCAAATGTGTTACTTATTGGAGAGTTTCGTGTCTCGAGAGAAAAGTCTCTAGCATAAACAAAAAAGTGCCATGGTAATACCATGTTATGGAATATTGCATGGTAAAATCGTTTCAGACCATGGTATTTTTAAGTTTCTTGGAGTACAATGTATGATGCATGTATATAGCAAACATTATGTAACAACTAAGAATGAACATTAAAGTGAAATTACATAATTTTTTCATACTGTACCATGATACCCCACACTTCATATTTGGGGATTACAGACTTCACTTAAAACCACACTTAATTTTTTCCTGATTCTGTAAGTTGGTACAAGTGATAATGTGTGAACTGACTGTGCGGAACCTATGCTGTACATATGAACTTTAAGGGATATAAGGTCAGCAAGCCTGAGTACTCTAAGCACTCTTAATGTTTAATAAATGTGATGAGTACCTGTTTGTGATTTTTACAGTGATAGAATATGTTTGTGATATTTCAAAATGAAGTGAGAAAAGTTTACAATGTTACACCAAAAAAAATTAAAATTCTAAATTCCTTATATTGATTGTGGATTTCTGCCTGATGCATGTTCAAAAGTATCAGAAAGAGTTTTTGTACTTTTTTTAGTAATTTTATGAAGTTATAGTAATAACATCTATGTCTGTGTTCAGCTCTCTGCAAGAACAGAAGGAGGACCTACGGAAGCGTCTCTCCTACACCACTCATAAGCTGGAGCTTTTAGAACGCGAGTTTGATTCTACAAGACAATACCTGGAGACTGAGCTGCGACGAGCACAGGAGGAGCTTGACAAGTTCACAGACAAACTACGCCGGTAAAGAATCTTGTGCACAGACACATCTGGCTTCAACACTGTAATTCTTTCCTCACATTAGGTAGCTGAATAAAACAATTAATCAAACAGTAAAAAACAAAGATAAAAATTCTGCCACACAAATTTGTTCTTAACCTTGTTCTATTGTTTATGAAATTGGAGTATTTTAAAGAGGTTAGTAGTTGTTAGTAATATGACCTCAATCCGTCAGCCACTGGCTCGCGCCCCGTCTCACTCGTTTGACCGTTCCTCAAAAGATGGTCCCACCCCATCTTGCTTCTCAGCCACTTATTCGGAAATGGTGCGGATGGAAATAATGAGATGTCGCTTGCAGCATCAGAGGGCGGCCTCTTGGCATCTGACCCTGACGATTCCTTGGAGCACCCTCCCTCGGGAGGTCGAGCTCAGGATTAGGCGGATGTAGAGATGTTAACCATTCCTCCCGGCCCATCTCGAATGTTGGGGGAGTGGCACGGTGCGGTGTACTGCAACCCAATACTCGCGGTTTGACACTTGGTTTCTCGGGACCGGTGACGGCTCAGGCCCTGGTTTCGGACAATGTCCACACTAGTGGTCCAGGAGAGACACCTATGGCTGAACATTGCACAGATGCGTGATGCCGAGAATATTTGCTTTTGGTGATACGGTTGAGGACTTTTCCCAGCAGTTCTCCACGGAAAAGAAGCAGATGGAGGCCATCAAGCACATCCTGCCACTACGCGACCCAGCCACCCATCAAGCATATCCTGCCTTCCCAGCAGCCCTGCCCCTCTTCGACACCAGCTCCAGAGCCCCCTACTCAGGCGCCCCCCCCGAAGATGACGAAAGAGGAGAGCATCATCCCGTCTCCAACCACCGCAGAAGCATTCCTGACAGGATGAGCCCAGGGAGATCGAGACCCCCATTGGGCCCGATACCAGCCTCTCTCTCTGGGCCGTTCTCACAGCCGCTCTAACCCTCCACAGGACTGTGTTTGGCAACCAGACATTGCGTCACGTCAAGACACGATGTCGGGCTTACTCTCCGGCAGCCATCAGCCCTGTCAGTCAGACGGTGCGATGAGCTGCACTATCGCCGGGCATGTCAGTAGAGCCGCGCTCCTCCCTGGGGGCCTCCCCATGGCGAGAGAGCCGCACTGTCAGCCATCGAACCGGTGAAGCAGATCGAACCCCTTGTCCCCCTGTCTCCGTCCCTGGGAGCCTGGTTGGCACTTTCCAGACCGTCCATCTCGGCTATGCGATTCAGTGCGCCAAGCCCCACCCAAGTTTCGGGGCATCCTCATCACCGTGCTTAGGGCGAAGGGTGCAATCGAGCTTGTCCCTCTGGCCGAGATGTTCTCCGGGTTTTACAGCCCGTACTTCATCGTCCCCAAGAAAAGCAGAGGGATGCGCCCCATTCTGGATCTGCGTACATTGAACAGGCAACTACACAAGCAGCCGTTCAGGATGCTAACGCAGAAGTGCATTCTAAGGTCTGTCAGATGTCAGGACTGGTTCATGGCCATCAACCTGAAGGACGTGTACCACTTTCAGGGTTAGGGTGCTGTGTACAATGGAAACACTGTGTGCAACGGGCACGCCTGATGGAGGGAACGAGACGTTGTGTCCTTTCATGCCACAACACTGGCCGCCCGCTGCAGCATTCAAAACACGTTTCTCAGGCTCCTCAGACAAAGGTGAAAGAATGCAGCAAATTTAATTCGCCAATTTACAATGTCCTTTTAAAGTCAGTCAGAGATGATAGGTTCTCAAGTCAAACCTCATTCTGTTGACACAACGTAGCTGAGACGTTTTTTATAGAGGATGAAAAAATGACCTAATTAAGTGTATAAATAAAGTGCATGAATAAATAAATTAATAAATACAGACATACACGGAGAAAATGAACAGATAAAAGAAATTAAAAATCAATTTAGATGTGCAGCCAGTCCTCCCCAAATCTGCTCCGAGCATGATTCGAACCGGTAATTACCTTGACACGAGAGCCTGACTTCCTAACAAGTGTCCAAATCTCACATTTATCACAAGAGCACTGATGGGGAGTGAGAACCATAAAATTATTTTATTATTTCAGTTTTTCCTTCATTCTTTTACTGATTAATTTATTTGTTTATTGCTACATTTATCAATTTGGTAAATAAACTGTATGCAGAGCGGAGAGGAAAGCCTCGCTCTCAAGCGCTTTCCGCTGCCATATTTTTGGTGCCATTGCCATGGTGAATAATAATATCGGAGCTTCATTTATCATGGCTTTTAACAATCGTGGTGTATGCGCTTAACTTGATTGAATTAACTCAAATCAGCTGTTCTGAAACCAATCTTCGTGTAAATCAACTCATTGTTGGTTTGAACCTACTTATTAAAACAGGCACCTGATGCAACACAAAGCCAGTTTTCACACAAAATAAAGGTAGCTTTTTTAAGGAACCTACAGAGCGGGAACAAAAATTTGATTAATGCAGACTACACAATTAGCCATGTAATCGAATACATACTTTTGGTCAAATGCACTGGTAGACTAATGATAAAATAACAGTTACAAACAACACTAAACTTTATGTAAAAAAAGATATTCCATGATGACTACACAGTAAATTTTGCAGAGGTAAATAAACTCTATAAGAGTTATATTTAACACTGGGTCAGAGTGTATTTGGTCCCACTCAGAAATGGTGATAAATTAACTCTCATCATGGTGTCACATTTCCATAGTAAAATTAACTCTAGTTTGAGTAAACAATCTACACTGTGCAACACTAAATAGTGTTTCTACAGTTTAACAATAATGCAGAATTAGTCTTCATAATATTTCATAAATATATTCAGTTAAGCGTATGCACCTCGACTATGAAAAGCCATGATCAATGGAGCTCCGATATTACAATTCACCATTGTAACGGCGAAAAAAATGCAACATGGTGGCAGAAAGCACTTGAGAGCAAGCCACACTTTCCTCACCGCTTTGCATATAGTTGATTTATTAATGTGCTAAAGGATGACATTTATGTAAATATCGCTAAAATAATATTAATTACTTTGTATATATATATAATAGAGAAGACACGTGATGAGAGTCAGAAGCAATGTGTGCTGCTTCATGTGCAACTGAAAAGTTACTATTTAAATAACTGTTTTTTGGATTTATTCATGTTCACATTTACATTACATTTACATTTAGTCATTTAGCAGAAGCTTTTATCCAAAGCAACTGACAAAGAGATCAGAGTAATAAACGATATGTCATACAGGAGCAATAATACAATAGGTGCTAATACAAAGTTACTACCTGCTGAGGGAAAGAGAGAGGGTTTTTATATTTTTATTATAATTTTTTATTCACAGAAGAGATGGGTTTTAAGTCGTTTTTTTAAAGGTTGTGAGAGATGTGAATGTATTTAAGCTTTCCTGTAGCTCAGTGGTAAGAGCATGGTGTTAACAATGCCAAGGTCATGGGTTCGATCCCAACAAATGTTGAATAAGGCATATCAGCATGATCGCGTCTTTGCAATCTGATCATTGAAGGATAACTATTCATCAAATATGACTCTGAGGTTCCTGGCTGTTTTGGAAAGAGTTATTGTGGTATTGCCAAGTTTGATTGTGAGAACGTGATGCCCCGTGGGGTGTGCCGGAAACACGAGTAGGTATGTTTTGTACCCCTCTGGCAAGCGGAGCAGTTTAACGGTGCCACATGGTGGTACACAGTTCTAAACACTGCAGCAACTTTTAAGCAATGGTTAAGTGAAAAGAGAGTAAATTACTATGTAAGCAGCATCCATTTGCTGGGACTCTGTAAGTTGAAGTTCTCATGTGAAAAGGAGAATATTTACTTGACATTTAAATTAGGTAAAGCTACAAGGGACATTTAAATTAAAGCAACAACGTGTGGACCTATTTAAGTCTTTCTGAATGAACGTTTGTTATTTAAAGACAGGAAAAATATTTGATCACTTGTTGTTGAAACATGATTTGAGCCTTAAAGGGTTACATAAAGGAGTATAGTAATATTACTGTTGTTGGTAAACACTATATTTAATTACAAGGGAAGTTTTTGAATGTTAAATGTCCTGAATTTATCCTGAATTATTTAGATTGGCTAATCCTTTAACATGAGAAATTGCTTCCACACAACCTTGCAGGAAATCTGTGAAGTCTCGCAAGGCCAGAGGTTCATTTGCTCCAACTTTGGGCCTTCATGTTAGCTTTTCTCTAAATACTCTTTGTCCAACAAATGAGTGCCAATAACTTTCCTGCAGGACCTGCCAAGCACCTTGATATGCTTCTAAAGATTGTCAGCAGAAATATCCCTCCAGTGAGGTAATTCTTCTTCTTTTTTCACCAAGTGGTAGGAGTTTTCAATCAATAAGAGCCATGAACGACATCTTCCAATCTATACATTTCAAGAGACCAACAAAGATGGTGGGTTCTGGAACAGGCAGACGAAGTGTGGTTAGGGATCTGGCTATTGCGTGAGCTAGATTTGCAGTTTCCTCAGTTGGTGGGAACTCATATATACTTGCAGAGCTTTAGCTTGTTCCAATTTAGCTGCAAATTCAGCCTCAGAATCTGATAATTTACTTGAGACTTTAGAAGACTGACTATCAGATCCCTGAGATGACTCTGAATTGATTTGGTTTGTAACTGTGCATCCAAAGATGGATCCATATTCATCCTTATTTAGCACTTGCCTTAATCTTTCCTTCATAAGCTCCGTATTGTAATCTTCGTAGTATTGGCTCAAATCGTTGATAAACTGAATAATGCTTGCTTGTAATGTCTTGTTTCATGTGATCAAGGTCCTCATGTGTACAGAATGTATTCAGTCTTGATCTAGTCTCCCTTGCAGTCTGCTTCCATGAATAATAAGCCTTACTGAAGTCTTCTGTTGTTTCTTTGCTGTGAGATCTCTAGACCTTTCTCTGTTAAGCTTCTTTCCCAGGTGCTTGCTCTGGTTGGTTGCACAGGGTAAGCTATAAGTGATACCTCACAGACCTCTAAAATATAGGCACCCAAAGGATATTAGCATACAGGATCAATGCAAATATACACAACAATATTGACATTTAACACATGCATGAGCACAACGCACCACCCAGTCTCCTCCCCTAATTAAATCAATTTAAATATGGTAATGAGTCCACTTTGGCAAAATATAGCAGAAAGAAAATGGCTAAAGCAAGCGTCAAGAAACTAAACTTTACGGAAAGTGAATTGGAGGTGCTACTATCGGAGGTAGAAACTAGAAAAAATATTTTATTTGGAACTTTGTCCTCTGGAATTAATAACAAAAGGAAAAAATATGAGTGGGAGAGTTTGGAGAGTGTCTGGAGCCGTCAATGCGGTGGGATCTGAAAGTCGCACTGTAAATGACCTTAAAAAGAAATGGTCTGATATTAAGGTGGACGTTAAACGGAGGACAGCTGCGCACCGACAAAGTGTGGGCAGAACAGGCAGTGGTAAAGGGGTCGATGAACTAACACCCTTTGAGCAGAGAGTTGCCTCAATTATGGGTGACACTTTACTCTCTGTAGTGGTATCTGCTGCTGTGGGAGACTCCGATTTACAACAGGACTGCCACGAAGGTAACAATTTATCGTTTGTATTTACTTTGGTACATATAGCGTACCTAGTTCATTATCAAATGCATGCAATGTAGTACACAAGAGATTTTACGTATCCATTGCATTTATGGCAAATGCGTGTGCCCTTTAAAAATGGAACAGACTCAAATCAAAGTTAACATGTGCCTGTGTTTATTTAGACTCATATGGTGCAACAGCAGAAACATCCACTGGCACGCACTCGGAATCCGCCCCTTCTGAGCAGCCAGCGCCCACTGTGCCCAGCGTTTCCAGTGCTCCCACCAGTGCTGACACCCGTCCGTCTGGCCGCGTCTTGACGCATGCTGTTTTGGAGTCACAACAGCAAATCGTAATGGCCATCAGAGAAATTAACAGTCACATCCCTCCAGTCCTGTCAAGGCAGCGCCACCACGATTTCAGCTGCCCATTTGCCCACTCTACAACTTGTGGGTTGGTGAGGGGGGTTAAAGCCACGTCTTTAGTGGATAACCGCGGTCTCCTGAGGGGTTATTCAATTATTAAATGCAAAAAAATATATATAATATACAATTAGATAAAGCATAACTTTAAATGCATCACTTACCAAGAATCCACCCATCACGCACCCTGCCAGTTTGGAGCCTCATCCCAACCCTGCTGTTTGTAAGGATGTATGAATCATGGTTTGACTCAGGCCACCTTGCCACAATATTTGTTAGGCGCATTTGTGCAGCACATATTATCTGCACATTTCTTGAATGGAAATGTTTCCGATTCACATATGCAAATTCTTCTTGAGATGGCGCCTTTATAGCAATGTGTGTGCAGTCGATCGCTCCGATTACATTAGGGAAACCGGCTATCGCTGCAAATTGCGTTTTAATGTTTGGCTGGTCAACTGCATCATATGGGAACCTTATATACCTGGTAGACATGCGGATGATCCCGTCCCATACCGCTGGCATTGCGCGGCTCAAAGACGACTGGCTTATTCCTGAGTGGTCTGCCAGTTCCCCTTGGGAGAGAACCAGTTGCCAGGAAACCAAGTGTTGTCAGCACCTGCAATCTTTTGAAACATTGATTAAGAGATCTCGAATGCAAAATCAGCAGGGTTTTCGGTTGTGTTTACATAATGCCACTGACTAGGATTCAGGATTTCCCTTATAAGCTCTACTCAATTTGAAATCTGCATCTCCATGAAGTTGGTCAGCAGCAGGAAGCATGAAGTGCTCTAAAACTTCCTGGTATACGGCTGTGTTGACCTTGGACCTCAGAAAACACAGTGGACCAATATCAGCAGATGACATTGTAACAGTGTTAGCTATAATTCATGTAATATTCCGTAAACCCTCCTGGGGGCGCTTGAGCGCTAAAGCTCCTTTGATTTAAACTGGAAATAGGGTAGAGGAAGTCAGTAGTGTTTGGAAGAGGGAAGCATGGTGTTTCCCTAGCACCTCCAGCAAAAACATATTGGGACTCCGGATTGAGAAACTTGGTTTCCAGGTCAGTCTTGTAAATTTTTGCTTTTCCTTTTGTTGCGTATTTGTTTATTAATGTATAGGCTCTCTAGCTAATGCTAGACTTCTGTTCCTTTTTGTAGATGGACTCTTTATAGGTGACCTTGTATTATGGTGTAAGGAGTCTGTACAATTTACTAAAACCCCACCTTTTGGATTTTAGGTTTGCCTGAAAGAGAAGGTTTTCATCCCTTAATCCTTATGGATTAATAAACGTCCGGAGTATAAGGATTTGACTCCATGGATCGTAATTTTGTGGACTATTTGGGTTTTTGAAGGTTAAGGTTGCTAGCCATTGTATCATCATTATCATCATTAACATCATTGACAATTGACTTTCATTGTAGTGAGTCCATACTTGACCAAGGATTCTACAACCGTAACTGATGATAAAAGTTTCTTTAATGTTATTGTCATTTCATTGTTTTTTTGCCTAAAGATTTACTTTGCAGAATTGCTATATTCCTTTTTACTTACTGTACTGGGTTAATTCAAAGTATTTTTCATTTTCATATTCATGCTTTGTTCAGTTTATGATTTCTGATCTACCGAAAGCAAACAACTTGTATAAAAAGATATAAACTTTTCATTTTGGTTTTTATTGTTTGTGACAACACACTGGGAAATACACTTAGATAGGTGTTAGCAGCGTTAAGTAAATTGTTGGTGGGCCCCTCCTTTATTTCAGATATGTATAGCTGTGGTCGTTTATGTGGACAGTGGTTATAACATGGCACCCCAAACCATCACTGACAGTGGAAACTTTACACTGGACCTCAAGCAACATGGATTGTGTGCCTCTCCTCTCTTCCTTCATACTCTGGGACCCTGAGGAAAAGCTAAATTAATTTCATCAGAGAACATAACTTTGGACCACTCAGCAGCAGTCCAGTCCTTTTTGTCTTTAGCCCAGGCGAGATGCTTCTGACACTGTCTGAAACAGCTGAAACCCATGTCTTGCATACGTCTGTGCGTAGTTGTTCTTGAAGCACTGACTCCAGCTGCAGTCCACTCTTTGTTAATCTCCCCCACAGTTTAGAATGTTCACAATATTCAAGTTTTCTGAGATAGTGAGATCATCAAACTTTAAAGAAATAAACATTTGAAATATGAAATACACGTGCACTGATGGACACCCTTATGCTTGAACATGGTGTTTGTTATAGACAAACTGTGACTAGCACAGAAGTCCAATAACTGAACACCGCTCGGGTTCAGATCAGGGGGGCCGTTCCTCCCTTTGTGGTCGTTTCATCTGACCTGCGACCATATGTTTTGGACACTCGGGTTAAGAGAGAGGCGGAGCTGTCAACTGATCACCACCTGGTGGTGAGTTGGATCCGATGGCAGGAGAGGAAGCTGGACAGACTCGGCAGACCCAAACGTACTGTAAGGGTCTGCTGGGAACGCCTGGCCGAGTCTCCTGTCAGAGAGATCTTTAACTCCCACCTCCGGCAGAGCTTCAACCAGATCCCGAGGTAGGCTGGAGACATTGAGTCCGAGTGGACCATGTTCTCCGCCTCCATCGTCGAAGCGGCCACTCGGAGCTGTGGCCGTAAGGTCCCCGAACCCGGTGGTGGACACCGGAAGTAAGGGAAATCGTCAAGCTGTCTTATCGGGCCTTGTTGGCTTGTGGGACTCCTGAGGCAGCTGACGGGTACCGGCAGGCCAAGCGGACTGCTGCCCGGGTGGTTGTGGAGGCAAAAACTCGGGCCTGAGAGGAGTTTGGTGAGGCCATGGAGAAGGACTATCGACTGAATTTCGTTTTGTATAAATTGTATCTTAATTTTAATAAATTTTTAATCAAACAATTGCCTCGATTTAATAAATAAGCAAACCAAGCATGTCGGGTGTGAATTGAAGAGAAAGTTATGATAGGCTATTTGGGAGGTTTTTTTTGTGGCTTAAAAGCAATGTGCTATATTGTTTAAAAACAATAAACATGACGTGACTTATAGTGCTGAATTACAGAGCTGGTATAAACATATCAAACAACATCACTGTGATCAGACCAGACGCTTTCTTTCTTTTTTTTTACCTGTCATTATTGTTGTGTGTTTATGTTATTGAGAGGAAAGCACTCAACACATATTTAGGTTATAACGTGGTGTTATATACGAAATACGTTTCCACTTGTCTAGTTCAGGGTGCTTGCAGGAAAAGTTCT
Source organism: Barbatula barbatula (assembly GCF_947034865.1). Classification (NCBI taxonomy): domain Eukaryota; kingdom Metazoa; phylum Chordata; class Actinopteri; order Cypriniformes; family Nemacheilidae; genus Barbatula; species Barbatula barbatula. The sequence continues at coordinate 18,358,398 of NC_136778.1, read as the reverse complement.
CAAAGTGATCATAGCTAAAAGCTGCTCAGGAATATTTTTCTCATTAGAACCATATTGTAATGCAATGAAACATTCAAACTGCTTTATAATGGTTAAATAATAGTTTATTAGCCTACTTATTTTGTAGTTTAAATTAAATCTACTGTCAAAACTGAGCTAAGCCTATATAACATAGGCTATGGCTACCGAGCCAGGAACATATCATTCACAAAAAGGCAACATTGTGATGCATAGGGAAGATCAATTAGAGAGCACGTAGCTCTAACAAAATAAAAATAAAATAAAACACAACACAACATTCTATTCAGTGAACATTTAAAGTAATGACATGTTAACTGAACAAATATTTAGGCCCTGCCTGAACAAGAGGCTGAGGTCAACCCCCACATAGCCTACACGTTTAGCTTTCTAAAAAAGTTACTTTATTTGAGCTCAGAGGCTCAAAGTACTTCGTCTCATCGTGCTATCAGGCCACGGCCCAAGTGTAAAGATAACCATGGCCAATATAACTATATCTTACCTGGCTACACAAGGCAGAGTCGCCTGGGTTTTGAATGAAAGATGCTTATGATCTCGTCATAATCCAGTGTTTCTGTCAGTTCTCTTTCGAAAGATAACTGTGTCAAATTGTTCAAGCGTTCAGTCACCATTGCTGCTCTCAAGCTAGTGTTGATCATGTGAGTAACGGAGAAAAGTCTTTCAACATTGCAGGACGTCATTGGTAGTGTGATGATGGCCCTTAACAGATGATTAATTCCGGGGAAAATATCAGCAGCGCAGGCATCCAACAATTCAATTAGTGAGGGCATTTTTTCTTTGTCAGCTTTGCCCTTGATGAATTGGGTAAAAAAGGCAAATTCCACATCATAGACTGTTATCCTATACAAGCTGCAAAGAGATTTGATCAGTTTGTGTGTGCCAAAAGTGGTGGATCCTGGGATGAGGGCAGCTGAAGCTCCCATTATTTCGTAGGTGTTGTCTTTAAATCGCCTGTTCAATTCAGCCATCTCGTTATCCAGAATACAGTTCCAAAGTGCTCTCAGATCACCATTATTCTTGATAGCGGATGTTTTTCCCAATGTTGTGGTGACAATAGACTGACTAAACTTTGCAGGAAGCTTTCACTCACGAGACATTATCAGATCCCAGCATGCTATCTCGTACTTATCCATCAACTCCTCCGTCAATCTGAGAACTTTGTCAAAGTCACCATCTGAATCATCTCGAAAAGTGGCAAGGGTGGCTTTCAATGTTTCAATTAAGGAGATGCAGTTTGTCACGCAGATTGCCGGACTTTGCAGCCCCTTTGTGGCAAAATCGCTGCACTGAAACAACTTACAAAACACAACAAGCATAAAAATCAACTTTTTTGTTTGCATCTGTTGTAATAGGTTATCTGCATCCAGTTTTGTCTGTCCGCTTGTCTCAGAATACTCAGCAAGAGTTTCAAGTAACACGTCTAGCATTTCTAAAACTTTATGAACAGATCCCGATTTAGATCTCCACCTTGTGTCACATGAACTTTCCCGTTCCTTGCATGGGCGTTCTGGATGCATTTCGTTCTGAAGTTCCACAAACTGAGCGTGCCTCTGGGCCCCAGTGAAGAAGTTGAGTATCTGATTGATTACAGTAAAAAAAGTACTGACGTGTCCAGATGATTCCGCAGCAGCACAAAGAACAAAATTCAGTCAGTTGGAATTGCAGTGTACATACACAGCTTTGGGAAATGTCTCTTTCAAGATAGAAAAGGTCAAGTCTGTGCCCAGACACAACCTATGCCCCATCAAAACAGAACCTGACACAGAGAGAAGTGTCCAGACCAAGTGGTTCTAGAATTTCAAGGATCTTCTGCGATATTCCTTGAGCAGACAAGTCAGCTGTTTTGAACAAAGGCAAGCGCTTTTTCTTTGATTGTCCCACTATGGATAAATTGAATACAGACAGCAACTAGCTTGTGTTTCGAAACATCTTTAAACTCATCTGCAAGTATGGCAAAATATGTAGGCTGTTCTTGCATCTCCGTTTTTATCTTTCTGAGTAGAAGTGGAGCGGCAGCCTCAAGCAGCTTGTTCTAAATGTGGTGGGACATAAGTGTAGCATTTCGTGGAAGTTCAACAAGTTTTTTTATTTATTTCTGGGTCGTACTTAGATATAACTCGAATAGCTCCAAAATATTCCCCTTGTTTAACGCTTCCTGATTTTCCTCGTGCCCTCTCAGGGTTATCTACATTTTGGTACACTGCAACACAACATCCAGCATAACTTTGACGTGCTGTCAATTACGTTCAATGAGCGAAATGGGATCTCTGTGCATCTGATTTAATACTGTACCGCTGCCTTGGTGCCCATGACTTTGTTTGTAGGAGAGTAATTTTCAAGTGCTGAAGCATGTAGCTTGCTATACTGTTGCTTCTCACAGACCTGGCTTATACGTTTCCAATTTTTTAAACCCTCTTTAGTAAATGTCCCCTCAGTGTGCTGTTCAGGAAAGTGCCGACAGGCTTTACAAAAAATCTGGTCTTTCGACTGGCTATATTCAATCCAGTTGAACCTTTCATACCATACCACTTGGCGTTGAAGCTTCGATATTTTCCATCAATTATGGTACTCGGGAATGCCTGTAGATGAGGTTGGATGACAGGTTCCCCCAGAGCTGACAGATCCGACAGTGCAATCAGCTGACATACATTGGCTAAACACTCAAGTGACTATGATGTTAAGATTATTTTACATATTCTTGTTGAGGAAATGAATGCATTATGCTCAGATGAAAGTCGGCTCAATGTTTGTGAATAACAAATTGGTATTAATATTCTTGACCAAAATACGTATGAAAATTGTGAAAATTGCCACACTCGTAGAGGTGGTACTCATTAGTCAAGTGACCAAGTATGAGGTCTCTAGTACTCATTCTATAGAGTGACCAGCAGTTCAAAAATGCACTTTTCAAATGGCTGTAACTTTTGAACCCAGTGATCTATAGAAAATATGCTTAGTACACGTGATTGCGCTCGTCACGCTCATCACATTCCATATTAAGACTCCCTTCCATTACATTAGCGGCTATTTTGAAAATTACAGTATTGCGTTTATTTACTACTCCTACAAATTCGGTTCAATTGTTAAGAAATGTGGCTTACATGATCTTACTGAATGAAATTTAGATTTTCGCCTTTGTTTGAAAGTTACGACTTCGCAAAGTTAACGACAATGATGTAAAAATGGATCTAAGCCTATATCTCAGACATTTTTTTATCTATCTGTACGAAACTTGGTACGCTTCATCAACACCTCGGACTGAGGGTCCGTGCCGGAAACAGGGGCACCTTAAGGATTGCCTTAAACAAACTTCTATGTTCAAAAAGACTTTCTATTATGTGACTCCATTGCATATATAATATATCAGGACTGTACCAAGTATTTTTGAAGGAGGTGGTTCTTTTTCTCAAAAAGTGGACCTTTTTTGTTGTTTCCTCCACATTTACTATTCAGTTTCAGGTATAAGGTTGAAATACATGCTCTAACTCCACTGTTTGTGTGAATGCCCCCCTCTCCATACAAATGGTCATCTGTGAAATCAGAGGAACACAACGGAATCCAGCTGCTCATTACAAATATTCAGAATAACTCCATGTTCTTTAGTAAAGGTCCATTTTGGTAAATTTTTATTTCAGGTGTTTATTAATACATTAACTAACAAACATGTACCAACATGTAGTAAACAGGGCTTGATACCGTGTCTAGTGGTTTTCCAAAATGACTTAAAAGCCCTGCTCTGCCCTCCCTGATCTGGTCTCGAATCAGCGTCCAGCCGGTATGAGACACGATTGCGCTAATGAGGACTTTAAGCATCTGTGAACAATTTTGTTTTGGGAAATTACTTTATATGACTAAACTTGACAATGGCATGCTGTGAGATCATGCGTCTAAAACATGCCCAAAATAAAAATAAATGCCTGTATGATACAATGCAAAGATTTAGAAATTTTAATTTGGTGAAATGTGGATTCGCATCAAAACGAACATTTCTTGTCAGACGTCTTACTCACTGCGTCACTGAAGTTGCTGTTTTTTTGCACTCACATCTGTTGTGCTTCCGACGCACATGATCCTAATTATTGGCAGTTGTTATTTAAAAGGACACATTTACATTTACATTTACATTTATTCATTTGGCAGACGCTTTTATCCAAAGCGACTTACAAGTAGTTTTTTTTATTTTTTTTTATACAGTGGCACATTACTGCAGAGCAATCAGGGGTAAGGTGCCTTGCTCAAGGGCCCTTCAGTCATGACCTGCAGGCACTGAGATTAGAACCAGCAACCTTCTGATCACAAGCCCAACGCTCTAACCATTAGGCCACAACTGACACATTCTCATTACAAAGAAAAAACAGACAAATGGATGGCAGACACGTAATACGCTGATACTGCTTGTTGAGTTTTATATTCTTTTTTTTCTCTTCATGTTGATTAAGAGCAGTGGTAAGAGCATTGCGTTAACAACGCAAGGTTGTGGGTTCGATCCCAGGGGATTGCAGATACCTATGTAAAATGTATAGGATAATGCTATGTAAGTCGCTTTAGATAAAAGCGTTTGCCAAATGCCTAAATGTAAATGTTGATTAAATAAAAAAGGACAAATAAACAGCCTAAATATTGCTACATTTCTTTACTGTTACTGCAGCTTAAAGAAATAATACAAATTGAATAAGATCTAAGCATATGCATTTATTATTATAATACTAGAACTTAATTTTTTTAAATAGAACATTACCTTATGTTACAAATACTTCTCAAAGGCAAAGTGGCCCTTTCATCCTGACGCAAGCTGCCACGACTCTTGTTCTTTACAGCTGCAGAATCAGTGATTGTGACACGACAGACATCACAGACCTGCAACTTTTGGATTATTCTCCTGAGACTTTGAAATCTCATGTGAATAGAGTCTGCCAGTCTGCACCTGGTTCCTCTGTCCTGCTAATTTGTTATAAAGCATTGAATGATCTAGTGCAGTGGTCCTCAACCTTTTTGAACTAAGGCCCCACCAAACCTCTCCTTTTGTGTGGCAGGCTGAAATAACGAAAGCGAATTGTTGTTTTAGTCCAAATGTTTGCATCGCTCGCTTGCATTGACCTGTTCAATTGAATTAAATTAACAAAAAGGTGCATGAATGTGCCGTCCCATTCGCCAAGATCATTGGCCTTTTCAAAAGTATAATTGAGAGACAGACAGAAAGGGATGTACCCAAGGGATGTACCGGACCTTGTAGGCTGAAGAGTTTGCATCAAAAACATGTGAAAAGCATTCTACAAAGAATGTGAGAAGACTTAAATAATGTATATTTTGTTGGTAGTTCATTTTTCAAACAGTGCACACTATAATCCACATAAGCACAATTTGAGCACATAGTTACACATCTTTGTGTCACTCTTGGAAGGGTTTTCTCTGCAACTGAGGACATAGATGAACATCATATGCCTGTCATGTTCCCTGGAAATTGTAACAGATACTGTAAAATATTGTTAAAGGTAATGAACAAAGGCTCTGGTGAGAGATTTAGTAACTGATTTAATGTGAAAAGGAAACAGGGAAAGCATTTAAGACCGTCCTGTGAGTGCTGAATATGAAGACATATTTTTTGATAATGTGTTTCCTACAGAATACAGAGCAGTTACTCAGCACTGCAGAGGATCAACCAGGACTTAGAGGACACAATTCACAGAAATGTAAGTGCACATGAATGTGTTTTTGCCTAGACAAATTACTTATTGTGTTTAGAATATAACTGCAGAAAATTTAATGAGAGTTGATTTTAACATCAATGCACAACCATTGGTGCAGCTGAGGTTAAATACATCCCATTGCAAACATATCCGCTTTTACATGACAATGTTACAGTAAATGTATTACACTAGCCAAATCTGCATCACAGTTAATGTTAATGTGAAGCTTGAAAAATAATGAACCCATCTGCCGTTGTACATTGTATGACCATGCCTCATTAGGATATTGCTTTACTCTGAATTTGTTAACTGTAAATGTTTTAGCTCACAGTTGCATCAATGATTGCCCAAGTGGTCTATTGGTACAATATAAACAGTCCTACCCTGCTCCTTATTAATATGCGGTTTAAAGACATGTGCTTATTGCAGTTTGATTGCCATAAAGATATCATGGGCATCAAGACCACATTGCCCAAATGTTGAGTTATTCACACTGTTCCTCGGTGTGAATGTGTTTGTTTTATGCTTTTACGCTAGTGGTAAACTAGGGTCTAAGAATTGTAAAGGCATTGTTAAAAACACTTTTTCTTGCACCAGACACAGCACCATGATGATGAGAAACGGGCTCTCAGCAGAGAAATTATCGTCCTTAACAATCACCTAATGGAAGCTAAGATGACCATTGAGAAACTGAGAGAGGATAATGTAAGATAAATCATTACATACATTCAATACATTATGACTTAATGGAATTCCATTGGAGCATCATTTGCCATTACCTAATGTAATTTATTTCCCACAATTCTTAATAGGACTTATATAGGAAAGACTGTAACCTAGCTGCCCACCTCTTGCAGTGCAATAAGTCTCACTACAGAGCCCAATTATCTGAGGTGAGTTAGCATGTATCAAGACTTTGCACCATTAATATATTCCCTATCAAAAGCTATTCTCGATGCTGTGTTTCAAATGCTATGGGAGAACATTCTTTGTTCGACCGGTTGTCAAACATGCCAAGAATTGGCTTTAAATAACCTCGGCAGGTGATGTGGCTAATTACCCCTGCACCTGCAGGTTATAAATATATGTAACACAGACACGTCTTCATGTTTCTTTGTCTTCAAGGACTGCTTTGTGTGTGCATGTGTGTCTTGCGTTTGTGCAAAAAAATAGGAGTTTACGATAAGAGAGTTAAACTAAAGAGTGTAATCAAATAGTTTAACCGAAGAGTTTAACCAAAGTGTTTCACCAAATAATTTAACCAAAGAAGTCTATACATATATATAAAGTTTCTAAGCAGTAACTTGTCTCTACGTTGTTCCGAGACTGACAGAATGGGGTTCCTATCGAAAACTCCACGGTGCTGCACCGCGTTACATTGAAAGACATTCAGGCCCTGAAAGACTTCCTCCGGCAGTTACAAGGCTACCATGTCCTAGTGTGGTCGCGCCACCTGATTAAACTGGCCCAGCAGATCCTGCCCTGGGTAGAGGGCAAAATTCCTGTCCCAGGGCATATGAATGTGGGATGGCCCACACATGGCCCAGACTGCATCTCTATGCATATCCTCCGATAGCTCTGCTCCCGGCAGTTCTGGCAAAGGTCCGTCAACAGGGGTCTCGCCTCTTATTGATAGCTCCACATTGGCCAACCAGAATCTGGTATTCCGACCTATTATCCCTACTCGACAACACGCCATGGGCGAACCCAGTCAGGAGGGATCTCCTGTCTCAAGCACACAGGACATTACTTACCCCCCGTCCCGAGCTTACATCACACCACACCAGCCAGTGGCGTATATCCGAACAGCTTTTCAAATGCTATGAGAGCCGCATACCAGGGGGTGAGGGATGCTATTGCTCTGGTCTATGTGGCGCGCAGTCAAGCTTCAGCTCTAGGAGTCAGAGCTCATTCAACAAGGGGGGTTTCATCTTCTACTGCCTTAGCAAGAGGTGTCCCCTTGCTGCAAGTGTGTGATGCGGCGGGCTGGTCCTCTCTGCACACATTTGTCAGATTTTATGGTCTGGATGTCCATGCTACTCCAGGCTCACGCTCACTGTGTTTGAATCGCAGCATCGAGAGTAGCTTTTGAGAGGGAACGTCTCGGGTTACTTGGCTGTAACCCTGTTCCCTGAAAAAGCTGGAACGAGATGCTGCGCCTCAATGCCGAACTGTAGGTGTGCCGGACATCCTTTCAGATAAAGTTGGAACCTGAAGACTCTTCTGTGTCATGAATATTTATAACCTGCAGGTGCGGGGGTAATTAGCTACTTCACCTGCCGAGGTAATTTAAAGCCAATTCTTGCTTCAAAACCAGTCGAACAAAGAATGTTCTCCCATAGCATTTGAAATGCAGAATGTCATTACCACTTTTTCAGGGAACATGGTTACAGCCAAGTAACCCAGAGTCACCCAAAAGAGCCCAGCACCTCCGAGCACCAGAAGCTCCACCACTGGGCAGAGTAGTCCAAAAGACGTGGATGAAATAGCCACGAGCCAGTAAACACAGAGAGTGGAACAAGTTTGGAGAGTATCCACCTGTATAATATCAAGCATGTGGAAGGGGATGTTGAGGGCCTCCTGCAAGCTACGTCAACAGTCGTCGTAAGTTATGGAGTAGTGTGGTTTGAACAGGAGGAGGAGAAGTCCGGCAAAATGCCTTACATCATGAATCGAAGAGCGGCAAACATCAATAAGCTGTGTCAAGAGCTCTGGGCCCTAACAAGATGTTCCAAGAGTGCAGAGGAGGATGAGAAACCAGCATCTCCTAAGAAGTGGTGAAAGCAGCTAGAGCCAGCTCAACTCCTGGACCGAGCGGAGTACCGTACAAGGTTAACAAATGCTGCCCAAAATTGCTGTATTGTCTCTGGAAACTGTTGCATATGATATGGCGCAGAGGGATCATTTCCAAGAAAAGAAAATTCCACAAACCATGAGCAGTTTAGATCCATCTTTTTGCTCAGTGTCTTAGGCAAGATCTTTTTCAGCATTGACATGACCAAGAATCCTGCTGACCTCTCCTCTTCTTTCTGCTAGCATCTTTCTATACCACCAAGGTAAGCAATGTACCTAACACTCTGCAGCTTTTCAAGACATTCAACTCTCTTCTTTGCTACTCTCCTCCCCCACCCAGTTCATATTTGACTGCATAATTACTGAAAAAACATCATCCCTCAACAAACAATTCTCAGCAACTCTGACCTCAGTTTACACTACCCTCACTTCAAACATTGAACTCTCTTCTTTCGCCCCATTGACTGACACTGAAGTCACCAGACTTCTCTCCAGCCACCACACCACCTGTCCCCTTGACCCAGTCCCCTCGCATCTCCTGCAGGCCATATCCAGCACACTCACACACATCATCAACACCAACATCTCGGCATCAGAACTACTCATATTTCCGGCACACCCCACGCTGTGGCACAATCTCACCATACAACATGGCAATACTACAATCAATCGTTCCAAAACAGCCAGGAACATCAGAGTCATATTTGATGAACAGCTGTCCTTCACTGCAATTGCACACATTGCAAAGACAAAGCAGTCTTGCCGATATGCCTTAATCAACATCAGAAAGGTTAGACTATCTCACTGAGCATGCGGCACAACTCCTTGTTCAGGCCCTTGTGATTTCAAGGTTGGACTACTGCATTGTTGTCCTTGCTGGTCTTCCTGCAAAAGCTATTATACCACTTGCACCTGGTGGAAAAATCTCTCACAACATTCAAAGAACTACTTCAATCCCAAAAAACACTAAACCTCTCTCTTTCTCTCAACAGGTATTGGTCTGGCTTTCGTTAAAACTAGTAACTTTGAATAAGCATTATTTTATTATTGCTCCTGTATTACATTTCGCTTATTGCTCCCTGAACCTCTGTTAGTCTCTTTGTATAAAAGCGTCTGCTAAATGACAATGCAAATGTAAATTTAAATTGTATCTCGACGGCTGACCGAATTTCTGCTAAAGAACAACTATATTGATACGTCAGTGCAGAAGGGACTCCAGGGATACCAGGTTGCCTGGAACATACAGGAGAATTTACGCAGTTGATAAGGCACCCGAAGGGAAATGAGATCTGGTTGTGCTATGGCTAGACCTGGCAAACACTTACGGTTCAATACCACACAAGTTTGTAGACAACGATGAATAGTTCCTAGCAAGGTTAAGGACCTCATTTTGGACTATTGTAACAACTTCAGATAGAGAGTAGCATCTGGGCCTGTGACATAAAGTTGGCACCAACTGGTGAAGGGCATTATCAGCGGGTGCACAATATCAGTCACTCTTTTCGCCCTCGCTTTGAACATTCTAATGAAGGCTGCAGAGGTGGAGTGCAGAGGCCCTTCAGCAAGGTCTGCTGTAAAGCTGCCCACCATTAGAGCCTACATGGATGACCTCACTGTCTCTACATCCTCCATACCAGAAAGAAGATGGATACTTCAAGATTTGGAGATGCTCATCAAGAAGGCGAGAATGAGTTTAAAGCCCACAAAATCTGGATCACTAGTTGTGGTGAGTGGCAGGGTGTCCAACAAGTTCCACTTCAACCTAGATGGCCCCATAATCCATCCAAGGTAATCCATTACTAAGATCTTGGGAAATCTCCTTGACCAGAGCCTTAGAGACGTGGCAGCTGTCAAGTCATCCATTAATAAGTAAGAGAGCTGTCTCTGCAGAGCGTTACCAGTCCTGACCAGGGAGATCCTGACCAGGGAGTTTACCATCACCTAAGTACAGCAAAGCTCAGGGCAAGGAGAGAAGGTGGATTGTTCAGGAGGAGGTGAGAGCAGCTGTGGGAGAAATTTGATCAAGCAGAATGGCATGTATGAGACAGCAGGAGGCTTGGATGAGATGGGACACTGCAATGGAGCATTAAGCTTTCCTGGAGTGACATCTGGCAGGCAGAGCCCCTGTGCATACAATTCCTGATCCAAGCCCTGGATAAAAGTGCATAAAATTCCTGACACCCTTCTCAGCCCGGCAAATGTCCAACTTTGGGGAAAGGCTGATCCACCCTCCTGTCCCCCTTGCTCTAGGAAAGGAACTCTCGAGCACATCCTGACCAGCTGCCCAAAGGCCCTAGGGGGTGGCCGATGCCGCTGGCGACACGACCGGGTGCTGAAGGTAGTGGCGGATTGTATATCCTCAACCATAACAAAGTGCAGGCACCACCACCCCTCCAGAAAGCATATGTCAGCCATAAAGGCAGGAGAGAATCCCAAACTACAGCAGAGAGTTGCTTAATGTCTTCTTACAACATCACAGGACTAGCAGCTGATGGTCAACCTAGGCAGACAACTCGAGTTCTGGAACACACCGTAATGACATAATAGCGACCAGACATAATCATTCTGTCAGAGGGCAAAAAACAGCTTGCCCTGATTTTTTTATTTTGCCTTGTTGTGCAAGCACTGTCGAGCTTGTGCAGAGGCTGCAACTTTTGCCAGAAGGGAACTGGAATCCCCTGGTTAGGCCTGGTTTCCCTCTGAGGTTTTTTTCTCCTCCAATGGAGTTTTGGGTTCCTCGCTACCGTTTGCCTACTGTCTTGCATTGTTTGCCTGGCCGGGGGGGCTGCTAGAATTTTATAGTCTTATTTAATTAACACTGCATATAGGAATCTATTGTGTGTCTGATATTTGACCTGTGTTTTGACTTGCATAACCTTTTATGTTTTACTTAATGTCAATGTTTCTTGTACAGCTGCTTTGTAACGATGACAATTTTAAAAAGCGCTATATAAATAAAGCTGACTTGACTTGATTAAATTGACTGTGCCCTGGGAAAAACAGTTGGAAGAAGCATCTGAAAGAAAGAATGCTAAGTACCATGGACTATTGAAAGAATTCAGGAGGCAGGGATGGAGAAGTAGGAGTAGTATGCAGAGGTTTTGCTGGGTGCTCTCTCTACAGAGCCTACAGAGAACATCCACCAGGGCTGCAACAGAAGCAGCAGAGATATATCTGTGTATAAAGAGAGGGGAATGAATTGACTGGCCAGTCAACTATTACCATAGTTTCCCTGAGAGCAAAAAAAAAAAGGCAACTGAAGTAGAAAAAGTATATCAATGTTAAAGAAATTCAACCATTACAAATGCCACTCAAAGTAGATATTGTCACAGCTAACCATGAGGAGACAAAGGCTAACATGCACATGGAAGTATATTTCACAGTCAATATTCCACAAACAGGTAAATACTCTACACACAGGAATCTAAACAGGTGAGTAATCCAAAACAGGTAAACACACAAAAACAAGGAACGGGTTACACCATGGGAAACAACAACTAGACCTGACAATCAGGTAGAGCCGGTGTAATCAGCATGGCTGTCTGGGTTCAAGGAACTATGGGAAGTGGAGTCCAGGGGCGGGATCAAAAGTTTCTTTGGAGGGAAGTGGAATGGATCAATGAAGGGTAAAATGACACATGAAATGATGGTGAGATGCGATAGTGGTGGTTGATTTGACGTTCAATGTGAATGGGACCAATGAATTGTGACAGAGCTGCCACAGATGGATGTCCTGGGTTGAGAGACAGATATTTTACTCGGGCTGGAAATTAATTGTGGGCCCCGATTTGACATCACATCCTCAGGGACTCCAAAATGATGAAATACCAGATTTAAAGGGGCCTCTGCGGTGGGAAGCGCCGCAGAGAGATGAGCTTACAAGGATTTGCAGATTGGCAAGGAAGAAGATTTGTTCCTCAGGACCTCCCGGCTGAGCTGGCTGATTCAAAGAAGCTTCTCGTATCTGTTCCTCCGGAGTCGATTGAATGGGTTTTCCAGTATGGGGTCGGGATCTATGGTCTATGGTTCAGGTGAGTAAACAGGGGAGAGGGAATATGCTTTAACATTATGAGGGCCCAGGCAGTAGGTTACTGAGTAGCAAAACTGAGTGAAAAACTGTGAAAATCAAGCCTGCCGTGAGTCGAGAAGCTTGGCTTCTCACAGGTACACTAGGTTTCGACTTTATAGGTTTACAACAGTGACTAGGTGGTAAAGCCCCTCCAACCAGAGATGCCACGCCTCTAGTGCCATCTGATGGCAGGAAGCTCTCGGCAGATGTCGTAGTGGAGCTACACAGGGTAGGTGTTTCCTAGAGCTGCTGGTGTCCAGGACAGAGATGTGGGCAGGTTATGGAGCAGAGAGGTGAGTGTTGGGGCTATGGTGCTGAACTTGGCGATGAAAACACAGAAATCTTTGGAGGTCTCGCATTGATTTGGGTTGTGGCAAGACTCTTACTGTTTCCACCTTCCTCTGGTCCATCTGCACTGACTCGCTGGAATTGGCACTTTGCCAGTTTCAGGATTGTTGAGTAGAAGACGATGTTGTCAATTTGATTATGACAAAAGTCCTGGAAGATCTCATTCATAAAAAGATATTTGGAGCGTACTCACCGTTGATTGCAGGGCCAGTTCTAAACATTAGGAGGCACTTGGGAAAAAAAATTAAGGGCCCCCCACAGCACCTCGCCCCTCCACCTTTCACTGTAAAAATTACGCTTTTAGAACAATTTTAGTTGTTAAAGTAAATGATCTAATTAAAAGTCAGTTTCAATAACATTTAATTGTTCATCCCTCATGTGAGTGTGTGCACTACAGTATATATTTTGTCTCTTGTGTGAATGAGAGTGTATCTATTCACTTCACTGTTCTTGATACCTTTTCTATTATATAAATTTTATGAATTGCTTATAGTTAACTTGCTTTCATGCACAGCTACTTTGTAACAATGAAAATTGTAAAAATTGTTATATAAATAAAAGTTTTAAAAGAATTAAATTTATTGTTGCAGTAATTTTACATTAACACAGGCACCACATTTTGGATGAGTGTTTCTTACTTTATATATGTAAAATGAAAAAAAGCAAGCACCATCATGAATAATTGACTAAGTTTTAATTTTTGCAGTTCGTTATATTCATACATATAGAGACTGGACCAATGGACTAATGTAAATTAAATGAAACCTGCTTCTTCACTGTATGGATTAAATAAACACACTAGTTTAAAATAAAAATAGAGAATTTAGTCAAGAGCAGTTAGTGATTTAGTATATTGTTGTTCCATTAACATTGACGAACAAAAACAGCAGCAGGTTTTTAGACTACTTTCACTTTCAATCACTGATCTGATATGCTAATATATGTAGCAACGTGGCCTACTGATATAGCGACTACGCCACCCTAGTACAATTGGGGACAAAAAATATGAATAATAAGAACACAGAAGTCTGATCCACTGAACAAGGAAGCGCAAGTCACTGTACAAAAACAGCTTATTTAAGCAAAAATAATTTTGCCAAAATCTTTTAAAAACTCACAGAATGAACATCAACACTTTATCAAAACATAAATCACAAAAAAAGAAAAGGAGGCTGGGGCTTTGAAAAATGACACCAATTATACAAAGGAAAAGAAACCCAATTTAAGATCAGTAGCAGCACAGCAAACGTGACACAGCTAATCAGAACTGAAACCAGTCAGAACATTAAGACAACTTAATCCCACTGAAACCAGCAGCGCAGCTCAGAGCAGCCGTTCTAGAAGACACTGCTTTGTAATACTCAGAACCATGTTCCCCAAGCTCATACAATAGCTTATGTGGCATTTACAACAGTCAGATCCACCTCTGCGTGTCAGAGATTTTGCCTTGTAATGTTTTAATTTTGGCCACTAGAGGTCCCCCTAGGACTCATGTCTACACAAGTGCCTTTTGGTAATCTGCGTTATTGTTTTCACCTGTGTCTCATTTTGTTTTATGTATTTAAGCTGGTCTGCTACTCTGCATCCTTGCTTGGTTATTGTTGTTCCTTAGCCTGTGACTGCCATAAGTCTGCTATTGTCCCAAGGAACTTTATTTTGTGTTTTTGGATTGTTCCAGAATAATTTTTTTGATGTTATTAGAACCTGTTCCTGAGTTTCTGTTTTTGTGAGTAACGGGAAGAAAGTCTTATTTTTAACAAACTTATTTTTTTATTCTATCTGAGCGTCTGACTATTGGGTTCATACCCCTTTTTAAGATCTGTGGTCCATTGGTGGAATCTAGGAATTTTGTGCCAAAGACCCGAGCTCTGACACTGTGACCCAGAGAACAAAGCCAAACTTCCCAGCATTACATAGTAAAAACATATTTATAGCAATTTGTATCCACAGCATTCTTTTGGTAATAAACAAAAGTTACAGGCTGTCTGCTGCTAAACATTCTCTTATATCTTGCTTACTTTTTCTAGAGATTGTGACCTATGCAATTATTACACTCTCATCTCTGTCATATGGATTTCAATACCAGTAAGGCTTTTTCCACTTTACCCTAAATTTCTTTATCTCTCTCTGTGTCCCACTTTATCTCAGTTGCCTGCAGAATTTCAGGAGCGTGTAAGCTTGCACATGGAGGGTGCCGCCCTTTGCCACTCCCCATATGCTGACACAGTGCCTGCTTCTATCATTGCCAAGGTCCTAGAAAAACCAGACGAGGTTTGCACCATTCAAGCCTCTCGTTCACCTAGCCCACAACCCCAGGAACGTCAGGGCTTTCTTGTGGGCACAAGCCTTGTAGGTAGCACTGAGCGTCTTGGTCTCCGAGCCACATACAAATCTGACCTGTACAACAGTGACACAGCACTTTATTGCCCTGATGAACGAAGGCGAGAGCGCAGACCTAGCATGGACCTCCACGGGCAGCGGAAGGTCTATGAACCCCAGAACTCCACCGATAGCAATCCAGAAGAGGGTTCCATTTCCATGCAGCCTAGTTTTTCACAGGACCACTTCCAAAAGTTTACCACCTCTCTGGGAGGTGGCTCCAGCTCCTACTCCAGCTTTAGTGGAGGAGGGTCAGAAGATAAGGGTCAGGATCCTCCTAGTAGTGCTGCATCCTCTCCACATCACCATGCCCTTTACATGGAATGGAGGGATGGTGTTGAATATGAGCACAAAAGCGACTCCTCCTGGGAGAGGGAGAGTCCAAGTGCCTTTACTAAGGCCCATACTTTTCAACCACCTGAGTCCAGCCATCATCAGAATGGTAGCTCACCCATCTACAGCAGAACCATGTCCTCCTGTTATAGTGAACCCTATGAGCCCCTTCCACCTTCAACCTCACCCAGTATCACCTATGGTGACAGTCGTCGTGGAAGTGCTTTTGCTCCTGAGGAAGAAGAGCTGATTGGTCGATGGAGGCAACTGAGTGTGGAGGACCTGAGTGCTCACACATACCGAAGTCCAGGGCGAGCCTCACCCTACAGCTTCTCTGAGCAACACTTCTCTGTCAGGCCCGCTAAAATCCGTCTTGGTCCTCTCTACAGTAGCTTCCAGGAGGGTACTGATGTATACCATCAAGCAGGGGTTCTAGACCCTTTCTCCAGCCCCAGTCCTGAGTGCAGTCCAAGTCTACGTCAACAACAAAGTCAGTCTCACCTGTACCACTCCAAGGAGGACAGCCAAGAGTCTGAGCACAGTCTCTATAGCCCAAAAGAAGGTGGAGTAGCAGCTGGAGGCCAGACAACTGAGTATGTTGACGAAAGTCCCAACAGCTCAAATGAGTCGCTGGACCGTGGATCTCTGGAGATGGCTGCTGACCTCCAGCATTATCAATCTGAGAGGCGTAGTGTGTCCCCTCAGGGAACCACCCCACCATCTCCTCCACAACAACCGTACCAAAAATTTGGCACACTAGGACTGTCACGTAAGGACAGTCTCACCAAGGCACAGCTCTATGGTACATTACTAAACTAAAACCAAATATTGTGGTTACCCATCTTGTAAGTAGCTTTTGAACGTGAAGCTACAGTAAGAGCAAAATGCAATTTGGAATGTTAAGTATTTTCATTTTATTAGCTCTCTTTTCTTTTTAGTGTTATAGTATTTTCTAAAAATGGAACCTGATCTGGTCACATTTTTACAGTTAATATGGAGCTCTAACTTTTAGTACTATTGGCCTGTTTTGAATGTTTATTAATGGTCCTGTACGATTTGTGAGATGGTAATTTAAGTGCATAAGATAAATGGATTTGAATGGAGACATCGCACGATTTTGAGAGATGCTATTTTTTTTTATTAATGGCTTTGTAGGCTCATAAGATTTTGTGCAATGAATGATCAGTACATGCTATATTAAATAAAATGTTAATTTTAACCAGAAATTTATTTTTTATTATAGAATTTATCAATAGCTGTGTTTATTGTTAATTATGCTTTGTCTATAACTGTTTAATAAAAGTAACTTTATGAGGTGACAAATATACAGAATAGTAAATAATATACAGTTTTGTTTTCAATTGCTAACAAGCTTTCACCAATACTTCAGTTCACCATGTACGTTCACTATACTCTTAACACAGTAACACAGCTACATCACACAATTAGCCAAATAGTAAAAGTTCTGCCCAAAACAACATTTTGAACCGGCGACAAAGGGCAGCCTTGCCGGAGTCCGACATGCACTGGGAACAAGTCTGGGAACAAGTTACTGCCGGCAATGCGAACCAAGCTCCTGCTTCGGTCGTACAGGGACCTGACAGCCCTTAGCAAAGGACCACCGACCCCATACTCCCAAAGAACCCTCCACAGGATGCCGCGAGGGACACAGTTGAATACCTTCTCCAAATCCACAAAACACATGTGGATTGGTTGGGCAAACTCCCATGAACCCTCCAGCACTCTGTAGAGGGCGTAGAGCTGGTCCAAGGTTCCACGGCCCGGACGAAAACCACACTGTTCCTCCTGAATCCGAGGTTCTACTATCGGCCATATTCTCCTTTCCAGTATCCTGGCATAGACTTTCCCGGGGAGGTGAGAAGTGTGGTCCCCCTGTAGTTGAACCACCCTTCTTAAAAAGAGAGACCGACACCCCGTTCTGCCATCCCAGAGGAACTGTCCCCGACGGCCACGCGATGCTGCAGAGGCGTGTCAGCCAAGACAGCCCCACAACATCCAGAGACTTGAGGTACTCAGGGCGAATCTCATACACCCCCGGAGCCTTGCCACCGAGGAGTTTCTTGACTGCCTCAGTGACTTCGGCTTAGGTGATGGACGAGTCCACCTCTAAGCCCTCGGCCTCTGCTTCCTCAGTGAAAGACGTGACGGTGGGATTGAGGAGATCCTCGAAGTACTCCTTCCACCGTCCGACGACATCCCCTGTTGAGGTCAACAGCTTCCCACCTCCACTGTAAACAGCGTTGGTAGGGCACTGTTTCCCTCTCCTGAGGCGCCGGACGGTTTGCCAGAATCTCTTCGAGGCCAGTCGATAGTCCTTCACAATGGCCTCACCAAACTCCTCCCAGGCCCGACTTTTTGCCTCCACAACCACCCAGGCAGCAGTCCGCTTGGCCTGCCGGTACCCGTCAGCAGTTTCCCTTTCTTCCGGTGTCCACCACCGGGTTCAGGGATTCCTGCCTCGACAGGCACCGGAGACCTTACGGCCACAGCTCCGAGCGGCCGCTTCGACAATGGAGGTGGAGAACATGGTCCACTCGGATCCGGTTGAAGCTCTGCCGGAGGTGGGAGTTAAAGATCTCTCTGACTGGAGACTCGGCCAGGCGTTCCCAGCAGACCCTTACAGTACGTTTGGGTCTGCCGAGTCTGTCCAGCTTCCTCTCTTGCCATCGGATCCAACTCGCCACCAGGTGGTGATCAGTTGACAGCTCCGCCCCTCTCTTAACCCGAGTGTCCAAAACATACGGTCGCAGGTCAGATGAAACGACCACAAAGTTGATCATCGACCTGCGGCCTAGGGTGTCCTGGTGCCACGTGTACTGATGGACACCCTTATGCTTGAACATGGTGTTCATTATAGACAAACTGTGACTAGCACAGAAGTCCAATAACTGAACACCGCTCGGGTTCAGATCAGGGGGGTCGTTCCTCCAAATCACGCCCCTCCAGGTGTCACTGCGGTTGCCCACATGGGCGTTGAAGTCCCCCAGTAGGACGACGGAGTCCCCGATCGGAGCACTTTCCAGCACCCCTCCTAGAGACTTTCAAGAAGGTCGGGTACTCTGCACTGCCGTTCGGCCCATAGGCACAAACAACAGTGAGAGACCTAACCCCGACCTATAAGCAAACCCACACCAGCCTGTTGCCTCTCACCATGGGCAACTCCAGAGTGATGAAGTGTCCATCCTCTCTCGAGGAGTGTGGTTCTAGAGCCCAAGCCATGCGTAGAGGTGATCCCGACCATCTCTAGTCGTAACCTCTCAACCTCACATAGCTCCTTCCCTGCCAGTGAGGTTACGTTCCACGTCCCTAGAACTAGCTTCCGTGTCCAGGGATCGGTCTGTCGTGGCACTCTCCTCTGACCGAATGCCCCGATCCACTAAGCACGACCCCCTATGGTCCCTCCCGCACGTGGTGAGCCCACAGGAAGGCGGCCCCACGTCGCTCCTTCGGGCTGAGCCCGGCTGGACCCAGTGGAGAAAGGCCCAGCCACCAGGCAGTCGCATACGAGCACCGACCCTGGGCCTGGCTCCAGGGTGGTGCCCCGGTAGAGCCATACCAGGCGACGTCACAGTCCTTGATATATTGAGCATCATAAGGGATTATTGAACCACTCTTAGTCTGACCCATCGCCTAGGACCTGTTTGCCTTGGGAGACCCTACCAGGGGCATATAGCCCCAGACAACATAGCTCCTAGGGTCACTCGGGTACTCAAACCCCTCCACCACGTTAAGGTGGCGGTTCAAGGAAGGGCAGTTGTCAAATATTGAATGTTTTTAGTCATTTGCATTATGTTGTGTGTTGCACAGCACTCTTTCAAGTTAAAAAACTGAAGTGTTTTTGCTGAACAGCTGAAGACGTCACATAAGCTCCGTCTTCTTTGATTTGATTGGTCACTGCTCGGCTCTGTCAGCAGAAACTTCCGCCTCATTTTGTTCATTTGATTGGTCCCCTTACCTTATTTTGCATTGATATTGCATTGTTGCGTTTAGTCAGTTATTTCCCAAATTTTAAAACACATCACAGAACAAGATATAGGGTGTACGGCCCTAAGTGATAAAATGCATGTGTGTCGTTAATATATTATAAAAAGCTGTTATTTCATGTGTTCTTGGGCCTCCTGGTGGCGGCAAGGCCCTAAGCAGCCATTTAGTTTGCTTATAGTGAGGTCATTGTTTTTACCTCTGTCTATAATAGATAGTGTAAGAGATAATATATTATTTAATTAATAGATACATGGATACTGCTATGTAAGTCGCTTTGGATAAAAGCGTCTGCCAAATGCATAAAAACAGCATAACACTGTGCAATTAATCCAGCTGTCACCATTTTATTTCAAAGCCTAGTTAACAGTTGCTAGGAGTGACAGACATTTTCCAATATAGTGCTATGATTTATATTCTATACGGTAGGATTTGGTGATTTACACACCTGAGAAATATAATGAAAATACATTCATGCTGCCAAACCCTCTTTGTCCAATATCTCCATGCAGGGGCAGACTGAAGGTAAAAAGTGGCCCTGGACTTCTTCAGCAGGAGCAGCGCACCAAACCCAGCTCGCACATAACACAACGACGCACTGATGCACATACCATTCTAAAGCACTGTAACGCATAAATGTAAACGTTTTTAAGACCTTTCATGCTACCTTGCAAGGTCAATAAAACAAGCAAGCAACTAAGCAACAAACAGAATTCAAAATGAGATAAAAGCCTGCCTAAACGTGATTCGTTCTATGCTAGTATGCGCCGTCGTTTACATTTACATTTAGGCATTTGTCACCGACTTTCGTTAAGACCCCGCAACTAAACAGGGGTGAGAGAACTGGACCCTTGAACTGGGTTTTTTTACTTAAAAGTGGAGCCCAGACCGATCCCAGTATGTCACAGAACAGACTGCTTGAAATGCTATCCAGTTAAAATATAGACCCAAACCCGTACGGGTCACGGGTTCTGCGTGAAGACCTCTAATAGAGTGTTCACACCAAACGCGGTAAATCGCGCTATTCGCGTGTTGTTGTACGATTGCACATTTTGAGGCTACTCGCATCATTCGTGAGTGAAATTCGCTTCATTACAGACACGAATTCGCGTCATGGGAGGGGCTTCTGCCGATTCGCGCAATTTGCTTCATTCGCGCAATTCGAGTCATTTGCGCTGCGTCATTAGTGCGAATCGCAACGCAAAGTAGGTAATGGCGTCTTTGCATTGACATAACATGTAAATCACTCACACTTAACGCTTCATTCGCGTTTGGTGTAAACACAATCTAACCCTATGAGGCATATGCCATAATCTTATCTGTTTCAGTGTGTTTTCAGACATGTTAACTCAAACACACGTCTTAGATTATGTGACAAACCATTTTTTATTTAAGTAGTTTTTATCTCTATATCTTACAATTTCATGTTTTTATTGTGAAACAGTTGTCTTTGTTAAGTTTGCCTTCTTAGATCTCACCACACAGTGTAATTAAAACTGAATACTTAGAGTTTGCTCACATTAAGCACCTGCAAAGTCTACGCCCTTATCCATCTGCATAGAAAATATATATATATATATATATTATTATTGCTACCGGTGCTCCAGATGGCCAGTGACTCTAAATACAAAACATCCATGTTACATTTAACCTCATTTTACTTTGTGCCTCGCTTACCCCTAGCATGTGAACTACATAGTGAAGGAATCATTAGTACTTTATAAAATGTACAAAATAAGTAAGTGACAGAAGTGCTGCAGTAAAGGGTTTATTAGCAATATGAAATTGCTGTTAGTATAATAAGAATGCAAGCCCTTTGGTTCAAAGACAGCAAACATTTTATAAAAAACAGAGCTGCTGCTGTTGCACAATACGAGGTTTTATACTACATTAGGGAACATTAGGTCTTCATTTTTGCCATGCTATGTTAAAGTACTTGTAAAAAGATAATAAATATCCTTGATTTTGGTATGAAGTAAACTTGTGTGAAAAGAAAATGAAGCATTTTAGAAAGATGTTAATGAACTGAATATTGTTTGAAAACAACATGAATTGTGTTAACGGAATGGTTACAGCAGACGGGTGCTCTGCTAATTGTGTTCAGAGTTTTGAAAATGTGACTACAGATTGGTCAAAGGAATGTTAGCAATTGAAAAAAAAAACGTTATTTATAGCAAATTACAGAGGCAATCAGCACAATCATACATGCTGCATTAAAATGATAATGCCTCAAATTATTCATGATAACAATTTGAGATTTTACTAAAATTCTTTGATGGATCCTTTTGCATTTTGAATATTTTTTTAAATAACCTTAATGTGTTTTACCTCAAAATGTATATAGAATTTATTGAAAACGCTTAGACTCCTGATGTTTTTAATTGGCTGGTGTAATTTATAAGGTTTACTTTCTTTTGTTCCACAGTGCTGTATGTCCCTCCCTCAGGCCCTTTCTACCTCATGATTTAATCCTTCTCTTATCTTTCACTCAGCTAGGATTGCGTGTCAGTTGACACAGTGATGCATGCATTTTCTTCTGTTTGACTTTATCAAATAAAGCACAAGAGTTGCACCATGTCTGCTGTTGTGGTGTATTGAGGATAATGGTAATTTAGGGGCCTTTCACAGTAGCACTTTTGTTGCACAGCTCTGTTCGATTGACTTCAGAGTTTGGTTCATTTCAATGATGTGAACACAGTTTATTTAATTACTCAATATTTGATTGGGATTTCTTTTACATGAATTACTGCATCAATGCGGCGTGGCATGGAGGCAATCAGCCTTTGGCACTGCTCAGGTGTAATGGAACCCCAGGATGCTTTGATAGCGGCCTCCAGCTCATCTGCATCGTTGGGTCTGGTGTCTCTCATCTTCCTCTTTAAAATACCCCATATATTGTCTATGGGGTTCAGGTCAGGCGAGCTTGCTGGCCAATCAATTTGATTTGACAATTTAGTTTTGATAAAGAACACTGTTCATTACTGAAATGCTCTTAATGAGCTTTCAGAAGGCCAGAAACAAGCTTTTTCCTCTGAAAACTGCTTTTCGTAATGTAAACTATTATCATCAGCAGAGAAATGTCATCCTATAATTCATTCAGAATTCACTATATAGCCCACTGTATGTCCACTCTTAATTAAGGGCGCACCACTTCAGCTTCGAGGGACTGACTGTGGAATATTTATCCATTTCTAGTTATTTGATCACCAAAATGAACTACAAAAGTGATTTGAATTTTATGACTAAGATTTTCACTAGGGATCTTTTATTAGTCTGACATGCCTGCAATCAGAAGATGGTGGTGCCATCAGTTATTACAAGCTTTTCCTCTGGCAAGGTATGATATTGATAACTACACTTTGAATGAAGATATGCATTATGAGCATTCCTCAGTATGCAGGTAATTTGTCACAAGTAATGCACACTGGAAAAAGTGTACTGTTTTTGCACTCTTTCTATAAAGCCAACTGTCAGTCAACAAACCAGTGATCCAACCAGATAGTTCATGGAGGTCATCCCAACTGTGCCAGACATCATGGAGGTCACCCCAACTACAAGAATACATGTATGTACATATAGATATGTTTATCTATTGTTTGGCTTATTTATACAATTACCTTCCTGTTTCATAAAAGTGTTTGAGCAGCAATTGAATATTGACATTATTATTGAAATGTCTTATCTTATGCAAAAAGTACTCTGCTGTAATGAAACGGATTCAGCTTGCCAGTGACTGGGTGGAGGTGAACCGAACACACTTTACTGGAAAAGTTCACCTACCACAGATAACAAGTGAGGATGTTGCCTTGTTGGCCACAAGGATCTGTTTTTTGACACCATTTTTTTATGATGGTGAAATGGATGAAGACAAAATCCGGGCTCCCTTCCTTTTCACATTTGAAAGAATGGAGGACATGGAGTTTTTCATGCAGAAAATGTATGATAGAAAAAATCTGTGTGTGTCTTGCCTGCATAACCCTGACCTTTGAAACAAAAAGGCTAACTGATAGATCTGTGTAAATATTATTTTGTAAATGTTCTTGTATTGTGTTGTAGTTTTAGGTAAAAAAATCTTGTTTTTCAACAATTAAAGTTATGTAGGGAAATAATTCTTGCATCTTTGTTTACTAAATGTAAATGTAAATGTAGAAACAGATTCAATAGGTTTTGTTAACCATGCCAGATAACAGTATACAAATATTTTCTTCTGATGTTATTATGAACCTTGAGATGGAGACCATTGGAGACTCATATCAAGACAATACAACTCCTAACGAGGTAAAACAATATTGAAAAATAAGAACGAAAGGTAACAAATAATATGAATAAAAGTGAATGGTAAAAGAAATGAATAAATACCTATTATAAATTAATAATGTAATGAATGAGATAAATGAAATAGAATAATTAAATTAAAGTTTCTATCCAGTTCTATCACTCGACTGAAGTTTGCTATTAAAGGTAATAAATACAGTAACATTTGAGGACAGTGATGTATGTGACTAATAAATTGTAAAATTGTATGTGACTAATAAATTGTGAACCCAGCAGGCAGATTGGAGGCCAGGCGATCGACCCAGGCTCGTCGCCTCTTGTGTTTACGTCAGGGGCACTCTGACGTTTTAGAGTTTGCGGACCGTTTTTTTGAGGTGGCAGGGGAGATGGTCCACAGTGAGCAGGAAAAGATGGTCCTGTTCAATGGCGGCCTCAACCAACCTCTAGCGGGGTGGGAGATGTAAATGCTGAGACCGCTGGGCTTCACTGACCTGATCAGGTATGCCATGAATCGGCCGGAGCCCAGTGTCTCAGCTCAACCCAGTCTTTCCCCCCCGCTGGCCGCCATCCCGAGGGTCGTACATCCCGAGGGTCGAACAAAATATAAATATTAGAAAATATATAACATACATACATGTTCATCCTACACAAATCAGACAGTGTCTCTATATGTGTCAACCTATAACTTTAACTATACTTTAAATTTTCAATTTATTAAAATAACCACATTGTTGCGTGAAATTTGCAGACATGAAAATATCACAACATAAAATAGTATGTACTTACTTGAGGTAAATATTATTCTGACACTGTGCGTCGTCCATCCCTTTCCAGGTTGTTCCTTATTTTTTGTTGCTTTAACAACATCTGTTTTGTTTGGTGGCCACATACACTTATCATCATTGATCCAATTTGATGGCACCACTTCTACCTCATTTGTTGTTTCAAAAATAACAATGTGATACATGGTCTATGGAAAATGAAGGAACAATTTACTGATTACGAAGCTTGTCTTTTAAATAAATCTTTCAAATGTTGAGTGGACAGCATTGAGTGGACAACGTGAGAAGAAAGTCTATTCTATATAAAAAAACTGTAAAGGCACACAATATGTTGAGCAGATACTGTGCAAAGGGTTCATTACAACAATATATTCCATGGTTCTACAAAGAAGTAGACACTTACAAATTTCTTCAATTCAAAGTGTATTAGTCCAGTGTGGTTTGTTTAAATGCAGCAAGGGTATAACCACAAACTTGTCATGAAATGGCAGCCTGACATATTTTTGCACACTCTCCAAAATCTGAAAATGCTTCACAGTCGTGGACAAATTAGAAACCATCAAGATTCCCAACTCTCTAGAGTCAAATGGGTGTTCAAAGAATGATTCCTGACATCTGTATTCTCTACCCACAATATATTCCACTCCCCTGTCTACAATAATATTTTCAACCAAAACAACTTCGTTCTTTATTTTGACACAGCAATCTCTTTTTGAAGTTTTGATAACTGCACCATCCATTGACAACATTTGAAACTGTTTTACTTCTCCTTTTAAAAAATGTGGTACTGTTCCTTCAGCGTGTTCTGATCCACACCGTTTAGACGTCTGTGAAAAAAGACCATTATGGGCGCTGGCTTCAATTTCAGACAATCTACGAATGACTTGTGTTAAAGGATTACGTGGGCCCCTAACCATTTTTTTAAGATGACCCAAGAAATTCTCATATGGAAATGCGGAAAAAAGATCCAAATTACCGTGGATTTTAACATCTTCACAAAGATGCACCAAACCATGAACACTGTAAACTAAGAATTCTTGTCCATAGAGCTGACTGAAATGTTGAACAAATGATACCTAAAGAGAATTAGCCAAATCGTTCATCCTCAAGCAATATTCTGAACTCACCAAAATGTACACACCAATTGACAAAAGCATGAAATTGTCATATATTTGAGACTGTAGCACACCCTTCAGTACAACAGGCCCAGTGTACAACAAGAATTGGCGAAATTCCGTAGCCTTCCACCTATTTCTCGCAGCCAGTGGACGTGGTCTTCTAGCAAAGTCGGTAGGAATGTAATCCCTCAAAGCAAAAAGTCTGTCTGAAACTAAGGATGCTTGACTGCTTGACATACGACAACGCAGGGGGCCTGGGGAACCCATCCACAAATCAAGCAGGCGCCTCATAACCCCTAAACACACCAAATGCATGTAATCATAAGGGAAGTTAGCAACCATGTCAATATTAAGGTCAGCCAAATGTGATTGTTCATGATGGTGTTCCATGTCTGTTTTTTGCCTAAAGCATTCATCAGTTCTACGCCTTGCACTTACTTCAGG
This sequence comes from Barbatula barbatula, assembly GCF_947034865.1. Taxonomy (NCBI): domain Eukaryota; kingdom Metazoa; phylum Chordata; class Actinopteri; order Cypriniformes; family Nemacheilidae; genus Barbatula; species Barbatula barbatula. The sequence continues at coordinate 18,332,129 of NC_136778.1, read as the reverse complement.
GAATGTCATTCGATTTCCTATACGGACACCTATTTGGTGACACTTGTCACACACAGAGATTTTACACCTCTGATAAAGGCTCGTGCTGGGGTGTCACACACTACTGAGCAGATTTTGAGAAAGAACATCTTTCCCTGAAAAACAAACCCATTGCTTAGTGTTCTTATTTCAGTTACCAGGCTTTGCAAATACTCTGACAAAGACTTAGGTTTTGAGTTGCCACAAAAAAGACCAATCAATACTGGTTTCTCGCTGTACCCATGTAGCATACCAAGAATTGGCCAAAACTGAGTACCGTTACTCTTGAACAGTGGTAAACCATCAATATTTAGTTGTAATCTAAACTCGTGTCTATCTGGGACAACAGACCACAAACTATTCAATAGTTTTTTAAATGAGCTTAGTATTCCAAAGTAGTGAAATATTCCACCTGATAAAATGTCTATTTTGTACACTGTTTTTGTTTCAAGTAACGTTCGTCCGTCCTTTGGCAGAGAGCGATGGTAAATTTGCAAAATGCAGAGCAGGGCCGAATTTTACGTCAAGGGAGTTTTGTGAAGTTTGCCTAGGCCAAGCACGCCTCTGTAGGGGAAAAATAAAGATTGTCACTAACATTCATAACAATATTAATATTTTATTAATATTTACACACCACTCAAAAATGAAAAAGGGTTGATCTCGTTGAAATTGTAGAAAACAACTCTTTATTATGAATCATTATAGACAGCAAATTGGGTGTTTTAACCTATATTTTAACTACAGAATGTTTGAATTTAAATGTAAATTATAATGAAACTATTCCACTTTATTGTTTTTATTAAGTCAGCTTATGGTCCTCTAATATCTAAATCCTTAAATTTAATTATTTGTAATAAAAAGATGTAAAAAAGGTAAAAATATATATATATATTTTTAGATTAACCTAATATAGCCCTGTCATTGTGCAATGCCCACATTATGACCTAAATGGAATGGATTAGTTTAAGTAACCTTTTAAATTGATCCATGCTATAATTAAGCTGCTGGGATATGTGATCCTGACTGTGATAATTCAACTAAAGATATTTTTGTTATTAACCCTTTATACATAAAACAATCCTACATAATTTAAAGAACATTCTATGAAAATGTTAAATATTGACTAAATAAACCCATGTCAAAGATGTATATCATAGAGATGGATTCAAACTTTAAAGCTCATTATCTCAGTAGTTCATTTTCATTAACAGTTTAGCCATTCCAGAAAATAATGTTGTGTTTAAGGGTCCCAAATTCGTGGTGTCTTAAAACATAAAGGACATTATAGTGCCATTCACGTTTATATAACTTGCAGACAATTGAGCTGTTACAAATTAACAAACTTATTTATATATTTATAATCAGGTACATTTTGAAAATCTTGAATGTGTTTAAATAAATATTTATCATGATTATATTGTATAGGGCCTACAAAATCCCGACAAACAAGTAATACATTATCAAACTATATACTAAAACAAAGGTTTAACGTATTAAATCAATGAATTCAGTTTATACAAATGCCCATATGCTGGCTGATTATGTTATGATTTGATAAACAACAGCACCAATTGAAAACAACAGCACCAACCACACCTACCTAAAAACAGCCGTTGAAGAAGAGACGAGAAGAATCCTGAGCGGGAATATAGCTTTTGAATCCAAACTATCCTGTGAACCTAGCTCACATCAACCAATCAGATGACGCGAGAAGCTGTCGTTACCATGTAAACCGCGCCAAAACAATTAACCAGCCAATGGATGAACTGATCCAGATAGCAAACTGGTTAAAAACCTGGTGGGAGGAGTCGGAGTTCTGCGCGGGCACAGAGACTGCGCATTTGATTGCCAACCGCCAACGATCAATCATCGTCTGAGGTAAGCAATGTGTTTTGAGTTTACATAGTTCATTATATTCAAATATAAAATAAGAACCCACTTGTTGTTTTATACCGTTTTGGGTTTTGAAACGTTCTTGCATTAAAATCTTGTAATTTATTGTCGTGATCGCACACGGCCTGTCTGATGTGGGAAATATTAAAGCCGTTTTAGTTGTTAAAAACGGCCACATGCAGCATCGACAAAGTGTAAAACACAATTTAAGATTAATTAAGCTATTTCAATTGAAGATCAAACCACCACTGTTTTTCTCGAGGTAGATGCGATGGTGTATCACAGCAAATAGCAAACAATTACTCAATTGAACAATATCTTGTTTTTAACAAGGCCTGTACGGCAATCCTTGTTAGTTTATAAGGTAGGTATTTCGGTCAGTTTGTGGCAAGAATGCTAACGCTTGTTGCTAAACAAGCTGTTTGTAAATGCTGCCATTATATTATTGATATAATGTGCATATAATTTGTTTATTTTTCTTAAATTCTAAATTATTGTAATGATTAAAGTTTTTCTGTCACTTCATTGCAAGCACTTAAATTAGAAAAGCCCAACTTTCCAAATGTCAAAGCTTTGGAGCAAAAACACTGACTACATGTTCCAATGAAAAGTCTTTCATATCATGCATTTTCTGCCAAAAGACTGGGCATAATTTGCACAAATGCAGGAAGCTCATGGAGAAAGCAGTTTCCGACAGAATTACGTTTGTTCAAGCTGAAAAGCTATGCTTTGGTTGTCTCAAATCTGGTCACTTCTCAAAGAACTGCAACAGCAGGAGTGTTTGTGACATGTGCCATAAGATGCATCCTACCTGTCTACATGACGAGCGTACCAAAGAAAAGCCAAGAACAACTCAAGAAAGCTACCAAGAAAGACATCAATCAAAACAACATAAAGAAACAACAACAGCTGTCACTTCAAATAGAGTAATACTTGATAAAGCTAACGCACAAACTGCAGCAATAATTCCTGTCTGGATTTCATCCATAACTCAACCTACACAAGAAGTTCTTGTATATGCTCTGTTGGATTCTCAAAGCGACACAACATTCATTTTAAGTGAAGTAGCTGACGCATTGGAAGCAAGCAAAGAACAAGTTAAGCTGAAGCTCTCTACAATGACATCAAGAACCACAGTGGTAAGCTCTCAAAGAATAAGGAACCTACAAGTCAGAGGCTTTTATTCTGGTAAAAAGATCTCTTTACCACCAGTCTACACCCGAGAGTTTATTCCAGCCAACAGAACTCACATACCAACAAATGAAACTGCGAAGGCTTGGTCTCATCTAGAGCACCTCCAAGAAGAGATAGCACATCTGCAGGATTGCGAAGTAGGTCTGCTCATTGGGTACAACTGCTCACAAGCCCTACTTCCAAGAGATGTGGTCTCTGGACAGGAACATCAGCCTTATGCACAGCGTACGGACCTTGGATGGAGCATTGTTGGTAACTGAATCACTATGTAGACTATGGCGACGCTATCGGAATTAGTCATCGCATAGTAGTAAAGCAAGTGATACCAGATATGGAATCTTCTGTCAATCTCAAAACTGAATTGCACTATGTGAGTCGAATTAAAGTTAAAGAGATTACTCCTTCAGAGATAATAAAGGTTCTTGATTCAGACTTCTCAGAAAGGGTTGGAGAAGATGTTCCTGTGTCCCAAGAAGATCTCAAGTTCTTGTCAATTATGAAAGAAAACATCACACAAAAGAACAATGGTCACTTCGAAATGCCATTACCGTTCAAAAGGGAAAAACCAAAACTTCCCAATAAAAAATTTGTGCAATACATCGTCGGAAATGTCTTGAAAAGAGATTAACGAAAGACCAGAGTTACTATGAAGACTATGTAAAATTCATGGATGATATCATTTTTACGTGGTGATGCAGAGAAGGTCCCTGAAGAACAAATTGACAACAGTCCAGTTTGGTGTATTCCACATCATGGAGTTTATCATCCACAGAAACCAGGGAAAATACGTGTAGTATTTGACTGTTCTGCCAAATTTCAGGACACATCCCTCAATGACCATCTGCTCACTGGTTTTGACCTGACCAATGCGTTGATAGGTGTCCTATGCCGCTTTCGAAGAGGTTCCATTGCAGTCATGTGTGACATTGAAATTTTTTTCCACCAGTTTCACGTGAAAAAGGAGGATCAAGATTACCTGCGATTTCTGTGGTGGGAGAATGGCAACCTGAAGATCACACCATCAATTTACAGAATGAAGGTCCACTTGTTTGGAGCTGCCTCATCTCCTGGTTGTTCCAATTTTGGCCTGAAACATCTGGCAACGCAAGGGCATGGTCAATACAGTGAGGACACCATACACTTCATTCGAAGAAATTTCTATGTGGACGATGGTCTGACAAGTGTTCAAACTGAGATGGAAGCTATCCAGCTTATCAAAGAATCAAGAGAACTTTGTTCAACTGGCAGGTTAAGACTCCACAAATTTGTTTCTAACAGTGAGAGTGTGATGGCAACCATACCAGAAGAAGAACGTGGCACAGTCAAAGATCTGGATTTGGCTTTGAGTTTACCTCAAATGGAAAGAGCTCTTGGAGTGGAGTGGTGCATTATATCTGACTCATTCAAATTCAGAGTACAAGTAAAACCCAATCCACTAACAAGAAGAGGTGTGCTTTCTACTGTAGCCTCTATGTATGACCCTCTGGGGTTCATAGCACCGTTTGTTCTTTTGGGGAAACAAATACTTCAGCAAATGTGCAGAGAGAAGGTCGGCTGGGATGCGGAAGTTCCAGAGAATTTAAGACCTCAGTGGGAGTCCTGGATTAGAGATTTACCAAATTTAGCTGAAATGGAAATCCAGAGAAGTTTCTTACCTTCAAGTTGTGGCAAGGCCAAAATGTATGAGCTCCACCATTTTGCGGACACAAGTGTCTCTGGATATGGTGAATGTACTTACCTGCGGGCAATTAGCGAGTCCATCAACGTTCATTGCAGTTTAGTAATGGGAAAGTCAAGAGTTTCACCAACTAAAGTTACAACCATCCCGAGACTGGAACTCTCAGCAGCGGTTGTTGCAGTTCAAACAAGCAACATGCTTCGAAACGAAATAGAAATCCAAGATCTAAAGGAGTTCTTTTGGACAGATTCAACAGTTGTTCTCAGCTACATAAACAACGATGCCAGACGCTTTCACGTGTACATAGCCAATCGTATACAGAGAATCAAGTCCAGTACAAAGCCTGAACAATGGGCTTATGTTGCCTCTGAGGACAATCCAGCAGATCACGCCTCTCGAGGTTTGACAGCAGAGCAACTTAAGACCTCAAATTGGTTCACAGGACCAAAGTTTCTTTGGAAAAAGGAACTACCTGACAGAGAATGCATGGTGGGAGAAATTGAGGTAGATGATCCTGAACTTCGCAAGGCTCTTGTGTGTAATACTAAAGCAAAAGAGAGCAGATCATTACTGGATCGCCTAATTCTCTGACTGGTCAAGAGGAGTTAAAGCAGTTGCTAGACTGAAACGAAAAATCAAAGAATTCAAAGGCATGAAGCAAAGAAACAAGGAAAGTACAAGCCTAGAAGAAAGGAAAGAAGCAGAACTTGTCATCATAAAGCTTGTTCAAAAGGAAGCATTCTCAGATGACATAAGGAGTTTGAAGCTAAAGAAAGAAATTGCCAAGACAAAAGACAGTAGGCTCTACAAGTTAAATCCGTTCTTAGATGAAGAAGGTATCCTAAGGGTCGGCGGACGCCTAAGTCAAGCCACGTTACACCCACACGTTAAGCATCCTGCAATACTCCCAAAGAACAGCCACATGTCAGCTTTACTTATTAAGCACTTTCACGAAAAGGTACATCATCAAGGTCGTGGAATGACACTGAACGAACTGAGAGCTAATGGATGGTGGATCTTGGGATGCAGCAGTGTAGTCTCATCACACATCTACAAATGTGTCAAATGCAGAAAGTACAGAAGACCTGCAGAAGAACAAAAAATGGGTGACTTGCCGCAAGATAGAATGGAATCATCTCCACCATTCACTTACGTCGGTATTGACTGCTTTGGTCCAATATATGTCAAAGAAGGAAGGAGGGAACTCAAGAGATATGGTCTTTTACTCACTTGTCTATGTTCAAGAGCAATACACATAGAGATGATTGATGACATGACAACTGACTCATTTATCAACGCTTTAAGAGCATTCATTGCCATAAGAGGAAATGTTCATCTATTGAGATGTGACCAAGGAACTAATTTTGTTGGAGCAAGGAGGGAGTTTGCAGAACTCATGAAAGGAATGGATCAAGAAAGAGTGAAGGATCTTGGATGTGAATTTCTTATGAAGCCTCCAGCAGCATGTCATATGGGTGGTGTCTGGGAGAGACAAATAAGGACCATACGAATTGTTCTTACTGCTATCCTTGACAAATCGGCACAAAGGCTTGACTGTACCTCTTTAAGAACATTCCTGTACGAGGTTATGGCCATTGTTAACAGCAGACCACTCACCACTGAACATTTGAATGATCCATCCGGGCCTGAACCTTTATGTCCAAACTACATCCTTACAATGAAGTCCACAATCATTCAGCCCCCACCTGGACAATTTATAAGAGAAGATCTGTATCTCCGAAAAAGGTGGCGCAGAGTACAGTATTTGGCTAATGAATTCTGGACTCGATGGAAGAAAGAATATCTTTTGAACTTACAGCCAAGACAAAAGTGGCACAAGAACAGAAGGAACGTAAAGATCAATGACATTGTACTCTTACAAGATGATCTGACATCACGGAACAAATGGAAGCTGGCCAGAATCACAGAAGTCTACCCAGGGTCAGATGGTAGGGTGAGAAAATTAAGATTGCTAGTTAGTGACACCACATTTGACAAAAAAGGGAAACTAACAACTAAAACTGTGTTCCTTGATAGGCCTGTACAGAAGGTTGTTACTTTGCTTGAGACAGATTAAGAGGTATAATGTTTACTTGAAACTACAGCCTAATTGGTTAACAAAAATAACTTTTCCATTAAAGGGTTAAAATGGACACCAGCAACACCCATTGTGTTTTAAAGAAATTCCACATTAAAGTTTGTGTGATTTGGTGGGAGTGTAAATGCTGCCATTATATTATTGATATAATGTGCATATAATTTGTTTATTTTTCTTAAATTCTAAATTTTTGTAATGATTAAAGTTGTTTGTTATTTATTTTATAAGTTGCAGTACCTTTATTTTGAAAGATTGAGTTAAGCGGCAGATGCGAACTTCACGTTTATTACTAGTTCATGCAAGCAAGCGGTAGGCACGGACATTGTGCTCAGAAGGCTTAAATGTCTCAAAGGACTTGAACATTCATAAGGAATGTTCAAATACTATTTCCCTTTCTCGCAGCATGCAGCCAACGAGGTACTTTGTTTTATTTGCTTGTATTTTGTGTTCGTTAAATGCCATTACATCTGTTTGCACGCACTTTGCGTATGCTTTTGTTTTGTGTTAAACAAATGTTATATTTCTGTATCTTGTTGTTTGTACTGTTTAGTTTTCACGGTAAAAATGGAGAAGAGTCTTCAAATAAACCAGTAGCATGAGAACCACTTGTGTCTGCGTTTGCTTTGGAGGGAATTAAACTGTTAACGTTAAGCGTTATGAAATGAGTGTTGTTTATAACCAAATGCAAGTGCACTGTACGCTGGCCAAGCGCTCTCGTACTTACAAATCGTACTTAATTAATGCAAAAGAGAAGCATATACTTATTCACCATTGTCTCTATGTTGGCAGGTTTTTGTTTGTACCTGAAACTTGTAACAACACATGAGCTCATAAATGTAAGTAAAACGTTTATTTGTTAAAAAGCAGCAAAAAGTCTGTAATGAAATATTTTTTTTTAAAATAGAACAGAGACAAATGTAAACAGTATGTTATATCTATATCTCTGAAAGAGTTATTTAAGTGTTCATAAAATTAAACTAGTAAATAAAACATTTGAGAAGTTTAACTGTATATTCACTGTATATTCTCTCTTCGCTCTCTCAACGGAGGCAGTCGCATTTTTCTTGCTCCCGTCCTCCCATTTTTTTTTCCTGCTGATCTTGTGTCTCGTCTTGTATCATCTATTGAGAGATTTTCTCTGCACTGCTCTACAACTGAAATTATGGATCTGATCAAATGGTCTCTCAACGCTATTGACACGATCTTCTCGACGAGAAGCTTGGGTTCGGGGGAACCTGCCTGCCCTGACGGAACGTTCGCAGCTGGCTACACGATGGACGCCTGGGAGAGATGGCGGATCGTGTGTCTGGCTCCTCTTTCCGTGGAGGACATTGAAGATGTCTACCTATTCGGAACCATGATAACAGGTATTATGCTGATTGGATTAGGCTGTGCCGTTTGTTATCGAGAAATTAAGAAAACGGTAACAGCTCTCAAAAGTCTCACAAGGCTGCCCGTTATGATGGAAGTCGTGGGAAGAGCGGTCGGCTCTGGAAATGAGACTATTAACCGCAATATGGATTCTATCACGGAGAAGCTCACGACTTTTGCAAGGAAAAATTGATATTTTGGAGACCATTTTGGACAAAAGAGAGTAGCCGTGGAAATGGAATGCGGTTTCTCGCCCTAAGACCAAACAATCAATCTTATCTCTTTCGACTCCCCCGTATCAGCCTTGGCCAAGGCTGCTGCTAGAATTCAACCCTGAGTGGAGCAGTACGGAGAGACGCTCTTGCGTCCCTCCCCCATTCTACTGAAACACCTGCATAGACAATCACAACATAGACTCTTACACACACACACAAACATAACCCACACCCAGATCCAGTGCCTCCTAGCTTTGACCCGCCAGCCTGACAAGTGGGTCTGCATGCGGCGCCACCATGGCAGCAGAATCAGATGCTGCTTGTCGGAACTGGATTACCTACCCCTGTTGCAAGTCTTATCTTTGGTGTATTGTGTACATGTTTTTCTCCCCACCTTCCCCATGTTATGCTTTATCTTCTTCTAAAAATACATTTCGTTGCACTGTACTTGTATGTGTGTAATGACAATAAATTGAATCAAATCAAATCAAATCAAAATAAATGAACAGGCTGTTATAAACACAGGCAGTGTTTTTTGCAGAGTTTTGTTGAACTCTCATGATTTCTGACTGTGATTGAATGTAAAAAACAGTATTGTGTAAAATATGTAAAATATCTGCGCGTTTCAGAGAGGAGGAGCAAAGTGGAGAACCATGCAGGGTTTGTGGAAAATACTGCATTTTTAAACCTTAAAAACAGTCGTAACCGGGACGTTCCCCTTCAGTCGGTCTCTCGACGTTGTGAGAGACTGACTGGGGATATATCTACACGCCACAGCGCTACGCCGTATCACGACCTTCAGCGGCGCGACCCTGCCCAGACAAGCAAGTCACAAGAGTGCTACCGCGAGACGTAATCTTCCAGTAACAGAGTAGTGGTCATACGAAGAAGCCTTTACTAACGGTAGTCACGGACAGTGGCGTACACCTCTATTAGCGAGGTGCTGTCCGGAGCCGAATACTGGGGAAACACTGCTCTTCTCTTGAAGAGTGTGTTACGGAGACCACATCCTACCCAGCGGGGAGGTTACATGTGGAGACACTAACATGGTCTCACCAGTGGGGAGAACGACATGCGAAGAGAGGTGTCAGCCCGAGTAGGGGGACAAAACCAGGTGGGAAGGCCACCGGGGGGAAGGGTCAGAGATTCACCAACAGGGAAATCGGGAGTGAGGAATTCAACATACGGGACGACCCGGAGGGGGGTCACTACGTATGGGGCATTAGTCCTAGTATAGGGGTCCACCTGAGTGGGGATGACTCTACCCGTACTGGACTTGGTTCTAGCAGACTGCTCCGCCCAGTCCGCTACCAGAATGCCAATGCTTAGTGATGGATCTGTGGGCCATCTAGCGTTCCATCTAGCGTTTGAAATGATCATTCCACACTAAACACAAAGTGGACTTGCGAGTAGACGTGCTTCACCTCTCCCCTCTACTACAACACGGAATCAGGTTGTTGTATCACTTAACTTGCACTTCTTTCATATTAGTGTATTTTATTCATAGCATACATTGTTAATTATCACTGTCGTTGCTAACTTATCCTGATATCTCAATAACCTCTCCTGGTTATTTACTTGAAAATCTTAAACCAAAACACTCAGCGCCGTTAGCATAGCACAAGCGTGCTAGCGGGCTTTCTGTTTACACTGCTAAATATCATCTCGCCTTCTAGCTGTCTTGTGTGCTAATGGTTTCTCTTTAAAGCGTATATACTAAGAATCACCGAGCAGCCTTGGTAAGTTGGAATTACTCTTCAAACCCGGTGAGTTATGGCTTCTTCTCTTATTATTGTCACTTGCACCTCATGTCATATGTTTAGCTTAGCCTTCTCTGTCAGCGGCGAGGGTTTTACATGCGATAAATGCAGGGAAATAGCTAGGCTGACAGAGAAGATCTCAGAATTAGAGTCTCGCATCCAATCTTTATCTGAGGATAGTAAGAATGTAAGGAGCTTAGAAAACACTTTGGATGCGAGCAATACTAGCGCGCACAGTTCGGTTCCGGTTGAACAACCCCCGCAGCTGGAAAACTTTGTGACTGTGAGACGGTGTAGTCGCAGGTCAAAACATCACTCAAACGTTCCGACTACAGTCTCGAACAGGTTTGCCCCGCTTAGTGACGCACCGACTGAGAAACCTGCTGAAAGTGCCCTAGTTATCGGTGATTCTATTGTTCGGAACGTTAACATAGAGGCACCAGCCACCATAGTCAAATGTTTACCGGGAGCCAGAGCGCCTGACATCAAGTCAAATTTAAATGTGCTGGCTAAGGCTAATCGTAAATTCAGTAAGATTGTTATTCACGTCGGCACAAATGATGTTCGACTCCGTCAATCGGAGATCACTAGAGATAATATTAAAGAGGTGTGTGAGCTCGCAAGCACGATGTCAGAAACTGTAATATTCTCTGGCCCCCTCCCCACTTATCGTGGTGATGAGATACATAGCAGAGTGGTGCCTGCAGAATGATATAGTTTTTATAAATAACTGGAAGAGTTTTGAGGGCAGACCTGACCTGTTGAAAAGAGATGGTCTCCACCCCTCCTGGGCTGGAGCTTCTCTACTCTCTAGAAATATGGCACATAGTCTTAATGCTAAAACTTGACTCACTGGGGCCCAGGTCAGGGAGCAGACTGAATGGCTTAACCAACGGTCTGCTTGCCGTCTCACGTTGCAGAACACACATAATACACTACATGCGATAATACTTTCTCCCAAACATCATAAAATAGAGACTGTGTCTGTCCCCCGGATTAGTAAACAAAATAAAGCGTAAACCTCTCAAAGGTAATTTAATTAACGTTAAACTAACTAAACATGAACATAATACAGATAATCAACTGTTACGACTCGGATTGCTAAATATTAGATCTCTCTCTAATAAAGCACTTTTTGTTAACGATATGATAACAGATCATAAAATAGACATGCTCTGTCTAACAGAAACATGGCTAAAGCCAGATGACTATATTGCGTTAAATGAGTCTGTCCCCCAAGATTACTATTATACACACGAGCCTCGCCTAAAAGGCAGAGGGGGAGGTGTTGCTGCACTTTACCGTAACTCTTTTAGCATTTCTCAGAAGTCTAATCCTAAATATAATTCTTTTGAAGTCATGGTACTTGATGCATCAATACCTAATATTAAGGACAAAACATCTTTAAAATTTATTCTGGCTATTGTATATAGGCCTCCAGGGCACCACACAGATTTTATTAAAGATTTTGGTGGGTTCTTATCAGAACTAGTACTGTCTGCAGACAGAGTCCTTGTTGCTGGTGACTTTAACATTCATGTAGATAATGATAACGATGCTTTAGGAATGGCTTTTAAAGACACTCTTAACTCCATGGGCGTTAGTCAACATGTGTCAGGACCTACTCACCTTCGTAATCATACTTTAGATTTAATTTTGTCTTACGGTATAAACGTGGTCGATGTTAAAATCCTTCAGCAGAGCGAAGACATCTCAGATCATTATCTGGTATCATGCTTGCTTCAATACCCAATGGTGGCAAATCAAACTCCAAGTTACAAATATTGTAGAACAATAACTTCGACTACAAAAGGTGTGTTTCTTGATAATTTGTCTGAATTGTCTCAAATCTCTAGCATGAGTAATAACGTTGAAGATCTTGACTTTACTATTGAAAATATTAATGCCACCTTCTCGGAAACGCTAGACATAGTTGCTCCCTTGCGCTTAAAGAAGATTAAAAATGACAGACCGACACCGTGGAAAAATGAACACACTCAGGCTCTAAAGAAAGCGGCACGAAAAATGGAGCGCAACTTTAAAAAGACTAAATTAGAGGTATTTCGTACTGCCTGGAAGGATAGTACAAAAAAATACAGGAAAGCCCTAAAAACGTCTCGATCCGCCTACATTTCATCACTAATAGAAGAAAACCAGCATAACCCTAGGTTTTTATTTGATACAGTGGCTAAATTAACCAAAAATAAATCGTCAGCGACTTCTGATGCTGTATACCAGCATAGCAGTGATGATTTTATGAACTATTTCACAAATAAAATCCAAGATATTCGAGAGAAAATTATAACTATGCAACCAGATGCGAAACCCGCTGAACAAACGACTTACTACAGCACCCCTAAGGAGAAATTACGTTTATTTTCTACTATAGATCACGATGAACTATCGAAAATCATTAGATCATCTAAATCGACTACATGCATGCTAGACCCTATACCTACAAATCTTCTGAAAGAGATGCTCCCAGAAATTATAGATCCTCTACTTAGCATTATTAACTCATCTCTGACATTAGGACATGTGCCTAAAGCATATAAGGTGGCTGTTATAAGGCCCCTTGTCAAAAAACCCCATCTGGACCCTGGAGAACTAGTTAACTATAGACCTATTTCGAATCTACCTTTCTTATCTAAAGTTCTGGAAAAAGTAGTCTCAACTCAAATATGTTCCTTCCTCCAAAGGAATGAGATTAATGAAGATTTCCAGTCTGGATTTATAGCACATTACAGTACAGAGACTGCTCTGATTAGAGTTACAAATGATCTGTTTATGGCGTCCGACCGAGGTTGTATCTCCTTATTGGTGCTGCTAGATCTTAGTGCTGCATTCGACACCATTGACCACAGCATGCTCCTACATAGACTTGAAAATGATGTCGGTATTAAGGAAATAGCTTTGAAATGGCTTAGATCTTATTTATGCGACCGTTTCCAATATGTAAAAATAAACAATGAGGTATCACGCAAATCGCAAGTCCAGTACGGTGTACCACAGGGCTCAGTACTAGGGCCTATGCTCTTCGCATTATACATGTTACCCCTAGGAGATATAATAAAGCGACACGGAATAAGCTTTCACTGCTATGCTGATGATACGCAACTTTATATTTCCTCGAAGCCTCACGAAACACAGCAATTCCATCGAATAGTGGAATGCATTGTCGATATAAAAAAGTGGATGAGTAGCAATTTTTTATTACTGAACTCGGACAAAACTGAAGTGTTACTTATCGGACCGAAAACCGCCCTACGTAACAACCAAGAATACTGCTTAACTATTGATGGATGTTCCATAAAACCCTCATCTTCAGCTAAGAATCTTGGCTTTATATTCGATAGTACTCTGTCATTTGAGAACCAGGTCGCCAAAACCTGTAAGATTGCGTTTTTCCATCTTAAAAATATATCTAAATTACGTCATATGCTGTCATCATCAGATGCGGAGAAGCTTATACATGCCTTTATGACATCAAGACTAGATTACTGTAATGCACTATTAGGTGGTTGCCCTGCAGGCCTATTACAAAAACTCCAACTGGTCCAAAATGCGGCAGCTCGAGTTCTTACACGTACAAAAAAGTATGAGCATATTAGCCCGGTTCTGTCAACCTTGCACTGGTTACCTATAAAGCATCGCATAAATTTTAAAATCTTGCTTATTACCTATAAAGCCTTGCATGGTTTAGCTCCTCACTACTTGAGAGAACTTCTTACGTATTATAGTCCATCACGTGCACTACGCTCTCAGGCGTCAGGTCAGTTGGTAATACCTAGAATTTCAAAATCAAGTGCAGGCGGCAGATCCTTTTCCTATCTAGCGCCTAAACTTTGGAACAGTCTTCCCTGCAATGTCCGGGAGGCGGACACACTCTGTCAGTTTAAATCTAGACTAAAGACGCATCTTTTTAATCTTGCATACACTAGATTATCATAATATATGTATTTCAAAGATCTAGGCTGCACTAGTTAGATCAACCGGAACCAGGGACACTTCCAATAACAACTGAAGCATTTGTTGCATCAAAGAGTGCAGAACAGTACTCTACTCTCAGCCAGTCTTGTCTCATTGTTCCAAGGTTACAAGAGCGGAGCGGGCAGGGCGCAATCCATTCCTAGACCTGACAAATGCTGGACGAAGGAAGTGACGTCCCTACAAAACTTCAGCCACTATTAGATTATTAATGATAATTTTAAATCTAATTTTTTTTATTTTCGCCTTGTTGTGCAAGCACTGTTGAGCTTGTGCAGAGGCTGCAGTTTTTGCCAGAGGGGAACTGGAATCCCCTGGTTAGGCCTGGTTTCCCTCCGAGGTTTTTTTTCTCCTCCAATGGAGTTTTGGGTTCCTCGCCACCGTTTGCATACTGTTTTGCACTGTTTTGCCTGGCCGGGGGGGCTGCTAGAATTTGGTAGTCTTATTTAATTAACACTGCATATAGGAATTTATTGTGTGTCTGATATTTGACCTGTGTTTTGAATTCCATAACCTTTTATGTTTTACTTATAGTCATTTTTTCTTGTACAGCTGCTTTGTAACAATGAAAATTGTAAAAAGCGCTATATAAATAAAGCTGACTTGACTTGACTTGACTTGGATGTTAAGCCTATACTTCGCCCTGAGCGGGGGAAAGTAGGGAAGCTAAAATAGCACGCTAGACTCCCCTGAGGAGGGGAGAAGGCGCTTTCGCAGGCGTACGCCCAAACCAGGAGCCTGTCCTAAACGCTTGCAGCATTCAGAACACGGGCTGCAACCGGTTCCACTCGGAGGTTGTAAAACCTTGCGAAGGTACTGGCCGTAGCCTAACCCGCAGCACTACAAATGTCTGCCAGAGAGGCGCCATGTGCCAGTGCCCACGAGGAGGCCATACTCCGTGTGGAGTGGGCTCTCACTGCCAGTGGGCACGGGCGATCTTGGGATTGGTATGCCACCAATATGGACAATCCAGTGCACCAACCTCTGTTTGGAGACAGCCCTCCCTGGGTGCTGTCCGCCATAACAAACAAAGAGCTGCTCGGAGCCCCTAAGGCTCCTTGTCTAGGTAGACATTTACATTTATTCATTTGCCAGACGCTTTTATCCAAAGCGACTTACAAGTAGTTTTTTACAGTGGCACATTACTGCAGAGCAATCAGGGTTAAGGTGCCTTGCTCAAGGGCACTTCAGTCATGACCTGCTGGCACTGAGATTTGAACCTGCAACCTTCTGATCACAAGCCGAACGTTCTAACCCCCAGGCCAGAGGGGAGCGCCTGCAGGTTCACCCCCTGGTCCCGGAAGGGAGTGGTGGGAACCTTGGGCACGTAACCGGGACGGGGTCTCAGGACAACGTGAGAATCACCGGGCCCGAATTCTAGGCAGCCCTGGGACACTGAAAATGCTTGTAGGTCCCCCACCCTCTTGATGGAGGCGAGCGCCACCAAGAGTGCCGTCTTCATCGCCTCTGAGGGGCTCAAACGGGGCCGTACCAAGGTCCTGTAGGACCACATTGAGGTCCCAAGAGGGTACGGAGCACGGGCGAGGCGGATTCACCCTTCTCGCGCCCCTGAGGAACCTGGTGACCAGGTCGTGCTGACCTAGAGACTTGCCCTCCACGAGATTGTGATGAGCGGCAGTCGCGGCTACATACACTCTCAACGTGGATGGGGAGAGGTTGCTCTCCAGCCTCTGTTGTAGAAAGGTCAGCACCGACCCAATCGAGCAACTCCGTCGGTTCTCCTCTCGGGGAAAACACCAGGACGAGAAGAGGCGCCCCTTGTAGGCGTACAACCGCCTAGTGGCGGGGGCTCTAGCCTGTAAAACGGTCTCCCGGCAAGCCCCTCAAGCTCTCCTCGTCCCGTCCAGGGGCCAGGCATGGAGGTTCCAAATGCCTGACAAATGCTGGACGAAGGACGTGGCGACTCTACAAAACTTCAGTCGCTATTAGATTATTAATGATAATTTTAAATCTAACTTTGTTTTTTTTATTTTGCCTTGTTGTGCAAGCACTGTCGAGCTTGTGCAGAGGCTGCAGTTTTTGCCAGAGGGGAACTGGAATCCCCTGGTTAGGCCTGGTCTCCCTCTGAGGTTTTTTTTCTCCTCCAATGGAGTTTTGGGTTCCTCGCCACCGTTTGCATACTGTTTTGCACTGTTTGCCTGGCCGGGGGGCTGCTAGAATTTGATAGTCTTATTTAATTAACACTGCATATAGGAATTTATTGTGTGTCTGATATTTGACCTGTGTTTTGACTTCCATAACCTTTTATGTTTTACTTATAGTCAATGTTTTCTTGTACAGCTGCTTTGTAACAATGAAAATTGTAAAAAGCGCTATATAAATAAAGCTGACTTGACTTGGGTTGGGGTGCCAGACCGTGCCCTTCCCCTGCGACAGAAGGTCCTTCGTCAGGGGAATCGGCCGCCACGGCAGTCGTGCTGTCCGACCAGACTAGCACGTGTTTGTCCTGCACGAGGGGCTGGAGCCTCCTCAGTGCCAGAAGGACCGCTAGCAACTCTAGGCAGTTGATATGCCACCGCAGTCGGGGGCCCGTCCAGCAACCTGATACTGCGTGTCCGTTGCACACCGCACCCCACCCTTGCAGGTGTGTGCGGAGAGGACCAGCCCGCCGCATCACACACTTGCTGCAAGGGGACACCTCTTGCTAAGGCCATAGAAGATGAAACCCCCCTTGTTGAATGGGCTCTGATACCCAGAGGTGAAGTTTGGCCTCGCGCCTCATAGGCCAGAGCAATAGCATCCCTTACCCAATGTGACATTGTTTGCCTGGTGGCAGCCGCCCCTTTGTTGCGGCTCCCATAACATATGAAAAGCTGTTCCGATTTACGCCACTGGCTAGTGCGGTGGATGTAATTCTGAAGAGCACGTACTGGACACAGTAGGTGTAATCGTTCCTGCTCCGACGTCGTGAACGGCGGAGGACAGAAGGCCTCAAGAACAACCGGATGCACGGTGGAGAACGGAACTTTAGGCAGATAACTCGGCTGAGGATGCAGAATAGCTTTGACCATCCCAGGGGCAAATATTAAGCAGGACGGTGAGGTCGAGAGCGCCTGCAAATCTCCAATTCTCTTAAGAGAGGTGATTGCCATTAGAAAAACCATCTTAAAGGTCAGAAGCCTAATAGGTGCTGACTCCATAGGTTCAAAAGGGGCGCTAACCAGACCCTCGAGCACTATTGCTAAGTCCCATGATGGAACAGTCCGTCTAGAAGGAGGCATTAGCCGCCTCGCTCCACGAATAAAGCGGGCGACTAAAGGGTGTTTTCCCACAGAAACCCCATCAATCGGGGCATGGCAAGCCGAAATAGCGGCCACATAAACCCTGAGAGTACCGGGGCTTGTCCCTGCGGACAGTTTCTCTTGCAGAAACTCCAGCACTGAAACAATCTGGCAGTGAATTGGGTCTGTATGGTGTACCATGCACCATCTTTCAAAAACGCTCCATCTAAGGGCGTAGCTCCTTCTAGTGGAGGGAGCCCTAGCACTTAAAATAGTTTCAATTACATCAGGCGGAAGCCCTGAACCTCTCAGCTGGTGCCCTTCAGGGGCCAGACATGGAGGTTCCACAGCTCGGGATGGGGATGAAACACCGTCCCTTGTGCCTGAGACAAAAGATCTCTCCTGACTGGGATCGCCCATGGCGTGTCGTCGAGGAGGGATATTAGGTCCGAAAACCAAATTCTGGTTGGCCAACGGGGTGCTATCAATAAGAGGCGACACCCCTGTTGACGGACCTTCGCTAGGACTCCCGGGAGCAGAGCTATCGGAGGATATGCGTAAAGACGCAGTCTGGGCCACGTGTGGGCCATCGCGTCCAGACCCAGGGGAGCTGGATGACTCAGAGAGAAGAAGAGGGGACATTGTGCTGTCTCCTGTGTAGCAAAGTGGTCCACCTCTGCTTCGTAAAATCTTTCCCAGATTTGTCTCACTATCTCGGGGTGGAGTTTCCATTCCCCGTTCGTCACAGCTTGTCTGGACAGAAAGTCTGCTCCCACATTCATATGCCCCGGGATGTGAATCGCTCTGAGGGACAGGAATTTGCCCTCTGCCCAGGGCAGGATCTGCTGGGCCAATTTGTTCAGGTGGCGTGACCGCAGCCCACCCTGGTGATTTATGTACGAGACTACTGAAGTGTTGTCCACCCGCACTAGGACATGGTAGCCTCGTCAATGCCGGAGGAAGTATTTCAGGGCCAGAAATACAGCCATCATTTCTAGGCAATTTATGTGCCAATCGAGAAGATGACCTCTCCAGATCCCTTGGGCTGGGCGGCCATCTAAAACCGCACCCCAACCCGTGAGGGAAGCGTCTGTCGTTAACATCCTGCGACGACAACACGGACCGAGAGTGGGACCTAGAGTCAGAAACCGAGGTCTGAACCACATAGAAAGGGTGCGAAGCCCCTGGCGCGTCACCCTTATTTGCCTCTGGGGGTTGGCCCTTGGATGAAACCCCCTGGCTCTGAGCCACAACTGAAACCGTCTCATATGCAGGAGGCCCAGAGGTATTACTGTGGAAGCCGCCGCCATGAGACCTAGAACTCTTTGAAAGTGATGATTTGTCACTCTCTGGCCTAACCTGATGCTCCTCAGGGTGTTCTGAATGGATTCGACACGTGCAGGTGACAGTTGTGCCTGCATTGCAATCGAGTCCCATATAACCCCCAGATACGTTGTATTCTGTGTAGGGGAAAGAACGCTCTTCTTGACGTTGAGTCTTAACCCGAGAGTCTCGAGATGAACTAGGACGACATCCCGATGTCGAAGCACTAGCTCCCGAGACTGAGCTAAAATCAGCCAGTCGTATGTAATTCAAAATGCGGATGCCCTGGAGTCGCAGAGGAGCCAGAGCTGCATCCATGCACTTTGTGTATGTGCGGGGTGACAAGGCTAGGCCGAATGGAAGAACCCGATACTGGTAAGCTTCGCCCCCGAAAGCGAACCTCAGGAATTTCCTGTGTTGTGGCAAGATCTCTATGTGAAAGTATGCGTCTTTGAGATCGATCGTCACGAACCAGTCGTGACACTGAATTTGAGACACAATCATCTTGATTGTCAACATTTTGAACTTGTGTGTCTTTAGGTAGCGGTTCATTCCGCGAAGATCTAGAATTGGACGCAACCCCCCATCCTTCTTGGGAACTAGAAAATACCGGCTGTAATAGCCTGACATTCTGTCTGATAGGGGAACACGTTCTATGGCCCCTTCGTACAGCAGAGCTTGTAACTCTTGTGTCAACAGATGTGCTCGCTCCGGTTGGACGGAAGTGGAGACCACTCCGTTGAAACGCGGAGGACGATATGCAAATTGAATTCTGTAGCCTTTGGCAATAGTTCTTTCCACCCATGGAGAGATACCTGGCAGTAGTTTCCACGCTGCCAGCTTCTCTGAAAGGGGTATAAGTGTTGACACTTCCTCTAGTTGGGGGGATGCCAGACGTTCGGCGTCCTGAATCATGGCAGGAGACGACCGAACATTTAGCATTTTTGAGACCGCCAATCCCTGAAATGCCGGTGGCGGCGGAGATTGCAAAGCGGCCCTGTGAGGGTGCCGAAGAGGAGCCTCTAATTTCTCTTGGAATTGTAAGCACCCCTCCCTGGGGGGGCACACCCCCACAGTCCCGGGCACACTCATCTCAGGACCACTTCTTCTTAGAGGAGATGGACTGCCTCAGGTCCGGCCTCCCCGAGGTGGCCTGAGGGGCACGGTGGGCCACTCCCGATGGCACGGGCCGTCTGCTTGGTCGCACGGAGAGACAAATCTGTGGCCCGGCGTAGTTCTGAGAACGCCGTTTCATCTATCACCCCGTCAGTGCTCACGTCATGCAGCAGGTCAGCCTGATATGCCTGCAGAACCGCCATGGTGTGCAGGGCAGCACCAGCCTGACCGGCTGCCTGAAAAGCCTTCCCCACTAGCGCAGATGTAACCCTGCAAGGCTTGGTAGGGAGAGAAGGCTTTTTCAATGATGATGATATCCCAGGGGAGAGATAACTTGCCAGTGTCTCTTCCACACGGGGCACCATCGTGTACCCTCGTGGTCTCGCGCCGACAATAGTCGAATAAATCGACGTTGACGGCACGAAAACACGGGAGGAATGAGGTCTCTGCCATGACCGAGAAATCTCGGCGTGGAGATCCTCAAAAAATGGGAGAGCCCGACTTTTGGGCTCCTCCCCTTGGCCACCCGACAGATATCTGTCGTCTAACTTTGAGTGTTTGGGGATCTCTTGTTCCTGCAGCCAGTCGAGCTTTAGACGGTCGACTGCATTTGTCACCGCCCCGAGCAGCTCATCTAACGCTTTTGCGTCGCGAGAGGAACGCTCCGAGGCGGCGCTCTCCAAGCCCGCAGAAACAAGAGATGCCTCGTCCTCCGCCCGATCCGAAGAAGTGCCGAGGCACGCTTCGGAAGCGGACGCGAGGACGTCGCGGCTCGGTGAGTGCACGGGAGAAACGGCTTCCGTCTCCCGTGCCTCGGCTAGATTGAACCGCGAACCCCAGCTCGGGGGAGAGACGGCTCGATCGCTCTTAAAGAATGAGCGCCGAGCACGGAGAACCTGGATGTCGAACACATCACAGAGTTCGCACTGTCCCTCCAGTCCCATGGTGGCATGATCAACCCCCAAACACTCAAAACAGAATTCATGTCTATCCAGTTCGTCCAGCTGCCTCTGACACGGAGGCACACATTTCCGTTCTGGACTAGACATGATCCTTTATTTCAATTCTTAACTTAAAGAAAACTTTGCTTTCACACGCACACACGCACACATGCATACAATGCGGTCCTTGAAGACAAAAGAACCTGAAGACGCGTTCGCGCCACGCGTATTTATAACCTGCAGGTGATGGTGTAATTAACCAAATTACCTGCCGAGGTTATTTACAGCCAAAAGAATTTTTGGCGTGTTTGACACACGTGCTTCACAACCGGTCGAACAAAGACGTTCTCCCATAGCGTTGGAACGCAGCATCAAGTGTAGCTTTTGATAGGGAACAAGCTTTCTGAGCTGAAAACTGCATTTTGTGACAAAGTGCATCAGAGGATGATTAGAAACTCAGTTTTGACAAAGAACACTGTTCATTACAAAAAAGCTCTAATTGAGCTGTTAGAATGTCAGAAACAAGCTTGCCGAGCTGAAAACTGCATTTTGTGACAAAGTGCATCAGTGGATGATGAGAATGTCAGTTTCGACAAAGAACACTGTTCATTACTGAAATGCTATCAATGAGCTGTTAGAATGTCAGAAACAAGCTTTCTGAGCTGAAATCTGCATTTTGTGACAAAGTGCATCAGTGGATGATGAGAATGTCAGTTTTGACAAAGAACACTGTTCATTACTGAAATGCTCTAATTGAGCTGTTAGAATGTCAGAAACAAGCTTTCTGAGCTGAAAACTGCATTTTGTGACAACGTGCAACAGTGGATGATGAGAATGTCAGTTTTGACAAAGAACACTGTTCATTACAAAAAAGCTCTAATTGAGCTGTTAGAATGTCAGAAACAAGCTTTCTGAGCTGAAAACTGCATTTTGTGACAAAGTGCATCAGTGGATGATGAGAATGTCAGTTTTGACAAAGAACACTGTTCATTTACTAAAATGCTCTAATGGAGCTGTTAGAATGTCAGAAACAAGCTTTCTGATCTGAAAACTGCATTTTGTGACAAAGTGCATCAGTGGATGATGACAATGTCAGTTTTGACAAAGAACACTGTTCATTACTGAAATGCTCTAATTGAGCTGTTAGAATGTAAGCAACTAGCTTTCTGAGCTGAAAACTCCATTTTGTGACAAAGTGCATCAGTGGAATATGAGAATGTCAGTTTTGACAAAGAACACTGTTCATTACAAAAAAGCTCTAATTAAGCTGTTAGAATGTCAGAAAAAAGCTTGCTGAGCTGAAAACTGCATTTCGTGACAAAGTGCATCAGTGGATGATGGGAATGTCAGTTTTGACAAAGAACACTGTTCATTACTGAAATGCTCTCATTGAGCTGTTAGAATGTCAGAAACAAGCTTTCTGAGCTGAAATCTGCATTTTGTGACAAAGTGCATCAGTGGAATATGAGAATGTCAGTTTTGACAAAGAACACTGTTCATTACAAAAAAGCTCTAATTAAGCTGTTAGAATGTCAGAAAAAAGCTTGCTGAGCTGAAAACTGCATTTTGTGACAAAGTGCATCAGTGGATGATGGGAATGTCAGTTTTGACAAAGAACACTGTTCATTACAAAAAAGCTCTAATTGAGCTGTTAGAATGTCAGAAACAAGCTTTCTGAGCTGAAAACTGCATTTTGTGACAGTGCATCAGTGGATGATGAGAATGTCAGTTTTGACAAAGAACACTGTTCATTACTAAAATGCTCTAATTGAGGTGTTAGAATGTCAGAAACAAGCTTTCTGATCTGAAAACTGCATTTTGTGACAAAGTGCATCAGTGGATGATGAGTGTCAGTTTCGACAAAGAACACTGTTCATTACTGAAATGCTCTTAATGACCTGTTAGAATGTCAGAAACAAGCTTTCTGAGCTGAAATCTGCATTTTGTAACAAAGTGCATCAGTGGATGATGAGAATGTGTGGGAATTTAGATCCGTATATGGATCGATATAAAAATGGATGATTGATGTTGTTTAAATCGGATGTATTTTCCTGCTTGAAGCAGAGAGTTCTACAGATGCTAGATGTTGCCAGAGATCGGAATGTGGTCAGTGAGAGGGGGGTTGCAGGATCTGCTTGTGTGAATGTTTAACAATAACCACATCTTATTTTTGGGGAAGAAATGTGTACACTCAAGGATCTTATTGTGGTTTAAACGTGCCTTTACATTTAATATGATTTCATTATTGATTACTAACTATGCATAATATGTTGAAAATATAACCAGTGTGTTAGTTGGGTTAACCGAGACAGCGCTGATATTGTGGGGTTTTTCCATAGGAAATTACTATGTGTGTGTTGAGATCAGGTTACGCACAGAGCGTGTTGGGCCTCTATAATTTGTTACAGATGTCGGGTTTGAAAAACAAGGCAGTGAGCTGGTTGGCTGAGACAGGACAAAGGGGAGACGATCTGATTGGACCCAGGCTGAAGAAGAGATTCGGCGTGAAATATAAAACCATGTGTATGTGTTTTCTGGTGGTCGACCCTTTGTGAGACGTTTGTGTGTCTGAGGATCCACCGAAACAGCTGTTTGTTTGAGACTTCTGATCAATAAATTTCAACGTTTTCTGAACTGGCCTCTCTCCAATTTTTGAACGCGCAGAACATTGTTTAAATGTTCATCAAATGTCAGTTTTGACAAAGAACACTGTTCATTACTGAAATGCTCTTAATGACCTGTTAGACTGTCAGAAACAAGTTTCTGAGCTGAAAACTGCATTTTGTGACAAAGTGCATCAGTGGATGATGAGAATATCAGTTTTGACAAAGAACACTGTTCATTACTAAAATGCTCTAATTGAGGTGTTTGAATGTCAGAAACAAGCTTTCTGAGCTGAAAACTGCATTTTGTGACAAAGTGCATCAGTGGATGATGAGAATGTCAGTTTTCACAAAGAACACTGTTCATTACTGAAATGCTCTAATTGAGCTGTTAGAATGTCAGAAACAAGCTTTCTGAGCTGAAAACTGCATTTTGTGACAAAGTGCATCAGTGGATGATGAGAATGTCAGTTTTGACAAAGAACACTGTTCTTTCATGGTTCTCATGGGGTGAGACACGGAGAGAGGACCCAGGTGCAGACAGCGGTTAAGGGGTAACATATATTTAATAAATAATAAAACAAAGACCCACGTGGGGGTAACAGAACAAAACATGACTACAATAACAAGACAGGACTAAAACTACCTACACTTAAACAAGACTAAAATAAACTATAAACATGAACATCAAAACTACACTAGACTAACAAGACACAGGAACTCACCACACAAACCACAATGAACCAGCACAAGACAGAAGACACAAGGGCATTAAATAAGGGAGCAAATCAAGAGGGAAACAGGTGAAAGGCATTAATCAATAACGAGGGTAACGAGAGGATGGGAACAAAGAGGAGGCCAGAGAGAGATTATGGAAGGCCATAAGAACAATAATTGTCTCTCTCCACATTTAACATGAGGTTCTGTCATGATCCTGCCACTACACTAAGAAAACATGACATGATGCAGCAGAATCATGACAGAAGCCTCCCCTTAAGGAGCAGCAACCTGATGCTCCTCAAGGCACAAACAAGACAAGACAGACTGTGACAGTGGCAAAATGATAATACAATAAATCAGAACGGGCAAGCACAAGAGTCCAAGGGAAGGGGCACACAAGAGTCCAAAGGGAAGTCCAAACATGGGCAGACACGGACTGGGTAGCTCCGGCAGACACGAAAACACTAGCCGGCAGACATGAACAGGATGGCCGGCTGATACGAACACGATAGCCGGCAGACATGAACAGGAGAGCCGGCAGACGCGAACAGGATGCACTGGGCTGGAATGGCCGCATACACCGGGCTGGAATGGCCGCATGCACCGGGCTGGAATGCCCGGCTCCGCCAAGCAGGAAAGCCCGGCTCCACCAGGCGGGAATGCCTGGTTCCGCCGGGCGGGAGTGCCCAGCTCCACCGAGCGGAAATGCCCGGCTGCACCGACCTGGATGCCCGGTTGCACAGACCTGGAATGCCCAGCTGCACCGACCTGGAATGCCCGGCTGGGGATCTTTGGTGGCCACAGGATTCCGGCGGCTTCGACCCTGGAGGGAAGACCGGCGGTCTCAACCCTGTAAGGCAGTCCGGCGGTCTCAACCCTGGTAGGGAGTCCGGCAGCCCCGACTCAGGAGGGAGTCCGGCGTTCTCGACCCTGGAAGGGAGTCCGGCAACCTCTAACCCTGGAGGGGAATCCGGCAGCCTCAACTGCTGCCACAACGATCACTCTGTCTGCTGGGTCCGATTATGGCTGGTTCATTCTGTCATGGTTCTCATGGGGTGAGACACGGAGAGAGGACCCAGGTGCAGACAGCGGTTAAGGGGTAACATATATTTAATAAATAATAAAACAAAGACCCACGTGGGGGTAACAGAACAAAACATGACATGACTACAATAACAAGACAGGACTAAAACTACCTACACTTAAATAAGACTAAAATAAACTATGAACATGAACATCAAAACTACACTAGACTATACTAGACTAACAAGACACAGGAACTCACCACACAAACCACAATGAACCAGCACAAGACAGAAGACACAAGGGCATTAAATAAGGGAGCAAATCAAGAGGGAAACAGGTGAAAGGCATTAATCAATAACGAGGGTAACGAGAGGATGGGAACAAAGACGAGACCGGAGAGAGATTATGGAAGGCTATAAGAACAATAATTGTCTCTCTCCACATTTAACATGAGGTTCTGTCATGATCCTGCCACTACACTAAGAAAACATGACATGGTGCAGCAGAATCATGACACTGTTCATTACTGAAATGCTCTAATTGAGCTGTAGAATGTCAGAAACAAGCTTTCTGAGCTGAAATCTGCATTTTGTGACAAAGTGATTCAGTGGATGATGAGAATGTCAGTTTTGACAAAGAACACTGTTCATTACTGAAATGCTCTCATTGAGCTGTTAGAATGTCAGAAACAAGCTTTCTGAGCAGAAAACTGCATTTTGTGACAAAGTGATTCAGTGGATGATGAGAATGTCAGTTTTGACAAAGAACACTGTTCATCACTGAAATGCTCTAATTGAGCTGTTAGAATGTCAGAAACAAGCTTTCTGAGCTGAAAACTGCATTTTGTGACAAAGTGCATCAGTGGATGATGAGAATCTCAGTTTTTACAAACAAAACTGTTCATTACTAAAATGCCCTTTATTGAGCTGTTAGAATGTCAGAAACAAGCTTTCTGAGCTGAAAACTGCATTTTGTGACAAAGTGCATAAGTGGATGATGAGAATGTCAGTTTTCACAAAGAACACTGTTCATTACTAAAATGCTCTAATTGAGCTGTTAGAATGTCAGAATCAAGCATTCTGAGCTGAAAACTGCATTTCGTGACAAAGTGCATCAGTGGATGATGAGAATGTCAGTTTTGACAAAGAACACTGTTCATTTCTGAAATGCTCTCAATGAGCTGTTAGAATGTCAGAAACAAGCTTTCTGAGCAGAAAACTGCATTTTGTGACAAAGTGATTCAGTGGATGATGAGAATGTCAGTTTTGACAAAGAACACTGTTCATCACTGAAATGCTCTAATTGAGCTGTTAGAATGTCAGAAACAAGCTTTCTGAGCTGAAAACTGCATTTTGTGACAAAGTGTATCAGTGGATGATGAGAATGTCAGTTTTGACAAAGAACACTGTTCATTACTGAAATGCTCTCATTGAGCTGTTCGAATGTCAGAAACAGCTTTCTGAGCTGAAATCTGCATTTTGTGACAAAGTGCATCAGTGGAATATGAGAATGTCAGTTTTGACAAAGAACAATGTTCATTACAAAAAAGCTCTAATTGAGCTGTTAGAATGTCAGAAACAAGCTTTCTGAGCAGAAATCTGCATTTTGTGACAAAGTGTTAGGACTCTGTCCTTCCTGTCTCGAGCTTTCTAGCTCCCTGGGCAGAGTCATGACATTGCCACGTCTTTCGGGTTTCTGTTGTGTTATGTGTGGAGACAGGTGGCTTTATGTTGTTACTTAATGCCACGTGTTTTCCTGTTATGTCTCTCAGCCCCACCCTCCTATCTCCTGTTAGGGTTTCATTCCCATCGTCTGTTTTGTAATTCACCTCGTTAGGGTTTCATTCCCATCAGCTGTCACCACTCTCCCCATGTAATCACTCCTCGTTAGTGTCTCCCTTTATATGGTCTCAGTTTCTCTCTGTTCAGTGTTGGTGCATTGTCTTTGTCTTATATTGGTTGTCTAATGTGGATGTCTATGTTGAGCTGTGACTGGGGATTACACGACTCCAGGCAAATAGTTTGTGGACTTATTATTTTATTATTAAGGACTTTGTTTCCTTTTGTCCCCCTCGTTGGAGGTGTTTGTTTTTTCTAGTGTTTTTGTTCATGTTTACCCCCTTGCGGGTGTTTTATTTAATAAACATTTTTTGTTATACCTTCGTCTGCCTGCATCTGGGTTCTGTCCAAAACCATTTCGTGACAGAATGCACCAACCCATAAGAACCCAGCAGGCGGCGATTTTCCCTGCAAGGCCTCGCCAGCCTGGTCCCCTCTCCAGCATTCGCCAGGGGAACTTGGACCGGGACGAGTACCTGGACAGGTTCCTGGAAGCCGCAGTGGAGGAGCTCTTCGGGGAGGAAGAGGTGACGGCGGCATTCAACAGCGGACTGAGGGTCCCCCTATCGCCTGCGGAGATGATGAGGCTGAGACCGCTTGGCTTCGAGGGTGTGCTCCAGTTCGCCATGAGCCGACCGGAGCCCAGTGTCTCCGTCTGTCCGAGGTTGTCTTCTCCGTTGGGCCCCATCCCCGAGGATCACACCCTGGAGCTTGGGGTGGTGACCACCACCGCACCATCAGCCTCGGACCCTGCAACCTCTTCACCACCTACCAGTCTTCAGGGCAAGCGTGGAAGGAGAGAGTCCTGGGGGTCCTCTTCGGAGGCCTCCAATGCGGAGCCAGCCCCGTCCTTCACCTCCTTCCTCCAGCCGACCACCAGGAGATTGGCTCGGCAGAAGAGGAAGAGGCAACGGAGGGGGGCACGTAACCCAGCCCAGCCGGCGCTCCTGTCGGTTCTCCAGCCGGGTTCACAGCCAGCGATCCAGCAGGCGTCCAGACCTGCCTCTCCGCAGGCGTCAGGACCTGCCTCTCCGCAGGCGTCAGGACCTGCCTCTCCGCAGGCGGCCAGACCTGCCCTTCCGCAGGCTTCAGGACCTGCCCATCAGCAGGCGTCCAGACCTGCCCATCAGCAGGCGTCCAGACCTGCCCATCCGCAGGCGTCCAGGCCTGTCCTTCCGCAGGCGGACTTCCAGCCGGTGCCTCAGCCGGACTTCCAGCCGGTGCCTCAGCCAGTTCCCCGGCCGGCATCACCTCAAACTTTTTTCCCCCTTGGACACACACCTCTCCCTAGCCTTTTCAAGTCCCCGCCGGTCTCGTCCGGTTGTTTCAAGTCCCCGCCGGTCTCGTCCGGTTGTTTCAAGTCCCCGCCGGTCTCGTCCGGTTGTTTCAAGTCCCCGCCGGTCTCGTCCGGTTGTTTCAAGTCCCCGCCGGTCTCGTCCGGTTGTTTCAAGTCCCCGCCGGTCTCGTCCGGTTGTTTCAAGTCCCCGCCGGTCTCGTCCGGTTGTTTCAAGTCCCCGCCGGTCTCGTCCGGTTGTTTCAAGTCCCCGCCGGTCTCGTCCGGTTGTTTCAAGTCCCCGCCGGTCTCGTCCGGTTGTTTCAAGTCCCCGCCGGTCTCGTCCGGTTGTTTCAAGTCTCCGCAACCTGTCCCACCCTTTTCTGGTGTCCCCAAGGTTTGGCCTCCCATTCCCCCACCCCCCCTCCCATGTTTGTTGTTTTTGTTGACCCACCCGAACCCCTTCATAGCCTCCCTTATGTTCCCCTTAGTTTGTTCTGTGTTGTGCTTGTGGTGTTTGTCTTTGTGCTTTGGTGTTTTGGCCCGCTGAAGTTTCTCCCTTGAGACGCCATGGGGCGTTTCTGGGGGCGGGGGTAATGTTAGGACTCTGTCCTTCCTGTCTCGAGCTTTCTAGCTCCCTGGGCAGAGTCATGACATTGCCACGTCTTTCGGGTTTCTGTTGTGTTATGTGTGGAGACAGGTGGCTTTATGTTGTTACTTAATGCCACGTGTTTTCCTGTTATGTCTCTCAGCCCCACCCTCCTATCTCCTGTTAGGGTTTCATTCCCATCGTCTGTTTTGTAATTCACCTCGTTAGGGTTTCATTCCCATCAGCTGTCACCACTCTCCCCATGTAATCACTCCTCGTTAGTGTCTCCCTTTATATGGTCTCAGTTTCTCTCTGTTCAGTGTTGGTGCATTGTCTTTGTCTTATATTGGTTGTCTAATGTGGATGTCTATGTTGAGCTGTGACTGGGGATTACACGACTCCAGGCAAATAGTTTGTGGACTTATTATTTTATTATTAAGGACTTTGTTTCCTTTTGTCCCCCTCGTTGGAGGTGTTTGTTTTTTCTAGTGTTTTTGTTCATGTTTACCCCCTTGCGGGTGTTTTATTTAATAAACATTTTTTGTTATACCTTCGTCTGCCTGCATCTGGGTTCTGTCCAAAACCATTTCGTGACACAAAGTGCATAAGTGGATTATGAGAATGTCAGCTTTCACAAAGAACACTGTTCATTACTGAAATGCTCTAATTGAGCTGTTAGAATGTCAGAAACAAGCTTTCTGAGCAGAAAACTGCATTTTGTGAAAAAGTGATTCAGTGGATGATGAGAATGTCAGTTTTGACAAAGAACACTGTTCATTACTGAAATGCTCTCAATGAGCTGTTAGAATGTGAGAAACAAGCTTTCTGAGCTGAAAACTGCATTTTGTGATAAAGTGCATCAGTGGATGATGAGAATGTCAGTTTTGACAAAGAACACTGTTCATTACTAAAATGCTCTAATTGAGGTGTTAGAATGTCAGAAACAAGCTTTCTGAGCTGAAAAGTGCATTTTGTGACAAAGTGCATCAGTGGATGATGAGAATGTCAGTTTTGACAAAGAACACTGTTCATTACTGAAATGCTCTCATTGAGCTGTTAGAATGTCAGAAACAAGCTTTCTGAGCTGAAAACTGCATTTTGTGACAAAGTGCATAAGTGGATGATGAGAATGTCAGTTTTCACAAAGAACACTGTTCATTACTGAAATGCTCTAATTGAGCTGTTAGAATGTCAGAAACAAGCTTTCTGAGCTGAAAACTGCATTTTGTGACAAATTGCATCAGTGGATGATGAGAATGTCAGTTTTTACAAAGAACACTGTTCATTACTGAAATGCTCTCATTGAGCTGTTCGAATGTAAGCAACTAGCTTTCTGAGCTGAAAACTGCATTTTGTGACAAAGTGCATCAGTGGAATATGAGAATGTCAGTTTTGACAAAGAACACTGTTCATTACAAAAAAGCTCTAATTAAGCTGTTAGAATGTCAGAAAAAAGCTTGCTGAGCTGAAAACTGCATTTTGTGACAAAGTGCATCAGTGGATGATGGGAATGTCAGTTTTGACAAAGAACACTGTTCATTACTGAAATGCTCTCATTGAGCTGTTAGAATGTCAGAAACAAGCTTTCTGAGCTGAAATCTGCATTTTGTGACAAAGTGCATCAGTGGAATATGAGAATGTCAGTTTTGACAAAGAACACTGTTCATTACAAAAAAGCTCTAATTAAGCTGTTAGAATGTCAGAAAAAAGCTTGCTGAGCTGAAAACTGCATTTTGTGACAAAGTGCATCAGTGGATGATGGGAATGTCAGTTTTGACAAAGAACACTGTTCATTACAAAAAAGCTCTAATTGAGCTGTTAGAATGTCAGAAACAAGCTTTCTGAGCTGAAAACTGCATTTTGTGACAGTGCATCAGTGGATGATGAGAATGTCAGTTTTGACAAAGAACACTGTTCATTACTAAAATGCTCTAATTGAGGTGTTAGAATGTCAGAAACAAGCTTTCTGATCTGAAAACTGCATTTTGTGACAAAGTGCATCAGTGGATGATGAGTGTCAGTTTCGACAAAGAACACTGTTCATTACTGAAATGCTCTTAATGACCTGTTAGAATGTCAGAAACAAGCTTTCTGAGCTGAAATCTGCATTTTGTAACAAAGTGCATCAGTGGATGATGAGAATGTGTGGGAATTTAGATCCGTATATGGATCGATATAAAAATGGATGATTGATGTTGTTTAAATCGGATGTATTTTCCTGCTTGAAGCAGAGAGTTCTACAGATGCTAGATGTTGCCAGAGATCGGAATGTGGTCAGTGAGAGGGGGGTTGCAGGATCTGCTTGTGTGAATGTTTAACAATAACCACATCTTATTTTTGGGGAAGAAATGTGTACACTCAAGGATCTTATTGTGGTTTAAACGTGCCTTTACATTTAATATGATTTCATTATTGATTACTAACTATGCATAATATGTTGAAAATATAACCAGTGTGTTAGTTGGGTTAACCGAGACAGCGCTGATATTGTGGGGTTTTTCCATAGGAAATTACTATGTGTGTGTTGAGATCAGGTTACGCACAGAGCGTGTTGGGCCTCTATAATTTGTTACAGATGTCGGGTTTGAAAAACAAGGCAGTGAGCTGGTTGGCTGAGACAGGACAAAGGGGAGACGATCTGATTGGACCCAGGCTGAAGAAGAGATTCGGCGTGAAATATAAAACCATGTGTATGTGTTTTCTGGTGGTCGACCCTTTGTGAGACGTTTGTGTGTCTGAGGATCCACCGAAACAGCTGTTTGTTTGAGACTTCTGATCAATAAATTTCAACGTTTTCTGAACTGGCCTCTCTCCAATTTTTGAACGCGCAGAACATTGTTTAAATGTTCATCAAATGTCAGTTTTGACAAAGAACACTGTTCATTACTGAAATGCTCTTAATGACCTGTTAGACTGTCAGAAACAAGTTTCTGAGCTGAAAACTGCATTTTGTGACAAAGTGCATCAGTGGATGATGAGAATATCAGTTTTGACAAAGAACACTGTTCATTACTAAAATGCTCTAATTGAGGTGTTTGAATGTCAGAAACAAGCTTTCTGAGCTGAAAACTGCATTTTGTGACAAAGTGCATCAGTGGATGATGAGAATGTCAGTTTTCACAAAGAACACTGTTCATTACTGAAATGCTCTAATTGAGCTGTTAGAATGTCAGAAACAAGCTTTCTGAGCTGAAAACTGCATTTTGTGACAAAGTGCATCAGTGGATGATGAGAATGTCAGTTTTGACAAAGAACACTGTTCTTTCATGGTTCTCATGGGGTGAGACACGGAGAGAGGACCCAGGTGCAGACAGCGGTTAAGGGGTAACATATTTAATAAATAATAAAACAAAGACCCACGTGGGGGTAACAGAACAAAACATGACTACAATAACAAGACAGGACTAAAACTACCTACACTTAAACAAGACTAAAATAAACTATAAACATGAACATCAAAACTACACTAGACTAACAAGACACAGGAACTCACCACACAAACCACAATGAACCAGCACAAGACAGAAGACACAAGGGCATTAAATAAGGGAGCAAATCAAGAGGGAAACAGGTGAAAGGCATTAATCAATAACGAGGGTAACGAGAGGATGGGAACAAAGAGGAGGCCAGAGAGAGATTATGGAAGGCCATAAGAACAATAATTGTCTCTCTCCACATTTAACATGAGGTTCTGTCATGATCCTGCCACTACACTAAGAAAACATGACATGATGCAGCAGAATCATGACAGAAGCCTCCCCTTAAGGAGCAGCAACCTGATGCTCCTCAAGGCACAAACAAGACAAGACAGACTGTGACAGTGGCAAAATGATAATACAATAAATCAGAACGGGCAAGCACAAGAGTCCAAGGGAAGGGGCACACAAGAGTCCAAAGGGAAGTCCAAACATGGGCAGACACGGACTGGGTAGCTCCGGCAGACACGAAAACACTAGCCGGCAGACATGAACAGGATGGCCGGCTGATACGAACACGATAGCCGGCAGACATGAACAGGAGAGCCGGCAGACGCGAACAGGATGCACTGGGCTGGAATGGCCGCATACACCGGGCTGGAATGGCCGCATGCACCGGGCTGGAATGCCCGGCTCCGCCAAGCAGGAAAGCCCGGCTCCACCAGGCGGGAATGCCTGGTTCCGCCGGGCGGGAGTGCCCAGCTCCACCGAGCGGAAATGCCCGGCTGCACCGACCTGGATGCCCGGTTGCACAGACCTGGAATGCCCAGCTGCACCGACCTGGAATGCCCGGCTGGGGATCTTTGGTGGCCACAGGATTCCGGCGGCTTCGACCCTGGAGGGAAGACCGGCGGTCTCAACCCTGTAAGGCAGTCCGGCGGTCTCAACCCTGGTAGGGAGTCCGGCAGCCCCGACTCAGGAGGGAGTCCGGCGTTCTCGACCCTGGAAGGGAGTCCGGCAACCTCTAACCCTGGAGGGGAATCCGGCAGCCTCAACTGCTGCCACAACGATCCCTCTGTCTGCTGGGTCCGATTATGGCTGGTTCATTCTGTCATGGTTCTCATGGGGTGAGACACGGAGAGAGGACCCAGGTGCAGACAGCGGTTAAGGGGTAACATATATTTAATAAATAATAAAACAAAGACCCACGTGGGGGTAACAGAACAAAACATGACATGACTACAATAACAAGACAGGACTAAAACTACCTACACTTAAATAAGACTAAAATAAACTATGAACATGAACATCAAAACTACACTAGACTATACTAGACTAACAAGACACAGGAACTCACCACACAAACCACAATGAACCAGCACAAGACAGAAGACACAAGGGCATTAAATAAGGGAGCAAATCAAGAGGGAAACAGGTGAAAGGCATTAATCAATAACGAGGGTAACGAGAGGATGGGAACAAAGACGAGACCGGAGAGAGATTATGGAAGGCTATAAGAACAATAATTGTCTCTCTCCACATTTAACATGAGGTTCTGTCATGATCCTGCCACTACACTAAGAAAACATGACATGGTGCAGCAGAATCATGACACTGTTCATTACTGAAATGCTCTAATTGAGCTGTAGAATGTCAGAAACAAGCTTTCTGAGCTGAAATCTGCATTTTGTGACAAAGTGATTCAGTGGATGATGAGAATGTCAGTTTTGACAAAGAACACTGTTCATTACTGAAATGCTCTCATTGAGCTGTTAGAATGTCAGAAACAAGCTTTCTGAGCAGAAAACTGCATTTTGTGACAAAGTGATTCAGTGGATGATGAGAATGTCAGTTTTGACAAAGAACACTGTTCATCACTGAAATGCTCTAATTGAGCTGTTAGAATGTCAGAAACAAGCTTTCTGAGCTGAAAACTGCATTTTGTGACAAAGTGCATCAGTGGATGATGAGAATCTCAGTTTTTACAAACAAAACTGTTCATTACTAAAATGCCCTTTATTGAGCTGTTAGAATGTCAGAAACAAGCTTTCTGAGCTGAAAACTGTATTTTGTGACAAAGTGCATAAGTGGATGATGAGAATGTCAGTTTTCACAAAGAACACTGTTCATTACTAAAATGCTCTAATTGAGCTGTTAGAATGTCAGAATCAAGCATTCTGAGCTGAAAACTGCATTTCGTGACAAAGTGCATCAGTGGATGATGAGAATGTCAGTTTTGACAAAGAACACTGTTCATTTCTGAAATGCTCTCAATGAGCTGTTAGAATGTCAGAAACAAGCTTTCTGAGCAGAAAACTGCATTTTGTGACAAAGTGATTCAGTGGATGATGAGAATGTCAGTTTTGACAAAGAACACTGTTCATCACTGAAATGCTCTAATTGAGCTGTTAGAATGTCAGAAACAAGCTTTCTGAGCTGAAAACTGCATTTTGTGACAAAGTGTATCAGTGGATGATGAGAATGTCAGTTTTGACAAAGAACACTGTTCATTACTGAAATGCTCTCATTGAGCTGTTCGAATGTCAGAAACAGCTTTCTGAGCTGAAATCTGCATTTTGTGACAAAGTGCATCAGTGGAATATGAGAATGTCAGTTTTGACAAAGAACAATGTTCATTACAAAAAAGCTCTAATTGAGCTGTTAGAATGTCAGAAACAAGCTTTCTGAGCAGAAATCTGCATTTTGTGACAAAGTGCATAAGTGGATTATGAGAATGTCAGCTTTCACAAAGAACACTGTTCATTACTGAAATGCTCTAATTGAGCTGTTAGAATGTCAGAAACAAGCTTTCTGAGCAGAAAACTGCATTTTGTGAAAAAGTGATTCAGTGGATGATGAGAATGTCAGTTTTGACAAAGAACACTGTTCATTACTGAAATGCTCTCAATGAGCTGTTAGAATGTCAGAAACAAGCTTTCTGAGCTGAAAACTGCATTTTGTGACAAAGTGCATCAGTGGATGATGAGAATGTCAGTTTTGACAAAGAACACTGTTCATTACTAAAATGCTCTAATTGAGCTGTTAGAATGTCAGAAACAAGCTTTCTGAGCTGAAAACTGCATTTTGTGACAAAGTGCATCAGTGGATGATGACAATGTCAGTTTTGACAAATAACACTGTTCATTACTAAAATGCTCTAATTGAGGTGTTAGAATGTCAGAAACAAGCTTTCTGAGCAGAAAACTGCATTTTGTGACAAAGTGCATCAGTGGATGATGAGAATGTCAGTTTTGACAAAGAACACTGTTCATTACTGAAATGCTCTCATTGAGCTGTTCGAATGTCAGAAACAGCTTTCTGAGCTGAAATCTGCATTTTGTGACAAAGTGCATCAGTGGAATATGAGAATGTCAGTTTTGACAAAGAACACTGTTCATTACTAAAATGCTCTAATTGAGCTGTTAGAATGTCAGAAACAAGCTTTCTGAGCAGAAATCTGCATTTTGTGACAAAGTGCATAAGTGGATGATGAGAATGTCAGTTTTCACAAAGAACACTGTTCATTACTGAAATGCTCTAATTGAGCTGTTAGAATGTCAGAAACAAGATTTCTGAGAAGAAAACTGCATTTTGTGAAAAAGTGATTCAGTGGATGATGAGAATGTCAGTTTTGACAAAGAACACTGTTCATTACTGAAATGCTCTAATTGAGCTGTTAGAATGTCAGAAACAAGATTTCTGAGCTGAAAACTGCATTTTGTGACAAAGTGCATCAGTGGATGATGAGAATGTCAGTTTTGACAAAGAACACTGTTCATTACTAAAATGCTCTAATTGAGCTGTTAGAATGTCAGAAACAAGCTTTCTGAGCTGAAAACTGCATTTTGTGACAAAGTGCATCAGTGGATGATGAGAATGTCAGTTTTGACAAAGAACACTGTTGATTACTAAAATGCTCTAATTGAGGTGTTAGAATGTCAGAAACAAGCTTTCTGAGCAGAAAACTGCATTTTGTGACAAAGTGCATCAGTGGATGATGAGAATGTCAGTTTTGACAAAGAACACTGTTCATTTCTGAAATGCTCTCAATGAGCTGTTAGAATGTCAGAAACAAGCTTTCTGAGCTGAAAACTGCATTTTGTGATACAGTGCATCAGTGGATGATGAGAATGTCAGTTTTAACAAAGAACACTGTTCATTACTAAAATGCTCTAATTGAGGTGTTAGAATGTCAGAAACAAGCTTTCTGAGCTGAAAACTGCATTTTGTGACAAAGTGCATCAGTGGATGATGAGAATGTTAGTTTTGACAAAGAACACTGTTCATTACTGAAATGCTCTCATTGAGCTGTTAGAATGTCAGAAACAAGCTTTCTGAGCTGAAAACTGCATTTTGTGACAAAGTTATTCAGTGGATGATGAGAATGTCAGTTTTGACAAAGAACACTGTTCATTACTGAAATGCTCTAATTGAGGTGTTAGAATGTCAGAAACAAGCTTTCTGAGCTGAAAACTGCATTTTGTGACAAAGTGCATCAGTGGATGATGAGAATGTCAGTTTTGACAAAGAACACTGTTCATTACTGAAATGCTCTAATTGAGCTGTTAGAATGTCAGAAACAAGCTTTCTGAGCTGAAAACTGCATTTTGTGACAAAGTGCATAAGTGGATGATGAGAATGTCAGTTTTCACAAAGAACACTGTTCATTACTGAAATGCTCTAATTGAGCTGTTAGAATGTCAGAAACAAGCTTTCTGAGCAGAAAACTGCATTTTGTGACAAAGTGATTCAGTGGATGATGAGAATGTCAGTTTTGACAAAGAACACTGTTCATTACTGAAATGCTCTCAATGAGCTGTTAGAATGTCAGAAACAAGCTTTCTGAGCAGAAAACTGCATTTTGTGACAAAGTGCATCAGTGGATGATGAGAATGTCAGTTTTGACAAAGAACACTGTTCATTACTAAAATGCTCTAATTGAGCTGTTAGAATGTCAGAAACAAGCTTTCTGAGCTGAAAACTGCATTTTGTGACAAAGTGCATCAGTGGATGATGAGAATGTCAGTTTTGACAAAGAACACTGTTCATTAATAAAATGCTCTAATTGAGGTGTTAGAATGTCAGAAACCCTCTTTCTGAGCAGAAAACTGCATTTTGTGACAAAGTGCATCAGTGGATGATGAGATTGTCAGTTTTGACAAAGAACACTGTTCATTTCTGAAGTGCTCTCAATGAGCTGTTAGAATGTCAGAAACAAGCTTTCTGAGCTGAAAACTGCATTTTGTGATGAAGTGCATCAGTGGATGATGAGAATGTCAGTTTTGACAAAGAACACTGTTCATTACTAAAATGCTCTAATTGAGGTGTTAGAATGTCAGAAACAAGCTTTCTGAGCAGAAAACTGCATTTTGTGACAAAGTGATTCAGTGGATGATGAGAATGTCAGTTTTGACAAAGAACACTGTTCATTACTGAAATGCTCTAATTGAGCTGTTAGAATGTCAGAAACAATCTTTCTGAGCTGAAAACTGCATTTTGTGACAAAGTGCATCAGTGGATGATGAGAATGTCAGTTTTTACAAAGAACACTGTTCATTACTGAAATGCTCTCATTGAGCTGTTAGAATGTCAGAAACAAGCTTTCTGAGCTGAAAACTGCATTTTGTGACAAAGTGCATAAGTGGATGATGAGAATGTCAGTTTTCACAAAAAATACTGTTCATTACTAAAATGCTCTAATTGAGCTGTTAGAATGTCAGAAACAAGCTTTCTAAGCTGAAAACTGCATTTTGTGACAAAGTGATTTAGTGGATGATGAGAATGTCAGTTTTGACAAAGAACACTGTTCATCACTGAAATGCTCTCAATGAGCTGTTAGAATGTCAGAAACAAGCTTTCTGAGCTGAAAACTGCATTTTGTGACAAAGTGCATCAGTGGATGATGAGAATGTCAGTTTTGACAAAGAACACTGTTCATTTCTGAAATGCTCTAATTGAGCTGTTAGAAAGTCAGAAACGAGCTTTCTGAGCTGAAATCTGCATTTTGTGACAAAGTGCATCAGTGGATGATGAAAATGTCAGTTTTGACAAAGAACACTGTTCATTACTGAAATGCTCTAATTGAGGTGTTAGAATGTCAGAAACAAGCTTTCTGAGCTGAAAACTGCATTTTGTGACAAAGTGCATCAGTGGATGATGAGAATGTCAGTTTTGACAAAGAACACTGTTCATTACAAAAATGCTCTAATTGAGGTTTTAGAATGTCAGAAACAAGCTTTCTGGGCTGAAATCTGCATTTTGTGACAAAGTGCATCAGTGGAATATGAGAATGTCAGTTTTGACAAAGAACACTGTTCATTACTGAAATGCTCTAATTGAGCTGTTAGAATGTTAGAAACAAGCTTTCTGAGCTGAAAACTGCATTTTGTGACAAAGTGCATCAGTGGATGATGAGAATGTCAGTTTTGACAAAGCACACTGTTCATTACTAAAATGCTCTAATTGAGCTGTTAGAATGTCAGAAACAAGCTTTCTGAGCTGAAAACTGCATTTTGTGACAAAGTGCATCAGTGGATGATGAGAATGTCAGTTTTGACAAAGAACACTGTTCATTACTGAAATGCTCTCATTGAGCTGTTAGAATGTCAGAAACAAGCTTTCTGAGCAGAAAACTGCATTTTGTGACAAAAATATTCAGTGGATGATGAGAATGTGAGTTTTGACAAAGAACACTGTTCATTACTGAAATGTTCTAATTGAGGTGTTAGAATGTCAGAAACAAGCTTTCTGAGCTGAAAACTGCATTTTGTGACAAAGTGCATCAGTGGATGATGAGAATGTCAGTTTTGACAAAGAACACTGTTCATTTCTGAAATGCTCTCAATGAGCTGTTAGAATGTCAGAAACAAGCTTTCTGAGCTGAAAACTGCATTTTGTGATAAAGTGCATCAGTGGATGATGAGAATGTCAGTTTTGACAAAGAACACTGTTCATTACTAAAATGCTCTAATTGAGGTGTTAGAATGTCAGAAACAAGCTTTCTGAGCTGAAAAGTGCATTTTGTGACAAAGTGCATCAGTGGATGATGAGAATGTCAGTTTTGACAAAGAACACTGTTCATTACTGAAATGCTCTCATTGAGCTGTTAGAATGTCAGAAACAAGCTTTCTGAGCTGAAAACTGCATTTCGTGACAAAGTGCATCAGTGGATGATGAGAATGTCAGTTTTGACAAAGAACACTGTTCATTTCTGAAATGCTCTCAATGAGCTGTTAGAATGTCAGAAACAAGCTTTCTGAGCA
This sequence comes from Barbatula barbatula, assembly GCF_947034865.1. Taxonomy (NCBI): domain Eukaryota; kingdom Metazoa; phylum Chordata; class Actinopteri; order Cypriniformes; family Nemacheilidae; genus Barbatula; species Barbatula barbatula. The sequence goes on along the minus strand of NC_136778.1, from coordinate 18,292,566 downwards.
GAAAACTGCATTTTGTGACAAAGTGATTCAGTGGATGATGAGAATGTCAGTTTTGACAAAGAACACTGTTCATCACTGAAATGCTCTAATTGAGCTGTTAGAATGTCAGAAACAAGCTTTCTGAGCTGAAAACTGCATTTTGTGACAAAGTGCATCAGTGGATGATGAGAATGTCAGTTTTGACAAAGAACACTGTTCATTACTGAAATGCTCTCATTGAGCTGTTCGAATGTCAGAAACAGCTTTCTGAGCTGAAATCTGCATTTTGTGACAAAGTGCATCAGTGGAATATGAGAATGTCAGTTTTGACAAAGAACACTGTTCATTAAAAAAAAGCTCTAATTGAGCTGTTAGAATGTCAGAAACAAGCCTTCTGAGCAGAAATCTGCATTTTGTGACAAAGTGCATAAGTGGATTATGAGAATGTCAGTTTTCACAAAGAACACTGTTCATTACTGAAATGCTCTAATTGAGCTGTTAGAATGTCAGAAACAAGCTTTCTGAGCAGAAAACTGCATTTTGTGAAAAAGTGATTCAGTGGATGATGAGAATGTCAGTTTTGACAAATAACACTGTTCATTACTAAAATGCTCTAATTGAGGTGTTAGAATGTCAGAAACAAGCTTTCTGAGCAGAAAACTGCATTTTGTGACAAAGTGCATCAGTGGATGATGAGAATGTCAGTTTTGACAAAGAACACTGTTCATTACAAAAAAGCTCTAATTGAGCTGTTAGAATGTCAGAAACAAGCTTTCTGAGCAGAAAATGCATTTTGTGACATAGTGATTCAGTGGATGATGCTAATGTCAGTTTTGACAAAGAACACTGTTCATTACTAAAATGCTCTAATTGAGGTGTTAGAATGTCAGAAACAAGCTTTCTGAGCAGAAAACTGCATTTTGTGACAAAGTGATTCAGTGGATGATGAGAATGTCAGTTTTGACAAAGAACACTGTTCATTACTGAAATGCTCTAATTGAGCTGTTAGAATGTCAGAAACAAGCTTTCTGAGCTGAAAACTGCATTTTGTGACAAAGTGCATCAGTGGATGATGAGAATGTCAGTTTTTACAAAGAACACTGTTCATTACTGAAATGCTCTCATTGAGCTGTTAGAATGTCAGAAACAAGCTTTCTGAGCTGAAAACTGCATTTTGTGACAAAGTGCATAAGTGGATGATGAGAATGTCAGTTTTCACAAAAAATACTGTTCATTACTAAAATGCTCTAATTGAGCTGTTAGAATGTCAGAAACAAGCTTTCTAAGCTGAAAACTGCATTTTGTGACAAAGTGATTTAGTGGATGATGAGAATGTCAGTTTTGACAAAGAACACTGTTCATCACTGAAATGCTCTCAATGAGCTGTTAGAATGTCAGAAACAAGCTTTCTGAGCTGAAAACTGCATTTTGTGACAAAGTGCATCAGTGGATGATGAGAATGTCAGTTTTGACAAAGAACACTGTTCATTTCTGAAATGCTCTAATTGAGCTGTTAGAAAGTCAGAAACGAGCTTTCTGAGCTGAAATCTGCATTTTGTGACAAAGTGCATCAGTGGATGATGAGAATGTCAGTTTTGACAAAGAACACTGTTCATTACTGAAATGCTCTAATTGAGGTGTTAGAATGTCAGAAACAAGCTTTCTGAGCTGAAAACTGCATTTTGTGACAAAGTGCATCAGTGGATGATGAGAATGTCAGTTTTGACAAAGAACACTGTTCATTACAAAAAAGCTCTAATGGAGCTGTTAGAATGTCAGAAACAAGCTTTCTGAGCAGAAAAATGCATTTTGTGACAAAGTGATTCAGTGGATGATGAGAATGTCAGTTTTGACAAAGAACACTGTTCATTACTGAAATGCTCTAATTGAGCTGTTAGAATGTCAGAAACAAGCTTTCTGAGCTGAAAACTGCATTTTGTGACAAAGTGCATCAGTGGATGATGAGAATGTCAGTTTTGTCAAAGAACACTGTTCATTACAAAAATGCTCTAATTGAGGTTTTAGAATGTCAGAAACAAGCTTTCTGGGCTGAAATCTGCATTTTGTGACAAAGTGCATCAGTGGAATATGAGAATGTCAGTTTTGACAAAGAACACTGTTCATTACTGAAATGCTCTAATTGAGCTGTTAGAATGTCAGAAACAAGCTTTCTGAGCTGAAAACTGCATTTTGTGACAAAGTGCATCAGTGGATGATGAGAATGTCAGTTTTGACAAAGCACACTGTTCATTACTAAAATGCTCTAATTGAGCTGTTAGAATGTCAGAAACAAGCTTTCTGAGCTGAAAACTGCATTTTGTGACAAAGTGCATCAGTGGATGATGAGAATGTCAGTTTTGACAAAGAACACTGTTCATTACTGAAATGCTCTCATTGAGCTGTTAGAATGTCAGAAACAAGCAGCTTTCTGAGCAGAAAACTGCATTTTGTGACAAAGTGATTCAGTGGATGATGAGAATGTCAGTTTTGACAAAGAACACTGTTCATTACTGAAATGTTCTAATTGAGGTGTTAGAATGTCAGAAACAAGCTTTCTGAGCTGAAAACTGCATTTTGTGACAAAGTGCATCAGTGGATGATGAGAATGTCAGTTTTGACAAAGAACACTGTTCATTTCTGAAATGCTCTCAATGAGCTGTTAGAATGTCAGAAACAAGCTTTCTGAGCTGAAAACTGCATTTTGTGATAAAGTGCATCAGTGGATGATGAGAATGTCAGTTTTGACAAAGAACGCTGTTCATTACTAAAATGCTCTAATTGAGGTGTTAGAATGTCAGAAACAAGCTTTCTGAGCTGAAAAGTGCATTTTGTGACAAAGTGCATCAGTGGATGATGAGAATGTCAGTTTTGACAAAGAACACTGTTCATTACTGAAATGCTCTCATTGAGCTGTTAGAATGTCAGAAACAAGCTTTCTGAGCTGAAAACTGCATTTTGTGACAAAGTGCATAAGTGGATGATGAGAATGTCAGTTTTCACAAAGAACACTGTTCATTACTGAAATGCTCTAATTGAGCTGTTAGAATGTCAGAAACAAGCTTTCTGAGCTGAAAACTGCATTTTGTGACAAAGTGCATCAGTGGATGATGAGAATGTCAGTTTTTACAAAGAACACTGTTCATTACTGAAATGCTCTCATTGAGCTGTTCGAATGTCAGAAACAGCTTTCTGAGCTGAAATCTGCATTTTGTGACAAAGTGCATCAGTGGAATATGAGATTGTCAGTTTTGACAAAGAACACTGTTCATTACAAAAAAAGCTCTAATTGAGCTGTTAGAATGTCAGAAACAAGCTTTCTGAGCTGAAAACTGCATTTTGTGACAAAGTGCATAAGTGGATGATGAGAATGTCAGTTTTGACAAAGAACACTGTTCATTACTAAAATGCTCTAATTGAGGTGTTAGAATGTCAGAAAAAAGCTTTCTGAGCTGAAAACTGCATTTTGTGACAAAGTGCATCAGTGGATGATCAGAATGTCAGGTTTGACAAAGAACACTGTTCATTTCTGAAATGCTCTAATTGAGCTGTTAGAATGTCAGAAACGAGCTTTCTGAGCTGAAATCTGCATTTTGTGACAAAGTGCATCAGTGGATGATGGGAATGTCAGTTTTGACAAAGAACACTGTTCATTTCTGAAATGCTCTAATTGGGGTGTTAGAATGTCAGAAACAAGCTTTCTGAGCTGAAAACTGCATTTTGTGACAAAGTGCATCAGTGGATGATGAGAATGTCAGTTTTGACAAAGAACACTGTTCATTTCTGAAATGCTCTAATTGAGCTGTTAGAATGTCAGAAACAAGCTTTCTGAGCAGAAAAATGCATTTTGTGACAAAGTGCATCAGTGGATGATGAGAATGTCAGTTTTGACAAAGAACACTGTTCATTACTAAAATGCTCTCAATGAGCTGTTAGAAAGTCAGAAACAAGCTTTCTGAGCTGAAAACTGCATTTTGTGACAAAGTGCATCAGTGGATGATGAGAATGTCAGTTTTGACAAAGAACACTGTTCATTACAAAAAAAGCTCTAATGGAGCTGTTAGAATGTCAGAAACAAGCTTTCTGAGCAGAAAAATGCATTTTGTGACAAAGTGCATCAGTGGATGATGAGAATGTCAGTTTTGACAAAGAACACTGTTCATTACTGAAATGCTCTCAATGAGCTGTTAGAATGTCAGAAACAAGCTTGCTGAGCTGAAAACTGCATTTTGTGACAAAGTGCATCAGTGGATGATGAGAATGTCAGTTTTGACAAAGAACACTGTTCATTACTGAAATGCTCTAATTGAGCTGTTAGAATGTCAGAAACAAGCTTTCTGAGCTGAAAACTGCATTTTGTGACAAAGTGGATCAGTGGATGATGAGAATATCAGTTTTGACAAAGAACACTGATCATTACTAAAATGCTCTAATTGAGCTGTTAGAATGTCAGAAACAAGCTTTCTGAGCTGAAAACTGCATTTTGTGACAAAGTGCATAAGTGGATGATGAGAATGTCAGTTTTCACAAAGAACACTGTTCATTACTGAAATGCTCTAATTGAGCTGTTAGAATGTCAGAAACAAGCTTTCTGAGCAGAAAACTGCATTTTGTGACAAAGTTATTCAGTGGATGATGAGAATGTCAGTTTTGACAAAGAACACTGTTCATTACTAAAATGCTCTAATTGAGGTGTTAGAATGTCAGAAACAAGATTTCTGAGAAGAAAACTGCATTTTGTGAAAAAGGGATTCAGTGGATGATGAGAATGTCAGTTTTGACAAAGAACACTGTTCATTACTGAAATGCTCTCAATGAGCTGTTAGAATGTCAGAAACAAGCTTTCTGAGCTGAAAACTGCATTTTGTGACAAAGTGCATCAGTGGATGATGAGAATGTCAGTTTTGACAAAGAACACTGTTCATTACTAAAATGCTCTAATTGAGCTGTTAGAATGTCAGAAACAAGCTTTCTGAGCTGAAAACTGCATTTTGTGACAAAGTGCATCAGTGGATGATGAGAATGTCAGTTTTGACAAAGAACACTGTTGATTACTAAAATGCTCTAATTGAGGTGTTAGAATGTCAGAAACAAGCTTTCTGAGCAGAAAACTGCATTTTGTGACAAAGTGCATCAGTGGATGATGAGAATGTCAGTTTTGACAAAGAACACTGTTCATTTCTGAAATGCTCTCAATGAGCTGTTAGAATGTCAGAAACAAGCTTTCTGAGCTGAAAACTGCATTTTGTGATAAAGTGCATAAGTGGATGATGAGAATGTCAGTTTTAACAAAGAACACTGTTCATTACTAAAATGCTCTAATTGAGGTGTTAGAATGTCAGAAACAAGCTTTCTGAGCAGAAAACTGCATTTTGTGACAAAGTGCATCAGTGGATGATGAGAATGTCAGTTTTGACAAAGAACACTGTTCATTACTGAAATGCTCTCATTGAGCTGTTAGAATGTCAGAAACAAGCTTTCTGAGCAGAAAACTGCATTTTGTGACAAAGTTATTCAGTGGATGATGAGAATGTCAGTTTTGACAAAGAACACTGTTCATTACTGAAATGCTCTAATTGAGGTGTTAGAATGTCAGAAACAAGCTTTCTGAGCTGAAAACTGCATTTTGTGACAAAGTGCATAAGTGGATGATGAGAATGTCAGTTTTTGACAAAGAACACTGTTCATTACTAAAATGCTCTAATTGAGCTGTTAGAATGTCAGAAACAAGCTTTCTGAGCTGAAAACTGCATTTTGTGATAAAGTGCATCAGTGGATGATGAGAATGTCAGTTTTGACAAAGAACACTGTTCATTACTGAAATGCTCTAATTGAGCTGTTAGAATGTCAGAAACAAGCTTTCTGAGCTGAAAACTGCATTTTGTGACAAAGTGCATCAGTGGATGATGAGAATGTCAGTTTTCACAAAGAACACTGTTCATTACTGAAATGCTCTAATTGAGCTGTTAGAATGTCAGAAACAAGCTTTCTGAGCAGAAAACTGCATTTTGTGACAAAGTGATTCAGTGGATGATGAGAATGTCAGTTTTGACAAAGAACACTGTTCATTAATAAAATGCTCTAATTGAGGTGTTAGAATGTCAGAAACCCTCTTTCTGAGCAGAAAACTGCATTTTGTGACAAAGTGCATCAGTGGATGATGAGATTGTCAGTTTTGACAAAGAACACTGTTCATTTCTGAAGTGCTCTCAATGAGCTGTTAGAATGTCAGAAACAAGCTTTCTGAGCTGAAAACTGCATTTTGTGATGAAGTGCATCAGTGGATGATGAGAATGTCAGTTTTGACAAAGAACACTGTTCATTACTAAAATGCTCTAATTGAGGTGTTAGAATGTCAGAAACAAGCTTTCTGAGCAGAAAACTGCATTTTGTGACAAAGTGATTCAGTGGATGATGAGAATGTCAGTTTTGACAAAGAACACTGTTCATTACTGAAATGCTCTAATTGAGCTGTTAGAATGTCAGAAACAAGCTTTCTGAGCTGAAAACTGCATTTTGTGACAAAGTGCATCAGTGGATGATGAGAATGTCAGTTTTTACAAAGAACACTGTTCATTACTGAAATGCTCTCATTGAGCTGTTAGAATGTCAGAAACAAGCTTTCTGAGCTGAAAACTGCATTTTGTGACAAAGTGCATAAGTGGATGATGAGAATGTCAGTTTTCACAAAAAATACTGTTCATTACTAAAATGCTCTAATTGAGCTGTTAGAATGTCAGAAACAAGCTTTCTAAGCTGAAAACTGCATTTTGTGACGAAGTGATTTAGTGGATGATGAGAATGTCAGTTTTGACAAAGAACACTGTTCATCACTGAAATGCTCTCAATGAGCTGTTAGAATGTCAGAAACAAGCTTTCTGAGCTGAAAACTGCATTTTGTGACAAAGTGCATCAGTGGATGATGAGAATGTCAGTTTTGACAAAGAACACTGTTCATTTCTGAAATGCTCTAATTGAGCTTTTAGAAAGTCAGAAACGAGCTTTCTGAGCTGAAATCTGCATTTTGTGACAAAGTGCATCAGTGGATGATGAGAATGTCAGTTTTGACAAAGAACACTGTTCATTACTGAAATGCTCTAATTGAGGTGTTAGAATGTCAGAAACATGCTTTCTGAGCTGAAAACTGCATTTTGTGACAAAGTGCATCAGTGGATGATGAGAATGTCAGTTTTGACAAAGAACACTGTTCATTACAAAAAAGCTCTAATGGAGCTGTTAGAATGTCAGAAACAAGCTTTCTGAGCAGAAAAATGCATTTTGTGACAAAGTGATTCAGTGGATGATGAGAATGTCAGTTTTGACAAAGAACACTGTTCATTACTGAAATGCTCTAATTGAGCTGTTAGAATGTCAGAAACAAGCTTTCTGAGCTGAAAACTGCATTTTGTGACAAAGTGCATCAGTGGATGATGAGAATGTCAGTTTTGTCAAAGAACACTGTTCATTACAAAAATGCTCTAATTGAGGTTTTAGAATGTCAGAAACAAGTTTTCTGGGCTGAAATCTGCATTTTGTGACAAAGTGCATCAGTGGAATATGAGAATGTCAGTTTTGACAAAGAACACTGTTCATTACTAAAATGCTCTAATTGAGCTGTTAGAATGTCAGAAACAAGCTTTCTGAGCTGAAAACTGCATTTTGTGACAAAGTGCATCAGTGGATGATGAGAATGTCAGTTTTGACAAAGCACACTGTTCATTACTAAAATGCTCTAATTGAGCTGTTAGAATGTCAGAAACAAGCTTTCTGAGCTGAAAACTGCATTTTGTGACAAAGTGCATCAGTGGATGATGAGAATGTCAGTTTTGACAAAGAACACTGTTCATTACTGAAATGCTCTCATTGAGCTGTTAGAATGTCAGAAACAAGCTTTCTGAGCAGAAAACTGCATTTTGTGACAAAGTTATTCAGTGGATGATGAGAATGTCAGTTTTGACAAAGAACACTGTTCATTACTGAAATGTTCTAATTGAGGTGTTAGAATGTCAGAAACAAGCTTTCTGAGCTGAAAACTGCATTTTGTGACAAAGTGCATCAGTGGATGATGAGAATGTCAGTTTTGACAAAGAACACTGTTCATTTCTGAAATGCTCTCAATGAGCTGTTAGAATGTCAGAAACAAGCTTTCTGAGCTGAAAACTGCATTTTGTGACAAAGTGCATCAGTGGATGATGAGAATGTCAGTTTTGACAAAGAACACTGTTCATTACTAAAATGCTCTAATTGAGGTGTTAGAATGTCAGAAACAAGCTTTCTGAGCTGAAAAGTGCATTTTGTGACAAAGTGCATCAGTGGATGATGAGAATGTCAGTTTTGACAAAGAACACTGTTCATTACTGAAATGCTCTCATTGAGCTGTTAGAATGTCAGAAACAAGCTTTCTGAGCTGAAAACTGCATTTTGTGACAAAGTGCATAAGTGGATGATGAGAATGTCAGTTTTCACAAAGAACACTGTTCATTACTGAAATGCTCTAATTGAGCTGTTAGAATGTCAGAAACAAGCTTTCTGAGCTGAAAACTGCATTTTGTGACAAAGTGCATCAGTGGATGATGAGAATGTCAGTTTTTACAAAGAACACTGTTCATTACTGAAATGCTCTCATTGAGCTGTTCGAATGTCAGAAACAGCTTTCTGAGCTGAAATCTGCATTTTGTGACAAAGTGCATCAGTGGAATATGAGATTGTCAGTTTTGACAAAGAACACTGTTCATTACAAAAAAAGCTCTAATTGAGCTGTTAGAATGTCAGAAACAAGCTTTCTGAGCTGAAAACTGCATTTTGTGACAAAGTGCATAAGTGGATGATGAGAATGTCAGTTTTGACAAAGAACACTGTTCATTACTAAAATGCTCTAATTGAGGTGTTAGAATGTCAGAAAAAAGCTTTCTGAGCTGAAAACTGCATTTTGTGACAAAGTGCATCAGTGGATGATCAGAATGTCAGGTTTGACAAAGAACACTGTTCATTTCTGAAATGCTCTAATTGAGCTGTTAAAATGTCAGAAACGAGCTTTCTGAGCTGAAATCTGCATTTTGTGACAAAGTGCATCAGTGGATGATGGGAATGTCAGTTTTGACAAAGAACACTGTTCATTTCTGAAATGCTCTAATTGGGGTGTTAGAATGTCAGAAACAAGCTTTCTGAGCTGAAAACTGCATTTTGTGACAAAGTGCATCAGTGGATGATGAGAATGTCAGTTTTGACAAAGAACACTGTTCATTTCTGAAATGCTCTAATTGAGCTGTTAGAATGTCAGAAACAAGCTTTCTGAGCAGAAAAATGCATTTTGTGACAAAGTGCATCAGTGGATGATGAGAATGTCAGTTTTGACAAAGAACACTGTTCATTACTAAAATGCTCTCAATGAGCTGTTAGAATGTCAGAAACAAGCTTTCTGAGCTGAAAACTGCATTTTGTGACAAAGTGCATCAGTGGATGATGAGAATGTCAGTTTTGACAAAGAACACTGTTCATTACAAAAAAGCTCTAATGGAGCTGTTAGAATGTCAGAAACAAGCTTTCTGAGCAGAAAAATGCATTTTGTGACAAAGTGCATCAGTGGATGATGAGAATGTCAGTTTTGACAAAGAACACTGTTCATTACTGAAATGCTCTCAATGAGCTGTTAGAATGTCAGAAACAAGCTTGCTGAGCTGAAAACTGCATTTTGTGACAAAGTGCATCAGTGGATGATGAGAATGTCAGTTTTGACAAAGAACACTGTTCATTACTGAAATGCTCTAATTGAGCTGTTAGAATGTCAGAAACAAGCTTTCTGAGCTGAAAACTGCATTTTGTGACAAAGTGCATAAGTGGATGATGAGAATGTCAGTTTTGACAAAGAACACTGTTCATTACTTAAAAGCTCTAATTGAGGTGTTAGAATGTCAGAAACAAGCTTTCTGAGCTGAAAACTGCATTTTGTGACAAAGTGCATCAGTGGATGATCAGAATGTCAGGTTTGACAAAGAACACTGTTCATTTCTGAAATGCTCTAATTGAGCTGTTAGAATGTCAGAAACGAGCTTTCTGAGCTGAAATCTGCATTTTGTGACAAAGTGCATCAGTGGATGATGAGAATGTCAGTTTTGACAAAGAACACTGTTCATTTCTGAAATGCTCTAATTGGGGTGTTAGAATGTCAGAAACAAGCTTTCTGAGCTGAAAACTGCATTTTGTGACAAAGTGCATCAGTGGAATATGAGAATGTCAGTTTTGACAAAGAACACTGTTCATTACTGAAATGCTCTAATTGAGCTGTTAGAATGTCAGAAACAAGCTTTCTGAGCTGAAAACTGCATTTTGTGACAAAGTGCATCAGTGGATGATGAGAATGTCAGTTTTGACAAAGCACACTGTTCATTACTAAAATGCTCTAATTGAGCTGTTAGAATGTCAGAAACAAGCTTTCTGAGCTGAAAACTGCATTTTGTGACAAAGTGCATCAGTGGATGATGAGAATGTCAGTTTTGACAAAGAACACTGTTCATTACTGAAATGCTCTCATTGAGCTGTTAGAATGTCAGAAACAAGCTTTCTGAGCAGAAAACTGCATTTTGTGACAAAGTTATTCAGTGGATGATGAGAATGTCAGTTTTGACAAAGAACACTGTTCCTTACTGAAATGTTCTAATTGAGGTGTTAGAATGTCAGAAACAAGCTTTCTGAGCTGAAAACTGCATTTTGTGACAAAGTGCATCAGTGGATGATGAGAATGTCAGTTTTGACAAAGAACACTGTTCATTTCTGAAATGCTCTCAATGAGCTGTTAGAATGTGAGAAACAAGCTTTCTGAGCTGAAAACTGCATTTTGTGATAAAGTGCATCAGTGGATGATGAGAATGTCAGTTTTGACAAAGAACACTGTTCATTACTAAAATGCTCTAATTGAGGTGTTAGAATGTCAGAAACAAGCTTTCTGAGCTGAAAAGTGCATTTTGTGACAAAGTGCATCAGTGGATGATGAGAATGTCAGTTTTGACAAAGAACACTGTTCATTACTGAAATGCTCTCATTGAGCTGTTAGAATGTCAGAAACAAGCTTTCTGAGCTGAAAACTGCATTTTGTGACAAAGTGCATAAGTGGATGATGAGAATGTCAGTTTTCACAAAGAACACTGTTCATTACTGAAATGCTCTAATTGAGCTGTTAGAATGTCAGAAACAAGCTTTCTGAGCTGAAAACTGCATTTTGTGACAAATTGCATCAGTGGATGATGAGAATGTCAGTTTTTACAAAGAACACTGTTCATTACTGAAATGCTCTCATTGAGCTGTTCGAATGTCAGAAACAGCTTTCTGAGCTGAAATCTGCATTTTGTGACAAAGTGCATCAGTGGAATATGAGATTGTCAGTTTTGACAAAGAACACTGTTCATTACAAAAAAAGCTCTAATTGAGCTGTTAGAATGTCAGAAACAAGCTTTCTGAGCTGAAAACTGCATTTTGTGACAAAGTGCATAAGTGGATGATGAGAATGTCAGTTTTCACAAAGAACACTGTTCATTACTGAAATGCTCTAATTGAGCTGTTAGAATGTCAGAAACAAGCTTTCTGAGCTGAAAACTGCATTTTGTGACAAATTGCATCAGTGGATGATGAGAATGTCAGTTTTTACAAAGAACACTGTTCATTACTGAAATGCTCTCATTGAGCTGTTCGAATGTCAGAAACAGCTTTCTGAGCTGAAATCTGCATTTTGTGACAAAGTGCATCAGTGGAATATGAGATTGTCAGTTTTGACAAAGAACACTGTTCATTACAAAAAAAAATCTAATTGAGCTGTTAGAATGTCAGAAACAAGCTTTCTGAGCTGAAAACTGCATTTTGTGACAAAGTGCATAAGTGGATGATGAGAATGTCAGTTTTGACAAAGAACACTGTTCATTACTAAAATGCTCTAATTGAGGTGTTAGAATGTCAGAAAAAAGCTTTCTGAGCTGAAAACTGCATTTTGTGACAAAGTGCATCAGTGGATGATCAGAATGTCAGGTTTGACAAAGAACACTGTTCATTTCTGAAATGCTCTAATTGAGCTGTTAGAATGTCAGAAACGAGCTTTCTGAGCTGAAATCTGCATTTTGTGACAAAGTGCATCAGTGGATGATGAGAATGTCAGTTTTGACAAAGAACACTGTTCATTACAAAAAAGCTCTAATGGAGCTGTTAGAATGTCAGAAACAAGCTTTCTGAGCAGAAAAATGCATTTTGTGACAAAGTGCATCAGTGGATGATGAGAATGTCAGTTTTGACAAAGAACACTGTTCATTACTGAAATGCTCTCAATGAGCTGTTAGAATGTCAGAAACAAGCTTGCTGAGCTGAAAACTGCATTTTGTGACAAAGTGCATAAGTGGATGATGAGAATGTCAGTTTTGACAAAGAACACTGTTCATTACTTAAAAGCTCTAATTGAGGTGTTAGAATGTCAGAAACAAGCTTTCTGAGCTGAAAACTGCATTTTGTGACAAAGTGCATCAGTGGATGATCAGAATGTCAGGTTTGACAAAGAACACTGTTCATTTCTGAAATGCTCTAATTGAGCTGTTAGAATGTCAGAAACGAGCTTTCTGAGCTGAAATCTGCATTTTGTGACAAAGTGCATCAGTGGATGATGAGAATGTCAGTTTTGACAAAGAACACTGTTCATTTCTGAAATGCTCTAATTGGGGTGTTAGAATGTCAGAAACAAGCTTTCTGAGCTGAAAACTGCATTTTGTGACAAAGTGCATCAGTGGAATATGAGAATGTCAGTTTTGACAAAGAACACTGTTCATTACTGAAATGCTCTAATTGAGCTGTTAGAATGTCAGAAACAAGCTTTCTGAGCTGAAAACTGCATTTTGTGACAAAGTGCATCAGTGGATGATGAGAATGTCAGTTTTGACAAAGCACACTGTTCATTACTAAAATGCTCTAATTGAGCTGTTAGAATGTCAGAAACAAGCTTTCTGAGCTGAAAACTGCATTTTGTGACAAAGTGCATCAGTGGATGATGAGAATGTCAGTTTTGACAAAGAACACTGTTCATTACTGAAATGCTCTCATTGAGCTGTTAGAATGTCAGAAACAAGCTTTCTGAGCAGAAAACTGCATTTTGTGACAAAGTTATTCAGTGGATGATGAGAATGTCAGTTTTGACAAAGAACACTGTTCATTACTGAAATGTTCTAATTGAGGTGTTAGAATGTCAGAAACAAGCTTTCTGAGCTGAAAACTGCATTTTGTGACAAAGTGCATCAGTGGATGATGAGAATGTCAGTTTTGACAAAGAACACTGTTCATTTCTGAAATGCTCTCAATGAGCTGTTAGAATGTGAGAAACAAGCTTTCTGAGCTGAAAACTGCATTTTGTGATAAAGTGCATCAGTGGATGATGAGAATGTCAGTTTTGACAAAGAACACTGTTCATTACTAAAATGCTCTAATTGAGGTGTTAGAATGTCAGAAACAAGCTTTCTGAGCTGAAAAGTGCATTTTGTGACAAAGTGCATCAGTGGATGATGAGAATGTCAGTTTTGACAAAGAACACTGTTCATTACTGAAATGCTCTCATTGAGCTGTTAGAATGTCAGAAACAAGCTTTCTGAGCTGAAAACTGCATTTTGTGACAAAGTGCATAAGTGGATGATGAGAATGTCAGTTTTCACAAAGAACACTGTTCATTACTGAAATGCTCTAATTGAGCTGTTAGAATGTCAGAAACAAGCTTTCTGAGCTGAAAACTGCATTTTGTGACAAATTGCATCAGTGGATGATGAGAATGTCAGTTTTTACAAAGAACACTGTTCATTACTGAAATGCTCTCATTGAGCTGTTCGAATGTCAGAAACAGCTTTCTGAGCTGAAATCTGCATTTTGTGACAAAGTGCATCAGTGGAATATGAGATTGTCAGTTTTGACAAAGAACACTGTTCATTACAAAAAAAGCTCTAATTGAGCTGTTAGAATGTCAGAAACAAGCTTTCTGAGCTGAAAACTGCATTTTGTGACAAAGTGCATAAGTGGATGATGAGAATGTCAGTTTTCACAAAGAACACTGTTCATTACTGAAATGCTCTAATTGAGCTGTTAGAATGTCAGAAACAAGCTTTCTGAGCTGAAAACTGCATTTTGTGACAAATTGCATCAGTGGATGATGAGAATGTCAGTTTTTACAAAGAACACTGTTCATTACTGAAATGCTCTCATTGAGCTGTTCGAATGTCAGAAACAGCTTTCTGAGCTGAAATCTGCATTTTGTGACAAAGTGCATCAGTGGAATATGAGATTGTCAGTTTTGACAAAGAACACTGTTCATTACAAAAAAAAATCTAATTGAGCTGTTAGAATGTCAGAAACAAGCTTTCTGAGCTGAAAACTGCATTTTGTGACAAAGTGCATAAGTGGATGATGAGAATGTCAGTTTTGACAAAGAACACTGTTCATTACTAAAATGCTCTAATTGAGGTGTTAGAATGTCAGAAAAAAGCTTTCTGAGCTGAAAACTGCATTTTGTGACAAAGTGCATCAGTGGATGATCAGAATGTCAGGTTTGACAAAGAACACTGTTCATTTCTGAAATGCTCTAATTGAGCTGTTAGAATGTCAGAAACGAGCTTTCTGAGCTGAAATCTGCATTTTGTGACAAAGTGCATCAGTGGATGATGGGAATGTCAGTTTTGACAAAGAACACTGTTCATTTCTGAAATGCTCTAATTGGGGTGTTAGAATGTCAGAAACAAGCTTTCTGAGCTGAAAACTGCATTTTGTGACAAAGTGCATCAGTGGATGATGAGAATGTCAGTTTTGACAAAGAACACTGTTCATTTCTGAAATGCTCTAATTGAGCTGTTAGAATGTCAGAAACAAGCTTTCTGAGCTGAAAACTGCATTTTGTGACAAAGTGCATCAGTGGATGATGAGAATGTCAGTTTTGACAAAGAACACTGTTCATTACTAAAATGCTCTCAATGAGCTGTTAGAATGTCAGAAACAAGCTTTCTGAGCTGAAAAACTGCATTTTGTGACAAAGTGCATCAGTGGATGATGAGAATGTCAGTTTTGACAAAGAACACTGTTCATTACAAAAAAGCTCTAATGGAGCTGTTAGAATGTCAGAAACAAGCTTTCTGAGCAGAAAAATGCATTTTGTGACAAAGTGCATCAGTGGATGATGAGAATGTCAGTTTTGACAAAGAACACTGTTCATTACTGAAATGCTCTCAATGAGCTGTTAGAATGTCAGAAACAAGCTTGCTGAGCTGAAAACTGCATTTTGTGACAAAGTGCATCAGTGGATGATGAGAATGTCAGTTTTGACAAAGAACACTGTTCATTACTGAAATGCTCTAATTGAGCTGTTAGAATGTCAGAAACAAGCTTTCTGAGCTGAAAACTGCATTTTGTGACAAAGTGCATAAGTGGATGATGAGAATGTCAGTTTTGACAAAGAACACTGTTCATTACTTAAAAGCTCTAATTGAGGTGTTAGAATGTCAGAAACAAGCTTTCTGAGCTGAAAACTGCATTTTGTGACAAAGTGCATCAGTGGATGATCAGAATGTCAGGTTTGACAAAGAACACTGTTCATTTCTGAAATGCTCTAATTGAGCTGTTAGAATGTCAGAAACGAGCTTTCTGAGTTAAAAACTGCATTTTGTGACAAAGTGCATCAGTGGATGATGAGAATGTCAGTTTTGACAAAGAACACTGTTCATTACAAAAAAGCTCTAATGGAGCTGTTAGAATGTCAGAAACAAGCTTTCTGAGCAGAAAAATGCATTTTGTGACAAAGTGATTCAGTGGATGATGAGAATGTCAGTTTTGACAAAGAACACTGTTCATTACTGAAATGCTCTACTTGAGCTGTTAGAATGTCAGAAACAAGCTTTCTGAGCTGAAAACTGCATTTTGTGACAAAGTGCATCAGTGGATGATGAGAATGTCAGTTTTGACAAAGAACACTGTTCATTACTGAAATGCTCTAATTTAGCAGTTAGAATGTCAGAAACAAGCTTTCTGAGCTGAAAACTGCATTTTGTGACAAAGTGCATCAGTGGATGATGAGAATGTCAGTTTTTGACAAAGAACACTGTTCATTACTGAAATGCTCTACTTGAGCTGTTAGAATGTCAGAAACAAGCTTTCTGAGCAGAAAACTGCATTTTGTGACAAAGTCATTCAGTGGATGATGAGAATTTTAGTTTTTGACAAAGAACACTGTTCATTACTGAAATGCTCTAATTGAGCTGTTAGAATGTCAGAAACAAGCTTTCTGAGCTGAAAACTGCATTTTGTGACAAAGTGCATCAATGGATGATGAGAATGTCAGTTTTGACAAAGCACACTGTTCATTACTAAAATGCTCTAATTGAGCTGTTAGAATGTCAGAAACAAGCTTTCTGAGCTGAAAACTGCATTTTGTGACAAAGTGCATCAGTGGATGATGAGAATGTCAGTTTTGACAAAGAAAACTGTTCATTACTAAAATGCTCTCAATGAGCTGTTAGAATGTCAGAAACAAGCTTTCTGAGCTGAAAACTGCATTTTGTGACAAAGTGCATCAGTGGATGATGAGAATGTCAGTTTTGACAAAGAACACTGTTCATTACAAAAAAGCTCTAATGGAGCTGTTAGAATGTCAGAAACAAGCTTTCTGAGCAGAAAAATGCATTTTGTGACAAAGTGCATCAGTGGATGATGAGAATGTCAGTTTGGACAAAGAACACTGTTCATTACTGAAATGCTCTCAATGAGCTGTTAGAATGTCAGAAACAAGCTTGCTGAGCTGAAAACTGCATTTTGTGACAAAGTGCATCAGTGGATGATGAGAATGTCAGTTTTGACAAAGAACACTGTTCATTACTAAAATGCTCTAATTGAGCTGTTAGAATGTCAGAAACAAGCTTTCTGAGCAGAAAACTGCATTTTGTGACAAAGTGATTCAGTGGATGATGAGAATGTCAGTTTTGACAAAAAATACTGTTCATTACTAAAATGCTCTAATTGAGCTGTTAGAATGTCAGAAACAAGCTTTTTGAGCTGAAAACTGCATTTTGTGACAAAGTGCATCAGTGGATGATGAGAATGTCAGTTTTGACAAAGAACACTGTTCATTACTGAAATGCTCTAATTGAGCTGTTAGAATGTCAGAAACAAGCTTTCTGAGCTGAAATCTGCATTTTATGACAAAGTGCATCAGTGGATGATGAGAATGTCAGTTTTTGACAAAGAACACTGTTCATTACTGAAATGCTCTAATTGAGCTGTTAGAATGTCAGAAACAAGCTTTCTGAGCAGAAAACTGCATTTTGTGACAAAGTCATTCAGTGAATGATGAGAATGTCAGTTTTTGACAAAGAACACTGTTCATTACTGATATGCTCTAATTGAGCTGCTAGAATGTCAAAAACAAGCTTTCTGAGCTGAAAACTGCATTTTGTGACAAAGTGCATCAGTGGATGATGAGAATGTCAGTTTTGACAAAGAACACTGTTCATTACTAAAATGCTCTAATTGAGGTGTTAGAATGTCAGAAACAAGCTTTCTGAGCTGAAAACTGCATTTCGTGACAAAGTGCATCAGTGGATGATGAGAATGTCAGTTTTGACAAAGAACACTGTTCATTTCTGAAATGCTCTCAATGAGCTGTTAGAATGTCAGAAACAAGCTTTCTGAGCTGAAAACTGCATTTTGTGACAAAGTGCATCAGTGGATGATGAGAATGTCAGTTTTGACAAAGAACACTGTTCATTACAAAAAAGCTCTAATGGAGCTGTTAGAATGTCAGAAACAAGCTTTCTGAGCAGAAAAATGCATTTTGTGACAAAGTGCATCAGTGGATGATGAGAATGTCAGTTTTGACAAAGAACACTGTTCATTACTGAAATGCTCTCATTGAGCTGTTAGAATGTCAGAAACAGCTTTCTGAGCTGAAATCTGCATTTTGTGACAAAGTGCATCAGTGGAATATGAGAAGGTCAGTTTTGACAAAGAACACTGTTCATTACTGAAATGCTCTAATTGAGCTGTTAGAATGTCAGAAACAAGCTTTCTGAGCTGAAAACTGCATTTTGTGACAAAGTGCATAAGTGGATGATGAGAATGTCAGTTTTCACAAAGAACAGTGTTCATTACTGAAATGCTCTAATTGAGCTGTCAGAATGTCAGAAACAAGCTTTCTGAGCTGAAAACTGCATTTTCTGACAAAGTGCATCAGTGGATGATGAGAATGTCAGTTTTGACAAAGAACACTGTTCATGACTGAAATGCTCTAATTGAGCTGTTAGAATGTTAGAAACAAGCTTTCTGAGCTGAAATCTGCATTTTGTGACAAAGTGCATCAGTGGATGACGAGAATGTCAGTTTTGACAAAGAACACTGTTCATTACTGAAATGCTCTAATTGAGCTCTAGAATGTCAGAAACAAGCTTTCTGAGCTGAAATCTGCATTTTGTGACAAAGTGCATCAGTGGATGATGAGAATGTCAGTTTTGACAAAGAACATTGTTCATTACTAAAATGCTCTAATTGAGCTGTTAGAATGTCAGAAACAAGCTTTCTGAGCTGAAAACTGCATTTTGTGAAAAAGTGCATCAGTGGATGATGAGAATGTCAGTTTTTGACAAAGAACACTGTTCATTACTGAAATGCTCTAATTGAGCTGTTAGAATGTCAGAAACAAGCTTTCTGAGCTGAAAACTGCATTTTGTGACAAAGTGCATCAGTGGATGATGAGAATGTCAGTTTTGACAAAGAACACTGTTCATTACTGAAATGCTCTCATTGAGCTTTTAGAATGTCAGAAACAGCTTTCTGAGCTGAAATCTGCATTTTGTGACAAAATGATTCAGTGGATGATGAGAATGTCAGTTTTGACAAAAAATACTGTTCATTACTAAAATGCTCTAATTGAGCTGTTAGAATGTCAGAAACAAGCTTTCTGATCTAAAAACTGCATTTTGTGACAAAGTGCATCAGTGGATGATGAGAATGTCAGTTTTGACAAAGAACACTGTTCATTTCTGAAATGCTCTCAATGAGCTGTTAGAATGTCAGAAACAAGCTTTCTGAGCTGAAAACTGTATTTTGTGATAAAGTGCATCAGTGGATGATGAGAATGTCAGTTTTGACAAAGAACACTGTTCATTACTAAAATGCTCTAATTGAGGTGTTAGAATGTCAGAAACAAGCTTTCTGAGCTGAAAACTGCATTTTGTGACAAAGTGCATCAGTGGATGATGAGAATGTCAGTTTTGACAAAGAACACTGTTCATTACTGAAATGCTCTAATTGAGCTGTTAGAATGTCAGAAACAAGCTTTCTGAGCTGAAATCTGCATTTTGTGACAAAGTGCATCAGTGGATGATGAGAATGTCAGTTTTGACAAAGAACACTGTTCATCACTGAAATGCTCTAATTGAGCTGTTAGAATGTCAGAAACAAGCTTTCTGAGCTGAAATCTGCATTTTGTGACAAAGTGCATCAGTGGATGATGAGAATGTCAGTTTTGACAAAGAACATTGTTCATTACTAAAATGCTCTAATTGAGCTGTTAGAATGTCAGAAACAAGCTTTCTGAGCTGAAAACTGCATTTTGTGAAAAAGTGCATCAGTGGATGATGAGAATGTCAGTTTTTGACAAAGAACACTGTTCATTACTGAAATGCTCTAATTGAGCTGTTAGAATGTCAGAAACAAGCTTTCTGAGCTGAAAACTGCATTTTGTGACAAAGTGCATCAGTGGATGATTAGAAACTCAGTTTTGATAAAAAGGACACTGTTCATTACAAAAAAGCTCTAATTGAGCTGTTAGAATGTCAGAAACAGCTTTCTGAGCTGAAATCTGCATTTTGTGACAAAGTGCATCAGTGGATGATGAGACTGTCAGTTTTGACAAAGAACACTGTTCATTACTGAAATGCTATCAATGAGCTGTTAGAATGTCAGAAACAAGCTTTCTGAGCTGAAATCTGCATTTTGTGACAAAGTGCATCAGAGGATGATGAGAAACTCAGTTTTGACAAAGAAAACAGTTCATCACTGAAATGCTCTAATTGAGCTGTTGGAATGTCAGAAACAAGCTTTCGGAGCTGAAAACTGCATTTTGTGACAAAGTTCATCAGTGGATGATGAGAAAGTCAGCTTTGACATAGAACACTGTTTATTATTGAAATGCTCTCAATGAGCTGTTAGAATGTCAGAAACAAGCTTGCTGAGCTGAAAACTGCATTTTGTGACAAAGTGCATCAGTGGATGATGAGAATGTCAGTTTTGACAAAGAACACTGTTCATTACTGAAATGCTCTAATTGAGCTGTTAGAATGTCAGAAACAAGCTTTCTGAGCTGATATCTGCATTTTATGACAAAGTGATTCAGTGGATGATGAGAATGTCAGTTTTTGACAAAGAACACTGTTCATTACTGAAATGCTCTAATTGAGCTGTTAGAATGTCAGAAACAAGCTTTCTGAGCTGAAAACTGCATTTTGTGACAAAGTGCATCAGTGGATGATGAGAATGTCAGTTTTGACAAAGAACACTGTTCATTAAAAAAAAGCTCTAATGGAGCTGTTAGAATGTCAGAAACAAGCTTTCTTAGCTGAAAACTGCATTTTGTGACAAAGTGCATCAGTGGATGATTAGAATGTCAGTTTTGACAAAGAACACTGTTCATTACTGAAATGCTCTCATTGAGCTGTTAGAATGTCAGAAACAGCTTTCTGAGCTGAAATCTGCATTTTGTGACAAAGTGCATCAGTGGAATATGAGATGGTCAGTTTTGACAAAGAACACTGTTCATTACAAAAAAGCTCTAATTGAGCTGTTAGAATGTCAGAAACAAGCTTTCTGAGCTGAAAACTGCATTTTGTGACAAAGTGCATCAGTGGATGATGAGAATGTCAGTTTTGACAAAGAACACTGTTCATTACTAAAATGCTCTAATTGAGCTGTTAGAATGTCAGAAACAAGCTTTCTGAGCAGAAAAATGCATTTTGTGACATAGTGCATCAGTGGATGATGAGAATGTCAGTTTTGACAAAGAACACTGTTCATTTCTGAAATGCTCTCAATGAGCTGTTAGAATGTCAGAAACAAGCTTTCTGAGCTGAAAACTGCATTTTGTGATAAAGTGCATCAGTGGATGATGAGAATGTCAGTTTTGACAAAGAACACTGTTCATTACTGAAATGCTCTAATTGAGCTGTTAGAATGTCAGAAACAAGCTTTCTGAGCTGAAATCTGCATTTTGTGACAAAGTGCATCAGTGGATGATGAGAATGTCAGTTTTGACAAAGAACACTGTTCATTACTGAAATGCTCTCATTGAGCTGTAGAATGTCAGAAACAAGCTTTCTGAGCTGAAATCTGCATTTTGTGACAAAGTGATTCAGTGGATGATGAGAATGTCAGTTTTGACAAAGAACACTGTTCATTACTAAAATGCTCTAATTGAGCTGTTAGAATGTCAGAAACAAGCTTTCTGAGCTGAAAACTGCATTTTGTGACAAAGTGCATCAGTGGATGATGAGAATGTCAGTTTTGACAAAGAACACTGTTCATTACTGAAATGCTCTAATTGAGCTGTTAGAATGTCAGAAACAAGCTTTCTGAGCTGAAAACTGCATTTTGTGACAAAGTGCATCAGTGGATGATGAGAATGTCAGTTTTGACAAAGAACATTGTTCATTACTAAAATGCTCTAATTGAGCTGTTAGAATGTCAGAAACAAGCTTTCTGAGCTGAAAACTGCATTTTGTGACAAAGTGCATCAGTGGATGATGAGAATGTCAGTTTTTGACAAAGAACACTGTTCATTACTGAAATGCTCTAATTGAGCTGTTAGAATGTCAGAAACAAGCTTTCTGAGCTGAAATCTGCATTTTATGACAAAGTGCATCAGTGGATGATGAGAATGTCAGTTTTGACAAAGAACACTGTTCATTAAAAAAAAGCTCTAATGGAGCTGTTAGAATGTCAGAAACAAGCTTTCTGAGCTGAAAACTGCATTTTGTGACAAAGTGCATCAGTGGATGATGAGAATGTCAGTTTTCACAAAGAACACTGTTCATTACAAAAAAGCTCTAATTGAGCTGTTAGAATGTCAGAAACAAGCTTTCTGAGCTGAAAACTGCATTTTGTGACAAAGTGCATCAGTGGATGATGAGAATGTCAGTTTTGTCAAAGAACACTGTTCATTACAAAAATGCTCTAATTGGGGTTTTAGAATGTCAGAAACAAGCTTTCTGGGCTGAAATCTGCATTTTGTGACGAAGTGCATCAGTGGAATATGAGAATGTCAGTTTTGACAAAGAACACTGTTCATTACTGAAATGCTCTAATTGAGCTGTTAGAATGTCAGAAACAAGCTTTCTGAGCTGAAAACTGCATTTTGTGACAAAGTCATTCAGTGGATGATGAGAATGTCAGTTTTGACAAAGAACACTGTTCATTACTGAAATGCTCTAATTGAGCTGTAGAATGTCAGAAACAAACTTTCTGAGCAGAAAAATGCATTTTGTGACAAAGTGCATCAGTGGATGATGAGAATGTCAGTTTTGACAAAGAACACTGTTCATTACTGAAATGCTCTAATTGAGCTGTAGAATGTCAGAAACAAGCTTTCTGAGCAGAAAAATGCATTTTGTGACAAAGTGATTCAGTGGATGATGAGAATGTCAGTTTTGACAAAGAACACTGTTCAATACTGAAATTCTCTCAATGAGCTGTTAGAATGTCAGAAACAAGCTTTCTGAGCAGAAAACTGCATTTTGTGATAAAGTGATTTAGTGGATGATGAGAATGTCAGTTTTTGACAAAGAACACTGTTCATTACTGAAATGCTCTAATTGAGCTGTTAGAATGTCAGAAACAAGCTTTCTGAGCTGAAATCTGCATTTTATGACAAAGTGCATCAGTGGATGATGAGAATGTCAGTTTTGACAAAGAACACTGTTCATAAAGAAAAGCTCTAATGGAGCTGTTAGAATGTCAGAAACAAGCTTTCTGAGCTGAAAACTGCATTTTGTGACAAAGTGCATCAGTGGATGATGAGAATGTCAGTTTTGACAAAGAACACTGTTCATTACTGAAATGCTCTAATTGAGCTGTTAGAATGTCAGAAACAAGCTTTCTGAGCTGAAAACTGCATTTTGTGACAAAGTGCATCAGTGGATGATGAGAATGTCAGTTTTGTCAAAGAACACTGTTCATTACAAAAATGCTCTAATTGGGGTTTTAGAATGTCAGAAACAAGCTTTCTGGGCTGAAATCTGCATTTTGTGACAAAGTGCATCAGTGGAATATGAGAATGTCAGTTTTGACAAAGAACACTGTTCATTGCTGAAATGCTCTAATTGAGCTGTTAGAATGTCAGAAACAAGCTTTCTGAGCTGAAAACTGCATTTTGTGACAAAGTGCATGAGTGGATGATGAGAATGTCAATTTTTGACAAAGAACACTGTTCATTACTGAAATGCTCTAATTGAGCTGTTTGAATGTCAGAAACAAGCTTTCTGAGCAGAAAACTGCATTTTGTGACAAAGTCATTCAGTGGATGATGAGAATGTCAGTTTTGACAAAGAACACTGTTCATTACTGAAATGCTCTAATTGAGCTGTAGAATGTCAGAAACAAACTTTCTGAGCAGAAAAATGCATTTTGTGACAAAGTGCATCAGTGGATGATGAGAATGTCAGTTTTGACAAAGAACACTGTTCATTACTGAAATGCTCTAATTGAGCTGTAGAATGTCAGAAACAAGCTTTCTGAGCAGAA
This sequence comes from Barbatula barbatula, assembly GCF_947034865.1. Taxonomy (NCBI): domain Eukaryota; kingdom Metazoa; phylum Chordata; class Actinopteri; order Cypriniformes; family Nemacheilidae; genus Barbatula; species Barbatula barbatula. The sequence goes on along the minus strand of NC_136778.1, from coordinate 18,268,809 downwards.
ATCTGCATTTTGTGACAAAGTGCATCAGTGGATGATGAGAATGTCAGTTTTTGACAAAGAACACTGTTCATTACTAAAATGCTCCAATTGAGGTGCTAGAATGTCAGAAACAAGCTTTCTGAGCTGAAAACTGCATTTTGTGACAAAGTGCATCAGTGGATGATGAGAATGTCAGTTTTGACAAAGAACACTGTTCATTACTGAAATGCTCTCAATGAGCTGTTAGAATGTCAGAACCAAGCTTTCTGAGCTGAAAACTGCATTTTGTGACAAAGTGCATCAGTGGATGATGAGAATGTCAGTTTTGACAAAGAACACTGTTCATTACAAAAAAGCTCTAATTGAGCTGTTAGAATGTCAGAAACAAGCTTTCTGAGCAGAAAATGCATTTTGTGACATAGTGATTCAGTGGATGATGCTAATGTCAGTTTTGACAAAGAACACTGTTCATTACTGAAATGCTCTAATTGAGCTGTTGGAATGTCAGAAACAAGCTTTCTGAGCTGAAATCTGCATTTTGTGACAAAGTTCATCAGTGGATGATGAGAATGTCAGTTTTGACAAAGAACACTGTTCATTACTAAAATGCTCTAATTGAGCTGTTAGAATGTTAAAAACAAGCTTTCTGAGCTGAAAACTACATTTTGTGACAAAGTCTATCAGTGGATGATGAGAATGTCAGTTTTGACCATGAATACTGTTCATTACTAAAATGCTCTAATTGAGCTGTTAGAATGTCAGAAACAAGCTTTCTGAGCTGAAAACTACATTTTGTGACAAAGTGGATCAGTGGATGATGAGAATGTCAGTTTTGACAAAGAACACTGTTCATTACTAAAATGCTCTAATTGAGCTGTTAGAATGTCAGAAACAAGCTTTCTGAGCTGAAAACTGCATTTTGTGACAAAGTGCATAAGTGGATGATGAGAATGTCAGTTTCGACAAAGAACACTGTTCATTACTGAAATGCTCTCAATGAGCTGTTAGAATGTCAAAAACAAGCTTTCTGAGCTGAAAACTACATTTTGTGACAAAGTGTATCACTGGATGATGAGAATGTCAGTTTTTGACAAAGAACACTGTCCATTACTGAAATGCTCTAATTGAGCTGTTAGAATGTCAGAAACAAGCTTTCTGAGCTGAAAACTGCATTTTGTGACAAAGTGCATCAGTGGATGATGAGAATGTCAGTTTTGACAAAGAACACTGTTCATTACAAAAAAGCTCTAATTGAGCTGTTAGAATGTCAGAAACAAGCTTTCTGAGCAGAAAAATGCATTTTGTGACATAGTTATTCAGTGGATGATGCTAATGTCAGTTTTGACAAAGTACACTGTTCATTACTGAAATGCTCTAATTGAGCTGTTAGAATGTCAGAAACAAGCTTTCTGAGCTGAAATCTGCATTTTGTGACAAAGTTCATCAGTGGATGATGAGAATGTCAGTTTTGACAAAGAACACTGTTCATTACTGAAATGCTCTCAATGAGCTGTTAGAATGTCAAAAACAAGCTTTCTGAGCTGAAAACTACATTTTGTGACAAAGTGTATCAGTGGATGATGAGAATGTCAGTTTTTGACAAAGAACACTGTTCATTACTGAAATGCTCTAATTGAGCTGTTAGAATGTCAGAAACAAGCTTTCTGAGCTGAAAACTGCATTTTGTGACAAAGTGCATCAGTGGATGATGAGAATGTCAGTTTTGACAAAGAACACTGTTCATTACAAAAAAGCTCTAATTGAGCTGTTAGAATGTCAGAAACAAGCTTTCTGAGCAGAAAAATGCATTTTGTGACATAGTTATTCAGTGGATGATGCTAATGTCAGTTTTGACAAAGAACACTGTTCATTACTGAAATGCTCTAATTGAGCTGTTAGAATGTCAGAAACAAGCTTTCTGAGCTGAAATCTGCATTTTGTGACAAAGTTCATCAGTGGATGATGAGAATGTCAGTTTTGACAAAGAACACTGTTCATTACTGAAATGCTCTAATTGAGGTGTTAGAATGTCAGAAACAAGCTTTCTGAGCTAAAAACTGCATTTTGTGACAAAGTGCATCAGTGGATGATGAGAATGTCAGTTTTGACAAAGAACACTATTCATTTCTGAAATGCTCTCAATGAGCTGTTAGAATGTCAGAAATAAGCTTTCTGAGCTGAAAACTGCATTTTGTAACAAAGTGCATCAGTGGATGATGAGAATGTCAGTTTTGACAAAGAACACTGTTCAATACTGAAATGCTCTAATTGAGCTGTTAGAATGTCAGAAACAAGCTTTCTGAGCTGAAAACTGCATTTTGTGACAAAGTGCATCAGTGGATGATGAGAATGTCAGTTTTGACAAAGAACATTGTTCATTACTAAAATGCTCTAATTGAGCTGTTAGAATGTCAGAAACAAGCTTTCTGAGCTGAAAACTGCATTTTGTGACAAAGTGCATCAGTGGATGATGAGAATGTCAGTTTTTGACAAAGAACACTGTTCATTACTGAAATGCTCTAATTGAGCTGTTAGAATGTCAGAAACAAGCTTTCTGAGCTGAAATCTGCATTTTATGACAAAGTGCATCAGTGGATGATGAGAATGTCAGTTTTGACAAAGAACACTGTTCATTAAAAAAAAGCTCTAATGGAGCTGTTAGAATGTCAGAAACAAGCTTTCTGAGCTGAAAACTGCATTTTGTGACAAAGTGCATCAGTGGATGATGAGAATGTCAGTTTTCACAAAGAACACTGTTCATTACAAAAATGCTCTAATTGGGGTTTTAGAATGTCAGAAACAAGCTTTCTGGGCTGAAATCTGCATTTTGTGACGAAGTGCATCAGTGGAATATGAGAATGTCAGTTTTGACAAAGAACACTGTTCATTACTGAAATGCTCTAATTGAGCTGTTAGAATGTCAGAAACAAGCTTTCTGAGCTGAAAACTGCATTTTGTGACAAAGTCATTCAGTGGATGATGAGAATGTCAGTTTTGACAAAGAACACTGTTCATTACTGAAATGCTCTAATTGAGCTGTAGAATGTCAGAAACAAACTTTCTGAGCAGAAAAATGCATTTTGTGACAAAGTGCATCAGTGGATGATGAGAATGTCAGTTTTGACAAAGAACACTGTTCATTACTGAAATGCTCTAATTGAGCTGTAGAATGTCAGAAACAAGCTTTCTGAGCAGAAAAATGCATTTTGTGACAAAGTGATTCAGTGGATGATGAGAATGTCAGTTTTGACAAAGAACACTGTTCAATACTGAAATTCTCTCAATGAGCTGTTAGAATGTCAGAAACAAGCTTTCTGAGCAGAAAACTGCATTTTGTGATAAAGTGATTTAGTGGATGATGAGAATGTCAGTTTTTGACAAAGAACACTGTTCATTACTGAAATGCTCTAATTGAGCTGTTAGAATGTCAGAAACAAGCTTTCTGAGCTGAAATCTGCATTTTATGACAAAGTGCATCAGTGGATGATGAGAATGTCAGTTTTGACAAAGAACACTGTTCATAAAGAAAAGCTCTAATGGAGCTGTTAGAATGTCAGAAACAAGCTTTCTGAGCTGAAAACTGCATTTTGTGACAAAGTGCATCAGTGGATGATGAGAATGTCAGTTTTGACAAAGAACACTGTTCATTACTGAAATGCTCTAATTGAGCTGTTAGAATGTCAGAAACAAGCTTTCTGAGCTGAAAACTGCATTTTGTGACAAAGTGCATCAGTGGATGATGAGAATGTCAGTTTTGTCAAAGAACACTGTTCATTACAAAAATGCTCTAATTGGGGTTTTAGAATGTCAGAAACAAGCTTTCTGGGCTGAAATCTGCATTTTGTGACAAAGTGCATCAGTGGAATATGAGAATGTCAGTTTTGACAAAGAACACTGTTCATTGCTGAAATGCTCTAATTGAGCTGTTAGAATGTCAGAAACAAGCTTTCTGAGCTGAAAACTGCATTTTGTGACAAAGTGCATGAGTGGATGATGAGAATGTCAATTTTTGACAAAGAACACTGTTCATTACTGAAATGCTCTAATTGAGCTGTTTGAATGTCAGAAACAAGCTTTCTGAGCAGAAAACTGCATTTTGTGACAAAGTCATTCAGTGGATGATGAGAATGTCAGTTTTGACAAAGAACACTGTTCATTACTGAAATGCTCTAATTGAGCTGTAGAATGTCAGAAACAAACTTTCTGAGCAGAAAAATGCATTTTGTGACAAAGTGCATCAGTGGATGATGAGAATGTCAGTTTTGACAAAGAACACTGTTCATTACTGAAATGCTCTAATTGAGCTGTAGAATGTCAGAAACAAGCTTTCTGAGCAGAAATCTGCATTTTGTGACAAAGTGCATCAGTGGATGATGAGAATGTCAGTTTTTGACAAAGAACACTGTTCATTACTAAAATGCTCCAATTGAGGTGCTAGAATGTCAGAAACAAGCTTTCTGAGCTGAAAACTGCATTTTGTGACAAAGTGCATCAGTGGATGATGAGAATGTCAGTTTTGACAAAGAACACTGTTCATTACTGAAATGCTCTCAATGAGCTGTTAGAATGTCAGAACCAAGCTTTCTGAGCTGAAAACTGCATTTTGTGACAAAGTGCATCAGTGGATGATGAGAATGTCAGTTTTGACAAAGAACACTGTTCATTACAAAAAAGCTCTAATTGAGCTGTTAGAATGTCAGAAACAAGCTTTCTGAGCAGAAAATGCATTTTGTGACATAGTGATTCAGTGGATGATGCTAATGTCAGTTTTGACAAAGAACACTGTTCATTACTGAAATGCTCTAATTGAGCTGTTGGAATGTCAGAAACAAGCTTTCTGAGCTGAAATCTGCATTTTGTGACAAAGTTCATCAGTGGATGATGAGAATGTCAGTTTTGACAAAGAACACTGTTCATTACTAAAATGCTCTAATTGAGCTGTTAGAATGTTAAAAACAAGCTTTCTGAGCTGAAAACTACATTTTGTGACAAAGTCTATCAGTGGATGATGAGAATGTCAGTTTTGACCATGAATACTGTTCATTACTAAAATGCTCTAATTGAGCTGTTAGAATGTCAGAAACAAGCTTTCTGAGCTGAAAACTACATTTTGTGACAAAGTGGATCAGTGGATGATGAGAATGTCAGTTTTGACAAAGAACACTGTTCATTACTAAAATGCTCTAATTGAGCTGTTAGAATGTCAGAAACAAGCTTTCTGAGCTGAAAACTGCATTTTGTGACAAAGTGCATAAGTGGATGATGAGAATGTCAGTTTCGACAAAGAACACTGTTCATTACTGAAATGCTCTCAATGAGCTGTTAGAATGTCAAAAACAAGCTTTCTGAGCTGAAAACTACATTTTGTGACAAAGTGTATCACTGGATGATGAGAATGTCAGTTTTTGACAAAGAACACTGTCCATTACTGAAATGCTCTAATTGAGCTGTTAGAATGTCAGAAACAAGCTTTCTGAGCTGAAAACTGCATTTTGTGACAAAGTGCATCAGTGGATGATGAGAATGTCAGTTTTGACAAAGAACACTGTTCATTACAAAAAAGCTCTAATTGAGCTGTTAGAATGTCAGAAACAAGCTTTCTGAGCAGAAAAATGCATTTTGTGACATAGTTATTCAGTGGATGATGCTAATGTCAGTTTTGACAAAGTACACTGTTCATTACTGAAATGCTCTAATTGAGCTGTTAGAATGTCAGAAACAAGCTTTCTGAGCTGAAATCTGCATTTTGTGACAAAGTTCATCAGTGGATGATGAGAATGTCAGTTTTGACAAAGAACACTGTTCATTACTGAAATGCTCTCAATGAGCTGTTAGAATGTCAAAAACAAGCTTTCTGAGCTGAAAACTACATTTTGTGACAAAGTGTATCAGTGGATGATGAGAATGTCAGTTTTTGACAAAGAACACTGTTCATTACTGAAATGCTCTAATTGAGCTGTTAGAATGTCAGAAACAAGCTTTCTGAGCTGAAAACTGCATTTTGTGACAAAGTGCATCAGTGGATGATGAGAATGTCAGTTTTGACAAAGAACACTGTTCATTACAAAAAAGCTCTAATTGAGCTGTTAGAATGTCAGAAACAAGCTTTCTGAGCAGAAAAATGCATTTTGTGACATAGTTATTCAGTGGATGATGCTAATGTCAGTTTTGACAAAGAACACTGTTCATTACTGAAATGCTCTAATTGAGCTGTTAGAATGTCAGAAACAAGCTTTCTGAGCTGAAATCTGCATTTTGTGACAAAGTTCATCAGTGGATGATGAGAATGTCAGTTTTGACAAAGAACACTGTTCATTACTGAAATGCTCTAATTGAGGTGTTAGAATGTCAGAAACAAGCTTTCTGAGCTAAAAACTGCATTTTGTGACAAAGTGCATCAGTGGATGATGAGAATGTCAGTTTTGACAAAGAACACTATTCATTTCTGAAATGCTCTCAATGAGCTGTTAGAATGTCAGAAATAAGCTTTCTGAGCTGAAAACTGCATTTTGTAACAAAGTGCATCAGTGGATGATGAGAATGTCAGTTTTGACAAAGAACACTGTTCAATACTGAAATGCTCTAATTGAGCTGTTAGAATGTCAGAAACAAGCTTTCTGAGCTGAAAACTGCATTTTGTGACAAAGTGCATCAGTGGATGATGAGAATGTCAGTTTTGACAAAGAACACTGTGCATTACTGAAATGCTCTAATTGAGCTGTTAGAATGTCAGAAACAAGCTTTCTGAGCTGAAAACTGCATTTTGTGACAAAGTGCATCAGTGGATGATGAGAATGTCAGTTTTGACAAAGAACACTGTTCATTACAAAAAAGCTCTAATTGAGCTGTTAGAATGTCAGAAACAAGCTTTATGAGCTGAAAACTACATTTTGTGACAAAGTGGATCAGTGGATGATGAGAATGTCAGTTTTGACAAAGAACACTGTTCATTACTAAAATGCTCTCAATGAGCTGTTAGAATGTCGGAAACAAGCTTTCTGAGCTGAAAACTACATTTTGTAAAAAAGTGTATCAGTGGATGATGAGAATGTCAGTATTGACAATGAATACTGTTCATTACTAAAATGCTCTAAATGAGCTGTTAGAATGTCAGAAACAAGCTTTCTGAGCGGAAAACTGCATTTTGTGACAAAGTGCATCAGTGGATGATGAGAATGTCAGTTTTGACAAAGAACACTGTTCAATACTGAAATGCTCTAATTGAGCTGTTAGAATGTCAGAAACAAGCTTTCTGAGCTGAAAACTGCATTTTGTGACAAAGTCATTCAGTGGATGATGAGAATGTCAGTTTTGACAAAGAACACTGTTCATTACTGAAATGCTCTAATTGAGCTGTAGAATGTCAGAAACAAACTTTCTGAGCAGAAAAATGCATTTTGTGACAAAGTGCATCAGTGGATGATGAGAATGTCAGTTTTGACAAAGAACACTGTTCATTACTGAAATGCTCTAATTGAGCTGTAGAATGTCAGAAACAAGCTTTCTGAGCAGAAATCTGCATTTTGTGACAAAGTGCATCAGTGGATGATGAGAATGTCAGTTTTTGACAAAGAACACTGTTCATTACTAAAATGCTCCAATTGAGGTGCTAGAATGTCAGAAACAAGCTTTCTGAGCTGAAAACTGCATTTTGTGACAAAGTGCATCAGTGGATGATGAGAATGTCATTTTTGACAAAGAACACTGTTCATTACTGAAATGCTCTCAATGAGCTGTTAGAATGTCAGAACCAAGCTTTCTGAGCTGAAAACTGCATTTTGTGACAAAGTGCATCAGTGGATGATGAGAATGTCAGTTTTGACAAAGAACACTGTTCATTACAAAAAAGCTCTAATTGAGCTGTTAGAATGTCAGAAACAAGCTTTCTGAGCAGAAAATGCATTTTGTGACATAGTGATTCAGTGGATGATGCTAATGTCAGTTTTGACAAAGAACACTGTTCATTACTGAAATGCTCTAATTGAGCTGTTGGGATGTCAGAAACAAGCTTTTTGAGCTGAAATCTGCATTTTGTGACAAAGTTCATCAGTGAATGTTGAGAATGTCAGTTTTGACAAAGAACACTGTTCATTACTAAAATGCTCTAATTGAGCTGTTAGAATGTCAAAAACAAGCTTTCTGAGCTGAAAACTACATTTTGTGACAAAGTCTATCAGTGGATGATGAGAATGTCAGTTTTGACAAAGAACACTGTTCATTACTGAAATGCTCTAATTGAGCTGTAGAATGTCAGAAACAAGCTTTCTGAGCAGAAATCTGCATTTTGTGACAAAGTGCATCAGTGGATGATGAGAATGTCAGTTTTTGACAAAGAACACTGTTCATTACTAAAATGCTCCAATTGAGGTGCTAGAATGTCAGAAACAAGCTTTCTGAGCTGAAAACTGCATTTTGTGACAAAGTGCATCAGTGGATGATGAGAATGTCATTTTTGACAAAGAACACTGTTCATTACTGAAATGCTCTCAATGAGCTGTTAGAATGTCAGAACCAAGCTTTCTGAGCTGAAAACTGCATTTTGTGACAAAGTGCATCAGTGGATGATGAGAATGTCAGTTTTGACAAAGAACACTGTTCATTACAAAAAAGCTCTAATTGAGCTGTTAGAATGTCAGAAACAAGCTTTCTGAGCAGAAAATGCATTTTGTGACATAGTGATTCAGTGGATGATGCTAATGTCAGTTTTGACAAAGAACACTGTTCATTACTGAAATGCTCTAATTGAGCTGTTGGGATGTCAGAAACAAGCTTTTTGAGCTGAAATCTGCATTTTGTGACAAAGTTCATCAGTGAATGTTGAGAATGTCAGTTTTGACAAAGAACACTGTTCATTACTAAAATGCTCTAATTGAGCTGTTAGAATGTCAAAAACAAGCTTTCTGAGCTGAAAACTACATTTTGTGACAAAGTCTATCAGTGGATGATGAGAATGTCAGTTTTGACAATGAATACTGTTCATTACTAAAATGCTCTAATTGAGCTGTTAGAATGTCAGAAACAAGCTTTCTGAGCTGAAAACTGCATTTTGTGACAAAGTGCATAAGTGGATGATGAGAATGTCAGTTTTGACAAAGAACACTGTTCATTACTGAAATGCTCTCAATGAGCTGTTAGAATGTCAAAAACAAGCTTTCTGAGCTGAAAACTACATTTTGTGACAAAGTGTATCAGTGGATGATGAGAATGTCAGTTTTTGACAAAGAACACTGTTCATTACTGAAATGCTCTAATTGAGCTGTTAGAATGTCAGAAACAAGCTTTCTGAGCTGAAAACTGCATTTTGTGACAAAGTGCATCAGTGGATGATGAGAATGTCAGTTTTGACAAAGAACACTGTTCATTACAAAAAAGCTCTAATTGAGCTGTTAGAATGTCAGAAACAAGCTTTCTGAGCAGAAAAATGCATTTTGTGACATAGTTATTCAGTGGATGATGCTAATGTCAGTTTTGACAAAGAACACTGTTCATTACTGAAATGCTCTAATTGAGCTGTTAGAATGTCAGAAACAAGCTTTCTGAGCTGAAATCTGCATTTTGTGACAAAGTTCATCAGTGGATGATGAGAATGTCAGTTTTGACAAAGAACACTGTTCATTACTGAAATGCTCTAATTGAGGTGTTAGAATGTCAGAAACAAGCTTTCTGAGCTAAAAACTGCATTTTGTGACAAAGTGCATCAGTGGATGATGAGAATGTCAGTTTTGACAAAGAACACTATTCATTTCTGAAATGCTCTCAATGAGCTGTTAGAATGTCAGAAATAAGCCTTCTGAGCTGAAAACTGCATTTTGAAACAAAGTGCATCAGTGGATCATGAGAATGTCAGTTTTGACAAAGAACACTGTTCAATACTGAAATGCTCTAATTGAGCTGTTAGAATGTCAGAAACAAGCTTTCTGAGCTGAAAACTGCATTTTGTGACAAAGTGCATCAGTGGATGATGAGAATGTCAGTTTTGACAAAGAACACTGTTCATTTCTGAAATGCTCTCAATGAGCTGTTAGAATGTCAGAAATAAGCTTTCTGAGCTGAAAACTGCATTTTGTGACAAAGTGCATCAGTGGATGATGAGAATGTCAGTTTTGACAAAGAACACTGTTCAATACTGAAATGCTCTAATTGAGCTGTTAGAATGTCAGAAACAAGCTTTCTGAGCTGAAAACTGCATTTTGTGACAAAGTGCATCAGTGGATGATGAGAATGTCAGTTTTGACAAAGAACACTGTTCATTACTGAAATGCTCTAATTGAGCTGTTAGAATGTCAGAAACAAGCTTTCTGAGCTGAAAACTGCATTTTGTGACAAAGTGCATCAGTGGATGATGAGAATGTCAGTTTTGACAAAGAACACTGTTCATTACAAAAAAGCTCTAATTGAGCTGTTAGAATGTCAGAAACAAGCTGTCTGAGAAGAAAAATCTATTTTGTGACATAGTGATTCAGTGGATGATGAGACTGTCAGTTTTGACAAAGAACACTGTTAAATACTAAAATGCTCTCAATGAGCTGTTAGAATGTCAGAAACAAGCTTTCTGAGCTGAAAACTGCATTTTGTGACAAAGTGCATCAGTGGATGATGAGAATGTCAGTTTTGACAAAGAACACTGTTCATTACAAAAAAGCTCTAATTGAGCTGTTAGAATGTCAGAAACAAGCTGTCTGAGCAGAAAAATCTATTTTGTGACATAGTGATTCAGTGGATGATGAGAATGTCAGTTTTGACAAAGAACACTGTTCACTACTGAAATGCTCTCAATGAGCTGTTAGAATGTCAGAAACAAGCTTTATGAGCTGAAAACTACATTTTGTGACAAAGTGGATCAGTGGATGATGAGAATGTCAGTTTTGACAAAGAACACTGTTCATTACTAAAATGCTCTCAATGAGCTGTTAGAATGTCAGAAACAAGCTTTCTGAGCTGAAAACTACATTTTGTAAAAAAGTGTATCAGTGGATGATGAGAATGTCAGTATTGACAATGAATACTGTTCATTACTAAAATGCTCTAAATGAGCTGTTAGAATGTCAGAAACAAGCTTTCTGAGCGGAAAACTGCATTTTGTGACAAAGTGCATCAGTGGATGATGAGAATGTCAGTTTTGACAAAGAACACTGTTCAATACTGAAATGCTCTAATTGAGCTGTTAGAATGTCAGAAACAAGCTTTCTGAGCTGAAAACTGCATTTTGTGACAAAGTCATTCAGTGGATGATGAGAATGTCAGTTTTGACAAAGAACATGTAACACTCCGTCCGTTTCCCTGCCTGTTTTTCCCCATGGACTTAATTTCTCTATCCCGCACCTGTCCGTCATTTGTAATCACGTCGTTTCCCGCACCTGCCAGCCATCAGTTTCATCACCAAAGACTATTTATACTCTGTGTTTCTGTTTTCCCTTTGTCGGTTATTGAATGTCTCCATGTACGTGTACCAGTCTGTGTTTAATTTATTAAAAGTTACCCGTTTTCGCATACCTGGATTCTCGTCTGTCTCTCTCCGGCACGACACCGTGACAGAATAACCGACCTCCCAATGGATCACATCTACATCTCTCCAGTGGACGAGCTGGTGGGTCTTCGGCAAGAAGGACGGCCACTGGAGAGGTACGTGGAGGAGTTTTTTGAGGTGTGTTACCGGGTGGGTTGGGACGATCCCACACTTAACCGTGTGTTTTTGACCGGTCTGGACGACGACATGCTCGCCGCCGTTCTGCTCTCGTACGCGGACGACCTTCCCCTGGAGGAGATGATCAGTCAGGTTCTCCCGGGGGAGGAATCCGTGAACCGCGTTGGGGAGCTGGACGGTGGCTTGAGCGGTTCGCGTCCGGTACCGGTCATCCGCGCGGGGGTCGTTCTGACTCACTCCGGAAGCGCGCTCCACTCCTCCACGAAGTCCCGTCGGCGCCATCCACGTCGGCGGGCACTACAGCGCAAGCAGCGCGAGTGCGCTCCCGAGATTCCGCAGCAGCGGAATATGGAAGGCCATGTGGGTCAAAATCTCCGGCCTCCCCGATGCACACCCGTGCCAGCACCCCGATGCACACCCGTGCCAGCGCCCCGAAGCACTCCCGTGCCAGCGCCCCGAAGCACTCCCGTGCCAGCGCCCCGAAGCACTCCCGTGCCAGCGCCCCGAAGCACTCCCGTGCCAGCGCCCCGAAGCACTCCCGTGCCAGCGCCCCGATGCACCCCCGTGCCAGCGCCCCGATGCACTCCCGTGCCAGCGCCCCGATGCACTCCCGTGCCAGCGCCCCGAAGCACTCCCGTGCCAGCGCCCCGAAGCACTCCCGTGCCAGCGCCCCGAAGCACTCCCGTGCCAGCGCCCCGAAGCACTCCCGTGCCAGCGCCCCGATGCACACCCGTGCCAGCGCCCCGATGCACACCCGTGCCCGAGCCTCACCAGGCCTCCGTACCCGTGCCCGAGCCTCACCAGGCCTCCGTACCCGTGCCCGAGCCTCACCAGGCCTCCGTACCCGTGCCCGAGCCTCAACAGGACTCCGAACCCGTGCCCGAGCCTAACCAGGCCTCCGTACCCGTGCCCGAGCCTCACCAGGCCTCCGTACCCGTGCCCGAGCCTCACCAGGCCTCCGTACCCGTGCCCGAGCCTCACCAGGCCTCCGAACCCGTGCCCAAGCCCTCTCCAGAGCCCAAGGAACCCCAGGGGCCAACCCAAATGTTTTTTGGGGGGGTGCACATTGCCTATCCGGGGAGCCCGGCACCCACCAGTCGTTCCATGGCCCCGGATAGCCCGGAGCCCAAGCCTCCGGACCCTCAGACCGAGCCCAAGCCTCCGGACCCTCAGCCCGAACCCAAGCCTCCGGACCCTCAGCCCGAGCCCAAGCCTCCGGACCCTCAGCCCGAGCCCAAGCCTCCGGACCCTCAGCCCGAACCCAAGCCTCCGGACCCTCAGCCCGAACCCAAGCCTCCGGACCCTCAGCCCGAACCCAAGCCTCCGGACCCTCAGCCCGAACCCAAGCCTCCGGACCCTCAGCCCGAGCCCAAGCCTCCGGACCCTCAGCCCGAGCCCAAGCCTCCGGACCCTCAGCCCGAACCCAAGCCTCCGGACCCTCAGCCCGAACCCAAGCCTCCGGACCCTCAGCCCGAACCCAAGCCTCCGGACCCTCAGCCCGAACCCAAGCCTCCGGACCCTCAGCCCGAGCCCAAGCCTCCGGACCCTCAGCCCGAGCCCAAGCCTCCGGACCCTCAGCCCGAGCCCAAGCCTCCAGACCCTCAGCCCGAGCCCAAGCCTCCGGACCCACAGCCCGAGCCCAAGCCTCCTGACCCCAAGCCAGGGGGAAGCCAGCTGAGAGACTCCCTGTCCCGTACTAGTCTGTATGTCCCGCACGAGTCTCTCAGCTGCCCACCCCCCCTCCCTGGTGTTTCGTTGGCGCGAGGACGCGCCTTTGGGGAGGGGGGTGTACTGTAACACTCCGTCCGTTTCCCTGCCTGTTTTTCCCCATGGACTTAATTTCTCTATCCCGCACCTGTCCGTCATTTGTAATCACGTCGTTTCCCGCACCTGCCAGCCATCAGTTTCATCACCAAAGACTATTTATACTCTGTGTTTCTGTTTTCCCTTTGTCGGTTATTGAATGTCTCCATGTACGTGTACCAGTCTGTGTTTAATTTATTAAAAGTTACCCGTTTTCGCATACCTGGATTCTCGTCTGTCTCTCTCCGGCACGACACCGTGACAGAACACTGTTCATTACTGAAATGCTCTAATTGAGCTGTAGAATGTCAGAAACAAACTTTCTGAGCAGAAAAATGCATTTTGTGACAAAGTGCATCAGTGGATGATGAGAATGTCAGTTTTGACAAAGAACACTGTTCATTACTGAAATGCTCTAATTGAGCTGTAGAATGTCAGAAACAAGCTTTCTGAGCAGAAAAATGCATTTTGTGACAAAGTGATTCAGTGGATGATGAGAATGTCAGTTTTGACAAAGAACACTGTTCAATACTGAAATTCTCTCAATGAGCTGTTAGAATGTCAGAAACAAGCTTTCTGAGCAGAAAACTGCATTTTGTGATAAAGTGATTTAGTGGATGATGAGAATGTCAGTTTTTGACAAAGAACACTGTTCATTACTGAAATGCTCTAATTGAGCTGTTAGAATGTCAGAAACAAGCTTTCTGAGCTGAAATCTGCATTTTATGACAAAGTGCATCAGTGGATGATGAGAATGTCAGTTTTGACAAAGAACACTGTTCATAAAAAAAAGCTCTAATGGAGCTGTTAGAATGTCAGAAACAAGCTTTCTGAGCTGAAAACTGCATTTTGTGACAAAGTGCATCAGTGGATGATGAGAATGTCAGTTTTGACAAAGAACACTGTTCATTACTGAAATGCTCTAATTGAGCTGTTAGAATGTCAGAAACAAGCTTTCTGAGCTGAAAACTGCATTTTGTGACAAAGTGCATGAGTGGATGATTAGAATGTCAATTTTTGACAAAGAACACTGTTCATTACTGAAATGCTCTAATTGAGCTGTTTGAATGTCAGAAACAAGCTTTCTGAGCAGAAAACTGCATTTTGTGACAAAGTCATTCAGTGGATGATGAGAATGTCAGTTTTGACAAAGAACACTGTTCATTACTGAAATGCTCTAATTGAGCTGTAGAATGTCAGAAACAAACTTTCTGAGCAGAAAAATGCATTTTGTGACAAAGTGCATCAGTGGATGATGAGAATGTCAGTTTTGACAAAGAACACTGTTCATTACTGAAATGCTCTAATTGAGCTGTAGAATGTCAGAAACAAGCTTTCTGAGCAGAAATCTGCATTTTGTGACAAAGTGCATCAGTGGATGATGAGAATGTCAGTTTTTGACAAAGAACACTGTTCATTACTAAAATGCTCCAATTGAGGTGCTAGAATGTCAGAAACAAGCTTTCTGAGCTGAAAACTGCATTTTGTGACAAAGTGCATCAGTGGATGATGAGAATGTCAGTTTTGACAAAGAACACTGTTCATTACTGAAATGCTCTCAATGAGCTGTTAGAATGTCAGAACCAAGCTTTCTGAGCTGAAAACTGCATTTTGTGACAAAGTGCATCAGTGGATGATGAGAATGTCAGTTTTGACAAAGAACACTGTTCATTACAAAAAAGCTCTAATTGAGCTGTTAGAATGTCAGAAACAAGCTTTCTGAGCAGAAAATGCATTTTGTGACATAGTGATTCAGTGGATGATGCTAATGTCAGTTTTGACAAAGAACACTGTTCATTACTGAAATGCTCTAATTGAGCTGTTGGAATGTCAGAAACAAGCTTTCTGAGCTGAAATCTGCATTTTGTGACAAAGTTCATCAGTGGATGATGAGAATGTCAGTTTTGACAAAGAACACTGTTCATTACTAAAATGCTCTAATTGAGCTGTTAGAATGTCAGAAACAAGCTTTCTGAGCTGAAAACTGCATTTTGTGACAAAGTGCATCAGTGGATGATGAGAATGTCAGTTTTGACAAAGAACACTGTTCATTACAAAAAAGCTCTAATTGAGCTGTTAGAATGTCAGAAACAAGCTGTCTGAGAAGAAAAATCTATTTTGTGACATAGTGATTCAGTGGATGATGAGAATGTCAGTTTTGACAAAGAACACTGTTCACTACTGAAATGCTCTCAATGAGCTGTTAGAATGTCAGAAACAAGCTTTCTGAGCTGAAAACTGCATTTTGTGACAAAGTGGATCAGTGGATGATGAGAATGTCAGTTTTGACAAAGAACACTGTTCATTACTAAAATGCTCTAATTGAGCTGTTAGAATGTCAGAAACAACTTTCTGAGCTGAAAACTGCATTTTGTGACAAAGTGCATAAATGATGTTTAATTAACAAAGTTCGGGAGGAGCCGTAGCATATAATCAGCCGGCTGGTCCACAATCAGCAATCACTGCACATACACAATTAGCCATAGCGAGCTCGCTCATAAATAGAGAATCCATCTTACCTGCTCGATCTCCTAAGATTAAGCATCCCTCCTCCACCCCGGCTCCTCTCCCAAACTCACTTTTCTTTTGCAAGAGCCCCGGGGGGTGTGCTCTGGGCTCAAACCGGTTCCGAGCTCGGCGCACTCACCCTGACCAAGGTGTAGTGTTTCGGGTTCGGATAGATCTGGCGAGCTCGGAGCCCGCTTCCCGGACAGCACGCCAAATACGCATAACCTTCATAACCAAGCTCTTGCTTTATTATCCCTATCAACATCGCTGTTATCTGCGCAGGTGAACTCGTGAAGTGGATGATGAGAATGTCAGTTTTGACAAAGAACACTGTTCATTACTGAAATGCTCTCAATGAGCTGTTAGAATGTCAAAAACAAGCTTTCTGAGCTGAACACTACATTTTGTGACAAAGTGTATCAGTGGATGATGAGAATGTCAGTTTTTGACAAAGAACACTGTTCATTACTGAAATGCTCTAATTGAGCTGTTAGAATGTCAGAAACAAGCTTTCTGAGCTGAAAACTGCATTTTGTGACAAAGTGCATCAGTGGATGATGAGAATGTCAGTTTTGTCAAAGAACACTGTTCATTACAAAAATGCTCTAATTGGGGTTTTAGAATGTCAGAAACAAGCTTTCTGGGCTGAAATCTGCATTTTGTGACAAAGTGCATCAGTGGAATATGAGAATGTCAGTTTTGACAAAGAACACTGTTCATTGCTGAAATGCTCTAATTGAGCTGTTAGAATGTCAGAAACAAGCTTTCTGAGCTGAAAACTGCATTTTGTGACAAAGTGCTTCAGTGGATGATGAGAATGTCAGTTTTGACAAAGAACACTGTTCATTACTGAAATGCTCTAATTGAGCTGTAGAATGTCAGAAACAAGCTTTCTGAGCAGAAATCTGCATTTTGTGACAAAGTGCATCAGTGGATGATGAGAATGTCAGTTTTTGACAAAGAACACTGTTCATTACTAAAATGCTCCAATTGAGGTGCTAGAATGTCAGAACAAAGCTTTCTGAGCTGAAAACTGCATTTTGTGACAAAGTGCATCAGTGGATGATGAGAATGTCAGTTTTGACAAAGAACACTGTTCATTACAAAAAAGCTCTAATTGAGCTGTTAGAATGTCAGAAACAAGCTTTCTGAGCAGAAAATGCATTTTGTGACATAGTGATTCAGTGGATGATACTAATGTCAGTTTTGACAAAGAACACTGTTCATTACTGAAATGCTCTAATTGAGCTGTTGGAATGTCAGAAACAAGCTTTCTGAGCTGAAATCTGCATTTTGTGACAAAGTTCATCAGTGGATGATGAGAATGTCAGTTTTGACAAAGAACACTGTTCATTACTAAAATGCTCTAATTGAGCTGTTAGAATGTTAAAAACAAGCTTTCTGAGCTGAAAACTACATTTTGTGACAAAGTCTATCAGTGGATGATGAGAATGTCAGTTTTGACCATGAATACTGTTCATTACTAAAATGCTCTAATTGAGCTGTTAGAATGTCAGAAACAAGCTTTCTGAGCTGAAAACTACATTTTGTGACAAAGTGGATCAGTGGATGATGAGAATGTCAGTTTTGACAAAGAACACTGTTCATTACTAAAATGCTCTAATTGAGCTGTTAGAATGTCAGAAACAAGCTTTCTGAGCTGAAAACTGCATTTTGTGACAAAGTGCATAAGTGGATGATGAGAATGTCAGTTTTGACAAAGAACACTGTTCATTACTGAAATGCTCTCAATGAGCTGTTAGAATGTCAAAAACAAGCTTTCTGAGCTGAAAACTACATTTTGTGACAAAGTGTATCACTGGATGATGAGAATGTCAGTTTTTGACAAAGAACACTGTTCATTACTGAAATGCTCTAATTGAGCTGTTAGAATGTCAGAAACAAGCTTTCTGAGCTGCAAACTGCATTTTGTGACAAAGTGCATCAGTGGATGATGAGAATGTCAGTTTTGACAAAGAACACTGTTCATTACAAAAAAGCTCTAATTGAGCTGTTAGAATGTCAGAAACAAGCTTTCTGAGCAGAAAAATGCATTTTGTGACATAGTTATTCAGTGGATGATGCTAATGTCAGTTTTGACAAAGAACACTGTTCATTACTGAAATGCTCTAATTGAGCTGTTAGAATGTCAGAAACAAGCTTTCTGAGCTGAAATCTGCATTTTGTGACAAAGTTCATCAGTGGATGATGAGAATGTCAGTTTTGACAAAGAACACTGTTCATTACTGAAATGCTCTCAATGAGCTGTTAGAATGTCAAAAACAAGCTTTCTGAGCTGAAAACTACATTTTGTGACAAAGTGTATCAGTGGATGATGAGAATGTCAGTTTTTGACAAAGAACACTGTTCATTACTGAAATGCTCTAATTGAGCTGTTAGAATGTCAGAAACAAGCTTTCTGAGCTGAAAACTGCATTTTGTGACAAAGTGCATCAGTGGATGATGAGAATGTCAGTTTTGACAAAGAACACTGTTCATTACAAAAAAGCTCTAATTGAGCTGTTAGAATGTCAGAAACAAGCTTTCTGAGCAGAAAAATGCATTTTGTGACATAGTTATTCAGTGGATGATGCTAATGTCAGTTTTGACAAAGAACACTGTTCATTACTGAAATGCTCTAATTGAGCTGTTAGAATGTCAGAAACAAGCTTTCTGAGCTGAAATCTGCATTTTGTGACAAAGTTCATCAGTGGATGATGAGAATGTCAGTTTTGACAAAGAACACTGTTCATTACTGAAATGCTCTAATTGAGGTGTTAGAATGTCAGACACAAGCTTTCTGAGCTAAAAACTGCATTTTGTGACAAAGTGCATCAGTGGATGATGAGAATGTCAGTTTTGACAAAGAACACTATTCATTTCTGAAATGCTCTCAATGAGCTGTTAGAATGTCAGAAATAAGCTTTCTGAGCTGAAAACTGCATTTTGTAACAAAGTGCATCAGTGGATGATGAGAATGTCAGTTTTGACAAAGAACACTGTTCAATACTGAAATGCTCTAATTGAGCTGTTAGAATGTCAGAAACAAGCTTTCTGAGCTGAAAACTGCATTTTGTGACAAAGTGCATCAGTGGATGATGAGAATGTCAGTTTTGACAAAGAACACTGTTCATTTCTGAAATGCTCTCAATGAGCTGTTAGAATGTCAGAAATAAGCTTTCTGAGCTGAAAACTGCATTTTGTGACAAAGTGCATCAGTGGATGATGAGAATGTCAGTTTTGACAAAGAACACTGTTCAATACTGAAATGTTCTAATTGAGCTGTTAGAATGTCAGAAACAAGCTTTCTGAGCTGAAAACTGCATTTTGTGACAAAGTGCATCAGTGGATGATGAGAATGTCAGTTTTGACAAAGAACACTGTTCATTACTGAAATGCTCTAATTGAGCTGTTAGAATGTCAGAAACAAGCTTTCTGAGCTGAAAACTGCATTTTGTGACAAAGTGCATCAGTGGATGATGAGAATGTCAGTTTTGACAAAGAACACTGTTCATTACAAAAAAGCTCTAATTGAGCTGTTAGAATGTCAGAAACAAGCTGTCTGAGCAGAAAAATCTATTTTGTGACATAGTGATTCAGTGGATGATGAGAATGTCAGTTTTGACAAAGAACACTGTTCACTACTGAAATGCTCTCAATGAGCTGTTAGAATGTCAGAAACAAGCTTTATGAGCTGAAAACTACATTTTGTGACAAAGTGGATCAGTGGATGATGAGAATGTCAGTTTTGACAAAGAACACTGTTCATTACTAAAATGCTCTCAATGAGCTGTTAGAATGTCAGAAACAAGCTTTCTGAGCTGAAAACTACATTTTGTAAAAAAGTGTATCAGTGGATGATGAGAATGTCAGTATTGACAATGAATACTGTTCATTACTAAAATGCTCTAAATGAGCTGTTAGAATGTCAGAAACAAGCTTTCTGAGCGGAAAACTGCATTTTGTGACAAAGTGCATCAGTGGATGATGAGAATGTCAGTTTTGACAAAGAACACTGTTCAATACTGAAATGCTCTAATTGAGCTGTTAGAATGTCAGAAACAAGCTTTCTGAGCTGAAAACTGCATTTTGTGACAAAGTCATTCAGTGGATGATGAGAATGTCAGTTTTGACAAAGAACACTGTTCATTACTGAAATGCTCTAATTGAGCTGTAGAATGTCAGAAACAAACTTTCTGAGCAGAAAAATGCATTTTGTGACAAAGTGCATCAGTGGATGATGAGAATGTCAGTTTTGACAAAGAACACTGTTCATTACTGAAATGCTCTAATTGAGGTGTTAGAATGTCAGACACAAGCTTTCTGAGCTAAAAACTGCATTTTGTGACAAAGTGCATCAGTGGATGATGAGAATGTCAGTTTTGACAAAGAACACTATTCATTTCTGAAATGCTCTCAATGAGCTGTTAGAATGTCAGAAACAAGCTTTCTGAGCAGAAAAATGCATTTTGTGACATAGTTATTCAGTGGATGATGCTAATGTCAGTTTTGACAAAGAACACTGTTCATTACTGAAATGCTCTAATTGAGCTGTTAGAATGTCAGAAACAAGCTTTCTGAGCTGAAATCTGCATTTTGTGACAAAGTTCATCAGTGGATGATGAGAATGTCAGTTTTGACAAAGAACACTGTTCATTACTGAAATGCTCTCAATGAGCTGTTAGAATGTCAAAAACAAGCTTTCTGAGCTGAAAACTACATTTTGTGACAAAGTGTATCAGTGGATGATGAGAATGTCAGTTTTTGACAAAGAACACTGTTCATTACTGAAATGCTCTAATTGAGCTGTTAGAATGTCAGAAACAAGCTTTCTGAGCTGAAAACTGCATTTTGTGACAAAGTGCATCAGTGGATGATGAGAATGTCAGTTTTGACAAAGAACACTGTTCATTACAAAAAAGCTCTAATTGAGCTGTTAGAATGTCAGAAACAAGCTTTCTGAGCAGAAAAATGCATTTTGTGACATAGTTATTCAGTGGATGATGCTAATGTCAGTTTTGACAAAGAACACTGTTCATTACTGAAATGCTCTAATTGAGCTGTTAGAATGTCAGAAACAAGCTTTCTGAGCTGAAATCTGCATTTTGTGACAAAGTTCATCAGTGGATGATGAGAATGTCAGTTTTGACAAAGAACACTGTTCATTACTGAAATGCTCTAATTGAGGTGTTAGAATGTCAGACACAAGCTTTCTGAGCTAAAAACTGCATTTTGTGACAAAGTGCATCAGTGGATGATGAGAATGTCAGTTTTGACAAAGAACACTATTCATTTCTGAAATGCTCTCAATGAGCTGTTAGAATGTCAGAAATAAGCTTTCTGAGCTGAAAACTGCATTTTGTAACAAAGTGCATCAGTGGATGATGAGAATGTCAGTTTTGACAAAGAACACTGTTCAATACTGAAATGCTCTAATTGAGCTGTTAGAATGTCAGAAACAAGCTTTCTGAGCTGAAAACTGCATTTTGTGACAAAGTGCATCAGTGGATGATGAGAATGTCAGTTTTGACAAAGAACACTGTTCATTTCTGAAATGCTCTCAATGAGCTGTTAGAATGTCAGAAATAAGCTTTCTGAGCTGAAAACTGCATTTTGTGACAAAGTGCATCAGTGGATGATGAGAATGTCAGTTTTGACAAAGAACACTGTTCAATACTGAAATGTTCTAATTGAGCTGTTAGAATGTCAGAAACAAGCTTTCTGAGCTGAAAACTGCATTTTGTGACAAAGTGCATCAGTGGATGATGAGAATGTCAGTTTTGACAAAGAACACTGTTCATTACTGAAATGCTCTAATTGAGCTGTTAGAATGTCAGAAACAAGCTTTCTGAGCTGAAAACTGCATTTTGTGACAAAGTGCATCAGTGGATGATGAGAATGTCAGTTTTGACAAAGAACACTGTTCATTACAAAAAAGCTCTAATTGAGCTGTTAGAATGTCAGAAACAAGCTGTCTGAGCAGAAAAATCTATTTTGTGACATAGTGATTCAGTGGATGATGAGAATGTCAGTTTTGACAAAGAACACTGTTCACTACTGAAATGCTCTCAATGAGCTGTTAGAATGTCAGAAACAAGCTTTATGAGCTGAAAACTACATTTTGTGACAAAGTGGATCAGTGGATGATGAGAATGTCAGTTTTGACAAAGAACACTGTTCATTACTAAAATGCTCTCAATGAGCTGTTAGAATGTCAGAAACAAGCTTTCTGAGCTGAAAACTACATTTTGTAAAAAAGTGTATCAGTGGATGATGAGAATGTCAGTATTGACAATGAATACTGTTCATTACTAAAATGCTCTAAATGAGCTGTTAGAATGTCAGAAACAAGCTTTCTGAGCGGAAAACTGCATTTTGTGACAAAGTGCATCAGTGGATGATGAGAATGTCAGTTTTGACAAAGAACACTGTTCAATACTGAAATGCTCTAATTGAGCTGTTAGAATGTCAGAAACAAGCTTTCTGAGCTGAAAACTGCATTTTGTGACAAAGTCATTCAGTGGATGATGAGAATGTCAGTTTTGACAAAGAACACTGTTCATTACTGAAATGCTCTAATTGAGCTGTAGAATGTCAGAAACAAACTTTCTGAGCAGAAAAATGCATTTTGTGACAAAGTGCATCAGTGGATGATGAGAATGTCAGTTTTGACAAAGAACACTGTTCATTACTGAAATGCTCTAATTGAGCTGTAGAATGTCAGAAACAAGCTTTCTGAGCAGAAAAATGCATTTTGTGACAAAGTGATTCAGTGGATGATGAGAATGTCAGTTTTGACAAAGAACACTGTTCAATACTGAAATTCTCTCAATGAGCTGTTAGAATGTCAGAAACAAGCTTTCTGAGCAGAAAACTGCATTTTGTGATAAAGTGATTTAGTGGATGATGAGAATGTCAGTTTTTGACAAAGAACACTGTTCATTACTGAAATGCTCTAATTGAGCTGTTAGAATGTCAGAAACAAGCTTTCTGAGCTGAAATCTGCATTTTATGACAAAGTGCATCAGTGGATGATGAGAATGTCAGTTTTGACAAAGAACACTGTTCATAAAAAAAAAGCTCTAATGGAGCTGTTAGAATGTCAGAAACAAGCTTTCTGAGCTGAAAACTGCATTTTGTGACAAAGTGCATCAGTGGATGATGAGAATGTCAGTTTTGACAAAGAACACTGTTCATTACTGAAATGCTCTAATTGAGCTGTTAGAATGTCAGAAACAAGCTTTCTGAGCTGAAAACTGCATTTTGTGACAAAGTGCATCAGTGGATGATGAGAATGTCAGTTTTGTCAAAGAACACTGTTCATTACAAAAATGCTCTAATTGGGGTTTTAGAATGTCAGAAACAAGCTTTCTGGGCTGAAATCTGCATTTTGTGACAAAGTGCATCAGTGGAATATGATAATGTCAGTTTTGACAAAGAACACTGTTCATTACTGAAATGCTCTAATTGAGCTGTTAGAATGTCAGAAACAAGCTTTCTGAGCTGAAAACTGCATTTTGTGACAAAGTGCATGAGTGGATGATGAGAATGTCAATTTTTGACAAAGAACACTGTTCATTACTGAAATGCTCTAATTGAGCTGTTTGAATGTCAGAAACAAGCTTTCTGAGCAGAAAACTGCATTTTGTGACAAAGTCATTCAGTGGATGATGAGAATGTCAGTTTTGACAAAGAACACTGTTCATTACTGAAATGCTCTAATTGAGCTGTAGAATGTCAGAAACAAACTTTCTGAGCAGAAAAATGCATTTTGTGACAAAGTGCATCAGTGGATGATGAGAATGTCAGTTTTGACAAAGAACACTGTTCATTACTGAAATGCTCTAATTGAGCTGTAGAATGTCAGAAACAAGCTTTCTGAGCAGAAATCTGCATTTTGTGACAAAGTGCATCAGTGGATGATGAGAATGTCAGTTTTTGACAAAGAACACTGTTCATTACTAAAATGCTCCAATTGAGGTGCTAGAATGTCAGAAACAAGCTTTCTGAGCTGAAAACTGCATTTTGTGACAAAGTGCATCAGTGGATGATGAGAATGTCATTTTTGACAAAGAACACTGTTCATTACTGAAATGCTCTCAATGAACTGTTAGAATGTCAGAACCAAGCTTTCTGAGCTGAAAACTGCATTTTGTGACAAAGTGCATCAGTGGATGATGAGAATGTCAGTTTTGACAAAGAACACTGTTCATTACAAAAAAGCTCTAATTGAGCTGTTAGAATGTCAGAAACAAGCTTTCTGAGCAGAAAATGCATTTTGTGACATAGTGATTCAGTGGATGATGCTAATGTCAGTTTTGACAAAGAACACTGTTCATTACTGAAATGCTCTAATTGAGCTGTTGGAATGTCAGAAACAAGCTTTTTGAGCTGAAATCTGCATTTTGTGACAAAGTTCATCAGTGAATGTTGAGAATGTCAGTTTTGACAAAGAACACTGTTCATTACTAAAATGCTCTAATTGAGCTGTTAGAATGTCAAAAACAAGCTTTCTGAGCTGAAAACTACATTTTGTGACAAAGTCTATCAGTGGATGATGAGAATGTCAGTTTTGACAATGAATACTGTTCATTACTAAAATGCTCTAATTGAGCTGTTAGAATGTCAGAAACAAGCTTTCTGAGCTGAAAACTGCATTTTGTGACAAAGTGGATCAGTGGATGATGCGAATGTCAGTTTTGACAAAGAACACTGTTCATTACTAAAATGCTCTAATTGAGCTGTTAGAATGTCAGAAACAAGCTTTCTGAGCTGAAAACTGCATTTTGTGACAAAGTGCATAAGTGGATGATGAGAATGTCAGTTTTGACAAAGAACACTGTTCATTACTGAAATGCTCTCAATGAGCTGTTAGAATGTCAAAAACAAGCTTTCTGAGCTGAAAACTACATTTTGTGACAAAGTGTATCAGTGGATGATGAGAATGTCAGTTTTTGACAAAGAACACTGTTCATTACTGAAATGCTCTAATTGAGCTGTTAGAATGTCAGAAACAAGCTTTCTGAGCTGAAAACTGCATTTTGTGACAAAGTGCATCAGTGGATGATGAGAATGTCAGTTTTGACAAAGAACACTGTTCATTACAAAAAAGCTCTAATTGAGCTGTTAGAATGTCAGAAACAAGCTTTCTGAGCAGAAAAATGCATTTTGTGACATAGTTATTCAGTGGATGATGCTAATGTCAGTTTTGACAAAGAACACTGTTCATTACTGAAATGCTCTAATTGAGCTGTTAGAATGTCAGAAACAAGCTTTCTGAGCTGAAATCTGCATTTTGTGACAAAGTTCATCAGTGGATGATGAGAATGTCAGTTTTGACAAAGAACACTGTTCATTACTGAAATGCTCTAATTGAGGTGTTAGAATGTCAGAAACAAGCTTTCTGAGCTAAAAACTGCATTTTGTGACAAAGTGCATCAGTGGATGATGAGAATGTCAGTTTTGACAAAGAACACTATTCATTTCTGAAATGCTCTCAATGAGCTGTTAGAATGTCAGAAATAAGCCTTCTGAGCTGAAAACTGCATTTTGTAACAAAGTGCATCAGTGGATGATGAGAATGTCAGTTTTGACAAAGAACACTGTTCAATACTGAAATGCTCTAATTGAGCTGTTAGAATGTCAGAAACAAGCTTTCTGAGCTGAAAACTGCATTTTGTGACAAAGTGCATCAGTGGATGATGAGAATGTCAGTTTTGACAAAGAACACTGTTCATTTCTGAAATGCTCTCAATGAGCTGTTAGAATGTCAGAAATAAGCTTTCTGAGCTGAAAACTGCATTTTGTGACAAAGTGCATCAGTGGATGATGAGAATGTCAGTTTTGACAAAGAACACTGTTCAATACTGAAATGCTCTAATTGAGCTGTTAGAATGTCAGAAACAAGCTTTCTGAGCTGAAAACTGCATTTTGTGACAAAGTGCATCAGTGGATGATGAGAATGTCAGTTTTGACAAAGAACACTGTTCATTACTGAAATGCTCTAATTGAGCTGTTAGAATGTCAGAAACAAGCTTTCTGAGCTGAAAACTGCATTTTGTGACAAAGTGCATCAGTGGATGATGAGAATGTCAGTTTTGACAAAGAACACTGTTCATTACAAAAAAGCTCTAATTGAGCTGTTAGAATGTCAGAAACAAGCTGTCTGAGAAGAAAAATCTATTTTGTGACATAG